>NW_028187290.1:0-600000 GCF_964204655.1 Triturus cristatus | reverse complement strand
GGGGGGGGGTTATGTAGGAGAGTGGAATCTGACTAATGGTTGCCCCCAACTTTTTGCCTGGTATTTAAGTGGTTTTTGACTAGTCTGGCTGGGATCCTGCTATCCAGGACCCCAGCCTATCTGCTTTCTCCCTAAAACTGTTGTGAGTACTCTAGGTACAAACATAATTGGATGCTGGGCATGCCCTACCAGTCCCTTGTAGATGGTACCCTAGGTACCCAGGGCATGGGTCCCCCAGTAGGCCTACCAGGGCTGCAGCACTTATTGTGCCACTCTGGGACAGCCACCCAAACTGACACCACCAGGCCACTACTGTAGCCTGGGTAAGGTGGTGCTAGCACCCCTTACAGGGACGTAGGTACCCTATGTCCCATACCATACAACACATATACTCTCATAGGTCACCCCTATGGCAGGCCCTGGTAATCCTACAGGGCTGGGTGCTGAGGTATGTGTGAGGGGGGACCCCTACGTGAGTAGGACCTCTCTGCAACCTTCGTAAAAACGTTACTGGGTTGTTTGTAGTGTAGCCATACCATATACTCTTAACCGCATTATAAGTTATTGCGCCATCGCTGTAACTTAGGAGTGGCTACACAGAACCATATCGTGTTTGGTGTCAAACATGAAGGAATCATACCCCCAGTCCAGCCATGGACATGGGGGCACGATTCCCCCTTGCTAGGAGGGTGATATGGGAAAAGCGGTAGAATTTGGAAACCAATTTAAAAGTGCACATGTACCACAAAATGGCTACTGTTCGCCACCTACACGACTCTGGCTGGCTGTTGCTGGGGAAAACCCCAGCCTCGCCATCTGGACAATAGGGCTCCTGTGGCAGGGAGGTGCCAGCACCTCCCCAGACAGGATATGTGGATTGGAACAGGGTGGGTGCACCAAATGTCCTTTCAGAGTTGCACGTAGGCAGCTGCAGAGCCCCAATTCTGCATACACCGCCTGGAACCGGTTCAGGGGCATCCTGCCCCTCGCCCAGGCGGGAAACACACAAAGGGGAGTGGGTGTAGCCACCCTTTCCCGCCTCTACTCTGATTGGTAGGCTCTATTTTGGACCATCCCCTAATCTTGGGGATATATGGGAATAACTTTGCCCTAGAGCCTTAGATTCGTACAGGACTTCACAGAACTGACCTTCGACGAGCTGCTGCCCAGCTGACTGAAGAAATCTCCCTTGGGATAAAGGAGTTATCCCCCTGCTTGGCAGGCACCTAAAAGACTACAAGATACTCGGTTGGAACTTCGTTGCTCTCACGACCTTCGACGCCTTCCAGCAACCTCGAGGTGGGTCTCCAGTGCATCCCAGCGTCCTGTGAGTGTGCCCAGCAAGTCTGAGCACCCTGGGCGACGTGGGTGTCGAGATCCCCGCATACCCCGAGACACCGGCCATCTCTTGTCCAGCACACGACCCCGACCAGTGGGGAAGTTGTGCTTTGGCCCATTCTTGAGCCAACCTTCAAGCAGCATTTGTGCCGACCCTCAGCTCCCTGGCCCGCTCCGGTGGCCCGTGGGAGCCCTTTTACGCACTCCATTTTGCTGCCTTCCGCAGTCCCTTGTCCCTCGACTTGTGGGCCCTGACGGAGGACAATCTTCTTTTCTAAGAGTTCCCCTGGTTGCTCCAGGCCTGCTCTACGCTCCCTGCAAAGGAGAGCACCCTCAGACCACGTGGGTCTGCACCAGCAGCTGCTTTGTTCATCTTGCGTGGGTTGCGGTTGCCAATGCTTAGTGGATCCGATCGGGACACTAACACCGCAGCGACCCTCAGCCGACGTGGGACAGTCGCCCTCCAGAAGCTGGCCTTCCTTGAAGCCTCCTGGAGCCCGTGACTGCAGAGCCCAGCTGTACCTTCCACACCTGAAGCACCCGACATCCACGAGCTCCTTCCTGTGAGCTCCCTGGTCACTGTGCTGTGACCCAGACTCTGTCCCCTCTGCTTTCAGGTTCATCTTTGTCTTTTCTTCAACTTCAATCTTCACGACTTCAGCGACACTTCCAGCTAGCAGCAGTTTGGACTCCTTTTCCATAGAAAATCAGCCCGCGACCCGACACCAGAATCGACCTATGCACCCAGCTTCCCTGGGGCAGGTAACAGTGGTACTTCGGTACTTCCGTGGTGGTGGGCTCTCCAAAGCCTTAAGTCTCAAGCCTTAACTTTGTACTGTTGTTAGAAGTGTCCTTAAACCTTAATTATTCAACCGCGACATTCTCCATAGGCTAACATTGCGATCCCGACAGCAACTTCTCGCGCTGCACACGCCTCCCGTGGGTCCCCTTACTCTTAACTGTGGGTGGATTCTTAAGGGGCCAGCGATCCTAAATGCCCTAGGCATTGCCTGTAGAATTGTCGTGGTTCTTATACCACTATTTTAGTATATGGTTTGGTCCCCCCCTGGGGCCCATTGATTTCTGTGCAATTTATTGTGTTTATAAATGCTTGTTTGAAGTGTAACTTTGCCACTAGCCACATAAAGTGACTGTGGGATTCTGTCTAGAATAAATACATATATTTTATATATATACCTGTGTGGGCTACTCTTTCATTTGGTTATTCAAGAGGTTATTATGGTAAAACAATAAGCTTAACACTCCTTCAAGACTTAGCCTGAAGGCTGCTCTCCACAGCTACCACTAGGATAGCTTTCTTTAAAGGTTGTCTTAAACCTACCATCAATAGGAGTCGAATTGGACTGGTGCAAGGTGTCCCTATAACGAGGCACAGCATATGCCAGGCCAACTTCTCACACTAAGGTCTTAACTCTTACTCTGGCCTAATAGCTAAGGTCTTCGACTCGTACTCTGGCCTAATGGTTAAGGTCTTAACTCTTACTCTGGTCAACTGGTTAAGGTTTTAACTCTTACTCTGGCCTAATAGCTAAGTTCTTAGACTCGTACTCTGGCCTAATGGTTAAGGTCTTAACTCTTACTCTGGCCTACTCGTTAAGGTCTTAACTCTTACTCTGACCTAATAGCTAAGGTCTTAGACTCGTACTCTGGCCTAATGGTTAAGGTCTTAACTCTTACTCTGGCCGAATAGCTATGGTCTTAGACTCGTACTCTGGCCTACTGGTTAAGGTATTAACTCTTACTCTGGCCTACTGGTTAAGGTCTTAACTCTTACTCTGGCCTAATAGCTAAGGTCTTAGACTCGTACTCTGGCCTAATGGTTAAGGTCTTAACTCTTACTCTGGCCTACTGGTTAAGGTCTTAACTCTTACTCTGGCCTAATAGCTAAGGTCTTAACTCTTACTCTGGCCTAATAGCTAAGGTCTTAGACTCATACTCTGGCCTAATGGTTAAGGTCTTAACTCTTACTCTGGCCTACTGGTTAAGGTCTTAACTCTTACTCAGGCCTACTGGTTAAGGTCTTAACTCTTACTATGGCCTAATAGCTAAGGTCTTAGACTCGTACTCTGGCCTAATGGTTAAGGTCTTAACTCTTACTCCGGCCTAATAGCTAAGGTCTTAACTCTTACTCTGGCCTAATAGCTAAGGTCTTAGACTCGTACTATGGCCTACAGGTTAAGGTCTTAACTCTTACTCTGGCCTACTGGTTAAGGTCTTAACTCTTACTCTGGCCTAATAGCTAAGGTCTTAGACTCGTACTCTGGCCTACTGGTTAAGGTCTTAACTCTTACTCTGGCCTAATAGCTAAGGTCTTAACTCTTACTCTGGCCTAATAGCTAAGGTCTTAGACTCGTACTCTGGCCTAATGGTTAAGGTCTTAACTCTTACTCTGGCCTACTGATTCAGGTCTTAACTCTTACTCTGGCCTAATAGCTAAGGTCTTAGACTCGTACTCTGGCCTAATGGTTCAGGTCTTAACTCTTACTCTGGCCTAATAGCTAAGTTCTTAACTCTTACTCTGGCCTAATAGCTAAGGTCTTAGACCCGTACTATGGCCTACAGGTTAAGGTCTTAACTCTTACTCTGGCCTAATAGCTAAGGTCTTAGACTCATACTCTGGCCTAATGGTTAAGGTCTTAACTCTTACTCTGGCCTAATAGCTACAGTCTTAACTCTTACTCTGGCCTAATAGCTAAGGTCTTAGACTCGTACTATGGCGTACAGGTTAAGGTCTTAAATCTTACTCTGGCCTACTGGTTAAGGTCTTATCTCTTACTCTGGCCTAATAGCTAAGGTCTTAGACTCGTACTCTGGCCTACTGGTTAAGGTCTTAACTCTTACTCTGGCCTAATAGCTAAGGTCTTCACTCTTACTCTAGCCTAATAGCTAAGGTCTTAGACTCGTACTCTGGCCTAATGGGTAAGGTCTTAACTCTTACTCTGGCCTACTCGTTAAGGTCTTAACTCTTACTCTGGCCTAATAGCTAAGGTCTTAACTCTTACTCTGGCCTAATAGCTAAGGTCTTAGACTCGTACTCTGGCCTAATGGTTAAGGTCTTAACTCTTACTCTGGCCTACTGGTTAAGGTCTTAACTCTTACTCTGGCCTACTGGTTAAGGTCTTAACTCTTACTCTGGCCTAATAGCTAAGGTCTTAACTCTTACTCTGGCCTAATAGCTAAGGTCTTAACTCTTACTCTGGCCTAATAGCTATGGTCTTAGACTCGTACTCTGACCTAATGGTTAAGGTCTTAACTCTTACTCTGGCCTAATAGCTAAGGTCTTAACTCTTACTCTGGCCTAATAGCTAATGTCTTAGACTCGTACTATGGCCTACAGGTTAAGGTCTTAACTCTTACTCTGGCCTAATAGCTAAGGTCTTAACTCTTACTCTGGCCTAATGGTTAAGGTCTTAACTCTTACTCTGGCCTACTGGTTAAGGTCTTAACTCTTACTCTGGCCTAATAGCTAAGGTCTTAGACTCGTACTCTGGCCTAATGGTTAAGGTCTTAACTCTTACTCTGGCCTAATAGCTAAGGTCTTAGACTCGTACTCTGTCCTACTGGTTAAGGTCTTAACTCTTACTCTGGAATAATAGCTAAGGTTTTAGAATCGTACTCTGGCCTAATGGTTTAGGTCTTAACTCTTACTCTGGCCTACTGGTTAAGGTCTTAACTCTTACTCTGGCCTAATAGCTAAGGTCTTAACTCTTACTCTGGCCTAATAGCTAAGGTCTTAGACTCGTACTCTGGCCTAATGGTTAAGGTCTTAACTCTCACTCTGGCCTACTGGTTAAGGTCTTAACTCTTACTCTGGCCTAATAGCTAAGGTCTTAGACTCGTACTCTGGCCTAATGGTTAAGGTCTTAACTCTTACTCTGGCCTAATAGCTAAGGTCTTAGACTCGTACTCTGGCCTACTGGTTAAGGTCTTAACTCTTACTCTGGAATAATAGCTAAGGTTTTAGAATCGTACTCTGGCCTAATGGTTAAGGTCTTAACTCTTACTCTGGCCTACTGGTTAAGGTCTTAACTCTTACTCTGGCCTAATAGCTAAGGTCTTAACTCTTACTCTGGCCTAATAGCTAAGGTCTTAACTCTTACTCTGGTCTAATAGCTAAGGTCTTAACTCTTACTCTGGCCTAATAGCTAAGGTCTTAGACTCGTACTCTGGCGTAATGGTTAAGGTATTAACTCTTACTCTGGCCTACTGGTTAAGGTCTTAACTCTTACTCTGGCCTACTGGTTAAGGTCTTAACTCTTACTATGGCCTAATAGCTAAGGTCTTAACTCTTACTCTGGCCTAATATCTAAGGTCTTAGACTCGTACTCTGGCCTAATGGTTAAGGTCTTAACTCTTACTCTGGCCCACTGGTTAAGGTCTTAGACTCGTACTCTGGCCTAATAGGTAAGGTCTTAGACTCGTACTCTGACCTACTGGTTAAGGTTTTAACTCTTACTCTGGCCTAATAACTAAGGTCTTAGACTCATACTCTGGCCTAATGGTTAAGGTCTTAACTCTTACTCTGGCCTACTGGTTAAGGTCTTAACTCTTACTCTGGCCTAATAGCTAAGGTCTTAACTCTTACTCTGGCCTAATAGCTAAGGTCTTAGACTCGTACTATGGCATACAGGTTAAGGTCTTAAATCTTACTCTGGCCTACTGGTTACGGTCTTAACACTTACTCTGGCCTAATAGCTAAGGTCTTAGACTCGTACTCTGGCCTACTGGTTAAGGTCTTAACTCTTACTCTGGCCTAATAGCTAAGGTCTTCACTCTTACTCTAGCCTAATAGCTAAGGTCTTAGACTCGTACCCTGGCCTAATGAGTAAGGTCTTATCTCTTACTCTGGCCTACTGGTTAAGGTCTTAACTCTTACTCTGGCCTAATAGCTAAGGTCTTAGACTCGTACTCTGGCCTACTGGTTAAGGTCTTAACTCTTACTCTGGCCTACTGGTTAAGGTCTTAACTCTTACTCTGGCCTAATAGCTAAGGTCTTAACTCTTACTCTGGCCTAATAGCTAAGGTCTTAACTCTTACCCTGGCCTAATAGCTATGGTCTTAGACTCGTACTCTGACCTAATGGTTAAGGTCTTAACTCGTACTCTGGCCTGATAGCTAAGGTCTTAACTCTTACTCTGGCCTAATAGCTAAGGTCTTAGACTCGTACTCAGGCCTAATGGTTAAGGTCTTAACTCTTACTCTGGCCTAATAGCTAAGGTCTTAGACTCGGCCTCTGGCCTACTGGTTAAGGTCTTAACTCTTACTCTGGCCTAATAGCTAAGGTCTTAAATCTTACTCTGGCCTACTGGTTAAGGTCTTAACTCTTACTCTGGCCTAATAGCTAAGGTCTTAACTCTTACTCTGGTCTAATAGCTAAGGTCTTAACTCTTACTCTGGCCTAATAGCTAAGGTCTTAGACTCAAACTCTGGCGTAATGGTTAAGGTATTAACTCTTACTCTGGCCTACTGGTTAAGGTCTTAACTCTTACTCTCGCCTACTGGTTAAGGTCTTAACTCTTACTATGGCCTAATAGCTAAGGTCTTAACTCTTACTCTGGCCTAATAGCTAAGGTCTTAGACTCGTACTATGGCGTACAGGTTAAGGTCTTACATCTTACTCTGGCCTCCTGGTTAAGGTCTTAACTCTTACTCTGGCCTAATAGCTAAGGTCTTAGACTCGTACTCTGGCCTACTGGTTAAGGTCTTAACTCTTACTCTGGCCTAATAGCTAAGGTCTTAACTCTTACTCTGGCCTAATAGCTAAGGTCTTAACTCTTACTCTGGTCTAATAGCTAAGGTCTTAACTCTTACTCTGGCCTAATAGCTAAGGTCTTAGACTCGTACTCTGGCGTAATGGTTAAGGTATTAACTCTTACTCTGGCCTACTGGTTAAGGTCTTAACTCTTACTCTGGCCTACTGGTTAACGTCTTAACTCTTACTCTGGCCTACTGGTTAAGGTCTTAACTCTTACTCTGACCTAATAGCTAAGGTCTTCGACTCGTACTCTGGCCTAATGGTTAAGGTCTTAACTCTTACTCTGGCCGAATAGCTATGGTCTTAGACTCGTACTCTGGCCTACTGGTTAAGGTATTAACTCTTACTCTGGCCTACTGGTTAAGGTCTTAACTCTTACTCTGGCCTAATAGCTAAGGTCTTAGACTCGTACTCTGGCCTAATGGTTAAGGTCTTAACTCTTACTCTGGCCTACTGGTTAAGGTCTTAACTCTTACTCTGGCCTAATAGCTAAGGTCTTAACTCTTACTCTGGCCTAATAGCTAAGGTCTTAGACTCATACTCTTTCCTAATGGTTAAGGTCTTAACTCTTACTCTGGCCTACTGGTTAAGGTCTTAACTCTTACTCAGGCCTACTGGTTAAGGTCTTAACTCTTACTATGGCCTAATAGCTAAGGTCTTAGACTCGTACTCTGGCCTAATGGTTACGGTCTTAACTCTTACTCTGGCCTAATAGCTAAGGTCTTAACTCTTACTCTGGCCTAATAGCTAAGGTCTGAGACTCGTACTATGGCCTACAGGTTAAGGTCTTAACTCTTACTCTGGCCTACTGGTTTAGGTCTTAACTCTTACTCTGGCCTAATAGCTAAGGTCTTAGACTCGTACTCTGGCCTACTGGTTAAGGTCTTAACTCTTACTCTGGCCTAATAGCTAAGGTCTTAACTCTTACTCTGGCCTAATAGCTAAGGTCTTAGACTCGTACTCTGGCCTAATGGTTCAGGTCTTAACTCTTACTCTGGCCTACTGGATAAGGTCTTAACTCTTACTCAGGCCTACTGGTTAAGGTCTTAACTCTTACTCTGGCCTAATAGCTAAGATCTTAGACTCGTACTCTGGCCTAATGGTTAAGGTCTTAACTCTTACTCTGGCCTAATAGCTAAGGTCTTAACTCTTACTCCGGCCTAATAGCTAAGGTCTTAGACCCGTACTATGGCCTACAGGTTAAGGTCTTAACTCTTACTCTGGCCTACTGGTTAAGGTCTTAACTCTTACTCTGGCCTAATAGCTAAGGTCTTAACTCTTACTCTGGTCTAATAGCTAAGGTCTTAACTCTTACTCTGGCCTAATAGCTAAGGTCTCAGATTCGTACTCTGGCGTAATGGTTAAGGTATTAACTCTTACTCTGGCCCACTGGTTAAGGTCTTAACTCTTACTCTGGCCTACTGGTTAAGGTCTTAACTCTTACTATGGCCTAATAGCTAAGGTCTTAACTCTTACTCTGGCCTAATATCTAAGGTCTTAGACTCGTACTCTGGCCTAATGGTTTAAATGTCTTAACTCTTACTCTGGCCCACTGGTTAAGGTCTTAACTCTTACTCTGGCCTAATAGGTAAGGTCGTAGACTCGTACTCTGACCTACTGGTTAAGGTTTTAACTCTTACTCTGGCCTAATAGCTAAGGTCTTAGACTCATACTCTGGCCTAATGGTTAAGGTCTTAACTCTTACTCTGGCCTAATAGCTACAGTCTTAACTCTTACTCTGGCCTAATAGCTAAGGTCTTAGACTCGTACTATGGCGTACAGGTTAAGGTCTTAAATCTTACTCTGGCCTACTGGTTAAGGTCTTATCTCTTACTCTGGCCTAATAGCTAAGGTCTTAGACTCGTACTCAGGCCTAGTTGTTAAGGTCTTAGACTCGTACTCTGGCCTAATGGGTAAGGTCTTAACTCTTACTCTGGCCTACTGGTTAAGGTCTTAACTCTTACTCTGGCCTAATAGCTAAGGTCTTAACTCTTACTCTGGCCTAATAGCTAAGGTCTTAGACTCGTACTCTGGCCTAATGGTTAAGGTCTTAACTCTTACTCTGGCCTACTGGTTAAGTTCTTAACTCTTACTCTGGCCTACTGGTTAAGGTCTTAACTCTTACTCTGGCCTAATAGCTAAGGTCTTAACTCTTACTCTGGCCTAATAGCTATGGTCTTAGACTCGTACTCTGACCTAATGGTTAAGGTCTTAACTCTTACTCTGGCCTAATAGCTAAGGTCTTAACTCTTACTCTGGCCTAATAGCTAAGGTCTTAGACTCGTACTCTGGCCTAATGGTTAAGGTCTTAACTATTACTCTGGCCTAATAGCTAAGGTCTTAGACTCGGCCTCTGGCCTACTTGTTAAGGTCTTAACTCTTACTCTGGCCTAATAGCTAAGGTCTTAGATTCGTACTCTTTCCTAATGGTTAAGGTCTTAACTCTTACTGTGGCCTAATAGCTAAGGTCTTAGACTCGTACTCTGGCCTAATGGTTAAGGTCTTAACTCTTACTCTGGCCTAATATCTAATGTCTTAGACTCGTACTATGGCCTACATGTTAAGGTCTTAACTCTTACTCTGGCCTAATAGCTAAGGTCTTAACTCTTACTCTGGCCTAATAGCTAAGGTCTTAGACTCGTACTGTAGCTAAGGTCTTAGACTCGTACTATGGCCTACAGGTAAAGGTCTTATCTCTTACTCTGGCCTAATAGCTAAGGTCTTAGACTCGTACTCTGGCCTAATGGTTTAAATGTCTTAACTCTTACTCTGGCCCACTGGTTAAGGTCTTAACTCTTACTCTGGCCTAATAGGTAAGGTCTTAGACTCGTACTCTGACCTACTGGTTAAGGTTTTAACTCTTACTCTGGCCTAATAGCTAAGGTCTTAGACTCATACTCTGGCCTAATGGTTAAGGTCTTAACTCTTACTCTGGCCTAATAGCTACAGTCTTAACTCTTACTCTGGCCTAATAGCTAAGGTCTTAGACTCGTACTATGGCGTACAGGTTAAGGTCTTAAATCTTACTCTGGCCTACTGGTTAAGGTCTTATCTCTTACTCTGGCCTAATAGCTAAGGTCTTCACTCTTACTCTAGCCTAATAGCTAAGGTCTTAGACTCGTACTCTGGCCTAATGGGTAAGGTCTTAACTCTTACTCTGGCCTACTGGTTAAGGTCTTAACTCTTACTCTGGCCTAATAGCTAAGGTCTTAACTCTTACTCTGGCCTAATAGCTAAGGTCTTAGACTCGTACTCTGGCCTAATGGTTAAGGTCTTAACTCTTACTCTGGCCTACTGGTTAAGGTCTTAACTCTTACTCTGGCCTACTGGTTAAGGTCTTAACTCTTACTCTGGCCTAATAGCTAAGGTCTTAACTCTTACTCTGGCCTAATAGCTAAGGTCTTAACTCTTACTCTGGCCTAATAGCTATGGTCTTAGACTCGTACTCTGACCTAATGGTTAAGGTCTTAACTCTTACTCTGGCCTAATAGCTAAGGTCTTAACTCTTACTCTGGCCTAATAGTTAAGGTCTTAGACTCGTACTCTGGCCTAATGGTTAAGGTCTTAACTATTACTCTGGCCTAATAGCTAAGGTCTTAGACTCGGCCTCTGGCCTACTTGTTAAGGTCTTAAGTCTTACTCTGGCCTAATAGCTAAGGTCTTAGACTCGTACTCTTTCCTAATGGTTAAGGTCTTAACTCTTACTGTGGCCTAATAGCTAAGGTCTTAGACTCGTACTCTGGCCTAATGGTTAAGGTCTTAACTCTTACTCTGGCCTAATATCTAATGTCTTAGACTCGTACTATGGCCTACATGTTAAGGTCTTAACTCTTACTCTGGCCTAATAGCTAAGGTCTTAACTCTTACTCTGGCCTAATAGCTAAGGTCTTAGACTCGTACTGTAGCTAAGGTCTTAGACTCGTACTATGGCCTACAGGTAAAGGTCTTATCTCTTACTCTGGCCTAATAGCTAAGGTCTTAGACTCGTACTCTAGCCTACAGGTTAAGGTCTTAACTCTTACTGTGGCCTAATAGCTAAGGACTTAAACTCGTACTGTGGCCTAATAACTAAGGTCTTAACTCTTACTCTGGCCTAATAGCTAAGGTCTTCGACTCGTACTCTGGCCTAATGGTTAAGGTCTTAACTCTTACTCTGGTAAACTGGTTAAGGTTTTAACTCTTACTCTGGCCTAATAGCTAAGTTCTTAGACTCGTACTCTGGCCTAATGGTTAAGGTCTTAACTCTTACTCTGGCCTACTGGTTAAGGTCTTAACTCTTACTCTGACCTAATAGCTAAGGTCTTAGACTCGTACTCTGGCCTAATGGTTAAGGTCTTAACTCTTACTCTGGCCGAATAGCTATGGTCTTAGACTCGTACTCTGGCCTACTGGTTAAGGTATTAACTCTTACTCTGGCCTACTGGTTAAGGTCTTAACTCTTACTCTGGCCTAATAGCTAAGGTCTTAGACTCGTACTCTGGCCTAATGGTTAAGGTCTTAACTCTTACTCTGGCCTACTGGTTAAGGTCTTAACTCTTACTCTGGCCTAATAGCTAAGGTCTTAACTCTTACTCTGGCCTAATAGCTAAGGTCTTAACTCTTACTCTGGCCTAATAGCTAAGGTCTTAGACTCGTACTCTGGCCTAATGGTTAAGGTCATAACTCCTACTCTGGCCGAATAGCTAAGGTCTTAGACTCGTACTCTGGCCTACTGGTTAAGGTCTTAGCTCTTACTCTGGCCTACTGGTTAAGGTCTTAACTCTTACTCTGGCCTAATAGCTAAGGTCTTAGACTCGTACTCTAGCATAATGGTTATGGTGTTAACTCTTACTCTGGCCTACTGGTTAAGGTCTTAACTCTTACTCTGGCCTAATAGCTAAGGTCTTAACTCTTACTCTGGCCTAATAGCTAAGGTCTTAGACTCATACTCTGGCCTAATGGTTAAGGTTTTAACTCTTACTCTGGCCTACTGGTTAAGGTCTTAACTCTTACTCAGGCCTACTGGTTAAGGTCTTAACTCTTACTATGGCCTAATAGCTAAGGTCTTAGACTCGTACTCTGGCCTAAGGGTTAAGGCCTTAACTCTTACTCTGGCCTCCTGGTTAAGGTCTTAACTCTTACTCTGGCCTACTGGTTAAGGTCTTAACTCTTACTCTGGCCTAATAGCTAAAGTCTTAGACTCGCACTCTGGCCTAATGGTTAAGGTCTGAACTCTTTCTCTGGCCTAATAGCTAATGTCTTAGACTCGTACTATGGCCTACAGGTTAAGGTCTTAACTCTTACTCTGGCCTAATAGCTAAGGTCTTAACTCTTACTCTGGCCTAATAGCTAAGGTCTTAGATTCGTACTCTGGCCTAATGGTTAAGGTCTTAACTCTTACTCTGGCCTACTGGTTAAGGTCTTAACTCTTACTCTGGCCTAATAGCTAATGTCTTTGACTCGTACTATGGCCTACAGGTTAAGGTCTTAACTCTTACTCTGGCCTAATAGCTAAGTTCTTAACTCTTACTCTGGCCTAATAGCTAAGGTCTTAGACTCGTACTCTGGCCTAATGGTTAAGGTCTTAACTCTCACTCTGGCCTACTGGTTAAGGTCTTAACTCTTACTCTGGCCTAATAGCTAAGGTCTTAGACTCGTACTCTGGCCTAATGGTTAAGGTCTTAACTCTTACTCTGGCCTAATAGCTAAGTTCTTAGACTCGTACTCTGGCCTACTGGTTAAGGTCCTAACTCTTTCTCTGGAATAATAGCTAAGGTTTTAGAATCGTACTCTGGCCTAATGGTTAAGGTCTTAACTCTTACTCTGGTCTACTGGTTAAGGTCTTAACTCTTACTCTGGCCTAATAGCTAAGGTCTTAACTCTTACTCTGGTCTAATAGCTAAGGTCTTAACTCTTACTCTGGCCTAATAGCTAAGGTCTTAGACTCGTACTCTGGTGTAATGGTTAAGGTATTAACTCTTACTCTGGCCTACTGGTTAAGGTCTTAACTCTTACTCTGGCCTACTGGTTAAGGTCTTAACTCTTACTCTGGCCTAATAGCTAAGGTCTTAACTCTTACTCTGGCCTAATAGCTAAGGTCTTAGACTCGTACTCTAGCCTAATGGTTAAGGTCCTAACTCTTACTCTGGCCTACTGGTTAAGGTCTTAACTCTTACTCTGGCCTAATAGCTAAGGTCCTAACTCTTACTCTGGCCTAATAGCTAAGGTCTTAACTCTTACTCTGGCCTAATAGCTAAGGTCTTAGACTCGTACTCTGGCCTAATGGTTAAGGTCATAACTCTTACTCTGGCCGAATAGCTAAGGTCTTAGACTCGTACTCTGGCCTACTGGTTAAGGTCTTAGCTCTTACTCTGGCCTACTGGTTAAGGTCTTAACTCTTACTATGGCCTAATAGCTAAGGTCTTAACTCTTACTCTTGCCTAATATCTAAGGTCTTAGACTCGTACTCTGGCCTAATGGTTAAGGTCTTAACTCTTACTCTGGCCTAATAGCTAAGGTCTTAACTCTTACTCTGGCCTAATAGCTAAGGTCTTAGACTCGTACTCTGGCCTAATGGTTAAGGTCTTAACTCTTACTCTGGCCTAATAGCTAAAGTCTTAGACTCGTACTCTGGCCTAATGGTTAAGGTCTGAACTCTTACTCTGGCCTAATAGCTAATGTCTTAGACTTGTACTATGGCCTACAGGTTAAGGTCTTAACTCTTACTCTGGCCTAATAGCTAAGGTCTTAACTCTTACTCTGGCCTAATAGCTAAGGTCTTAGACTCGTACTCTGGCCTAATGGTTAAGGTCTTAACTCTTACTCTGGCCTAATAGCTAAGGTCTTAGACTCGTACTCTGGCCTAATGGTTAAGGTCTTAACTCTTACTCTGGCCTAATAGCTAATGTCTTAGACTCGTACTATGGCTAAGGTCTTAGACTCGTACTATGGCCTACAGGTTAAGGTCTTATCTCTTACTCTGGCCTAATAGCTAAGGTCTTAGACTCGTACTCTAGCCTACAGGTTAAGGTCTTTACTCTTACTGTGGCCTAATAGCTAAGGACTTAAACTTGTACTGTGGCCTAATAGCTAAGGTCTTAACTCTTACTCTGGCCTAATAGCTAAGGTCTTCGACTCGTACTCTGGCCTAATGGTTAAGGTCTTAACTCTTACTCTGGTCAACTGGTTAAGGTTTTAACTCTTACTCTGGCCTAATAGCTAAGTTCTTAGACTCGTACTCTGGCCTAATGGTTAAGGTCTTAACTCTTACTCTGGCCTACTGGTTAAGGTCTTACCTCTTACTCTGACCTAATAGCTAAGGTCTTAGACTCGTACTTTGGCCTAATGGTTAAGGTCTTAACTCTTACTCTGGCCGAATAGCTATGGTCTTAGACTCGTACTCTGGCCTACTGGTTAAGGTATTAACTCTTACTCTGGCCTACTGGTTAAGGTCTTAACTCTTACTCTGGCCTAATAGCTAAGGTCTTAGACTCGTACTCTGGCCTAATGGTTAAGGTCTTAACTCTTACTCTGGCCTACTGGTTAAGGTCTTAACTCTTACTCTGGCCTAATAGCTAAGGTCTTAACTCTTACTCTGGCCTAATAGCTAAGGTCTTAGACTCGTACTCTTTCCTAATGGTTAAGGTCTTAACTCTTACTGTGGCCTAATAGCTAAGGTCTTAGACTCGTACTCTGGCCTAATGGTTAAGGTCTTAACTCTTACTCTGGCCTAATAGCTAAGGTCTTAGACTCGTACTCTGGCCTAATGGTTAAGGTCTTAACTCTTACTCTGGCCTAATAGCTAATGTCTTAGACTCGTACTATGGCTAAGGTCTTAGACTCGTACTATGGCCTACAGGTTAAGGTCTTATCTCTTACTCTGGCCTAATAGCTAAGGTCTTAGACTCGTACTCTAGCCTACAGGTTAAGGTCTTAACTCTTACTGTGGCCTAATAGCTAAGGACTTAAACTTGTACTGTGGCCTAATAGCTAAGGTCTTAACTCTTACTCTGGCCTAATAGCTAAGGTCTTCGACTCGTACTCTGGCCTAATGGTTAAGGTCTTAACTCTTACTCTGGTCAACTGGTTAAGGTTTTAACTCTTACTCTGGCCTAATAGCTAAGTTCTTAGACTCGTACTCTGGCCTAATGGTTAAGGTCTTAACTCTTACTCTGGCCTACTGGTTAAGGTCTTACCTCTTACTCTGACCTAATAGCTAAGGTCTTAGACTCGTACTTTGGCCTAATGGTTAAGGTCTTAACTCTTACTCTGGCCGAATAGCTATGGTCTTAGACTCGTACTCTGGCCTACTGGTTAAGGTATTAACTCTTACTCTGGCCTACTGGTTAAGGTCTTAACTCTTACTCTGGCCTAATAGCTAAGGTCTTAGACTCGTACTCTGGCCTAATGGTTAAGGTCTTAACTCTTACTCTGGCCTACTGGTTAAGGTCTTAACTCTTACTCTGGCCTAATAGCTAAGGTCTTAACTCTTACTCTGGCCTAATAGCTAAGGTCTTAGACTCGTACTCTTTCCTAATGGTTAAGGTCTTAACTCTTACTGTGGCCTAATAGCTAAGGTCTTAGACTCGTACTCTGGCCTAATGGTTAAGGTCTTAACTCTTACTCTGGCCTAATATCTAATGTCTTAGACTCGTACTATGGCCTACATGTTAAGGTCTTAACTCTTACTCTGGCCTAATAGCTAAGGTCTTAACTCTTACTCTGGCCTAATAGCTAAGGTCTTAGACTCGTACTGTAGCTAAGGTCTTAGACTCGTACTATGGCCTACAGGTAAAGGTCTTATCTCTTACTCTGGCCTAATAGCTAAGGTCTTAGACTCGTACTCTAGCCTACAGGTTAAGGTCTTAACTCTTACTGTGGCCTAATAGCTAAGGACTTAAACTCGTACTGTGGCCTAATAACTAAGGTCTTAACTCTTACTCTGGCCTAATAGCTAAGGTCTTCGACTCGTACTCTGGCCTAATGGTTAAGGTCTTAACTCTTACTCTGGTAAACTGGTTAAGGTTTTAACTCTTACTCTGGCCTAATAGCTAAGTTCTTAGACTCGTACTCTGGCCTAATGGTTAAGGTCTTAACTCTTACTCTGGCCTACTGGTTAAGGTCTTAACTCTTACTCTGACCTAATAGCTAAGGTCTTAGACTCGTACTCTGGCCTAATGGTTAAGGTCTTAACTCTTACTCTGGCCGAATAGCTATGGTCTTAGACTCGTACTCTGGCCTACTGGTTAAGGTATTAACTCTTACTCTGGCCTACTGGTTAAGGTCTTAACTCTTACTCTGGCCTAATAGCTAAGGTCTTAGACTCGTACTCTGGCCTAATGGTTAAGGTCTTAACTCTTACTCTGGCCTACTGGTTAAGGTCTTAACTCTTACTCTGGCCTAATAGCTAAGGTCTTAACTCTTACTCTGGCCTAATAGCTAAGGTCTTAACTCTTACTCTGGCCTAATAGCTAAGGTCTTAGACTCGTACTCTGGCCTAATGGTTAAGGTCATAACTCCTACTCTGGCCGAATAGCTAAGGTCTTAGACTCGTACTCTGGCCTACTGGTTAAGGTCTTAGCTCTTACTCTGGCCTACTGGTTAAGGTCTTAACTCTTACTCTGGCCTAATAGCTAAGGTCTTAGACTCGTACTCTAGCATAATGGTTATGGTGTTAACTCTTACTCTGGCCTACTGGTTAAGGTCTTAACTCTTACTCTGGCCTAATAGCTAAGGTCTTAACTCTTACTCTGGCCTAATAGCTAAGGTCTTAGACTCATACTCTGGCCTAATGGTTAAGGTTTTAACTCTTACTCTGGCCTACTGGTTAAGGTCTTAACTCTTACTCAGGCCTACTGGTTAAGGTCTTAACTCTTACTATGGCCTAATAGCTAAGGTCTTAGACTCGTACTCTGGCCTAAGGGTTAAGGCCTTAACTCTTACTCTGGCCTCCTGGTTAAGGTCTTAACTCTTACTCTGGCCTACTGGTTAAGGTCTTAACTCTTACTCTGGCCTAATAGCTAAAGTCTTAGACTCGCACTCTGGCCTAATGGTTAAGGTCTGAACTCTTTCTCTGGCCTAATAGCTAATGTCTTAGACTCGTACTATGGCCTACAGGTTAAGGTCTTAACTCTTACTCTGGCCTAATAGCTAAGGTCTTAACTCTTACTCTGGCCTAATAGCTAAGGTCTTAGATTCGTACTCTGGCCTAATGGTTAAGGTCTTAACTCTTACTCTGGCCTACTGGTTAAGGTCTTAACTCTTACTCTGGCCTAATAGCTAATGTCTTAGACTCGTACTATGGCCTACAGGTTAAGGTCTTAACTCTTACTCTGGCCTAATAGCTAAGTTCTTAACTCTTACTCTGGCCTAATAGCTAAGGTCTTAGACTCGTACTCTGGCCTAATGGTTAAGGTCTTAACTCTCACTCTGGCCTACTGGTTAAGGTCTTAACTCTTACTCTGGCCTAATAGCTAAGGTCTTAGACTCGTACTCTGGCCTAATGGTTAAGGTCTTAACTCTTACTCTGGCCTAATAGCTAAGTTCTTAGACTCGTACTCTGGCCTACTGGTTAAGGTCCTAACTCTTTCTCTGGAATAATAGCTAAGGTTTTAGAATCGTACTCTGGCCTAATGGTTAAGGTCTTAACTCTTACTCTGGTCTACTGGTTAAGGTCTTAACTCTTACTCTGGCCTAATAGCTAAGGTCTTAACTCTTACTCTGGTCTAATAGCTAAGGTCTTAACTCTTACTCTGGCCTAATAGCTAAGGTCTTAGACTCGTACTCTGGTGTAATGGTTAAGGTATTAACTCTTACTCTGGCCTACTGGTTAAGGTCTTAACTCTTACTCTGGCCTACTGGTTAAGGTCTTAACTCTTACTCTGGCCTAATAGCTAAGGTCTTAACTCTTACTCTGGCCTAATAGCTAAGGTCTTAGACTCGTACTCTAGCCTAATGGTTAAGGTCCTAACTCTTACTCTGGCCTACTGGTTAAGGTCTTAACTCTTACTCTGGCCTAATAGCTAAGGTCCTAACTCTTACTCTGGCCTAATAGCTAAGGTCTTAACTCTTACTCTGGCCTAATAGCTAAGGTCTTAGACTCGTACTCTGGCCTAATGGTTAAGGTCATAACTCTTACTCTGGCCGAATAGCTAAGGTCTTAGACTCGTACTCTGGCCTACTGGTTAAGGTCTTAGCTCTTACTCTGGCCTACTGGTTAAGGTCTTAACTCTTACTATGGCCTAATAGCTAAGGTCTTAACTCTTACTCTTGCCTAATATCTAAGGTCTTAGACTCGTACTCTGGCCTAATGGTTAAGGTCTTAACTCTTACTCTGGCCTAATAGCTAAGGTCTTAACTCTTACTCTGGCCTAATAGCTAAGGTCTTAGACTCGTACTCTGGCCTAATGGTTAAGGTCTTAACTCTTACTCTGGCCTAATAGCTAAAGTCTTAGACTCGTACTCTGGCCTAATGGTTAAGGTCTGAACTCTTACTCTGGCCTAATAGCTAATGTCTTAGACTTGTACTATGGCCTACAGGTTAAGGTCTTAACTCTTACTCTGGCCTAATAGCTAAGGTCTTAACTCTTACTCTGGCCTAATAGCTAAGGTCTTAGACTCGTACTCTGGCCTAATGGTTAAGGTCTTAACTCTTACTCTGGCCTAATAGCTAAGGTCTTAGACTCGTACTCTGGCCTAATGGTTAAGGTCTTAACTCTTACTCTGGCCTAATAGCTAATGTCTTAGACTCGTACTATGGCTAAGGTCTTAGACTCGTACTATGGCCTACAGGTTAAGGTCTTATCTCTTACTCTGGCCTAATAGCTAAGGTCTTAGACTCGTACTCTAGCCTACAGGTTAAGGTCTTAACTCTTACTGTGGCCTAATAGCTAAGGACTTAAACTTGTACTGTGGCCTAATAGCTAAGGTCTTAACTCTTACTCTGGCCTAATAGCTAAGGTCTTCGACTCGTACTCTGGCCTAATGGTTAAGGTCTTAACTCTTACTCTGGTCAACTGGTTAAGGTTTTAACTCTTACTCTGGCCTAATAGCTAAGTTCTTAGACTCGTACTCTGGCCTAATGGTTAAGGTCTTAACTCTTACTCTGGCCTACTGGTTAAGGTCTTACCTCTTACTCTGACCTAATAGCTAAGGTCTTAGACTCGTACTCTGGCCTAATGGTTAAGGTCTTAACTCTTACTCTGGCCGAATAGCTATGGTCTTAGACTCGTACTCTGGCCTACTGGTTAAGGTATTAACTCTTACTCTGGCCTACTGGTTAAGGTCTTAACTCTTACTCTGGCCTAATAGCTAAGGTCTTAGACTCGTACTCTGGCCTAATGGTTAAGGTCTTAACTCTTACTCTGGCCTACTGGTTAAGGTCTTAACTCTTACTCTGGCCTAATAGCTAAGGTCTTAACTCTTACTCTGGCCTAATAGCTAAGGTCTTAGACTCATACTCTGGCCTAATGGTTAAGGTCTTAACTCTTACTCTGGCCTACTGGTTAAGGTCTTAACTCTTACTCAGGCCTACTGGTTAAGGTCTTAACTCTTACTATGGCCTAATAGCTAAGGTCTTAGACTCGTACTCTGGCCTACTGGTTAAGGTCTTAACTCTTACTCTGGCCTAATAGCTAAGGTCTTAGACTTGTACTCTGGCCTAATGGTTAAGGTCTTAACTCTTACTCTGGCCTACTGATTCAGGTCTTAACTCTTACTCTGGCCTAATAGCTAAGGTCTTAGACTCGTACTCTGGCCTAATGGTTCAGGTCTTAACTCTTACTCTGGCCTACTGGATAAGGTCTTAACTCTTACTCAGGCCTACTGGTTAAGGTCTTAACTCTTACTCTGGCCTAATAGCTAAGATCTTAGACTCGTACTCTGGCCTAATGGTTAAGGTCTTAACTCTTACTCTGGCCTAATAGCTAAGGTCTTAACTCTTACTCTGGCCTAATAGCTAAGGTCTTAGACCCGTACTATGGCCTACAGGTTAAGGTCTTAACTCTTACTCTGGCCTACTGGTTAAGGTCTTAACTCTTACTCTGGCCTAATAGCTAAGGTCTTAACTCTTACTCTGGTCTAATAGCTAAGGTCTTAACTCTTACTCTGGCCTAATAGCTAAGGTCTCAGACTCGTACTCTGGCGTAATGGTTAAGGTATTAACTCTTACTCTGGCCTACTGGTTAAGGTCTTAACTCTTACTCTGGCCTACTGGTTAAGGTCTTAACTCTTACTATGGCCTAATAGCTAAGGTCTTAACTCTTACTCTGGCCTAATATCTAAGGTCTTAGACTCGTACTCTGGCCTAATGGTTTAAATGTCTTAACTCTTACTCTGGCCCACTGGTTAAGGTCTTAACTCTTACTCTGGCCTAATAGGTAAGGTCTTAGACTCGTACTCTGACCTACTGGTTAAGGTTTTAACTCTTACTCTGGCCTAATAGCTAAGGTCTTAGACTCATACTCTGGCCTAATGGTTAAGGTCTTAACTCTTACTCTGGCCTAATAGCTACAGTCTTAACTCTTACTCTGGCCTAATAGCTAAGGTCTTAGACTCGTACTATGGCGTACAGGTTAAGGTCCTAAATCTTACTCTGGCCTACTGGTTAAGGTCTTATCTCTTACTCTGGCCTAATAGCTAAGGTCTTAGACTCGTACTCTGGCCTACTGGTTAAGGTCTTAACTCTTACTCTGGTCTAATAGCTAAGGTCTTAGCCCCTTCGCTGCTGCGGACATTCCGCTGCAGCGCTGGGGGGGGCAGGGGGGCAGCGCGGCGGGCCTGTGCTCATGACGGAGCCGCTCCGTCATGAGCCACAGTTGAGCTGTGCTCATGACGGAACGGTTCCGTCATGACTCCGCCCATTTGCGTTGTCGCCCCGCACAGGCGGGGAAACAGCGCCGCGCAGGCGGAGCGGCCGCCGGCAGGATTGTCATGACGGAACCGTTCCGTCATGAGCACACGACAACCGTGGCTCATGACGGAACGGTTCCGTCATGAGCAGGGAAGGGGTTAACTCTTACTCTGGCCTAATAGCTAAGGTCTTAGACTCGTACTCTGACCTAATGGTTAAGGTCTTAACTCTTACTCTGACCTACTGGTTAAGGTCTTAACTCTTACTCTGACCTAATAGCTAAGGTCTTAGACTCGTACTCTGGCCTAATGGTTAAGGTCTTAACTCTTACTCTGGCCGAATAGCTATGGTCTTAGACTCGTACTCTGGCCTACTGGTTAAGGTATTAACTCTTACTCTGGCCTACTGGTTAAGGTCTTAACTCTTACTCTGGCCTAATAGCTAAGGTCTTAGACTCGTACTCTGGCCTAATGGTTAAGGTCTTAACTCTTACTCTGGCCTACTGGTTAAGGTCTTAACTCTTACTCTGGTCTAATAGCTAAGGTCTTAGATTCGTACTCTGGCCTAATGGTTAAGGTCTTAACTCTTACTCTGGCCTACTGGTTAAGGTCTTAACTCTTACTCTGGCCTAATAGCTAATGTCTTAGACTCGTACTATGGCCTACAGGTTAAGGTCTTAACTCTTACTCTGGCCTAATAGCTAAGTTCTTAACTCTTACTCTGGCCTAATAGCTAAGGTCTTAGACTCGTACTCTGGCCTAATGGTTAAGGTCTTAACTCTCACTCTGGCCTACTGGTTAAGGTCTTAACTCTTACTCTGGCCTAATAGCTAAGGTCTTAGACTCGTACTCTGGCCTAATGGTTAAGGTCTTAACTCTTACTCTGGCCTAATAGCTAAGTTCTTAGACTCGTACTCTGGCCTACTGGTTAAGGTCCTAACTCTTTCTCTGGAATAATAGCTAAGGTTTTAGAATCGTACTCTGGCCTAATGGTTAAGGTCTTAACTCTTACTCTGGTCTACTGGTTAAGGTCTTAACTCTTACTCTGGCCTAATAGCTAAGGTCTTAACTCTTACTCTGGTCTAATAGCTAAGGTCTTAACTCTTACTCTGGCCTAATAGCTAAGGTCTTAGACTCGTACTCTGGTGTAATGGTTAAGGTATTAACTCTTACTCTGGCCTACTGGTTAAGGTCTTAACTCTTACTCTGGCCTACTGGTTAAGGTCTTAACTCTTACTCTGGCCTAATAGCTAAGGTCTTAACTCTTACTCTGGCCTAATAGCTAAGGTCTTAGACTCGTACTCTAGCCTAATGGTTAAGGTCCTAACTCTTACTCTGGCCTACTGGTTAAGGTCTTAACTCTTACTCTGGCCTAATAGCTAAGGTCCTAACTCTTACTCTGGCCTAATAGCTAAGGTCTTAACTCTTACTCTGGCCTAATAGCTAAGGTCTTAGACTCGTACTCTGGCCTAATGGTTAAGGTCATAACTCTTACTCTGGCCGAATAGCTAAGGTCTTAGACTCGTACTCTGGCCTACTGGTTAAGGTCTTAGCTCTTACTCTGGCCTACTGGTTAAGGTCTTAACTCTTACTATGGCCTAATAGCTAAGGTCTTAACTCTTACTCTTGCCTAATATCTAAGGTCTTAGACTCGTACTCTGGCCTAATGGTTAAGGTCTTAACTCTTACTCTGGCCTAATAGCTAAGGTCTTAACTCTTACTCTGGCCTAATAGCTAAGGTCTTAGACTCGTACTCTGGCCTAATGGTTAAGGTCTTAACTCTTACTCTGGCCTAATAGCTAAAGTCTTAGACTCGTACTCTGGCCTAATGGTTAAGGTCTGAACTCTTACTCTGGCCTAATAGCTAATGTCTTAGACTTGTACTATGGCCTACAGGTTAAGGTCTTAACTCTTACTCTGGCCTAATAGCTAAGGTCTTAACTCTTACTCTGGCCTAATAGCTAAGGTCTTAGACTCGTACTCTGGCCTAATGGTTAAGGTCTTAACTCTTACTCTGGCCTAATAGCTAAGGTCTTAGACTCGTACTCTGGCCTAATGGTTAAGGTCTTAACTCTTACTCTGGCCTAATAGCTAATGTCTTAGACTCGTACTATGGCTAAGGTCTTAGACTCGTACTATGGCCTACAGGTTAAGGTCTTATCTCTTACTCTGGCCTAATAGCTAAGGTCTTAGACTCGTACTCTAGCCTACAGGTTAAGGTCTTAACTCTTACTGTGGCCTAATAGCTAAGGACTTAAACTTGTACTGTGGCCTAATAGCTAAGGTCTTAACTCTTACTCTGGCCTAATAGCTAAGGTCTTCGACTCGTACTCTGGCCTAATGGTTAAGGTCTTAACTCTTACTCTGGTCAACTGGTTAAGGTTTTAACTCTTACTCTGGCCTAATAGCTAAGTTCTTAGACTCGTACTCTGGCCTAATGGTTAAGGTCTTAACTCTTACTCTGGCCTACTGGTTAAGGTCTTACCTCTTACTCTGACCTAATAGCTAAGGTCTTAGACTCGTACTCTGGCCTAATGGTTAAGGTCTTAACTCTTACTCTGGCCGAATAGCTATGGTCTTAGACTCGTACTCTGGCCTACTGGTTAAGGTATTAACTCTTACTCTGGCCTACTGGTTAAGGTCTTAACTCTTACTCTGGCCTAATAGCTAAGGTCTTAGACTCGTACTCTGGCCTAATGGTTAAGGTCTTAACTCTTACTCTGGCCTACTGGTTAAGGTCTTAACTCTTACTCTGGCCTAATAGCTAAGGTCTTAACTCTTACTCTGGCCTAATAGCTAAGGTCTTAGACTCATACTCTGGCCTAATGGTTAAGGTCTTAACTCTTACTCTGGCCTACTGGTTAAGGTCTTAACTCTTACTCAGGCCTACTGGTTAAGGTCTTAACTCTTACTATGGCCTAATAGCTAAGGTCTTAGACTCGTACTCTGGCCTACTGGTTAAGGTCTTAACTCTTACTCTGGCCTAATAGCTAAGGTCTTAGACTTGTACTCTGGCCTAATGGTTAAGGTCTTAACTCTTACTCTGGCCTACTGATTCAGGTCTTAACTCTTACTCTGGCCTAATAGCTAAGGTCTTAGACTCGTACTCTGGCCTAATGGTTCAGGTCTTAACTCTTACTCTGGCCTACTGGATAAGGTCTTAACTCTTACTCAGGCCTACTGGTTAAGGTCTTAACTCTTACTCTGGCCTAATAGCTAAGATCTTAGACTCGTACTCTGGCCTAATGGTTAAGGTCTTAACTCTTACTCTGGCCTAATAGCTAAGGTCTTAACTCTTACTCTGGCCTAATAGCTAAGGTCTTAGACCCGTACTATGGCCTACAGGTTAAGGTCTTAACTCTTACTCTGGCCTACTGGTTAAGGTCTTAACTCTTACTCTGGCCTAATAGCTAAGGTCTTAACTCTTACTCTGGTCTAATAGCTAAGGTCTTAACTCTTACTCTGGCCTAATAGCTAAGGTCTCAGACTCGTACTCTGGCGTAATGGTTAAGGTATTAACTCTTACTCTGGCCTACTGGTTAAGGTCTTAACTCTTACTCTGGCCTACTGGTTAAGGTCTTAACTCTTACTATGGCCTAACAGCTAAGGTCTTAACTCTTACTCTGGCCTAATATCTAAGGTCTTAGACTCGTACTCTGGCCTAATGGTTTAAATGTCTTAACTCTTACTCTGGCCCACTGGTTAAGGTCTTAACTCTTACTCTGGCCTAATAGGTAAGGTCTTAGACTCGTACTCTGACCTACTGGTTAAGGTTTTAACTCTTACTCTGGCCTAATAGCTAAGGTCTTAGACTCATACTCTGGCCTAATGGTTAAGGTCTTAACTCTTACTCTGGCCTAATAGCTACAGTCTTAACTCTTACTCTGGCCTAATAGCTAAGGTCTTAGACTCGTACTATGGCGTACAGGTTAAGGTCCTAAATCTTACTCTGGCCTACTGGTTAAGGTCTTATCTCTTACTCTGGCCTAATAGCTAAGGTCTTAGACTCGTACTCTGGCCTACTGGTTAAGGTCTTAACTCTTACTCTGGTCTAATAGCTAAGGTCTTAGCCCCTTCGCTGCTGCGGACATTCCGCTGCAGCGCTGGGGGGGGCAGGGGGGCAGCGCGGCGGGCCTGTGCTCATGACGGAGCCGCTCCGTCATGAGCCACAGTTGAGCTGTGCTCATGACGGAACGGTTCCGTCATGACTCCGCCCATTTGCGTTGTCGCCCCGCACAGGCGGGGAAACAGCGCCGCGCAGGCGGAGCGGCCGCCGGCAGGATTGTCATGACGGAACCGTTCCGTCATGAGCACACGACAACCGTGGCTCATGACGGAACGGTTCCGTCATGAGCAGGGAAGGGGTTAACTCTTACTCTGGCCTAATAGCTAAGGTCTTAGACTCGTACTCTGACCTAATGGTTAAGGTCTTAACTCTTACTCTGACCTACTGGTTAAGGTCTTAACTCTTACTCTGACCTAATAGCTAAGGTCTTAGACTCGTACTCTGGCCTAATGGTTAAGGTCTTAACTCTTACTCTGGCCGAATAGCTATGGTCTTAGACTCGTACTCTGGCCTACTGGTTAAGGTATTAACTCTTACTCTGGCCTACTGGTTAAGGTCTTAACTCTTACTCTGGCCTAATAGCTAAGGTCTTAGACTCGTACTCTGGCCTAATGGTTAAGGTCTTAACTCTTACTCTGGCCTACTGGTTAAGGTCTTAACTCTTACTCTGGTCTAATAGCTAAGGTCTTAACTCTTACTCTGGCCTAATAGCTAAGGTCTTTACTCTTACTCTGGCCTAATAGCTAAGGTCTTAGACTCGTACTCTGGCCTAATGGTTAAGGTCATAACTCCTACTCTGGCCGAATAGCTAAGGTCTTAGACTCGTACTCTGGCCTACTGGTTAAGGTCTTAGCTCTTACTCTGGCCTACTGGTTAAGGTCTTAACTCTTACTCTGGCCTAATAGCTACGGTCTTAGACTCGTACTCTAGCATAATGGTTATGGTGTTAACTCTTACTCTGGCCTACTGGTTAAGGTCTTAACTCTTACTCTGGCCTAATAGCTAAGGTCTTAACTCTTACTCTGGCCTAATAGCTAAGGTCTTAGACTCATACTCTGGCCTAATGGTTAAGGTTTTAACTCTTACTCTGGCCTACCGGTTAAGGTCTTAACTCTTACTCAGGCCTACTGGTTAAGGTCTTAACTCTTACTATGGCCTAATAGCTAAGGTCTTAGACTCGTACTCTGGCCTAAGGGTTAAGACCTTAACTCTTACTCTGGCCTCCTGATTAAGGTCTTAACTCTTACTCTGGCCTAATAGCTAAGGTCTTAACTCTTAATCTGGCCTAATAGCTAAGGTCTTAGACTCGTACTCTGGCCTAATGGTTAAGGTCTTAACTCTTACTCTGGCCTACTGGTTAAGGTCTTAACTCTTACTCTGGCCTAATAGCTAATGTCTTAGACTCGTACTATGGCCTACAGGTTAAGGTCTTAACTCTTACTCTGGCCTAATAGCTAAGGTCTTAACTCTTACTCTGGCCTAATAGCTAAGGTCTTAGACTCGTACTCTGGCCTAATGGTTAAGGTCTTAACTCTCACTCTGGCCTACTGGTTAAGGTCTTAACTCTTACTCTGGCCTAATAGCTAAGGTCTTAGACTCGTACTCTGGCCTAATGGTTAAGGTCTTAACTCTTACTCTGGCCTAATAGCTAAGGTCTTAGACTCGTACTCTGGCCTACTGGTTAAGGTCCTAACTCTTTCTCTGGAATAATAGCTAAGGTTTTAGAATCGTACTCTGGCCTAATGGTTAAGGTCTTAACTCTTACTCTGGCCTACTGGTTAAGGTCTTAACTCTTACTCTGGCCTAATATCTAAGGTCTTAACTCTTACTCTGGTCTAATAGCTAAGGTCTTAACTCTTACTCTGGCCTAATAGCTAAGGTCTTAGACTCGTACTCTGGTGTAATGGTTAAGGTATTAACTCTTACTCTGGCCTACTGGTTAAGGTCTTAACTCTTACTCTGGCCTACTGGTTAAGGTCTTAACTCTTACTCTGGCCTAATAGCTAAGGTCTTAACTCTTACTCTGGCCTAATAGCTAAGGTCTTAGACTCGTACTCTAGCCTAATGGTTAAGGTCCTAACTCTTACTCTGGCCTACTGGTTAAGGTCTTAACTCTTACTCTGGCCTAATAGCTAAGGTCTTAACTCTTACTCTGGCCTAAAAGCTAAGGTCTTAACTCTTACTCTGGCCTAATAGCTAAGGTCTTAGACTCGTACTCTGGCCTAATGGTTAAGGTCATAACTCTTACTCTGGCCGAATAGCTAAGGTCTTAGACTCGTACTCTGGCCTACTGGTTAAGGTCTTAGCTCCTACTCTGGCCTACTGGTTAAGGTCTTAACTCTTACTATGGCCTAATAGCTAAGGTCTTAACTCTTACTCTTGCCTAATATCTAAGGTCTTAGACTCGTACTCTGGCCTAATGGTTAAGGTCTTAACTCTTACTCTGGCCTAATAGCTAAGGTCTTAACTCTTACTCTGGCCTAGTAGCTAAGGTCTTAGACTCGTACTCTGGCCTAATGGTTAAGGTCTTAACTCTTACTCTGGCCTAATAGCTAAAGTCTTAGACTCGTACTCTGGCCTAATGGTTAAGGTCTGAACTCTTACTCTGGCCTAATAGCTAATGTCTTAGACTCGTACTATGGACTACAGGTTAAGGTCTTAACTCTTACTCTGGCCTAATAGCTAAGGTCTTAACTCTTACTCTGGCCTAATAGCTAAGGTCTTAGACTCGTTCTCTGGCCTAATGGTTAAGGTCTTAACTCTTACTGTGGCCTAATAGCTAAGGTCTTAGACTCGTACTATGGCCTACTGGTTAAGGTCTTAACTCTTACTCTGGCCTAATAGCTAAGGTCTTAACTCTTACTCTGGCCTAATAGCTAAGGACTTAGACTCGTACTCTTGCCTACTGTTTAAGGTCTTAACTCTTACTCTGGCCTAATAGGTAAGATCTTAGACTCGTACTCTGGCCTACTGGTTAAGGTCTTAACTCTTACTCTGGAATAATAGCTAAGGTTTTAGAATCATACACTGGCCTAATGGTTAAGGTCTTAATTTTTACTCTGGCCTACTGGTTAAGGTCTTAACTCTTACTCTGGCCTAATAGCTAAGGTCTTAACTCTTACTCTGGTCTAATAGCTAAGGTCTTAACTCTTACTCTGGCCTAATAGCTAAGGTCTGAGACTCGTACTCTGGCGTAATGGTTAAGGTATTAACTCTTACTCTGGCCTACTGGTTAAGGTCTTAACTCTTACTCTGGCCTAATATCTAAGGTCTTAACTCTTACTCTGGTCTTATAGCTAAGGTCTTAACTCTTACTCTGGCCTAATAGCTAAGGTCTTAGACTCGTACTCTGGCCTAATGGTTAAGGTCTTAACTCTTACTCTGGCCTAATAGCTAAGGTCTTAACTCTTACTCTGGCCTAATAGCTAAGGTCTTAGACTCGTACTCTGGCCTAATGGTTAAGGTCTTAACTCTTACTCTGGCCTAATAGCTAAGGTCTTAGACTCGTACTATGGCATACAGGTTAAGGTCTTAGATCTTACTCTGGCCTAATAGCCAAGGTCTTACTTACTCTGGCCTAATAGCTAAGGTCTTAGACTCATACTCTGGCCTAATGGTTAAGGTCTTAACTCTTACTCTGGCCTAATAGCTAAGGTCTTAACTCTTACTCTGGTCTAATAGCTAAGGTCTTAACTCTTACTCTGGCCTAATAGCTAAGGTCTCAGACTCGTACTCTGGCGTAATGGTTAAGGTATTAACTCTTACTCTGGCCTACTGGTTAAGGTCTTAACTCTTACTCTGGCCTACTGGTTAAGGTCTTAACTCTTACTATGGCCTAATAGCTAAGGTCTTAACTCTTACTCTGGCCTAATATCTAAGGTCTTAGACTCGTACTCTGGCCTAATGGTTTAAATGTCTTAACTCTTACTCTGGCCCACTGGTTAAGGTCTTAACTCTTACTCTGGCCTAATAGGTAAGGTCTTAGACTCGTACTCTGACCTACTGGTTAAGGTTTTAACTCTTACTCTGGCCTACTAGCTAAGGTCTTAGACTCATACTCTGGCCTAATGGTTAAGGTCTTAACTCTTACTCTGGCCTAATAGCTACAGTCTTAACTCTTACTCTGGCCTAATAGCTAAGGTCTTAGACTCGTACTATGGCGTACAGGTTAAGGTCTTAAATCTTACTCTGGCCTACTGGTTAAGGTCTTATCTCTTACTCTGGCCTAATAGCTAAGGTCTTAGACTCGTACTCTGGCCTACTGGTTAAGGTCTTAACTCTTACTCTGGCCTAATAGCTAAGGTCTTCACTCTTACTCTAGCCTAATAGCTAAGGTCTTAGACTCGTACTCTGGCCTAATGGGTAAGGTCTTAACTCTTACTCTGGCCTACTGGTTAAGGTCTTAACTCTTACTCTGGCCTAATAGCTAAGGTCTTAACTCTTACTCTGGCCTAATAGCTAAGGTCTTAGACTCGTACTTTGGCCTAATGGTTAAGGTCTTAACTCTTACTCTGGCCTACTGGTTAAGGTCTTAACTCTTACTCTGGCCTACTGGTTAAGGTCTTAACTCTTACTCTGGCCTAATAGCTAAGGTCTTAACTCTTACTCTGGCCTAATAGCTAAGGTCTTAACTCTTACTCTGGCCTAATAGCTATGGTCTTAGACTCGTACTCTGACCTAATGGTTAAGGTCTTAACTCTTACTCTGGCCTAATAGCTAAGGTCTTAACTCTTACTCTGGCCTAATTGCTAAGGTCTTAGACTCGTACTCTGGCCTAATGGTTAAGGTCTTAACTATTACTCTGGCCTAATAGCTAATGTCTTAGACTCGGCCTCTGGCCTACTTGTTAAGGTCTTAACTCTTACTCTGGCCTAATAGCTAAGGTCTTAGACTCGTACTCTTTCCTAATGGTTAAGGTCTTAACTCTTACTGTGGCCTAATAGCTAAGGTCTTAGACTCGTACTCTGGCCTAATGGTTAAGGTCTTAACTCTTACTCTGGCCTAATATCTAATGTCTTAGACTCGTACTATGGCCTACATGTTAAGGTCTTAACTCTTACTCTGGCCTAATAGCTAAAGTCTTAACTCTTACTCTGGCCTAATAGCTAAGGTCTTAGACTCGTACTGTAGCTAAGGTCTTAGACTCGTACTATGGCCTACAGGTAAAGGTCTTATCTCTTACTCTGGCCTAATAGCTAAGGTCTTAGACTCGTACTCTAGCCTACAGGTTAAGGTCTTAACTCTTACTGTGGCCTAATAGCTAAGGACTTAAAATCCTACTGTGGCCTAATAGCTAAGGTCTTAACTCTTACTCTGGCCTAATAGCTATGGTCTTAGACTTGTACTCTGACCTAATGGTTAAGGTCTTAACTCTTACTCTGGCCTACTGGTTAAGGTCTTAACTCTTACTCTGACCTAATAGCTAAGGTCTTAGACTCGTACTCTGGCCTAATGGTTAAGGTCTTAACTCTTACTCTGGCCGAATAGCTATGGTCTTAGACTCGTACTTTGGCCTACTGGTTAAGGTATTAACTCTTACTCTGGCCTACTGGTTAAGGTCTTAACTCTTACTCTGGCCTAATAGCTAAGGTCTTAGACTCGTACTCTGGCCTAATGGTTAAGGTCTTAACTCTTACTCTGGCCTACTGGTTAAGGTCTTAACTCTTACTCTGGCCTAATAGCTAAGGTCTTAACTCTTACTCTGGCCTAATAGCTAAGGTCTTAACTCTTACTCTGGCCTAATAGCTAAGGTCTTAGACTCGTACTCTGGCCTAATGGTTAAGGTCATAACTCCTACTCTGGCCGAATAGCTAAGGTCTTAGACTCGTACTCTGGCCTACTGGTTAAGGTCTTAGCTCTTACTCTGGCCTACTGGTTAAGGTCTTAACTCTTACTCTGGCCTAATAGCTACGGTCTTAGACTCGTACTCTAGCATAATGGTTATGGTGTTAACTCTTACTCTGGCCTACTGGTTAAGGTCCTAACTCTTACTCTGGCCTAATAGCTAAGGTCTTAACTCTTACTCTGGCCTAATAGCTAAGGTCTTAGACTCATACTCTGGCCTAATGGTTAAGGTTTTAACTCTTACTCTGGCCTACTGGTTAAGGTCTTAACTCTTACTCAGGCCTACTGGTTAAGGTCTTAACTCTTACTATGGCCTAATAGCTAAGGTCTTAGACTCGTACTCTGGCCTAAGGGTTAAGGCCTTAACTCTTACTCTGGCCTCCTGGTTAAGGTCTTAACTCTTACTCTGGCCTACTGGTTAAGGTCTTAACTCTTACTCTGGCCTAATAGCTAAAGTCTTAGACTCGCACTCTGGCCTAATGGTTAAGGTCTGAACTCTTTCTCTGGCCTAATAGCTAATGTCTTAGACTCGTACTATGGCCTACAGGTTAAGGTCTTAACTCTTACTCTGGCCTAATAGCTAAGGTCTTAACTCTTACTCTGGCCTAATAGCTAAGGTCTTAGATTCGTACTCTGGCCTAATGGTTAAGGTCTTAACTCTTACTCTGGCCTACTGGTTAAGGTCTTAACTCTTACTCTGGCCTAATAGCTAATGTCTTAGACTCGTACTATGGCCTACAGGTTAAGGTCTTAACTCTTACTCTGGCCTAATAGCTAAGTTCTTAACTCTTACTCTGGCCTAATAGCTAAGGTCTTAGACTCGTACTCTGGCCTACTGGTTATGATCTTAACTCTTACTCTGGCCTAATAGCTAAGGTCTTAGACTCGTACTATGGCCTACAGGTTAAGGTCTTAACTCTACTCTGGGCTAATAGCTAAGGTCTTAGACTCGTACTCTTGCCTAACGGTTAAGGTCTTAACTCTTACTCTGGCCTAATAGCTAAAGTCTTAGACTCGGCCTCTGGCCTACTGGTTAAGGTCTTAACTCTTACTCTGGCCTAATAGCTAAGGTCTTAGACTCGTACTCTGGCCTACTGGTTAAGGTCCGAACTCTTTCTCTGGAATAATAGCTAAGGTTTTAGAATCGTACTCTGGCCTAATGGTTAAGGTCTTAACTCTTACTCTGGTCTACTGGTTAAGGTCTTAACTCTTACTCTGGCCTAATAGCTAAGGTCTTAACTCTTACTCTGGTCTAATAGCTAAGGTCTTAACTCTTACTCTGGCCTAATAGCTAAGGTCTTAGACTCGTACTCTGGTGTAATGGTTAAGGTATTAACTCTTACTCTGGCCTACTGGTTAAGGTCTTAACTCTTACTCTGGCCTACTGGTTAAGGTCTTAACTCTTACTCTGGCCTAATAGCTAAGGTCTTAACTCTTACTCTGGCCTAATAGCTAAGGTCTTAGACTCATACTCTAGCCTAATGGTTAAGGTCCTAACTCTTACTCTGGCCTACTGGTTAAGGTCTTAACTCTTACTCTGGCCTAATAGCTAAGGTCTTAACTCTTACTCTGGCCTAATAGCTAAGGTCTTAACTCTTACTCTGGCCTAATAGCTAAGGTCTTAGACTCGTACTCTGGCCTAATGGTTAAGGTCTTAACTCTTACTCTGGCCTAATAGCTAAGGTCTTAACTCTTACTCTGGCCGAATAGCTAAGGTCTTAGACTCGTACTCTGGCCTAATGGTTAAGGTCTTAACTCTTACTCTGGCCTAATAGCTAATGTCTTAGACTCGTACTATGGCTAAGGTCTTAGACTCGTACTATGGCCTACAGGTTAAGGTCTTATCTCTTACTCTGGCCTAATAGCTAAGGTCTTAGACTCGTACTCTAGCCTACAGGTTAAGGTCTTAACTCTTACTGTGGCCTAATAGCTAAGGACTTAAACTCGTACTGTGGCCTAATAGCTAAGGTCTTAACTCTTACTCTGGCCTAATAGCTAAGGTCTTCGACTCGTACTCTGGCCTAATGGTTAAGGACTTAACTCTTACTCTGGTCAACTGGTTAAGGTTTTAACTCTTACTCTGGCCTAATAGCTAAGTTCTTAGACTCGTACTCTGGCCTAATGGTTAAGGTCTTAACTCTTACTCTGGCCTACTGGTTAAGGTCTTACCTCTTACTCTGACCTAATAGCTAAGGTCTTAGACTCGTACTCTGGCCTAATGGTTAAGGTCTTAACTCTTACTCTGGCCGAATAGCTATGGTCTTAGACTCGTACTCTGGCCTACTGGTTAAGGTATTAACTCTTACTCTGGCCTACTGGTTAAGGTCTTAACTCTTACTCTGGCCTAATAGCTAAGGTCTTAGACTCGTACTCTGGCCTAATGGTTAAGGTCTTAACTCTTACTCTGGCCTACTGGTTAAGGTCTTAACTCTTACTCTGGCCTAATAGCTAAGGTCTTAACTCTTACTCTGGCCTAATAGCTAAGGTCTTAGACTCATACTCTGGCCTAATGGTTAAGGTCTTAACTCTTACTCTGGCCTACTGGTTAAGGTCTTAACTCTTACTCAGGCCTACTGGTTAAGGTCTTAACTCTTACTATGGCCTAATAGCTAAGGTCTTAGACTCGTACTCTGGCCTACTGGTTAAGGTCTTAACTCTTACTCTGGCCTAATAGCTAAGGTCTTAACTCTTACTCTGGCCTAATAGCTAAGGTCTTAGACTTGTACTCTGGCCTAATGGTTAAGGTCTTAACTCTTACTCTGGCCTACTGATTCAGGTCTTAACTCTTACTCTGGCCTAATAGCTAAGGTCTTAGACTCGTACTCTGGCCTAATGGTTCAGGTCTTAACTCTTACTCTGGCCTACTGGATAAGGTCTTAACTCTTACTCAGGCCTACTGGTTAAGGTCTTAACTCTTACTCTGGCCTAATAGCTAAGATCTTAGACTCGTACTCTGGCCTAATGGTTAAGGTCTTAACTCTTACTCTGGCCTAATAGCTAAGGTCTTAACTCTTACTCTGGCCTAATAGCTAAGGTCTTAGACCCGTACTATGGCCTACAGGTTAAGGTCTTAACTCTTACTCTGGCCTACTGGTTAAGGTCTTAACTCTTACTCTGGCCTAATAGCTAAGGTCTTAACTCTTACTCTGGTCTAATAGCTAAGGTCTTAACTCTTACTCTGGCCTAATAGCTAAGGTCTCAGACTCGTACTCTGGCGTAATGGTTAAGGTATTAACTCTTACTCTGGCCTACTGGTTAAGGTCTTAACTCTTACTCTGGCCTACTGGTTAAGGTCTTAACTCTTACTATGGCCTAATAGCTAAGGTCTTAACTCTTACTCTGGCCTAATATCTAAGGTCTTAGACTCGTACTCTGGCCTAATGGTTTAAATGCCTTAACTCTTACTCTGGCCCACTGGTTAAGGTCTTAACTCTTACTCTGGCCTAATAGGTAAGGTCTTAGACTCGTACTCTGACCTACTGGTTAAGGTTTTAACTCTTACTCTGGCCTAATAGCTAAGGTCTTAGACTCATACTCTGGCCTAATGGTTAAGGTCTTAACTCTTACTCTGGCCTAATAGCTACAGTCTTAACTCTTACTCTGGCCTAATAGCTAAGGTCTTAGACTCGTACTATGGCGTACAGGTTAAGGTCTTAAATCTTACTCTGGCCTACTGGTTAAGGTCTTATCTCTTACTCTGGCCTAATAGCTAAGGTCTTAGACTCGTACTCTGGCCTACTGGTTAAGGTCTTAACTCTTACTCTGGTCTAATAGCTAAGGTCTTAACTCTTACTCTGGCCTAATAGCTAAGGTCTTAGACTCGTACTCTGACCTAATGGTTAAGGTCTTAACTCTTACTCTGACCTAATAGCTAAGGTCTTAGACTCGTACTCTGGCCTAATGGTTAAGGTCTTAACTCTTACTCTGGCCGAATAGCTATGGTCTTAGACTCGTACTCTGGCCTACTGGTTAAGGTATTAACTCTTACTCTGGCCTACTGGTTAAGGTCTTAACTCTTACTCTGGCCTAATAGCTAAGGTCTTAGACTCGTACTCTGGCCTAATGGTTAAGGTCTTAACTCTTACTCTGGCCTACTGGTTAAGGTCTTAACTCTTACTCTGGTCTAATAGCTAAGGTCTTAACTCTTACTCTGGCCTAATAGCTAAGGTCTTTACTCTTACTCTGGCCTAATAGCTAAGGTCTTAGACTCGTACTCTGGCCTAATGGTTAAGGTCATAACTCCTACTCTGGCCGAATAGCTAAGGTCTTAGACTCGTACTCTGGCCTACTGGTTAAGGTCTTAGCTCTTACTCTGGCCTACTGGTTAAGGTCTTAACTCTTACTCTGGCCTAATAGCTACGGTCTTAGACTCGTAGTCTAGCATAATGGTTATGGTGTTAACTCTTACTCTGGCCTACTGGTTAAGGTCTTAACTCTTACTCTGGCCTAATAGCTAAGGTCTTAACTCTTACTCTGGCCTAATAGCTAAGGTCTTAGACTCATACTCTGGCCTAATGGTTAAGGTTTTAACTCTTACTCTGGCCTACCGGTTAAGGTCTTAACTCTTACTCAGGCCTACTGGTTAAGGTCTTAACTCTTACTATGGCCTAATAGCTAAGGTCTTAGACTCGTACTCTGGCCTAAGGGTTAAGACCTTAACTCTTACTCTGGCCTCCTGATTAAGGTCTTAACTCTTACTCTGGCCTACTGGTTAAGGTCTTAACTCTTACTCTGTCCTAATAGCTAAAGTCTTAGACTCGCACTCTGGCCTAATGGTTAAGGTCTGAACTCTTTCTCTGGCCTAATAGCTAATGTCTTAGACTCGTACTATGGCCTACAGGTTAAGGTCTTAACTCTTACTCTGGCCTAATAGCTAAGGTCTTAACTCTTAATCTGGCCTAATAGCTAAGGTCTTAGACTCGTACTCTGGCCTAATGGTTAAGGTCTTAACTCTTACTCTGGCCTACTGGTTAAGGTCTTAACTCTTACTCTGGCCTAATAGCTAATGTCTTAGACTCGTACTATGGCCTACAGGTTAAGGTCTTAACTCTTACTCTGGCCTAATAGCTAAGGTCTTAACTCTTACTCTGGCCTAATAGCTAAGGTCTTAGACTCGTACTCTGGCCTAATGGTTAAGGTCTTAACTCTCACTCTGGCCTACTGGTTAAGGTCTTAACTCTTACTCTGGCCTAATAGCTAAGGTCTTAGACTCGTACTCTGGCCTAATGGTTAAGGTCTTAACTCTTACTCTGGCCTAATAGCTAAGGTCTTAGACTCGTACTCTGGCCTACTGGTTAAGGTCCTAACTCTTTCTCTGGAATAATAGCTAAGGTTTTAGAATCGTACTCTGGCCTAATGGTTAAGGTCTTAACTCTTACTCTGGCCTACTGGTTAAGGTCTTAACTCTTACTCTGGCCTAATATCTAAGGTCTTAACTCTTACTCTGGTCTAATAGCTAAGGTCTTAACTCTTACTCTGGCCTAATAGCTAAGGTCTTAGACTCGTACTCTGGTGTAATGGTTAAGGTATTAACTCTTACTCTGGCCTACTGGTTAAGGTCTTAACTCTTACTCTGGCCTACTGGTTAAGGTCTTAACTCTTACTCTGGCCTAATAGCTAAGGTCTTAACTCTTACTCTGGCCTAATAGCTAAGGTCTTAGACTCGTACTCTAGCCTAATGGTTAAGGTCCTAACTCTTACTCTGGCCTACTGGTTAAGGTCTTAACTCTTACTCTGGCCTAATAGCTAAGGTCTTAACTCTTACTCTGGCCTAAAAGCTAAGGTCTTAACTCTTACTCTGGCCTAATAGCTAAGGTCTTAGACTCGTACTCTGGCCTAATGGTTAAGGTCATAACTCTTACTCTGGCCGAATAGCTAAGGTCTTAGACTCGTACTCTGGCCTACTGGTTAAGGTCTTAGCTCTTACTCTGGCCTACTGGTTAAGGTCTTAACTCTTACTATGGCCTAATAGCTAAGGTCTTAACTCTTACTCTTGCCTAATATCTAAGGTCTTAGACTCGTACTCTGGCCTAATGGTTAAGGTCTTAACTCTTACTCTGGCCTAATAGCTAAGGTCTTAACTCTTACTCTGGCCTAGTAGCTAAGGTCTTAGACTCGTACTCTGGCCTAATGGTTAAGGTCTTAACTCTTACTCTGGCCTAATAGCTAAAGTCTTAGACTCGTACTCTGGCCTAATGGTTAAGGTCTGAACTCTTACTCTGGCCTAATAGCTAATGTCTTAGACTCGTACTATGGACTACAGGTTAAGGTCTTAACTCTTACTCTGGCCTAATAGCTAAGGTCTTAACTCTTACTCTGGCCTAATAGCTAAGGTCTTAGACTCGTTCTCTGGCCTAATGGTTAAGGTCTTAACTCTTACTGTGGCCTAATAGCTAAGGTCTTAGACTCGTACTATGGCCTACTGGTTAAGGTCTTAACTCTTACTCTGGCCTAATAGCTAAGGTCTTAACTCTTACTCTGGCCTAATAGCTAAGGACTTAGACTCGTACTCTTGCCTACTGTTTAAGGTCTTAACTCTTACTCTGGCCTAATAGGTAAGATCTTAGACTCGTACTCTGGCCTACTGGTTAAGGTCTTAACTCTTACTCTGGAATAATAGCTAAGGTTTTAGAATCATACACTGGCCTAATGGTTAAGGTCTTAATTTTTACTCTGGCCTACTGGTTAAGGTCTTAACTCTTACTCTGGCCTAATAGCTAAGGTCTTAACTCTTACTCTGGTCTAATAGCTAAGGTCTTAACTCTTACTCTGGCCTAATAGCTAAGGTCTGAGACTCGTACTCTGGCGTAATGGTTAAGGTATTAACTCTTACTCTGGCCTACTGGTTAAGGTCTTAACTCTTACTCTGGCCTAATATCTAAGGTCTTAACTCTTACTCTGGTCTTATAGCTAAGGTCTTAACTCTTACTCTGGCCTAATAGCTAAGGTCTTAGACTCGTACTCTGGCCTAATGGTTAAGGTCTTAACTCTTACTCTGGCCTAATAGCTAAGGTCTTAACTCTTACTCTGGCCTAATAGCTAAGGTCTTAGACTCGTACTCTGGCCTAATGGTTAAGGTCTTAACTCTTACTCTGGCCTAATAGCTAAGGTCTTAGACTCATACTATGGCATACAGGTTAAGGTCTTAGATCTTACTCTGGCCTAATAGCCAAGGTCTTACTTACTCTGGCCTAATAGCTAAGGTCTTAGACTCGTACTCTGGCCTAATGGTTAAGGTCTTAACTCTTACTCTGGCCTAATAGCTAAGGTCTTAACTCTTACTCTGGTCTAATAGCTAAGGTCTTAACTCTTACTCTGGCCTAATAGCTAAGGTCTCAGACTCGTACTCTGGCGTAATGGTTAAGGTATTAACTCTTACTCTGGCCTACTGGTTAAGGTCTTAACTCTTACTCTGGCCTACTGGTTAAGGTCTTAACTCTTACTATGGCCTAATAGCTAAGGTCTTAACTCTTACTCTGGCCTAATATCTAAGGTCTTAGACTCGTACTCTGGCCTAATGGTTTAAATGTCTTAACTCTTACTCTGGCCCACTGGTTAAGGTCTTAACTCTTACTCTGGCCTAATAGGTAAGGTCTTAGACTCGTACTCTGACCTACTGGTTAAGGTTTTAACTCTTACTCTGGCCTACTAGCTAAGGTCTTAGACTCATACTCTGGCCTAATGGTTAAGGTCTTAACTCTTACTCTGGCCTAATAGCTACAGTCTTAACTCTTACTCTGGCCTAATAGCTAAGGTCTTAGACTCGTACTATGGCGTACAGGTTAAGGTCTTAAATCTTACTCTGGCCTACTGGTTAAGGTCTTATCTCTTACTCTGGCCTAATAGCTAAGGTCTTAGACTCGTACTCTGGCCTACTGGTTAAGGTCTTAACTCTTACTCTGGCCTAATAGCTAAGGTCTTCACTCTTACTCTAGCCTAATAGCTAAGGTCTTAGACTCGTACTCTGGCCTAATGGGTAAGGTCTTAACTCTTACTCTGGCCTACTGGTTAAGGTCTTAACTCTTACTCTGGCCTAATAGCTAAGGTCTTAACTCTTACTCTGGCCTAATAGCTAAGGTCTTAGACTCATACTTTGGCCTAATGGTTAAGGTCTTAACTCTTACTCTGGCCTACTGGTTAAGGTCTTAACTCTTACTCTGGCCTACTGGTTAAGGTCTTAACTCTTACTCTGGCCTAATAGCTAAGGTCTTAACTCTTACTCTGGCCTAATAGCTAAGGTCTTAACTCTTACTCTGGCCTAATAGCTATGGTCTTAGACTCGTACTCTGACCTAATGGTTAAGGTCTTAACTCTTACTCTGGCCTAATAGCTAAGGTCTTAACTCTTACTCTGGCCTAATTGCTAAGGTCTTAGACTCGTACTCTGGCCTAATGGTTAAGGTCTTAACTATTACTCTGGCCTAATAGCTAATGTCTTAGACTCGGCCTCTGGCCTACTTGTTAAGGTCTTAACTCTTACTCTGGCCTAATAGCTAAGGTCTTAGACTCGTACTCTTTCCTAATGGTTAAGGTCTTAACTCTTACTGTGGCCTAATAGCTAAGGTCTTAGACTCGTACTCTGGCCTAATGGTTAAGGTCTTAACTCTTACTCTGGCCTAATATCTAATGTCTTAGACTCGTACTATGGCCTACATGTTAAGGTCTTAACTCTTACTCTGGCCTAATAGCTAAAGTCTTAACTCTTACTCTGGCCTAATAGCTAAGGTCTTAGACTCGTACTGTAGCTAAGGTCTTAGACTCGTACTATGGCCTACAGGTAAAGGTCTTATCTCTTACTCTGGCCTAATAGCTAAGGTCTTAGACTCGTACTCTAGCCTACAGGTTAAGGTCTTAACTCTTACTGTGGCCTAATAGCTAAGGACTTAAACTCCTACTGTGGCCTAATAGCTAAGGTCTTAACTCTTACTCTGGCCTAATAGCTATGGTCTTAGACTTGTACTCTGACCTAATGGTTAAGGTCTTAACTCTTACTCTGGCCTACTGGTTAAGGTCTTAACTCTTACTCTGACCTAATAGCTAAGGTCTTAGACTCGTACTCTGGCCTAATGGTTAAGGTCTTAACTCTTACTCTGGCCGAATAGCTATGGTCTTAGACTCGTACTTTGGCCTACTGGTTAAGGTATTAACTCTTACTCTGGCCTACTGGTTAAGGTCTTAACTCTTACTCTGGCCTAATAGCTAAGGTCTTAGACTTGTACTCTGGCCTAATGGTTAAGGTCTTAACTCTTACTCTGGCCTACTGGTTAAGGTCTTAACTCTTACTCTGGCCTAATAGCTAAGGTCTTAACTCTTACTCTGGCCTAATAGCTAAGGTCTTAACTCTTACTCTGGCCTAATAGCTAAGGTCTTAGACTCGTACTCTGGCCTAATGGTTAAGGTCATAACTCCTACTCTGGCCGAATAGCTAAGGTCTTAGACTCGTACTCTGGCCTACTGGTTAAGGTCTTAGCTCTTACTCTGGCCTACTGGTTAAGGTCTTAACTCTTACTCTGGCCTAATAGCTACGGTCTTAGACTCGTACTCTAGCATAATGGTTATGGTGTTAACTCTTACTCTGGCCTACTGGTTAAGGTCTTAACTCTTACTCTGGCCTAATAGCTAAGGTCTTAACTCTTACTCTGGCCTAATAGCTAAGGTCTTAGACTCATACTCTGGCCTAATGGTTAAGGTTTTAACTCTTACTCTGGCCTACTGGTTAAGGTCTTAACTCTTACTCAGGCCTACTGGTTAAGGTCTTAACTCTTACTATGGCCTAATAGCTAAGGTCTTAGACTCGTACTCTGGCCTAAGGGTTAAGGCCTTAACTCTTACTCTGGCCTCCTGGTTAAGGTCTTAACTCTTACTCTGGCCTACTGGTTAAGGTCTTAACTCTTACTCTGGCCTAATAGCTAAAGTCTTAGACTCGCACTCTGGCCTAATGGTTAAGGTCTGAACTCTTTCTCTGGCCTAATAGCTAATGTCTTAGACTCGTACTATGGCCTACAGGTTAAGGTCTTAACTCTTACTCTGGCCTAATAGCTAAGGTCTTAACTCTTACTCTGGCCTAATAGCTAAGGTCTTAGATTCGTACTCTGGCCTAATGGTTAAGGTCTTAACTCTTACTCTGGCCTACTGGTTAAGGTCTTAACTCTTACTCTGGCCTAATAGCTAATGTCTTAGACTCGTACTATGGCCTACAGGTTAAGGTCTTAACTCTTACTCTGGCCTAATAGCTAAGTTCTTAACTCTTACTCTGGCCTAATAGCTAAGGTCTTAGACTCGTACTCTGGCCTACTGGTTATGATCTTAACTCTTACTCTGGCCTAATAGCTAAGGTCTTAGACTCGTACTATGGCCTACAGGTTAAGGTCTTAACTCTACTCTGGGCTAATAGCTAAGGTCTTAGACTCGTACTCTTGCCTAACGGTTAAGGTCTTAACTCTTACTCTGGCCTAATAGCTAAAGTCTTAGACTCGACCTCTGGCCTACTGGTTAAGGTCTTAACTCTTACTCTGGCCTAATAGCTAAGGTCTTAGACTCGTACTCTGGCCTACTGGTTAAGGTCCTAACTCTTTCTCTGGAATAATAGCTAAGGTTTTAGAATCGTACTCTGGCCTAATGGTTAAGGTCTTAACTCTTACTCTGGTCTACTGGTTAAGGTCTTAACTCTTACTCTGGCCTAATAGCTAAGGTCTTAACTCTTACTCTGGTCTAATAGCTAAGGTCTTAACTCTTACTCTGGCCTAATAGCTAAGGTCTTAGACTCGTACTCTGGTGTAATGGTTAAGGTATTAACTCTTACTCTGGCCTACTGGTTAAGGTCTTAACTCTTACTCTGGCCTACTGGTTAAGGTCTTAACTCTTACTCTGGCCTAATAGCTAAGGTCTTAACTCTTACTCTGGCCTAATAGCTAAGGTCTTAGACTCATACTCTAGCCTAATGGTTAAGGTCCTAACTCTTACTCTGGCCTACTGGTTAAGGTCTTAACTCTTACTCTGGCCTAATAGCTAAGGTCTTAACTCTTACTCTGGCCTAATAGCTAAGGTCTTAACTCTTACTCTGGCCTAATAGCTAAGGTCTTAGACTCGTACTCTGGCCTAATGGTTAAGATCTTAACTCTTACTCTGGCCTAATAGCTAAGGTCTTAACTCTTACTCTGGCCGAATAGCTAAGGTCTTAGACTCGTACTCTGGCCTAATGGTTAAGGTCTTAACTCTTACTCTGGCCTAATAGCTAATGTCTTAGACTCGTACTATGGCTAAGGTCTTAGACTCGTACTATGGCCTACAGGTTAAGGTCTTATCTCTTACTCTGGCCTAATAGCTAAGGTCTTAGACTCGTACTCTAGCCTACAGGTTAAGGTCTTAACTCTTACTGTGGCCTAATAGCTAAGGACTTAAACTCGTACTGTGGCCTAATAGCTAAGGTCTTAACTCTTACTCTGGCCTAATAGCTAAGGTCTTCGACTCGTACTCTGGCCTAATGGTTAAGGTCTTAACTCTTACTCTGGTCAACTGGTTAAGGTTTTAACTCTTACTCTGGCCTAATAGCTAAGTTCTTAGACTCGTACTCTGGCCTAATGGTTAAGGTCTTAACTCTTACTCTGGCCTACTGGTTAAGGTCTTACCTCTTACTCTGACCTAATAGCTAAGGTCTTAGACTCGTACTCTGGCCTAATGGTTAAGGTCTTAACTCTTACTCTGGCCGAATAGCTATGGTCTTAGACTCGTACTCTGGCCTACTGGTTAAGGTATTAACTCTTACTCTGGCCTACTGGTTAAGGTCTTAACTCTTACTCTGGCCTAATAGCTAAGGTCTTAGACTCGTACTCTGGCCTAATGGTTAAGGTCTTAACTCTTACTCTGGCCTACTGGTTAAGGTCTTAACTCTTACTCTGGCCTAATAGCTAAGGTCTTAACTCTTACTCTGGCCTAATAGCTAAGGTCTTAGACTCATACTCTGGCCTAATGGTTAAGGTCTTAACTCTTACTCTGGCCTACTGGTTAAGGTCTTAACTCTTACTCAGGCCTACTGGTTAAGGTCTTAACTCTTACTATGGCCTAATAGCTAAGGTCTTAGACTCGTACTCTGGCCTACTGGTTAAGGTCTTAACTCTTACTCTGGCCTAATAGCTAAGGTCTTAACTCTTACTCTGGCCTAATAGCTAAGGTCTTAGACTTGTACTCTGGCCTAATGGTTAAGGTCTTAACTCTTACTCTGGCCTACTGATTCAGGTCTTAACTCTTACTCTGGCCTAATAGCTAAGGTCTTAGACTCGTACTCTGGCCTAATGGTTCAGGTCTTAACTCTTACTCTGGCCTACTGGATAAGGTCTTAACTCTTACTCAGGCCTACTGGTTAAGGTCTTAACTCTTACTCTGGCCTAATAGCTAAGATCTTAGACTCGTACTCTGGCCTAATGGTTAAGGTCTTAACTCTTACTCTGGCCTAATAGCTAAGGTCTTAACTCTTACTCTGGCCTAATAGCTAAGGTCTTAGACCCGTACTATGGCCTACAGGTTAAGGTCTTAACTCTTACTCTGGCCTACTGGTTAAGGTCTTAACTCTTACTCTGGCCTAATAGCTAAGGTCTTAACTCTTACTCTGGTCTAATAGCTAAGGTCTTAACTCTTACTCTGGCCTAATAGCTAAGGTCTCAGACTCGTACTCTGGCGTAATGGTTAAGGTATTAACTCTTACTCTGGCCTACTAGTTAAGGTCTTAACTCTTACTCTGGCCTACTGGTTAAGGTCTTAACTCTTACTATGGCCTAATAGCTAAGGTCTTAACTCTTACTCTGGCCTAATATCTAAGGTCTTAGACTCGTACTCTGGCCTAATGGTTTAAATGTCTTAACTCTTACTCTGGCCCACTGGTTAAGGTCTTAACTCTTACTCTGGCCTAATAGGTAAGGTCTTAGACTCGTACTCTGACCTACTGGTTAAGGTTTTAACTCTTACTCTGGCCTAATAGCTAAGGTCTTAGACTCATACTCTGGCCTAATGGTTAAGGTCTTAACTCTTACTCTGGCCTAATAGCTACAGTCTTAACTCTTACTCTGGCCTAATAGCTAAGGTCTTAGACTCGTACTATGGCGTACAGGTTAAGGTCTTAAATCTTACTCTGGCCTACTGGTTAAGGTCTTATCTCTTACTCTGGCCTAATAGCTAAGGTCTTAGACTCGTACTCTGGCCTACTGGTTAAGGTCTTAACTCTTACTCTGGTCTAATAGCTAAGGTCTTAACTCTTACTCTGGCCTAATAGCTAAGGTCTTAGACTCGTACTCTGACCTAATGGTTAAGGTCTTAACTCTTACTCTGACCTACTGGTTAAGGTCTTAACTCTTACTCTGACCTAATAGCTAAGGTCTTAGACTCGTACTCTGGCCTAATGGTTAAGGTCTTAACTCTTACTCTGGCCGAATAGCTATGGTCTTAGACTCGTACTCTGGCCTACTGGTTAAGGTATTAACTCTTACTCTGGCCTACTGGTTAAGGTCTTAACTCTTACTCTGGCCTAATAGCTAAGGTCTTAGACTCGTACTCTGGCCTAATGGTTAAGGTCTTAACTCTTACTCTGGCCTACTGGTTAAGGTCTTAACTCTTACTCTGGTCTAATAGCTAAGGTCTTAACTCTTACTCTGGCCTAATAGCTAAGGTCTTTACTCTTACTCTGGCCTAATAGCTAAGGTCTTAGACTCGTACTCTGGCCTAATGGTTAAGGTCATAACTCCTACTCTGGCCGAATAGCTAAGGTCTTAGACTCGTACTCTGGCCTACTGGTTAAGGTCTTAGCTCTTACTCTGGCCTACTGGTTAAGGTCTTAACTCTTACTCTGGCCTAATAGCTACGGTCTTAGACTCGTACTCTAGCATAATGGTTATGGTGTTAACTCTTACTCTGGCCTACTGGTTAAGGTCTTAACTCTTACTCTGGCCTAATAGCTAAGGTCTTAACTCTTACTCTGGCCTAATAGCTAAGGTCTTAGACTCATACTCTGGCCTAATGGTTAAGGTTTTAACTCTTACTCTGGCCTACCGGTTAAGGTCTTAACTCTTACTCAGGCCTACTGGTTAAGGTCTTAACTCTTACTATGGCCTAATAGCTAAGGTCTTAGACTCGTACTCTGGCCTAAGGGTTAAGACCTTAACTCTTACTCTGGCCTCCTGATTAAGGTCTTAACTCTTACTCTGGCCTACTGGTTAAGGTCTTAACTCTTACTCTGTCCTAATAGCTAAAGTCTTAGACTCGCACTCTGGCCTAATGGTTAAGGTCTGAACTCTTTCTCTGGCCTAATAGCTAATGTCTTAGACTCGTACTATGGCCTACAGGTTAAGGTCTTAACTCTTACTCTGGCCTAATAGCTAAGGTCTTAACTCTTAATCTGGCCTAATAGCTAAGGTCTTAGACTCGTACTCTGGCCTAATGGTTAAGGTCTTAACTCTTACTCTGGCCTACTGGTTAAGGTCTTAACTCTTACTCTGGCCTAATAGCTAATGTCTTAGACTCGTACTATGGCCTACAGGTTAAGGTCTTAACTCTTACTCTGGCCTAATAGCTAAGGTCTTAACTCTTACTCTGGCCTAATAGCTAAGGTCTTAGACTCGTACTCTGGCCTAATGGTTAAGGTCTTAACTCTCACTCTGGCCTACTGGTTAAGGTCTTAACTCTTACTCTGGCCTAATAGCTAAGGTCTTAGACTCGTACTCTGGCCTAATGGTTAAGGTCTTAACTCTTACTCTGGCCTAATAGCTAAGGTCTTAGACTCGTACTCTGGCCTACTGGTTAAGGTCCTAACTCTTTCTCTGGAATAATAGCTAAGGTTTTAGAATCGTACTCTGGCCTAATGGTTAAGGTCTTAACTCTTACTCTGGCCTACTGGTTAAGGTCTTAACTCTTACTCTGGCCTAATATCTAAGGTCTTAACTCTTACTCTGGTCTAATAGCTAAGGTCTTAACTCTTACTCTGGCCTAATAGCTAAGGTCTTAGACTCGTACTCTGGTGTAATGGTTAAGGTATTAACTCTTACTCTGGCCTACTGGTTAAGGTCTTAACTCTTACTCTGGCCTACTGGTTAAGGTCTTAACTCTTACTCTGGCCTAATAGCTAAGGTCTTAACTCTTACTCTGGCCTAATAGCTAAGGTCTTAGACTCGTACTCTAGCCTAATGGTTCAGGTCCTAACTCTTACTCTGGCCTACTGGTTAAGGTCTTAACTCTTACTCTGGCCTAATAGCTAAGGTCTTAACTCGTACTCTGGCCTAATAGCTAAGGTCTTAACTCTTACTCTGGCCTAATAGCTAAGGTCTTAGACTCGTACTCTGGCCTAATGGTTAAGGTCATAACTCTTACTCTGGCCGAATAGCTAAGGTCTTAGACTCGTACTCTGGCCTACTGGTTAAGGTCTTAGCTCTTACTCTGGCCTACTGGTTAAGGTCTTAACTCTTACTATGGCCTAATAGCTAAGGTCTTAACTCTTACTCTTGCCTAATATCTAAGGTCTTAGACTCGTACTCTGGCCTAATGGTTAAGGTCTTAACTCTTACTCTGGCCTAATAGCTAAGGTCTTAACTCTTACTCTGGCCTAGTAGCTAAGGTCTTAGACTCGTACTCTGGCCTAATGGTTAAGGTCTTAACTCTTACTCTGGCCTAATAGCTACAGTCTTAGACTCGTACTCTGGCCTAATGGTTAAGGTCTGAACTCTTACTCTGGCCTAATAGCTAATGTCTTAGACTCGTACTATGGACTACAGGTTAAGGTCTTAACTCTTACTCTGGCCTAATAGCTAAGGTCTTAACTCTTACTCTGGCCTAATAGCTAAGGACTTAGACTCGTACTCTTGCCTACTGTTTAAGGTCTTAACTCTTACTCTGGCCTAATAGCTAAGATCTTAGACTCGTACTCTGGCCTACTGGTTAAGGTCCTAACTCTTACTCTGGAATAATAGCTAAGGTTTTAGAATCATACACTGGCCTAATGGCTAAGGTCTTAATTTTTACTCTGGCCTACTGGTTAAGGTCTTAACTCTTACTCTGGCCTAATAGCTAAGGTCTTAACCCTTACTCTGGTCTAATAGCTAAGGTCTTAACTCTTACTCTGGCCTAATAGCTAAGGTCTGAGACTCGTACTCTGGCGTAATGGTTAAGGTATTAACTCTTACTCTGGCCTACTGGTTAAGGTCTTAACTCTTACTCTGGCCTAATATCTAAGGTCTTAACTCTTACTCTGGTCTTATAGCTAAGGTCTTAACTCTTACTCTGGCCTAATAGCTAAGGTCTTAGACTCGTACTCTGGCCTAATGGTTAAGGTCTTAACTCTTACTCTGGCCTAATAGCTAAGGTCTTAACTCTTACTCTGGCCTAATAGCTAAGGTCTTAGACTCGTACTCTGGCCTAATGGTTAAGGTCTTAACTCTTACTCTGGCCTAATAGCTAAGGTCTTAGACTCGTACTATGGCATACAGGTTAAGGTCTTAGATCTTACTCTGGCCTAATAGCCAAGGTCTTACTTACTCTGGCCTAATAGCTAAGGTCTTAGACTCGTACTCTGGCCTAATGGTTAAGGTCTTAACTCTTACTCTGGCCTAATAGCTAAGGTCTTAACTCTTACTCTGGTCTAATAGCTAAGGTCTTAACTCTTACTCTGGCCTAATAGCTAAGGTCTCAGACTCGTACTCTGGCAAAATGGTTAAGGTATTAACTCTTACTCTGGCCTACTGGTTAAGGTCTTAACTCTTACTCTGGCCTACTGGTTAAGGTCTTAACTCTTACTATGGCCTAATAGCTAAGGTCTTAACTCTTACTCTGGCCTAATATCTAAGGTCTTAGACTCGTACTCTGGCCTAATGGTTTAAATGTCTTAACTCTTACTCTGGCCCACTGGTTAAGGTCTTAACTCTTACTCTGGCCTAATAGGTAAGGTCTTAGACTCGTACTCTGACCTACTGGTTAAGGTTTTAACTCTTACTCTGGCCTACTAGCTAAGGTCTTAGACTCATACGCTGGCCTAATGGTTAAGGTCTTAACTCTTACTCTGGCCTAATAGCTACAGTCTTAACTCTAACTCTGGCCTAATAGCTAAGGTCTTAGACTCGTACTATGGCGTACAGGTTAAGGTCTTAAATCTTACTCTGGCCTACTGGTTAAGGTCTTATCTCTTACTCTGGCCTAATAGCTAAGGTCTTAGACTCGTACTCTGGCCTACTGGTTAAGGTCTTAACTCTTACTCTGGCCTAATAGCTAAGGTCTTCACTCTTACTCTAGCCTAATAGCTAAGGTCTTAGACTCGTACTCTAGCCTAATGGGTAAGGTCTTAACTCTTACTCTGGCATACTGGTTAAGGTCTTAACTCTTACTCTGGCCTAATAGCTATGGTCTTAGACTTGTACTCTGACCTAATGGTTAAGGTCTTAACTCTTACTCTGGCCTACTGGTTAAGGTCTTAACTCTTACTCTGACCTAATAGCTAAGGTCTTAGACTCGTACTCTGGCCTAATGGTTAAGGTCTTAACTCTTACTCTGGCCGAATAGCTATGGTCTTAGACTCGTACTTTGGCCTACTGGTTAAGGTATTAACTCTTACTCTGGCCTACTGGTTAAGGTCTTAACTCTTACTCTGGCCTAATAGCTAAGGTCTTAGACTTGTACTCTGGCCTAATGGTTAAGGTCTTAACTCTTACTCTGGCCTACTGGTTAAGGTCTTAACTCTTACTCTGGCCTAATAGCTAAGGTCTTAACTCTTACTCTGGCCTAATAGCTAAGGTCTTAACTCTTACTCTGGCCTAATAGCTAAGGTCTTAGACTCGTACTCTGGCCTAATGGTTAAGGTCATAACTCCTACTCTGGCCGAATAGCTAAGGTCTTAGACTCGTACTCTGGCCTACTGGTTAAGGTCTTAGCTCTTACTCTGGCCTACTGGTTAAGGTCTTAACTCTTACTCTGGCCTAATAGCTACGGTCTTAGACTCGTACTCTAGCATAATGGTTATGGTGTTAACTCTTACTCTGGCCTACTGGTTAAGGTCTTAACTCTTACTCTGGCCTAATAGCTAAGGTCTTAACTCTTACTCTGGCCTAATAGCTAAGGTCTTAGACTCATACTCTGGCCTAATGGTTAAGGTTTTAACTCTTACTCTGGCCTACTGGTTAAGGTCTTAACTCTTACTCAGGCCTACTGGTTAAGGTCTTAACTCTTACTATGGCCTAATAGCTAAGGTCTTAGACTCGTACTCTGGCCTAAGGGTTAAGGCCTTAACTCTTACTCTGGCCTCCTGGTTAAGGTCTTAACTCTTACTCTGGCCTACTGGTTAAGGTCTTAACTCTTACTCTGGCCTAATAGCTAAAGTCTTAGACTCGCACTCTGGCCTAATGGTTAAGGTCTGAACTCTTTCTCTGGCCTAATAGCTAATGTCTTAGACTCGTACTATGGCCTACAGGTTAAGGTCTTAACTCTTACTCTGGCCTAATAGCTAAGGTCTTAACTCTTACTCTGGCCTAATAGCTAAGGTCTTAGATTCGTACTCTGGCCTAATGGTTAAGGTCTTAACTCTTACTCTGGCCTACTGGTTAAGGTCTTAACTCTTACTCTGGCCTAATAGCTAATGTCTTAGACTCGTACTATGGCCTACAGGTTAAGGTCTTAACTCTTACTCTGGCCTAATAGCTAAGTTCTTAACTCTTACTCTGGCCTAATAGCTAAGGTCTTAGACTCGTACTCTGGCCTACTGGTTATGATCTTAACTCTTACTCTGGCCTAATAGCTAAGGTCTTAGACTCGTACTATGGCCTACAGGTTAAGGTCTTAACTCTACTCTGGGCTAATAGCTAAGGTCTTAGACTCGTACTCTTGCCTAACGGTTAAGGTCTTAACTCTTACTCTGGCCTAATAGCTAAAGTCTTAGACTCGACCTCTGGCCTACTGGTTAAGGTCTTAACTCTTACTCTGGCCTAATAGCTAAGGTCTTAGACTCGTACTCTGGCCTACTGGTTAAGGTCCTAACTCTTTCTCTGGAATAATAGCTAAGGTTTTAGAATCGTACTCTGGCCTAATGGTTAAGGTCTTAACTCTTACTCTGGTCTACTGGTTAAGGTCTTAACTCTTACTCTGGCCTAATAGCTAAGGTCTTAACTCTTACTCTGGTCTAATAGCTAAGGTCTTAACTCTTACTCTGGCCTAATAGCTAAGGTCTTAGACTCGTACTCTGGTGTAATGGTTAAGGTATTAACTCTTACTCTGGCCTACTGGTTAAGGTCTTAACTCTTACTCTGGCCTACTGGTTAAGGTCTTAACTCTTACTCTGGCCTAATAGCTAAGGTCTTAACTCTTACTCTGGCCTAATAGCTAAGGTCTTAGACTCATACTCTAGCCTAATGGTTAAGGTCCTAACTCTTACTCTGGCCTACTGGTTAAGGTCTTAACTCTTACTCTGGCCTAATAGCTAAGGTCTTAACTCTTACTCTGGCCTAATAGCTAAGGTCTTAACTCTTACTCTGGCCTAATAGCTAAGGTCTTAGACTCGTACTCTGGCCTAATGGTTAAGATCTTAACTCTTACTCTGGCCTAATAGCTAAGGTCTTAACTCTTACTCTGGCCGAATAGCTAAGGTCTTAGACTCGTACTCTGGCCTAATGGTTAAGGTCTTAACTCTTACTCTGGCCTAATAGCTAATGTCTTAGACTCGTACTATGGCTAAGGTCTTAGACTCGTACTATGGCCTACAGGTTAAGGTCTTATCTCTTACTCTGGCCTAATAGCTAAGGTCTTAGACTCGTACTCTAGCCTACAGGTTAAGGTCTTAACTCTTACTGTGGCCTAATAGCTAAGGACTTAAACTCGTACTGTGGCCTAATAGCTAAGGTCTTAACTCTTACTCTGGCCTAATAGCTAAGGTCTTCGACTCGTACTCTGGCCTAATGGTTAAGGTCTTAACTCTTACTCTGGTCAACTGGTTAAGGTTTTAACTCTTACTCTGGCCTAATAGCTAAGTTCTTAGACTCGTACTCTGGCCTAATGGTTAAGGTCTTAACTCTTACTCTGGCCTACTGGTTAAGGTCTTACCTCTTACTCTGACCTAATAGCTAAGGTCTTAGACTCGTACTCTGGCCTAATGGTTAAGGTCTTAACTCTTACTCTGGCCGAATAGCTATGGTCTTAGACTCGTACTCTGGCCTACTGGTTAAGGTATTAACTCTTACTCTGGCCTACTGGTTAAGGTCTTAACTCTTACTCTGGCCTAATAGCTAAGGTCTTAGACTCGTACTCTGGCCTAATGGTTAAGGTCTTAACTCTTACTCTGGCCTACTGGTTAAGGTCTTAACTCTTACTCTGGCCTAATAGCTAAGGTCTTAACTCTTACTCTGGCCTAATAGCTAAGGTCTTAGACTCATACTCTGGCCTAATGGTTAAGGTCTTAACTCTTACTCTGGCCTACTGGTTAAGGTCTTAACTCTTACTCAGGCCTACTGGTTAAGGTCTTAACTCTTACTATGGCCTAATAGCTAAGGTCTTAGACTCGTACTCTGGCCTACTGGTTAAGGTCTTAACTCTTACTCTGGCCTAATAGCTAAGGTCTTAACTCTTACTCTGGCCTAATAGCTAAGGTCTTAGACTTGTACTCTGGCCTAATGGTTAAGGTCTTAACTCTTACTCTGGCCTACTGATTCAGGTCTTAACTCTTACTCTGGCCTAATAGCTAAGGTCTTAGACTCGTACTCTGGCCTAATGGTTCAGGTCTTAACTCTTACTCTGGCCTACTGGATAAGGTCTTAACTCTTACTCAGGCCTACTGGTTAAGGTCTTAACTCTTACTCTGGCCTAATAGCTAAGATCTTAGACTCGTACTCTGGCCTAATGGTTAAGGTCTTAACTCTTACTCTGGCCTAATAGCTAAGGTCTTAACTCTTACTCTGGCCTAATAGCTAAGGTCTTAGACCCGTACTATGGCCTACAGGTTAAGGTCTTAACTCTTACTCTGGCCTACTGGTTAAGGTCTTAACTCTTACTCTGGCCTAATAGCTAAGGTCTTAACTCTTACTCTGGTCTAATAGCTAAGGTCTTAACTCTTACTCTGGCCTAATAGCTAAGGTCTCAGACTCGTACTCTGGCGTAATGGTTAAGGTATTAACTCTTACTCTGGCCTACTAGTTAAGGTCTTAACTCTTACTCTGGCCTACTGGTTAAGGTCTTAACTCTTACTATGGCCTAATAGCTAAGGTCTTAACTCTTACTCTGGCCTAATATCTAAGGTCTTAGACTCGTACTCTGGCCTAATGGTTTAAATGTCTTAACTCTTACTCTGGCCCACTGGTTAAGGTCTTAACTCTTACTCTGGCCTAATAGGTAAGGTCTTAGACTCGTACTCTGACCTACTGGTTAAGGTTTTAACTCTTACTCTGGCCTAATAGCTAAGGTCTTAGACTCATACTCTGGCCTAATGGTTAAGGTCTTAACTCTTACTCTGGCCTAATAGCTACAGTCTTAACTCTTACTCTGGCCTAATAGCTAAGGTCTTAGACTCGTACTATGGCGTACAGGTTAAGGTCTTAAATCTTACTCTGGCCTACTGGTTAAGGTCTTATCTCTTACTCTGGCCTAATAGCTAAGGTCTTAGACTCGTACTCTGACCTAATGGTTAAGGTCTTAACTCTTACTCTGACCTACTGGTTAAGGTCTTAACTCTTACTCTGACCTAATAGCTAAGGTCTTAGACTCGTACTCTGGCCTAATGGTTAAGGTCTTAACTCTTACTCTGGCCGAATAGCTATGGTCTTAGACTCGTACTCTGGCCTACTGGTTAAGGTATTAACTCTTACTCTGGCCTACTGGTTAAGGTCTTAACTCTTACTCTGGCCTAATAGCTAAGGTCTTAGACTCGTACTCTGGCCTAATGGTTAAGGTCTTAACTCTTACTCTGGCCTACTGGTTAAGGTCTTAACTCTTACTCTGGTCTAATAGCTAAGGTCTTAACTCTTACTCTGGCCTAATAGCTAAGGTCTTTACTCTTACTCTGGCCTAATAGCTAAGGTCTTAGACTCGTACTCTGGCCTAATGGTTAAGGTCATAACTCCTACTCTGGCCGAATAGCTAAGGTCTTAGACTCGTACTCTGGCCTACTGGTTAAGGTCTTAGCTCTTACTCTGGCCTACTGGTTAAGGTCTTAACTCTTACTCTGGCCTAATAGCTACGGTCTTAGACTCGTACTCTAGCATAATGGTTATGGTGTTAACTCTTACTCTGGCCTACTGGTTAAGGTCTTAACTCTTACTCTGGCCTAATAGCTAAGGTCTTAACTCTTACTCTGGCCTAATAGCTAAGGTCTTAGACTCATACTCTGGCCTAATGGTTAAGGTTTTAACTCTTACTCTGGCCTACCGGTTAAGGTCTTAACTCTTACTCAGGCCTACTGGTTAAGGTCTTAACTCTTACTATGGCCTAATAGCTAAGGTCTTAGACTCGTACTCTGGCCTAAGGGTTAAGACCTTAACTCTTACTCTGGCCTCCTGATTAAGGTCTTAACTCTTACTCTGGCCTACTGGTTAAGGTCTTAACTCTTACTCTGTCCTAATAGCTAAAGTCTTAGACTCGCACTCTGGCCTAATGGTTAAGGTCTGAACTCTTTCTCTGGCCTAATAGCTAATGTCTTAGACTCGTACTATGGCCTACAGGTTAAGGTCTTAACTCTTACTCTGGCCTAATAGCTAAGGTCTTAACTCTTAATCTGGCCTAATAGCTAAGGTCTTAGACTCGTACTCTGGCCTAATGGTTAAGGTCTTAACTCTTACTCTGGCCTACTGGTTAAGGTCTTAACTCTTACTCTGGCCTAATAGCTAATGTCTTAGACTCGTACTATGGCCTACAGGTTAAGGTCTTAACTCTTACTCTGGCCTAATAGCTAAGGTCTTAACTCTTACTCTGGCCTAATAGCTAAGGTCTTAGACTCGTACTCTGGCCTAATGGTTAAGGTCTTAACTCTCACTCTGGCCTACTGGTTAAGGTCTTAACTCTTACTCTGGCCTAATAGCTAAGGTCTTAGACTCGTACTCTGGCCTAATGGTTAAGGTCTTAACTCTTACTCTGGCCTAATAGCTAAGGTCTTAGACTCGTACTCTGGCCTACTGGTTAAGGTCCTAACTCTTTCTCTGGAATAATAGCTAAGGTTTTAGAATCGTACTCTGGCCTAATGGTTAAGGTCTTAACTCTTACTCTGGCCTACTGGTTAAGGTCTTAACTCTTACTCTGGCCTAATATCTAAGGTCTTAACTCTTACTCTGGTCTAATAGCTAAGGTCTTAACTCTTACTCTGGCCTAATAGCTAAGGTCTTAGACTCGTACTCTGGTGTAATGGTTAAGGTATTAACTCTTACTCTGGCCTACTGGTTAAGGTCTTAACTCTTACTCTGGCCTACTGGTTAAGGTCTTAACTCTTACTCTGGCCTAATAGCTAAGGTCTTAACTCTTACTCTGGCCTAATAGCTAAGGTCTTAGACTCGTACTCTAGCCTAATGGTTCACGTCCTAACTCTTACTCTGGCCTACTGGTTAAGGTCTTAACTCTTACTCTGGCCTAATAGCTAAGGTCTTAACTCGTACTCTGGCCTAATAGCTAAGGTCTTAACTCTTACTCTGGCCTAATAGCTAAGGTCTTAGACTCGTACTCTGGCCTAATGGTTAAGGTCATAACTCTTACTCTGGCCGAATAGCTAAGGTCTTAGACTCGTACTCTGGCCTACTGGTTAAGGTCTTAGCTCTTACTCTGGCCTACTGGTTAAGGTCTTAACTCTTACTATGGCCTAATAGCTAAGGTCTTAACTCTTACTCTTGCCTAATATCTAAGGTCTTAGACTCGTACTCTGGCCTAATGGTTAAGGTCTTAACTCTTACTCTGGCCTAATAGCTAAGGTCTTAACTCTTACTCTGGCCTAGTAGCTAAGGTCTTAGACTCGTACTCTGGCCTAATGGTTAAGGTCTTAACTCTTACTCTGGCCTAATAGCTACAGTCTTAGACTCGTACTCTGGCCTAATGGTTAAGGTCTGAACTCTTACTCTGGCCTAATAGCTAATGTCTTAGACTCGTACTATGGACTACAGGTTAAGGTCTTAACTCTTACTCTGGCCTAATAGCTAAGGTCTTAACTCTTACTCTGGCCTAATAGCTAAGGACTTAGACTCGTACTCTTGCCTACTGTTTAAGGTCTTAACTCTTACTCTGGCCTAATAGCTAAGATCTTAGACTCGTACTCTGGCCTACTGGTTAAGGTCCTAACTCTTACTCTGGAATAATAGCTAAGGTTTTAGAATCATACACTGGCCTAATGGCTAAGGTCTTAATTTTTACTCTGGCCTACTGGTTAAGGTCTTAACTCTTACTCTGGCCTAATAGCTAAGGTCTTAACCCTTACTCTGGTCTAATAGCTAAGGTCTTAACTCTTACTCTGGCCTAATAGCTAAGGTCTGAGACTCGTACTCTGGCGTAATGGTTAAGGTATTAACTCTTACTCTGGCCTACTGGTTAAGGTCTTAACTCTTACTCTGGCCTAATATCTAAGGTCTTAACTCTTACTCTGGTCTTATAGCTAAGGTCTTAACTCTTACTCTGGCCTAATAGCTAAGGTCTTAGACTCGTACTCTGGCCTAATGGTTAAGGTCTTAACTCTTACTCTGGCCTAATAGCTAAGGTCTTAACTCTTACTCTGGCCTAATAGCTAAGGTCTTAGACTCGTACTCTGGCCTAATGGTTAAGGTCTTAACTCTTACTCTGGCCTAATAGCTAAGGTCTTAGACTCGTACTATGGCATACAGGTTAAGGTCTTAGATCTTACTCTGGCCTAATAGCCAAGGTCTTACTTACTCTGGCCTAATAGCTAAGGTCTTAGACTCGTACTCTGGCCTAATGGTTAAGGTCTTAACTCTTACTCTGGCCTAATAGCTAAGGTCTTAACTCTTACTCTGGTCTAATAGCTAAGGTCTTAACTCTTACTCTGGCCTAATAGCTAAGGTCTCAGACTCGTACTCTGGCGTAATGGTTAAGGTATTAACTCTTACTCTGGCCTACTGGTTAAGGTCTTAACTCTTACTCTGGCCTACTGGTTAAGGTCTTAACTCTTACTATGGCCTAATAGCTAAGGTCTTAACTCTTACTCTGGCCTAATATCTAAGGTCTTAGACTCGTACTCTGGCCTAATGGTTTAAATGTCTTAACTCTTACTCTGGCCCACTGGTTAAGGTCTTAACTCTTACTCTGGCCTAATAGGTAAGGTCTTAGACTCGTACTCTGACCTACTGGTTAAGGTTTTAACTCTTACTCTGGCCTACTAGCTAAGGTCTTAGACTCATACGCTGGCCTAATGGTTAAGGTCTTAACTCTTACTCTGGCCTAATAGCTACAGTCTTAACTCTAACTCTGGCCTAATAGCTAAGGTCTTAGACTCGTACTATGGCGTACAGGTTAAGGTCTTAAATCTTACTCTGGCCTACTGGTTAAGGTCTTATCTCTTACTCTGGCCTAATAGCTAAGGTCTTAGACTCGTACTCTGGCCTACTGGTTAAGGTCTTAACTCTTACTCTGGCCTAATAGCTAAGGTCTTCACTCTTACTCTAGCCTAATAGCTAAGGTCTTAGACTCGTACTCTGGCCTAATGGGCAAGGTCTTAACTCTTACTCTGGCATACTGGTTAAGGTCTTAACTCTTACTCTGGCCTAATAGCTAAGGTCTTAACTCTTACTCTGGCCTAATAGCTAAGGTCTTAGACTCGTACTTTGGCCTAATGGTTAAGGTCTTAACTCTTACTCTGGCCTACTGGTTAAGGTCTTAACTCTTACTCTGGCCTACTGGTTAAGGTCTTAACTCTTACTCTGGCCTAATAGCTAAGGTCTTAACTCTTACTCTGGCCTAATAGCTAAGGTCTTAACTCTTACTCTGGCCTAATAGCTATGGTCTTAGACTCGTACTCTGACCTAATGGTTAAGGTCTTAACTCTTACTCTGGCCTAATAGCTAAGGTCTTAACTCTTACTCTGGCCTAATTGCTAAGGTCTTAGACTCGTACTCTGGCCTAATGGTTAAGGTCTTAACTATTACTCTGGCCTAATAGCTAATGTCTTAGACTCGGCCTCTGGCCTACTTGTTAAGGTCTTAACTCTTACTCTGGCCTAATAGCTAAGGTCTTAGACTCGTACTCTTTCCTAATGGTTAAGGTCTTAACTCTTACTGTGGCCTAATAGCTAAGGTCTTAGACTCGTACTCTGGCCTAATGGTTAAGGTCTTAACTCTTACTCTGGCCTAATATCTAATGTCTTAGACTCGTACTATGGCCTACATGTTAAGGTCTTAACTCTTACTCTGGCCTAATAGCTAAAGTCTTAACTCTTACTCTGGCCTAATAGCTAAGGTCTTAGACTCGTACTGTAGCTAAGGTCTTAGACTCGTACTATGGCCTACAGGTAAAGGTCTTATCTCTTACTCTGGCCTAATAGCTAAGGTCTTAGACTCGTACTCTAGCCTACAGGTTAAGGTCTTAACTCTTACTGTGGCCTAATAGCTAAGGACTTAAACTCCTACTGTGGCCTAATAGCTAAGGTCTTAACTCTTACTCTGGCCTAATAGCTATGGTCTTAGACTTGTACTCTGACCTAATGGTTAAGGTCTTAACTCTTACTCTGGCCTACTGGTTAAGGTCTTAACTCTTACTCTGACCTAATAGCTAAGGTCTTAGACTCGTACTCTGGCCTAATGGTTAAGGTCTTAACTCTTACTCTGGCCGAATAGCTATGGTCTTAGACTCGTACTTTGGCCTACTGGTTAAGGTATTAACTCTTACTCTGGCCTACTGGTTAAGGTCTTAACTCTTACTCTGGCCTAATAGCTAAGGTCTTAGACTCGTACTCTGGCCTAATGGTTAAGGTCTTAACTCTTACTCTGGCCTACTGGTTAAGGTCTTAACTCTTACTCTGGCCTAATAGCTAAGGTCTTAACTCTTACTCTGGCCTAATAGCTAAGGTCTTTACTCTTACTCTGGCCTAATAGCTAAGGTCTTAGACTCGTACTCTGGCCTAATGGTTAAGGTCATAACTCCTACTCTGGCCGAATAGCTAAGGTCTTAGACTCGTACTCTGGCCTACTGGTTAAGGTCTTAGCTCTTACTCTGGCCTACTGGTTAAGGTCTTAACTCTTACTCTGGCCTAATAGCTACGGTCTTAGACTCGTACTCTAGCATAATGGTTATGGTGTTAACTCTTACTCTGGCCTACTGGTTAAGGTCTTAACTCTTACTCTGGCCTAATAGCTAAGGTCTTAACTCTTACTCTGGCCTAATAGCTAAGGTCTTAGACTCATACTCTGGCCTAATGGTTAAGGTTTTAACTCTTACTCTGGCCTACTGGTTAAGGTCTTAACTCTTACTCAGGCCTACTGGTTAAGGTCTTAACTCTTACTATGGCCTAATAGCTAAGGTCTTAGACTCGTACTCTGGCCTAAGGGTTAAGGCCTTAACTCTTACTCTGGCCTCCTGGTTAAGGTCTTAACTCTTACTCTGGCCTACTGGTTAAGGTCTTAACTCTTACTCTGGCCTAATAGCTAAAGTCTTAGACTCGCACTCTGGCCTAATGGTTAAGGTCTGAACTCTTTCTCTGGCCTAATAGCTAATGTCTTAGACTCGTACAATGGCCTACAGGTTAAGGTCTTAACTCTTACTCTGGCCTAATAGCTAAGGTCTTAACTTCTACTCTGGCCTAATAGCTAAGGTCTTAGATTCGTACTCTGGCCTAATGGTTAAGGTCTTAACTCTTACTCTGGCCTACTGGTTAAGGTCTTAACTCTTACTCTGGCCTAATAGCTAATGTCTTAGACTCGTACTATGGCCTACAGGTTAAGGTCTTAACTCTTACTCTGGCCTAATAGCTAAGTTCTTAACTCTTACTCTGGCCTAATAGCTAAGGTCTTAGACTCGTACTCTGGCCTACTGGTTATGATCTTAACTCTTACTCTGGCCTAATAGCTAAGGTCTTAGACTCGTACTATGGCCTACAGGTTAAGGTCTTAACTCTACTCTGGGCTAATAGCTAAGGTCTTAGACTCGTACTCTTGCCTAACGGTTAAGGTCTTAACTCTTACTCTGGCCTAATAGCTAAAGTCTTAGACTCGGCCTCTGGCCTACTGGTTAAGGTCTTAACTCTTACTCTGGCCTAATAGCTAAGGTCTTAGACTCGTACTCTGGCCTACTGGTTAAGGTCCTAACTCTTTCTCTGGAATAATAGCTAAGGTTTTAGAATCGTACTCTGGCCTAATGGTTAAGGTCTTAACTCTTACTCTGGTCTACTGGTTAAGGTCTTAACTCTTACTCTGGCCTAATAGCTAAGGTCTTAACTCTTACTCTGGTCTAATAGCTAAGGTCTTAACTCTTACTCTGGCCTAATAGCTAAGGTCTTAGACTCGTACTCTGGTGTAATGGTTAAGGTATTAACTCTTACTCTGGCCTACTGGTTAAGGTCTTAACTCTTACTCTGGCCTACTGGTTAAGGTCTTAACTCTTACTCTGGCCTAATAGCTAAGGTCTTAACTCTTACTCTGGCCTAATAGCTAAGGTCTTAGACTCATACTCTAGCCTAATGGTTAAGGTCCTAACTCTTACTCTGGCCTACTGGTTAAGGTCTTAACTCTTACTCTGGCCTAATAGCTAAGGTCTTAACTCTTACTCTGGCCTAATAGCTAAGGTCTTAACTCTTACTCTGGCCTAATAGCTAAGGTCTTAGACTCGTACTCTGGCCTAATGGTTAAGGTCTTAACTCTTACTCTGGCCTAATAGCTAAGGTCTTAACTCTTACTCTGGCCGAATAGCTAAGGTCTTAGACTCGTACTCTGGCCTAATGGTTAAGGTCTTAACTCTTACTCTGGCCTAATAGCTAATGTCTTAGACTCGTACTATGGCTAAGGTCTTAGACTCGTACTATGGCCTACAGGTTAAGGTCTTATCTCTTACTCTGGCCTAATAGCTAAGGTCTTAGACTCGTACTCTAGCCTACAGGTTAAGGTCTTAACTCTTACTGTGGCCTAATAGCTAAGGACTTAAACTCGTACTGTGGCCTAATAGCTAAGGTCTTAACTCTTACTCTGGCCTAATAGCTAAGGTCTTCGACTCGTACTCTGGCCTAATGGTTAAGGTCTTAACTCTTACTCTGGTCAACTGGTTAAGGTTTTAACTCTTACTCTGGCCTAATAGCTAAGTTCTTAGACTCGTACTCTGGCCTAATGGTTAAGGTCTTAACTCTTACTCTGGCCTACTGGTTAAGGTCTTAACTCTTACTCTGACCTAATAGCTAAGGTCTTAGACTCGTACTCTGGCCTAATGGTTAAGGTCTTAACTCTTACTCTGGCCGAATAGCTATGGTCTTAGACTCGTACTCTGGCCTACTGGTTAAGGTATTAACTCTTACTCTGGCCTACTGGTTAAGGTCTTAACTCTTACTCTGGCCTAATAGCTAATGTCTTAGACTCGTACTCTGGCCTAATGGTTAAGGTCTTAACTCTTACTCTGGCCTACTGGTTAAGGTCTTAACTCTTACTCTGGCCTAATAGCTAAGGTCTTAACTCTTACTCTGGCCTAATAGCTAAAGTCTTAGACTCATACTCTGGCCTAATGGTTAAGGTCTTAACTCTTACTCTGGCCTACTGGTTAAGGTCTTAACTCTTACTCAGGCCTACTGGTTAAGGTCTTAACTCTTACTATGGCCTAATAGCTAAGGTCTTAGACTCGTACTCTGGCCTACTGGTTAAGGTCTTAACTCTTACTCTGGCCTAATAGCTAAGGTCTTAACTCTTACTCTGGCCTAATAGCTAAGGTCTTAGACTTGTACTCTGGCCTAATGGTTAAGGTCTTAACTCTTACTCTGGCCTACAGATTCAGGTCTTAACTCTTACTCTGGCCTAATAGCTAATGTCTTAGACTCGTACTATGGCCTACAGGTTAAGGTCTTAACTCTTACTCTGGCCTAATAGCTAAGTTCTTAACTCTTACTCTGGCCTAATAGCTAAGGTCTTAGACTCCTACTCTGGCCTACTGGTTATGATCTTAACTCTTACTCTGGCCTAATAGCTAAGGTCTTAGACTCGTACTATGGCCTACAGGTTAAGGTCTTAACTCTTACTCTGGGCTAATAGCTAAGGTCTTAGACTCGTACTCTTGCCTAACGGTTAAGGTCTTAACTCTTACTCTGGCCTAATAGCTAAAGTCTTAGACTCGGCCTCTGGCCTACTGGTTAAGGTCTTAACTCTTACTCTGGCCTAATAGCTAAGGTCTTAGACTCGTACTCTGGCCTACTGGTTAAGGTCCTAACTCTTTCTCTGGAATAATAGCTAAGGTTTTAGAATCGTACTCTGGCCTAATGGTTAAGGTCTTAACTCTTACTCTGGTCTACTGGTTAAGGTCTTAACTCTTACTCTGGCCTAATAGCTAAGGTCTTAACTCTTACTCTGGTCTAATAGCTAAGGTCTTAACTCTTACTCTGGCCTAATAGCTAAGGTCTTAGACTCGTACTCTGGTGTAATGGTTAAGGTATTAACTCTTACTCTGGCCTACTGGTTAAGGTCTTAACTCTTACTCTGGCCTACTGGTTAAGGTCTTAACTCTTACTCTGGCCTAATAGCTAAGGTCTTAACTCTTACTCTGGCCTAATAGCTAAGGTCTTAGACTCGTACTCTAGCCTAATGGTTAAGGTCCTAACTCTTACTCTGGCCTACTGGTTAAGGTCTTAACTCTTACTCTGGCCTAATAGCTAAGGTCTTAACTCTTACTCTGGCCTAATAGCTAAGGTCTTAACTCTTACTCTGGCCTAATAGCTAAGGTCTTAGACTCGTACTCTGGCCTAATGGTTAAGGTCTTAACTCTTACTCTGGCCTAATAGCTAAGGTCTTAACTCTTACTCTGGCCGAATAGCTAAGGTCTTAGACTCGTACTATGGCTAAGGTCTTAGACTCGTACTATGGCCTACAGGTTAAGGTCTTATCTCTTACTCTGGCCTAATAGCTAAGGTCTTAGACTCGTACTCTAGCCTACAGGTTAAGGTCTTAACTCTTACTGTGGCCTAATAGCTAAGGACTTAAACTCGTACTGTGGCCTAATAGCTAAGGTCTTAACTCTTACTCTGGCCTAATAGCTAAGGTCTTCGACTCGTACTCTGGCCTAATGGTTAAGGTCTTAACTCTTACTCTGGTCAACTGGTTAAGGTTTTAACTCTTACTCTGGCCTAATAGCTAAGTTCTTAGACTCGTACTCTGGCCTAATGGTTAAGGTCTTAACTCTTACTCTGGCCTACTGGTTAAGGTCTTAACTCTTACTCTGACCTAATAGCTAAGGTCTTAGACTCGTACTCTGGCCTAATGGTTAAGGTCTTAACTCTTACTCTGGCCGAATAGCTATGGTCTTAGACTCGTACTCTGGCCTACTGGTTAAGGTATTAACTCTTACTCTGGCCTACTGGTTAAGGTCTTAACTCTTACTCTGGCCTAATAGCTAAGGTCTTAGACTCGTACTCTGGCCTAATGGTTAAGGTCTTAACTCTTACTCTGGCCTACTGGTTAAGGTCTTAACTCTTACTCTGGCCTAATAGCTAAGGTCTTAACTCTTACTCTGGCCTAATAGCTAAAGTCTTAGACTCATACTCTGGCCTAATGGTTAAGGTCTTAACTCTTACTCTGGCCTACTGGTTAAGGTCTTAACTCTTACTCAGGCCTACTGGTTAAGGTCTTAACTCTTACTATGGCCTAATAGCTAAGGTCTTAGACTCGTACTCTGGCCTACTGGTTAAGGTCTTAACTCTTACTCTGGCCTAATAGCTAAGGTCTTAACTCTTACTCTGGCCTAATAGCTAAGGTCTTAGACTTGTACTCTGGCCTAATGGTTAAGGTCTTAACTCTTACTCTGTCCTACAGATTCAGGTCTTAACTCTTACTCTGGCCTAATAGCTAAGGTCTTAGACTCGTACTCTGGCCTAATGGTTCAGGTCTTATCTCTTACTCTGGCCTACTGGATAAGGTCTTAACTCTTACTCAGGCCTACTGGTTAAGGTCTTAACTCTTACTCTGGCCTAATAGCTAAGATCTTAGACTCGTACTCTGGCCTAATGGTTAAGGTCTTAACTCTTACTCTGGCCTAATAGCTAAGGTCTTAACTCTTACTCTGGCCTAATAGCTAAGGTCTTAGACCCGTACTATGGCCTACAGGTTAAGGTCTTAACTCTTACTCTGGCCTACTGGTTAAGGTCTTAACTCTTACTCTGGCCTAATAGGTAAGGTCTTAGACTCATACTCTGACCTACTGGTTAAGGTTTTAACTCTTACTCTGGCCTACTAGCTAAGGTCTTAGACTCATACTCTGGCCTAATGGTTAAGGTCTTAACTCTTACTCTGGCCTAATAGCTACAGTCTTAACTCTTACTCTGGCCTAATAGCTAAGGTCTTAGACTCGTACTATGGCGTACAGGTTAAGGTCTTAAATCTTACTCTGGCCTACTGGTTAAGGTCTTATCTCTTACTCTGGCCTAATAGCTAAGGTCTTAGACTCGTACTCTGGCCTACTGGTTAAGGTCTTAACTCTTACTCTGGCCTAATAGCTAAGGTCTTCACTCTTACTCTAGCCTAATAGCTAAGGTCTTAGACTCGTACTCTGGCCTAATGGGTAAGGTCTTAACTCTTACTCTGGCCTACTGGTTAAGGTCTTAACTCTTACTCTGGCCTAATAGTTAAGGTCTTAACTCTTACTCTGGCCTAATAGCTAAGGTCTTAGACTCGTACTCTGGCCTAATGGTTAAGGTCTTAACTCTTACTCTGTCCTACTGGTTAAGGTCTTAACTCTTACTCTGGCCTACTGGTTAAAGTCTTAACTCTTACTCTGGCCTAATAGCTAAGGTCTTAACTCTTACTCTGGCCTAATAGCTAAGGTCTTAACTCTTACTCTGGCCTAATAGCTATGGTCTTAGACTCGTGCTCTGACCTAATGGTTAAGGTCTTAACTCTTACTCTGGCCTAATAGCTAAGGTCTTAACTCTTACTCTGGCCTAATTGCTAAGGTCTTAGACTCGTACTCTGGCCTAATGGTTAAGGTCTTAACTATTACTCTGGCCTAATAGCTAAGGTCTTAGACTCGGCCTCTGGCCTACTTGTTAAGGTCTTAACTCTTACTCTGGCCTAATAGCTAAGGTCTTAGACTCGTACTCTTTCCTAATGGTTAAGGTCTTAACTCTTACTGTGGCCTAATAGCTAAGGTCTTAGACTCGTACTCTGGCCTAATGGTTAAGGTCTTAACTCTTACTCTGGCCTAATATCTAATGTCTTAGACTCGTACTATGGCCTACATGTTAAGGTCTTAACTCTTACTCTGGCCTAATAGCTAAGGTCTTAACTCTTACTCTGGCCTAATAGCTAAGGTCCTAGACTCGTACTGTAGCTAAGGTCTTAGACTCGTACTATGGCCTACAGGTAAAGGTCTTATCTCTTACTCTGGCCTAATAGCTAAGGTCTTAGACTCGTACTCTAGCCTACAGGTTAAGGTCTTAACTCTTACTGTGGCCTAATAGCTAAGGACTTAAACTCGTACTGTGGCCTAATAGCTAAGGTCTTAACTCTTACTCTGGCCTAATAGCTATGGTCTTAGACTTGTACTCTGACCTAATGGTTAAGGTCTTAACTCTTACTCTGGCCTACTGGTTAAGGTCTTAACTCTTACTCTGACCTAATAGCTAAGGTCTTAGACTCGTACTCTGGCCTAATGGTTAAGGTCTTAACTCTTACTCTGGCCGAATAGCTATGGTCTTAGACTCGTACACTGGCCTACTGGTTAAGGTATTAACTCTTACTCTGGCCTACTGGTTAAGGTCTTAACTCTTACTCTGGCCTAATAGCTAAGGTCTTAGACTCGTACTCTGGCCTAATGGTTAAGGTCTTAACTCTTACTCTGGCCTACTGGTTAAGGTCTTAACTCTTACTCTGGCCTAATAGCTAAGGTCTTAACTCTTACTCTGGCCTAATAGCTAAGGTCTTAACTCTTACTCTGGCCTAATAGCTAAGGTCTTAGACTCGTACTCTGGCCTAATGGTTAAGGTCATAACTCCTACTCTGGCCGAATAGCTAAGGTCTTAGACTCGTACTCTGGCCTACTGGTTAAGGTCTTAGCTCTTACTCTGGCCTACTGGTTAAGGTCTTAACTCTTACTCTGGCCTAATAGCTACGGTCTTAGACTCGTACTCTAGCATAATGGTTATGGTGTTAACTCTTACTCTGGCCTACTGGTTAAGGTCTTAACTCTTACTCTGGCCTAATAGCTAAGGTCTTAACTCTTACTCTGGCCTAATAGCTAAGGTCTTAGACTCATACTCTGGCCTAATGGTTAAGGTTTTAACTCTTACTCTGGCCTACTGGTTAAGGTCTTAACTCTTACTCAGGCCTACTGGTTAAGGTCTTAACTCTTACGATGGCCTAATAGCTAAGGTCTTAGACTCGTACTCTGGCCTAAGGGTTAAGGCCTTAAGTCTTACTCTGGCCTCCTGGTTAAGGTCTTAACTCTTACTCTGGCCTACTGGTTAAGGTCTTAACTCTTACTCTGGCCTAATAGCTAAAGTCTTAGACTCGCACTCTGGCCTAATGGTTAAGGTCTGAACTCTTTCTCTGGCCTAATAGCTAATGTCTTAGACTCGTACTATGGCCTACAGGTTAAGGTCTTAACTCTTACTCTGGCCTAATAGCTAAGGTCTTAACTCTTACTCTGGCCTAATAGCTAAGGTCTTAGATTCGTACTCTGGCCTAATGGTTAAGGTCTTAACTCTTACTCTGGCCTACTGGTTAAGGTCTTAACTCTTACTCTGGCCTAATAGCTAATGTCTTAGACTCGTACTATGGCCTACAGGTTAAGGTCTTAACTCTTACTCTGGCCTAATAGCTAAGTTCTTAACTCTTACTCTGGCCTAATAGCTAAGGTCTTAGACTCGTACTCTGGCCTAATGGTTAAGGTCTTAACTCTCACTCTGGCCTACTGGTTAAGGTCTTAACTCTTACTCTGGCCTAATAGCTAAGGTCTTAGACTCGTACTCTGGCCTAATGGTTAAGGTCTTAACTCTTACTCTGGCCTAATAGCTAAGGTCTTAGACTCGTACTCTGGCCTACTGGTTAAGGTCCTAACTCTTTCTCTGGAATAATAGCTAAGGTTTTAGAATCGTACTCTGGCCTAATGGTTAAGGTCTTAACTCTTACTCTGGTCTACTGGTTAAGGTCTTAACTCTTACTCTGGCCTAATAGCTAAGGTCTTAACTCTTACTCTGGTCTAATAGCTAAGGTCTTAACTCTTACTCTGGCCTAATAGCTAAGGTCTTAGACTCGTACTCTGGTGTAATGGTTAAGGTATTAACTCTTACTCTGGCCTACTGGTTAAGGTCTTAACTCTTACTCTGGCCTACTGGTTAAGGTCTTAACTCTTACTCTGGCCTAATAGCTAAGGTCTTAACTCTTACTCTGGCCTAATAGCTAAGGTCTTAGACTCGTACTCTAGCCTAATGGTTAAGGTCCTAACTCTTACTCTGGCCTACTGGTTAAGGTCTTAACTCTTACTCTGGCCTAATAGCTAAGGTCTTAACTCTTACTCTGGCCTAATAGCTAAGGTCTTAACTCTTACTCTGGCCTAATAGCTAAGGTCTTAGACTCGTACTCTGGCCTAATGGTTAAGGTCATAACTCTTACTCTGGCCGAATAGCTAAGGTCTTAGACTCGTACTCTGGCCTAATGGTTAAGGTCTTAACTCTTACTCTGGCCTAATATCTAAGGTCTTAGACTCGTACTCTGGCCTAATGGTTAAGGTCTTAACTCTTACTCTGGCCTAATAGCTAAGGTCTTAACTCTTACTCTGGCCTAGTAGCTAAGGTCTTAGACTCGTACTCTGGCCTAATGGTTAAGGTCTTAACTCTTACTCTGGCCTAATAGCTAAAGTCTTAGACTCGTACTCTGGCCTAATGGTTAAGGTCTGAACTCTTACTCTGGCCTAATAGCTAATGTCTTAGACTCGTACTATGGACTACAGGTTAAGGTCTTAACTCTTACTCTGGCCTAATAGCTAAGGTCTTAACTCTTACTCTGGCCTAATAGCTAAGGACTTAGACTCGTACTCTTGCCTACTGTTTAAGGTCTTAACTCTTACTCTGGCCTAATAGCTAAGATCTTAGACTCGTACTCTGGCCTACTGGTTAAGGTCCTAACTCTTACTCTGGAATAATAGCTAAGGTTTTAGAATCATACACTGGCCTAATGGCTAAGGTCTTAATTTTTACTCTGGCCTACTGGTTAAGGTCTTAACTCTTACTCTGGCCTAATAGCTAAGGTCTTAACCCTTACTCTGGTCTAATAGCTAAGGTCTTAACTCTTACTCTGGCCTAATAGCTAAGGTCTGAGACTCGTACTCTGGCGTAATGGTTAAGGTATTAACTCTTACTCTGGCCTACTGGTTAAGGTCTTAACTCTTACTCTGGCCTAATATCTAAGGTCTTAACTCTTACTCTGGTCTTATAGCTAAGGTCTTAACTCTTACTCTGGCCTAATAGCTAAGGTCTTAGACTCGTACTCTGGCCTAATGGTTAAGGTCTTAACTCTTACTCTGGCCTAATAGCTAAGGTCTTAACTCTTACTCTGGCCTAATAGCTAAGGTCTTAGACTCGTACTCTGGCCTAATGGTTAAGGTCTTAACTCTTACTCTGGCCTAATAGCTAAGGTCTTAGACTCGTACTATGGCATACAGGTTAAGGTCTTAGATCTTACTCTGGCCTAATAGCCAAGGTCTTACTTACTCTGGCCTAATAGCTAAGGTCTTAGACTCGTACTCTGGCCTAATGGTTAAGGTCTTAACTCTTACTCTGGCCTAATAGCTAAGGTCTTAACTCTTACTCTGGTCTAATAGCTAAGGTCTTAACTCTTACTCTGGCCTAATAGCTAAGGTCTCAGACTCGTACTCTGGCGTAATGGTTAAGGTATTAACTCTTACTCTGGCCTACTGGTTAAGGTCTTAACTCTTACTCTGGCCTACTGGTTAAGGTCTTAACTCTTACTATGGCCTAATAGCTAAGGTCTTAACTCTTACTCTGGCCTAATATCTAAGGTCTTAGACTCGTACTCTGGCCTAATGGTTTAAATGTCTTAACTCTTACTCTGGCCCACTGGTTAAGGTCTTAACTCTTACTCTGGCCTAATAGGTAAGGTCTTAGACTCGTACTCTGACCTACTGGTTAAGGTTTTAACTCTTACTCTGGCCTACTAGCTAAGGTCTTAGACTCATACTCTGGCCTAATGGTTAAGGTCTTAACTCTTACTCTGGCCTAATAGCTACAGTCTTAACTCTAACTCTGGCCTAATAGCTAAGGTCTTAGACTCGTACTATGGCGTACAGGTTAAGGTCTTAAATCTTACTCTGGCCTACTGGTTAAGGTCTTATCTCTTACTCTGGCCTAATAGCTAAGGTCTTAGACTCGTACTCTGGCCTACTGGTTAAGGTCTTAACTCTTACTCTGGCCTAATAGCTAAGGTCTTAACTCTTACTCTGGCCTAATAGCTAAGGTCTTAGACTCATACTCTGGCCTAATGGTTAAGGTTTTAACTCTTACTCTGGCCTACTGGTTAAGGTCTTAACTCTTACTCAGGCCTACTGGTTAAGGTCTTAACTCTTACGATGGCCTAATAGCTAAGGTCTTAGACTCGTACTCTGGCCTAAGGGTTAAGGCCTTAAGTCTTACTCTGGCCTCCTGGTTAAGGTCTTAACTCTTACTCTGGCCTACTGGTTAAGGTCTTAACTCTTACTCTGGCCTAATAGCTAAAGTCTTAGACTCGCACTCTGGCCTAATGGTTAAGGTCTGAACTCTTTCTCTGGCCTAATAGCTAATGTCTTAGACTCGTACTATGGCCTACAGGTTAAGGTCTTAACTCTTACTCTGGCCTAATAGCTAAGGTCTTAACTCTTACTCTGGCCTAATAGCTAAGGTCTTAGATTCGTACTCTGGCCTAATGGTTAAGGTCTTAACTCTTACTCTGGCCTACTGGTTAAGGTCTTAACTCTTACTCTGGCCTAATAGCTAATGTCTTAGACTCTTACTATGGCCTACAGGTTAAGGTCTTAACTCTTACTCTGGCCTAATAGCTAAGTTCTTAACTCTTACTCTGGCCTAATAGCTAAGGTCTTAGACTCGTACTCTGGCCTAATGGTTAAGGTCTTAACTCTCACTCTGGCCTACTGGTTAAGGTCTTAACTCTTACTCTGGCCTAATAGCTAAGGTCTTAGACTCGTACTCTGGCCTAATGGTTAAGGTCTTAACTCTTACTCTGGCCTAATAGCTAAGGTCTTAGACTCGTACTCTGGCCTACTGGTTAAGGTCCTAACTCTTTCTCTGGAATAATAGCTAAGGTTTTAGAATCGTACTCTGGCCTAATGGTTAAGGTCTTAACTCTTACTCTGGTCTACTGGTTAAGGTCTTAACTCTTACTCTGGCCTAATAGCTAAGGTCTTAACTCTTACTCTGGTCTAATAGCTAAGGTCTTAACTCTTACTCTGGCCTAATAGCTAAGGTCTTAGACTCGTACTCTGGTGTAATGGTTAAGGTATTAACTCTTACTCTGGCCTACTGGTTAAGGTCTTAACTCTTACTCTGGCCTACTGGTTAAGGTCTTAACTCTTACTCTGGCCTAATAGCTAAGGTCTTAACTCTTACTCTGGCCTAATAGCTAAGGTCTTAGACTCGTACTCTAGCCTAATGGTTAAGGTCCTAACTCTTACTCTGGCCTACTGGTTAAGGTCTTAACTCTTACTCTGGCCTAATAGCTAAGGTCTTAACTCTTACTCTGGCCTAATAGCTAAGGTCTTAACTCTTACTCTGGCCTAATAGCTAAGGTCTTAGACTCGTACTCTGGCCTAATGGTTAAGGTCATAACTCTTACTCTGGCCGAATAGCTAAGGTCTTAGACTCGTACTCTGGCCTAATGGTTAAGGTCTTAACTCTTACTCTGGCCTAATATCTAAGGTCTTAGACTCGTACTCTGGCCTAATGGTTAAGGTCTTAACTCTTACTCTGGCCTAATAGCTAAGGTCTTAACTCTTACTCTGGCCTAGTAGCTAAGGTCTTAGACTCGTACTCTGGCCTAATGGTTAAGGTCTTAACTCTTACTCTGGCCTAATAGCTAAAGTCTTAGACTCGTACTCTGGCCTAATGGTTAAGGTCTGAACTCTTACTCTGGCCTAATAGCTAATGTCTTAGACTCGTACTATGGACTACAGGTTAAGGTCTTAACTCTTACTCTGGCCTAATAGCTAAGGTCTTAACTCTTACTCTGGCCTAATAGCTAAGGACTTAGACTCGTACTCTTGCCTACTGTTTAAGGTCTTAACTCTTACTCTGGCCTAATAGCTAAGATCTTAGACTCGTACTCTGGCCTACTGGTTAAGGTCCTAACTCTTACTCTGGAATAATAGCTAAGGTTTTAGAATCATACACTGGCCTAATGGCTAAGGTCTTAATTTTTACTCTGGCCTACTGGTTAAGGTCTTAACTCTTACTCTGGCCTAATAGCTAAGGTCTTAACCCTTACTCTGGTCTAATAGCTAAGGTCTTAACTCTTACTCTGGCCTAATAGCTAAGGTCTGAGACTCGTACTCTGGCGTAATGGTTAAGGTATTAACTCTTACTCTGGCCTACTGGTTAAGGTCTTAACTCTTACTCTGGCCTAATATCTAAGGTCTTAACTCTTACTCTGGTCTTATAGCTAAGGTCTTAACTCTTACTCTGGCCTAATAGCTAAGGTCTTAGACTCGTACTCTGGCCTAATGGTTAAGGTCTTAACTCTTACTCTGGCCTAATAGCTAAGGTCTTAACTCTTACTCTGGCCTAATAGCTAAGGTCTTAGACTCGTACTCTGGCCTAATGGTTAAGGTCTTAACTCTTACTCTGGCCTAATAGCTAAGGTCTTAGACTCGTACTATGGCATACAGGTTAAGGTCTTAGATCTTACTCTGGCCTAATAGCCAAGGTCTTACTTACTCTGGCCTAATAGCTAAGGTCTTAGACTCGTACTCTGGCCTAATGGTTAAGGTCTTAACTCTTACTCTGGCCTAATAGCTAAGGTCTTAACTCTTACTCTGGTCTAATAGCTAAGGTCTTAACTCTTACTCTGGCCTAATAGCTAAGGTCTCAGACTCGTACTCTGGCGTAATGGTTAAGGTATTAACTCTTACTCTGGCCTACTGGTTAAGGTCTTAACTCTTACTCTGGCCTACTGGTTAAGGTCTTAACTCTTACTATGGCCTAATAGCTAAGGTCTTAACTCTTACTCTGGCCTAATATCTAAGGTCTTAGACTCGTACTCTGGCCTAATGGTTTAAATGTCTTAACTCTTACTCTGGCCCACTGGTTAAGGTCTTAACTCTTACTCTGGCCTAATAGGTAAGGTCTTAGACTCGTACTCTGACCTACTGGTTAAGGTTTTAACTCTTACTCTGGCCTACTAGCTAAGGTCTTAGACTCATACTCTGGCCTAATGGTTAAGGTCTTAACTCTTACTCTGGCCTAATAGCTACAGTCTTAACTCTAACTCTGGCCTAATAGCTAAGGTCTTAGACTCGTACTATGGCGTACAGGTTAAGGTCTTAAATCTTACTCTGGCCTACTGGTTAAGGTCTTATCTCTTACTCTGGCCTAATAGCTAAGGTCTTAGACTCGTACTCTGGCCTACTGGTTAAGGTCTTAACTCTTACTCTGGCCTAATAGCTAAGGTCTTCACTCTTACTCTAGCCTAATAGCTAAGGTCTTAGACTCGTACTCTGGCCTAATGGGTAAGGTCTTAACTCTTACTCTGGCATACTGGTTAAGGTCTTAACTCTTACTCTGGCCTAATAGCTAAGGTCTTAACTCTTACTCTGGCCTAATAGCTAAGGTCTTAGACTCGTACTTTGGCCTAATGGTTAAGGTCTTAACTCTTACTCTGGCCTACTGGTTAAGGTCTTAACTCTTACTCTGGCCTACTGGTTAAGGTCTTAACTCTTACTCTGGCCTAATAGCTAAGGTCTTAACTCTTACTCTGGCCTAATAGCTAAGGTCTTAACTCTTACTCTGGCCTAATAGCTATGGTCTTAGACTCGTACTCTGACCTAATGGTTAAGGTCTTAACTCTTACTCTGGCCTAATAGCTAAGGTCTTAACTCTTACTCTGGCCTAATTGCTAAGGTCTTAGACTCGTACTCTGGCCTAATGGTTAAGGTCTTAACTATTACTCTGGCCTAATAGCTAATGTCTTAGACTCGGCCTCTGGCCTACTTGTTAAGGTCTTAACTCTTACTCTGGCCTAATAGCTAAGGTCTTAGACTCGTACTCTTTCCTAATGGTTAAGGTCTTAACTCTTACTGTGGCCTAATAGCTAAGGTCTTAGACTCGTACTCTGGCCTAATGGTTAAGGTCTTAACTCTTACTCTGGCCTAATATCTAATGTCTTAGACTCGTACTATGGCCTACATGTTAAGGTCTTAACTCTTACTCTGGCCTAATAGCTAAAGTCTTAACTCTTACTCTGGCCTAATAGCTAAGGTCTTAGACTCGTACTGTAGCTAAGGTCTTAGACTCGTACTATGGCCTACAGGTAAAGGTCTTATCTCTTACTCTGGCCTAATAGCTAAGGTCTTAGACTCGTACTCTAGCCTACAGGTTAAGGTCTTAACTCTTACTGTGGCCTAATAGCTAAGGACTTAAACTCCTACTGTGGCCTAATAGCTAAGGTCTTAACTCTTACTCTGGCCTAATAGCTATGGTCTTAGACTTGTACTCTGACCTAATGGTTAAGGTCTTAACTCTTACTCTGGCCTACTGGTTAAGGTCTTAACTCTTACTCTGACCTAATAGCTAAGGTCTTAGACTCGTACTCTGGCCTAATGGTTAAGGTCTTAACTCTTACTCTGGCCTACTGGTTAAGGTCTTAACTCTTACTCTGGCCTAATAGCTAAGGTCTTAACTCTTACTCTGGCCTAATAGCTAAAGTCTTAGACTCATACTCTGGCCTAATGGTTAAGGTCTTAACTCTTACTCTGGCCTACTGGTTAAGGTCTTAACTCTTACTCAGGCCTACTGGTTAAGGTCTTAACTCTTACTATGGCCTAATAGCTAAGGTCTTAGACTCGTACTCTGGCCTACTGGTTAAGGTCTTAACTCTTACTCTGGCCTAATAGCTAAGGTCTTAACTCTTACTCTGGCCTAATAGCTAAGGTCTTAGACTTGTACTCTGGCCTAATGGTTAAGGTCTTAACTCTTACTCTGGCCTACAGATTCAGGTCTTAACTCTTACTCTGGCCTAATAGCTAATGTCTTAGACTCGTACTATGGCCTACAGGTTAAGGTCTTAACTCTTACTCTGGCCTAATAGCTAAGTTCTTAACTCTTACTCTGGCCTAATAGCTAAGGTCTTAGACTCGTACTCTGGCCTACTGGTTATGATCTTAACTCTTACTCTGGCCTAATAGCTAAGGTCTTAGACTCGTACTATGGCCTACAGGTTAAGGTCTTAACTCTTACTCTGGGCTAATAGCTAAGGTCTTAGACTCGTACTCTTGCCTAACGGTTAAGGTCTTAACTCTTACTCTGGCCTAATAGCTAAAGTCTTAGACTCGGCCTCTGGCCTACTGGTTAAGGTCTTAACTCTTACTCTGGCCTAATAGCTAAGGTCTTAGACTCGTACTCTGGCCTACTGGTTAAGGTCCTAACTCTTTCTCTGGAATAATAGCTAAGGTTTTAGAATCGTACTCTGGCCTAATGGTTAAGGTCTTAACTCTTACTCTGGTCTACTGGTTAAGGTCTTAACTCTTACTCTGGCCTAATAGCTAAGGTCTTAACTCTTACTCTGGTCTAATAGCTAAGGTCTTAACTCTTACTCTGGCCTAATAGCTAAGGTCTTAGACTCGTACTCTGGTGTAATGGTTAAGGTATTAACTCTTACTCTGGCCTACTGGTTAAGGTCTTAACTCTTACTCTGGCCTACTGGTTAAGGTCTTAACTCTTACTCTGGCCTAATAGCTAAGGTCTTAACTCTTACTCTGGCCTAATAGCTAAGGTCTTAGACTCGTACTCTAGCCTAATGGTTAAGGTCCTAACTCTTACTCTGGCCTACTGGTTAAGGTCTTAACTCTTACTCTGGCCTAATAGCTAAGGTCTTAACTCTTACTCTGGCCTAATAGCTAAGGTCTTAGACTCGTACTCTGGCCTAATGGTTAAGGTCTTAACTCTTACTCTGGCCTAATAGCTAAGGTCTTAACTCTTACTCTGGCCGAATAGCTAAGGTCTTAGACTCGTACTATGGCTAAGGTCTTAGACTCGTACTATGGCCTACAGGTTAAGGTCTTATCTCTTACTCTGGCCTAATAGCTAAGGTCTTAGACTCGTACTCTAGCCTACAGGTTAAGGTCTTAACTCTTACTGTGGCCTAATAGCTAAGGACTTAAACTCGTACTGTGGCCTAATAGCTAAGGTCTTAACTCTTACTCTGGCCTAATAGCTAAGGTCTTCGACTCGTACTCTGGCCTAATGGTTAAGGTCTTAACTCTTACTCTGGTCAACTGGTTAAGGTTTTAACTCTTACTCTGGCCTAATAGCTAAGTTCTTAGACTCGTACTCTGGCCTAATGGTTAAGGTCTTAACTCTTACTCTGGCCTACTGGTTAAGGTCTTAACTCTTACTCTGACCTAATAGCTAAGGTCTTAGACTCGTACTCTGGCCTAATGGTTAAGGTCTTAACTCTTACTCTGGCCGAATAGCTATGGTCTTAGACTCGTACTCTGGCCTACTGGTTAAGGTATTAACTCTTACTCTGGCCTACTGGTTAAGGTCTTAACTCTTACTCTGGCCTAATAGCTAAGGTCTTAGACTCGTACTCTGGCCTAATGGTTAAGGTCTTAACTCTTACTCTGGCCTACTGGTTAAGGTCTTAACTCTTACTCTGGCCTAATAGCTAAGGTCTTAACTCTTACTCTGGCCTAATAGCTAAAGTCTTAGACTCATACTCTGGCCTAATGGTTAAGGTCTTAACTCTTACTCTGGCCTACTGGTTAAGGTCTTAACTCTTACTCAGGCCTACTGGTTAAGGTCTTAACTCTTACTATGGCCTAATAGCTAAGGTCTTAGACTCGTACTCTGGCCTACTGGTTAAGGTCTTAACTCTTACTCTGGCCTAATAGCTAAGGTCTTAACTCTTACTCTGGCCTAATAGCTAAGGTCTTAGACTTGTACTCTGGCCTAATGGTTAAGGTCTTAACTCTTACTCTGTCCTACAGATTCAGGTCTTAACTCTTACTCTGGCCTAATAGCTAAGGTCTTAGACTCGTACTCTGGCCTAATGGTTCAGGTCTTATCTCTTACTCTGGCCTACTGGATAAGGTCTTAACTCTTACTCAGGCCTACTGGTTAAGGTCTTAACTCTTACTCTGGCCTAATAGCTAAGATCTTAGACTCGTACTCTGGCCTAATGGTTAAGGTCTTAACTCTTACTCTGGCCTAATAGCTAAGGTCTTAACTCTTACTCTGGCCTAATAGCTAAGGTCTTAGACCCGTACTATGGCCTACAGGTTAAGGTCTTAACTCTTACTCTGGCCTACTGGTTAAGGTCTTAACTCTTACTCTGGCCTAATAGGTAAGGTCTTAGACTCATACTCTGACCTACTGGTTAAGGTTTTAACTCTTACTCTGGCCTACTAGCTAAGGTCTTAGACTCATACTCTGGCCTAATGGTTAAGGTCTTAACTCTTACTCTGGCCTAATAGCTACAGTCTTAACTCTTACTCTGGCCTAATAGCTAAGGTCTTAGACTCGTACTATGGCGTACAGGTTAAGGTCTTAAATCTTACTCTGGCCTACTGGTTAAGGTCTTATCTCTTACTCTGGCCTAATAGCTAAGGTCTTAGACTCGTACTCTGGCCTACTGGTTAAGGTCTTAACTCTTACTCTGGCCTAATAGCTAAGGTCTTCACTCTTACTCTAGCCTAATAGCTAAGGTCTTAGACTCGTACTCTGGCCTAATGGGTAAGGTCTTAACTCTTACTCTGGCCTACTGGTTAAGGTCTTAACTCTTACTCTGGCCTAATAGTTAAGGTCTTAACTCTTACTCTGGCCTAATAGCTAAGGTCTTAGACTCGTACTCTGGCCTAATGGTTAAGGTCTTAACTCTTACTCTGTCCTACTGGTTAAGGTCTTAACTCTTACTCTGGCCTACTGGTTAAAGTCTTAACTCTTACTCTGGCCTAATAGCTAAGGTCTTAACTCTTACTCTGGCCTAATAGCTAAGGTCTTAACTCTTACTCTGGCCTAATAGCTATGGTCTTAGACTCGTGCTCTGACCTAATGGTTAAGGTCTTAACTCTTACTCTGGCCTAATAGCTAAGGTCTTAACTCTTACTCTGGCCTAATTGCTAAGGTCTTAGACTCGTACTCTGGCCTAATGGTTAAGGTCTTAACTATTACTCTGGCCTAATAGCTAAGGTCTTAGACTCGGCCTCTGGCCTACTTGTTAAGGTCTTAACTCTTACTCTGGCCTAATAGCTAAGGTCTTAGACTCGTACTCTTTCCTAATGGTTAAGGTCTTAACTCTTACTGTGGCCTAATAGCTAAGGTCTTAGACTCGTACTCTGGCCTAATGGTTAAGGTCTTAACTCTTACTCTGGCCTAATATCTAATGTCTTAGACTCGTACTATGGCCTACATGTTAAGGTCTTAACTCTTACTCTGGCCTAATAGCTAAGGTCTTAACTCTTACTCTGGCCTAATAGCTAAGGTCCTAGACTCGTACTGTAGCTAAGGTCTTAGACTCGTACTATGGCCTACAGGTAAAGGTCTTATCTCTTACTCTGGCCTAATAGCTAAGGTCTTAGACTCGTACTCTAGCCTACAGGTTAAGGTCTTAACTCTTACTGTGGCCTAATAGCTAAGGACTTAAACTCGTACTGTGGCCTAATAGCTAAGGTCTTAACTCTTACTCTGGCCTAATAGCTATGGTCTTAGACTTGTACTCTGACCTAATGGTTAAGGTCTTAACTCTTACTCTGGCCTACTGGTTAAGGTCTTAACTCTTACTCTGACCTAATAGCTAAGGTCTTAGACTCGTACTCTGGCCTAATGGTTAAGGTCTTAACTCTTACTCTGGCCGAATAGCTATGGTCTTAGACTCGTACTCTGGCCTACTGGTTAAGGTATTAACTCTTACTCTGGCCTACTGGTTAAGGTCTTAACTCTTACTCTGGCCTAATAGCTAAGGTCTTAGACTCGTACTCTGGCCTAATGGTTAAGGTCTTAACTCTTACTCTGGCCTACTGGTTAAGGTCTTAACTCTTACTCTGGCCTAATAGCTAAGGTCTTAACTCTTACTCTGGCCTAATAGCTAAGGTCTTAACTCTTACTCTGGCCTAATAGCTAAGGTCTTAGACTCGTACTCTGGCCTAATGGTTAAGGTCATAACTCCTACTCTGGCCGAATAGCTAAGGTCTTAGACTCGTACTCTGGCCTACTGGTTAAGGTCTTAGCTCTTACTCTGGCCTACTGGTTAAGGTCTTAACTCTTACTCTGGCCTAATAGCTACGGTCTTAGACTCGTACTCTAGCATAATGGTTATGGTGTTAACTCTTACTCTGGCCTACTGGTTAAGGTCTTAACTCTTACTCTGGCCTAATAGCTAAGGTCTTAACTCTTACTCTGGCCTAATAGCTAAGGTCTTAGACTCATACTCTGGCCTAATGGTTAAGGTTTTAACTCTTACTCTGGCCTACTGGTTAAGGTCTTAACTCTTACTCAGGCCTACTGGTTAAGGTCTTAACTCTTACGATGGCCTAATAGCTAAGGTCTTAGACTCGTACTCTGGCCTAAGGGTTAAGGCCTTAAGTCTTACTCTGGCCTCCTGGTTAAGGTCTTAACTCTTACTCTGGCCTACTGGTTAAGGTCTTAACTCTTACTCTGGCCTAATAGCTAAAGTCTTAGACTCGCACTCTGGCCTAATGGTTAAGGTCTGAACTCTTTCTCTGGCCTAATAGCTAATGTCTTAGACTCGTACTATGGCCTACAGGTTAAGGTCTTAACTCTTACTCTGGCCTAATAGCTAAGGTCTTAACTCTTACTCTGGCCTAATAGCTAAGGTCTTAGATTCGTACTCTGGCCTAATGGTTAAGGTCTTAACTCTTACTCTGGCCTACTGGTTAAGGTCTTAACTCTTACTCTGGCCTAATAGCTAATGTCTTAGACTCGTACTATGGCCTACAGGTTAAGGTCTTAACTCTTACTCTGGCCTAATAGCTAAGTTCTTAACTCTTACTCTGGCCTAATAGCTAAGGTCTTAGACTCGTACTCTGGCCTAATGGTTAAGGTCTTAACTCTCACTCTGGCCTACTGGTTAAGGTCTTAACTCTTACTCTGGCCTAATAGCTAAGGTCTTAGACTCGTACTCTGGCCTAATGGTTAAGGTCTTAACTCTTACTCTGGCCTAATAGCTAAGGTCTTAGACTCGTACTCTGGCCTACTGGTTAAGGTCCTAACTCTTTCTCTGGAATAATAGCTAAGGTTTTAGAATCGTACTCTGGCCTAATGGTTAAGGTCTTAACTCTTACTCTGGTCTACTGGTTAAGGTCTTAACTCTTACTCTGGCCTAATAGCTAAGGTCTTAACTCTTACTCTGGTCTAATAGCTAAGGTCTTAACTCTTACTCTGGCCTAATAGCTAAGGTCTTAGACTCGTACTCTGGTGTAATGGTTAAGGTATTAACTCTTACTCTGGCCTACTGGTTAAGGTCTTAACTCTTACTCTGGCCTACTGGTTAAGGTCTTAACTCTTACTCTGGCCTAATAGCTAAGGTCTTAACTCTTACTCTGGCCTAATAGCTAAGGTCTTAGACTCGTACTCTAGCCTAATGGTTAAGGTCCTAACTCTTACTCTGGCCTACTGGTTAAGGTCTTAACTCTTACTCTGGCCTAATAGCTAAGGTCTTAACTCTTACTCTGGCCTAATAGCTAAGGTCTTAACTCTTACTCTGGCCTAATAGCTAAGGTCTTAGACTCGTACTCTGGCCTAATGGTTAAGGTCATAACTCTTACTCTGGCCGAATAGCTAAGGTCTTAGACTCGTACTCTGGCCTAATGGTTAAGGTCTTAACTCTTACTCTGGCCTAATATCTAAGGTCTTAGACTCGTACTCTGGCCTAATGGTTAAGGTCTTAACTCTTACTCTGGCCTAATAGCTAAGGTCTTAACTCTTACTCTGGCCTAGTAGCTAAGGTCTTAGACTCGTACTCTGGCCTAATGGTTAAGGTCTTAACTCTTACTCTGGCCTAATAGCTAAAGTCTTAGACTCGTACTCTGGCCTAATGGTTAAGGTCTGAACTCTTACTCTGGCCTAATAGCTAATGTCTTAGACTCGTACTATGGACTACAGGTTAAGGTCTTAACTCTTACTCTGGCCTAATAGCTAAGGTCTTAACTCTTACTCTGGCCTAATAGCTAAGGACTTAGACTCGTACTCTTGCCTACTGTTTAAGGTCTTAACTCTTACTCTGGCCTAATAGCTAAGATCTTAGACTCGTACTCTGGCCTACTGGTTAAGGTCCTAACTCTTACTCTGGAATAATAGCTAAGGTTTTAGAATCATACACTGGCCTAATGGCTAAGGTCTTAATTTTTACTCTGGCCTACTGGTTAAGGTCTTAACTCTTACTCTGGCCTAATAGCTAAGGTCTTAACCCTTACTCTGGTCTAATAGCTAAGGTCTTAACTCTTACTCTGGCCTAATAGCTAAGGTCTGAGACTCGTACTCTGGCGTAATGGTTAAGGTATTAACTCTTACTCTGGCCTACTGGTTAAGGTCTTAACTCTTACTCTGGCCTAATATCTAAGGTCTTAACTCTTACTCTGGTCTTATAGCTAAGGTCTTAACTCTTACTCTGGCCTAATAGCTAAGGTCTTAGACTCGTACTCTGGCCTAATGGTTAAGGTCTTAACTCTTACTCTGGCCTAATAGCTAAGGTCTTAACTCTTACTCTGGCCTAATAGCTAAGGTCTTAGACTCGTACTCTGGCCTAATGGTTAAGGTCTTAACTCTTACTCTGGCCTAATAGCTAAGGTCTTAGACTCGTACTATGGCATACAGGTTAAGGTCTTAGATCTTACTCTGGCCTAATAGCCAAGGTCTTACTTACTCTGGCCTAATAGCTAAGGTCTTAGACTCGTACTCTGGCCTAATGGTTAAGGTCTTAACTCTTACTCTGGCCTAATAGCTAAGGTCTTAACTCTTACTCTGGTCTAATAGCTAAGGTCTTAACTCTTACTCTGGCCTAATAGCTAAGGTCTCAGACTCGTACTCTGGCGTAATGGTTAAGGTATTAACTCTTACTCTGGCCTACTGGTTAAGGTCTTAACTCTTACTCTGGCCTACTGGTTAAGGTCTTAACTCTTACTATGGCCTAATAGCTAAGGTCTTAACTCTTACTCTGGCCTAATATCTAAGGTCTTAGACTCGTACTCTGGCCTAATGGTTTAAATGTCTTAACTCTTACTCTGGCCCACTGGTTAAGGTCTTAACTCTTACTCTGGCCTAATAGGTAAGGTCTTAGACTCGTACTCTGACCTACTGGTTAAGGTTTTAACTCTTACTCTGGCCTACTAGCTAAGGTCTTAGACTCATACTCTGGCCTAATGGTTAAGGTCTTAACTCTTACTCTGGCCTAATAGCTACAGTCTTAACTCTAACTCTGGCCTAATAGCTAAGGTCTTAGACTCGTACTATGGCGTACAGGTTAAGGTCTTAAATCTTACTCTGGCCTACTGGTTAAGGTCTTATCTCTTACTCTGGCCTAATAGCTAAGGTCTTAGACTCGTACTCTGGCCTACTGGTTAAGGTCTTAACTCTTACTCTGGCCTAATAGCTAAGGTCTTCACTCTTACTCTAGCCTAATAGCTAAGGTCTTAGACTCGTACTCTGGCCTAATGGGTAAGGTCTTAACTCTTACTCTGGCATACTGGTTAAGGTCTTAACTCTTACTCTGGCCTAATAGCTAAGGTCTTAACTCTTACTCTGGCCTAATAGCTAAGGTCTTAGACTCGTACTTTGGCCTAATGGTTAAGGTCTTAACTCTTACTCTGGCCTACTGGTTAAGGTCTTAACTCTTACTCTGGCCTACTGGTTAAGGTCTTAACTCTTACTCTGGCCTAATAGCTAAGGTCTTAACTCTTACTCTGGCCTAATAGCTAAGGTCTTAACTCTTACTCTGGCCTAATAGCTATGGTCTTAGACTCGTACTCTGACCTAATGGTTAAGGTCTTAACTCTTACTCTGGCCTAATAGCTAAGGTCTTAACTCTTACTCTGGCCTAATTGCTAAGGTCTTAGACTCGTACTCTGGCCTAATGGTTAAGGTCTTAACTATTACTCTGGCCTAATAGCTAATGTCTTAGACTCGGCCTCTGGCCTACTTGTTAAGGTCTTAACTCTTACTCTGGCCTAATAGCTAAGGTCTTAGACTCGTACTCTTTCCTAATGGTTAAGGTCTTAACTCTTACTGTGGCCTAATAGCTAAGGTCTTAGACTCGTACTCTGGCCTAATGGTTAAGGTCTTAACTCTTACTCTGGCCTAATATCTAATGTCTTAGACTCGTACTATGGCCTACATGTTAAGGTCTTAACTCTTACTCTGGCCTAATAGCTAAAGTCTTAACTCTTACTCTGGCCTAATAGCTAAGGTCTTAGACTCGTACTGTAGCTAAGGTCTTAGACTCGTACTATGGCCTACAGGTAAAGGTCTTATCTCTTACTCTGGCCTAATAGCTAAGGTCTTAGACTCGTACTCTAGCCTACAGGTTAAGGTCTTAACTCTTACTGTGGCCTAATAGCTAAGGACTTAAACTCCTACTGTGGCCTAATAGCTAAGGTCTTAACTCTTACTCTGGCCTAATAGCTATGGTCTTAGACTTGTACTCTGACCTAATGGTTAAGGTCTTAACTCTTACTCTGGCCTACTGGTTAAGGTCTTAACTCTTACTCTGACCTAATAGCTAAGGTCTTAGACTCGTACTCTGGCCTAATGGTTAAGGTCTTAACTCTTACTCTGGCCGAATAGCTATGGTCTTAGACTCGTACTTTGGCCTACTGGTTAAGGTATTAACTCTTACTCTGGCCTACTGGTTAAGGTCTTAACTCTTACTCTGGCCTAATAGCTAAGGTCTTAGACTCGTACTCTGGCCTAATGGTTAAGGTCTTAACTCTTACTCTGGCCTACTGGTTAAGGTCTTAACTCTTACTCTGGCCTAATAGCTAAGGTCTTAACTCTTACTCTGGCCTAATAGCTAAGGTCTTAACTCTTACTCTGGCCTAATAGCTAAGGTCTTAGACTCGTACTCTGGCCTAATGGTTAAGGTCATAACTCCTACTCTGGCCGAATAGCTAAGGTCTTAGACTCGTACTCTGGCCTACTGGTTAAGGTCTTAGCTCTTACTCTGGCCTACTGGTTAAGGTCTTAACTCTTACTCTGGCCTAATAGCTACGGTCTTAGACTCGTACTCTAGCATAATGGTTATGGTGTTAACTCTTACTCTGGCCTACTGGTTAAGGTCTTAACTCTTACTCTGGCCTAATAGCTAAAGTCTTAACTCTTACTCTGGCCTAATAGCTAAGGTCTTAGACTCATACTCTGGCCTAATGGTTAAGGTTTTAACTCTTACTCTGGCCTACTGGTTAAGGTCTTAACTCTTACTCAGGGCTACTGGTTAAGGTCTTAACTCTTACTATGGCCTAATAGCTAAGGTCTTAGACTCGTACTCTGGCCTAAGGGTTAAGGCCTTAACTCTTACTCTGGCCTCCTGGTTAAGGTCTTAACTCTTACTCTGGCCTACTGGTTAAGGTCTTAACTCTTACTCTGGCCTAATAGCTAAAGTCTTAGACTCGCACTCTGGCCTAATGGTTAAGGTCTGAACTCTTTCTCTGGCCTAATAGCTAATGTCTTAGACTCGTACAATGGCCTACAGGTTAAGGTCTTAACTCTTACTCTGGCCTAATAGCTAAGGTCTTAACTCTTACTCTGGCCTAATAGCTAAGGTCTTAGATTCGTACTCTGGCCTAATGGTTAAGGTCTTAACTCTTACTCTGGCCTACTGGTTAAGGTCTTAACTCTTACTCTGGCCTAATAGCTAATGTCTTAGACTCGTACTATGGCCTACAGGTTAAGGTCTTAACTCTTACTCTGGCCTAATAGCTAAGTTCTTAACTCTTACTCTGGCCTAATAGCTAAGGTCTTAGACTCGTACTCTGGCCTACTGGTTATGATCTTAACTCTTACTCTGGCCTAATAGCTAAGGTCTTAGACTCGTACTATGGCCTACAGGTTAAGGTCTTAACTCTACTCTGGGCTAATAGCTAAGGTCTTAGACTCGTACTCTTGCCTAACGGTTAAGGTCTTAACTCTTACTCTGGCCTAATAGCTAAAGTCTTAGACTCGGCCTCTGGCCTACTGGTTAAGGTCTTAACTCTTACTCTGGCCTAATAGCTAAGGTCTTAGACTCGTACTCTGGCCTACTGGTTAAGGTCCTAACTCTTTCTCTGGAATAATAGCTAAGGTTTTAGAATCGTACTCTGGCCTAATGGTTAAGGTCTTAACTCTTACTCTGGTCTACTGGTTAAGGTCTTAACTCTTACTCTGGCCTAATAGCTAAGGTCTTAACTCTTACTCTGGTCTAATAGCTAAGGTCTTAACTCTTACTCTGGCCTAATAGCTAAGGTCTTAGACTCGTACTCTGGTGTAATGGTTAAGGTATTAACTCTTACTCTGGCCTACTGGTTAAGGTCTTAACTCTTACTCTGGCCTACTGGTTAAGGTCTTAACTCTTACTCTGGCCTAATAGCTAAGGTCTTAACTCTTACTCTGGCCTAATAGCTAAGGTCTTAGACTCATACTCTAGCCTAATGGTTAAGGTCCTAACTCTTACTCTGGCCTACTGGTTAAGGTCTTAACTCTTACTCTGGCCTAATAGCTAAGGTCTTAACTCTTACTCTGGCCTAATAGCTAAGGTCTTAACTCTTACTCTGGCCTAATAGCTAAGGTCTTAGACTCGTACTCTGGCCTAATGGTTAAGGTCTTAACTCTTACTCTGGCCTAATAGCTAAGGTCTTAACTCTTACTCTGGCCGAATAGCTAAGGTCTTAGACTCGTACTCTGGCCTAATGGTTAAGGTCTTAACTCTTACTCTGGCCTAATAGCTAATGTCTTAGACTCGTACTATGGCTAAGGTCTTAGACTCGTACTATGGCCTACAGGTTAAGGTCTTATCTCTTACTCTGGCCTAATAGCTAAGGTCTTAGACTCGTACTCTAGCCTACAGGTTAAGGTCTTAACTCTTACTGTGGCCTAATAGCTAAGGACTTAAACTCGTACTGTGGCCTAATAGCTAAGGTCTTAACTCTTACTCTGGCCTAATAGCTAAGGTCTTCGACTCGTACTCTGGCCTAATGGTTAAGGTCTTAACTCTTACTCTGGTCAACTGGTTAAGGTTTTAACTCTTACTCTGGCCTACTGGTTAAGGTCTTAACTCTTACTATGGCCTAATAGCTAAGGTCTTAACTCTTACTCTGGCCTAATGGTTAAGGTCTTAACTCTTACTCTGGCCTAATAGCTAAGGTCTTAACTCTTACTCTGGTCTAATAGCTAAGGTCTTAACTCTTACTCTGGCCTAATAGCTAAGGTCTCAGACTCGTACTCTGGCGTAATGGTTAAGGTATTAACTCTTACTCTGGCCTACTGGTTAAGGTCTTACTTACTCTGGCCTAATAGCTAAGGTCTTAGACTCGTACTCTGGCCTAATGGTTAAGGTCTTAACTCTTACTCTGGCCTAATAGCTAAGGTCTTAACTCTTACTCTGGTCTAATAGCTAAGGTCTTAACTCTTACTCTGGCCTAATAGCTAAGGTCTCAGACTCGTACTCTGGCGTAATGGTTAAGGTATTAACTCTTACTCTGGCCTACTGGTTAAGGTCTTAACTCTTACTCTGGCCTACTGGTTAAGGTCTTAACTCTTACTATGGCCTAATAGCTAAGGTCTTAACTCTTACTCTGGCCTAATATCTAAGGTCTTAGACTCGTACTCTGGCCTAATGGTTTAAATGTCTTAACTCTTACTCTGGCCCACTGGTTAAGGTCTTAACTCTTACTCTGGCCTAATAGGTAAGGTCTTAGACTCGTACTCTGACCTACTGGTTAAGGTTTTAACTCTTACTCTGGCCTACTAGCTAAGGTCTTAGACTCATACTCTGGCCTAATGGTTAAGGTCTTAACTCTTACTCTGGCCTAATAGCTACAGTCTTAACTCTAACTCTGGCCTAATAGCTAAGGTCTTAGACTCGTACTATGGCGTACAGGTTAAGGTCTTAAATCTTACTCTGGCCTACTGGTTAAGGTCTTATCTCTTACTCTGGCCTAATAGCTAAGGTCTTAGACTCGTACTCTGGCCTACTGGTTAAGGTCTTAACTCTTACTCTGGCCTAATAGCTAAGGTCTTCACTCTTACTCTAGCCTAATAGCTAAGGTCTTAGACTCGTACTCTGGCCTAATGGGTAAGGTCTTAACTCTTACTCTGGCATACTGGTTAAGGTCTTAACTCTTACTCTGGCCTAATAGCTAAGGTCTTAACTCTTACTCTGGCCTAATAGCTAAGGTCTTAGACTCGTACTTTGGCCTAATGGTTAAGGTCTTAACTCTTACTCTGGCCTACTGGTTAAGGTCTTAACTCTTACTCTGGCCTACTGGTTAAGGTCTTAACTCTTACTCTGGCCTAATAGCTAAGGTCTTAACTCTTACTCTGGCCTAATAGCTAAGGTCTTAACTCTTACTCTGGCCTAATAGCTATGGTCTTAGACTCGTACTCTGACCTAATGGTTAAGGTCTTAACTCTTACTCTGGCCTAATAGCTAAGGTCTTAACTCTTACTCTGGCCTAATTGCTAAGGTCTTAGACTCGTACTCTGGCCTAATGGTTAAGGTCTTAACTATTACTCTGGCCTAATAGCTAATGTCTTAGACTCGGCCTCTGGCCTACTTGTTAAGGTCTTAACTCTTACTCTGGCCTAATAGCTAAGGTCTTAGACTCGTACTCTTTCCTAATGGTTAAGGTCTTAACTCTTACTGTGGCCTAATAGCTAAGGTCTTAGACTCGTACTCTGGCCTAATGGTTAAGGTCTTAACTCTTACTCTGGCCTAATATCTAATGTCTTAGAGTCGTACTATGGCCTACATGTTAAGGTCTTAACTCTTACTCTGGCCTAATAGCTAAAGTCTTAACTCTTACTCTGGCCTAATAGCTAAGGTCTTAGACTCGTACTGTAGCTAAGGTCTTAGACTCGTACTATGGCCTACAGGTAAAGGTCTTATCTCTTACTCTGGCCTAATAGCTAAGGTCTTAGACTCGTACTCTAGCCTACAGGTTAAGGTCTTAACTCTTACTGTGGCCTAATAGCTAAGGACTTAAACTCCTACTGTGGCCTAATAGCTAAGGTCTTAACTCTTACTCTGGCCTAATAGCTATGGTCTTAGACTTGTACTCTGACCTAATGGTTAAGGTCTTAACTCTTACTCTGGCCTACTGGTTAAGGTCTTAACTCTTACTCTGACCTAATAGCTAAGGTCTTAGACTCGTACTCTGGCCTAATGGTTAAGGTCTTAACTCTTACTCTGGCCGAATAGCTATGGTCTTAGACTCGTACTTTGGCCTACTGGTTAAGGTATTAACTCTTACTCTGGCCTACTGGTTAAGGTCTTAACTCTTACTCTGGCCTAATAGCTAAGGTCTTAGACTCGTACTCTGGCCTAATGGTTAAGGTCTTAACTCTTACTCTGGCCTACTGGTTAAGGTCTTAACTCTTACTCTGGCCTAATAGCTAAGGTCTTAACTCTTACTCTGGCCTAATAGCTAAGGTCTTAACTCTTACTCTGGCCTAATAGCTAAGGTCTTAGACTCGTACTCTGGCCTAATGGTTAAGGTCATAACTCCTACTCTGGCCGAATAGCTAAGGTCTTAGACTCGTACTCTGGCCTACTGGTTAAGGTCTTAGCTCTTACTCTGGCCTACTGGTTAAGGTCTTAACTCTTACTCTGGCCTAATAGCTACGGTCTTAGACTCGTACTCTAGCATAATGGTTATGGTGTTAACTCTTACTCTGGCCTACTGGTTAAGGTCTTAACTCTTACTCTGGCCTAATAGCTAAGGTCTTAACTCTTACTCTGGCCTAATAGCTAAGGTCTTAGACTCATACTCTGGCCTAATGGTTAAGGTTTTAACTCTTACTCTGGCCTACTGGTTAAGGTCTTAACTCTTACTCAGGCCTACTGGTTAAGGTCTTAACTCTTACTATGGCCTAATAGCTAAGGTCTTAGACTCGTACTCTGGCCTAAGGGTTAAGGCCTTAACTCTTACTCTGGCCTCCTGGTTAAGGTCTTAACTCTTACTCTGGCCTACTGGTTAAGGTCTTAACTCTTACTCTGGCCTAATAGCTAAAGTCTTAGACTCGCACTCTGGCCTAATGGTTAAGGTCTGAACTCTTTCTCTGGCCTAATAGCTAATGTCTTAGACTCGTACAATGGCCTACAGGTTAAGGTCTTAACTCTTACTCTGGCCTAATAGCTAAGGTCTTAACTCTTACTCTGGCCTAATAGCTAAGGTCTTAGATTCGTACTCTGGCCTAATGGTTAAGGTCTTAACTCTTACTCTGGCCTACTGGTTAAGGTCTTAACTCTTACTCTGGCCTAATAGCTAATGTCTTAGACTCGTACTATGGCCTACAGGTTAAGGTCTTAACTCTTACTCTGGCCTAATAGCTAAGTTCTTAACTCTTACTCTGGCCTAATAGCTAAGGTCTTAGACTCGTACTCTGGCCTACTGGTTATGATCTTAACTCTTACTCTGGCCTAATAGCTAAGGTCTTAGACTCGTACTATGGCCTACAGGTTAAGGTCTTAACTCTACTCTGGGCTAATAGCTAAGGTCTTAGACTCGTACTCTTGCCTAACGGTTAAGGTCTTAACTCTTACTCTGGCCTAATAGCTAAAGTCTTAGACTCGGCCTCTGGCCTACTGGTTAAGGTCTTAACTCTTACTCTGGCCTAATAGCTAAGGTCTTAGACTCGTACTCTGGCCTACTGGTTAAGGTCCTAACTCTTTCTCTGGAATAATAGCTAAGGTTTTAGAATCGTACTCTGGCCTAATGGTTAAGGTCTTAACTCTTACTCTGGTCTACTGGTTAAGGTCTTAACTCTTACTCTGGCCTAATAGCTAAGGTCTTAACTCTTACTCTGGTCTAATAGCTAAGGTCTTAACTCTTACTCTGGCCTAATAGCTAAGGTCTTAGACTCGTACTCTGGTGTAATGGTTAAGGTATTAACTCTTACTCTGGCCTACTGGTTAAGGTCTTAACTCTTACTCTGGCCTACTGGTTAAGGTCTTAACTCTTACTCTGGCCTAATAGCTAAGGTCTTAACTCTTACTCTGGCCTAATAGCTAAGGTCTTAGACTCATACTCTAGCCTAATGGTTAAGGTCCTAACTCTTACTCTGGCCTACTGGTTAAGGTCTTAACTCTTACTCTGGCCTAATAGCTAAGGTCTTAACTCTTACTCTGGCCTAATAGCTAAGGTCTTAACTCTTACTCTGGCCTAATAGCTAAGGTCTTAGACTCGTACTCTGGCCTAATGGTTAAGGTCTTAACTCTTACTCTGGCCTAATAGCTAAGGTCTTAACTCTTACTCTGGCCGAATAGCTAAGGTCTTAGACTCGTACTCTGGCCTAATGGTTAAGGTCTTAACTCTTACTCTGGCCTAATAGCTAATGTCTTAGACTCGTACTATGGCTAAGGTCTTAGACTCGTACTATGGCCTACAGGTTAAGGTCTTATCTCTTACTCTGGCCTAATAGCTAAGGTCTTAGACTCGTACTCTAGCCTACAGGTTAAGGTCTTAACTCTTACTGTGGCCTAATAGCTAAGGACTTAAACTCGTACTGTGGCCTAATAGCTAAGGTCTTAACTCTTACTCTGGCCTAATAGCTAAGGTCTTCGACTCGTACTCTGGCCTAATGGTTAAGGTCTTAACTCTTACTCTGGTCAACTGGTTAAGGTTTTAACTCTTACTCTGGCCTAATAGCTAAGTTCTTAGACTCGTACTCTGGCCTAATGGTTAAGGTCTTAACTCTTACTCTGGCCTACTGGTTAAGGTCTTAACTCTTACTCTGACCTAATAGCTAAGGTCTTAGACTCGTACTCTGGCCTAATGGTTAAGGTCTAAACTCTTATTCTGGCCGAATAGCTATGTTCTTAGACTCGTACTCTGGCCTACTGGTTAAGGTATTAACTCTTACTCTGGCCTACTGGTTAAGGTCTTAACTCTTACTCTGGCCTAATAGCTAATGTCTTAGACTCGTACTCTGGCCTAATGGTTAAGGTCTTAACTCTTACTCTGGCCTACTGGTTAAGGTCTTAACTCTTACTCTGGCCTAATAGCTAAGGTCTTAACTCTTACTCTGGCCTAATAGCTAAAGTCTTAGACTCATACTCTGGCCTAATGGTTAAGGTCTTAACTCTTACTCTGGCCTACTGGTTAAGGTCTTAACTCTTACTCAGGCCTACTGGTTAAGGTCTTAACTCTTACTATGGCCTAATAGCTAAGGTCTTAGACTCGTACTCTGGCCTACTGGTTAAGGTCTTAACTCTTACTCTGGCCTAATAGCTAAGGTCTTAACTCTTACTCTGGCCTAATAGCTAAGGTCTTAGACTTGTACTCTGGCCTAATGGTTAAGGTCTTAACTCTTACTCTGGCCTACAGATTCAGGTCTTAACTCTTACTCTGGCCTAATAGCTAATGTCTTAGACTCGTACTATGGCCTACAGGTTAAGGTCTTAACTCTTACTCTGGCCTAATAGCTAAGTTCTTAACTCTTACTCTGGCCTAATAGCTAAGGTCTTAGACTCGTACTCTGGCCTACTGGTTATGATCTTAACTCTTACTCTGGCCTAATAGCTAAGGTCTTAGACTCGTACTATGGCCTACAGGTTAAGGTCTTAACTCTTACTCTGGGCTAATAGATAAGGTCTTAGACTCGTACTCTTGCCTAACGGTTAAGGTCTTAACTCTTACTCTGGCCTAATAGCTAAAGTCTTAGACTCGGCCTCTGGCCTACTGGTTAAGGTCTTAACTCTTACTCTGGCCTAATAGCTAAGGTCTTAGACTCGTACTCTGGCCTACTGGTTAAGGTCCTAACTCTTTCTCTGGAATAATAGCTAAGGTTTTAGAATCGTACTCTGGCCTAATGGTTAAGGTCTTAACTCTTACTCTGGTCTACTGGTTAAGGTCTTAACTCTTACTCTGGCCTAATAGCTAAGGTCTTAACTCTTACTCTGGTCTAATAGCTAAGGTCTTAACTCTTACTCTGGCCTAATAGCTAAGGTCTTAGACTCGTACTCTGGTGTAATGGTTAAGGTATTAACTCTTACTCTGGCCTACTGGTTAAGGTCTTAACTCTTACTCTGGCCTACTGGTTAAGGTCTTAACTCTTACTCTGGCCTAATAGCTAAGGTCTTAACTCTTACTCTGGCCTAATAGCTAAGGTCTTAGACTCGTACTCTAGCCTAATGGTTAAGGTCCTAACTCTTACTCTGGCCTACTGGTTAAGGTCTTAACTCTTACTCTGGCCTAATAGCTAAGGTCTTAACTCTTACTCTGGCCTAATAGCTAAGGTCTTAACTCTTACTCTGGCCTAATAGCTAAGGTCTTAGACTCGTACTCTGGCCTAATGGTTAAGGTCTTAACTCTTACTCTGGCCTAATAGCTAAGGTCTTAACTCTTACTCTGGCCGAATAGCTAAGGTCTTAGACTCGTACTATGGCTAAGGTCTTAGACTCGTACTATGGCCTACAGGTTAAGGTCTTATCTCTTACTCTGGCCTAATAGCTAAGGTCTTAGACTCGTACTCTAGCCTACAGGTTAAGGTCTTAACTCTTACTGTGGCCTAATAGCTAAGGACTTAAACTCGTACTGTGGCCTAATAGCTAAGGTCTTAACTCTTACTCTGGCCTAATAGCTAAGGTCTTCGACTCGTACTCTGGCCTAATGGTTAAGGTCTTAACTCTTACTCTGGTCAACTGGTTAAGGTTTTAACTCTTACTCTGGCCTAATAGCTAAGTTCTTAGACTCGTACTCTGGCCTAATGGTTAAGGTCTTAACTCTTACTCTGGCCTACTGGTTAAGGTCTTAACTCTTACTCTGACCTAATAGCTAAGGTCTTAGACTCGTACTCTGGCCTAATGGTTAAGGTCTTAACTCTTACTCTGGCCGAATAGCTATGGTCTTAGACTCGTACTCTGGCCTACTGGTTAAGGTATTAACTCTTACTCTGGCCTACTGGTTAAGGTCTTAACTCTTACTCTGGCCTAATAGCTAAGGTCTTAGACTTGTACTCTGGCCTAATGGTTAAGGTCTTAACTCTTACTCTGGCCTACTGGTTAAGGTCTTAACTCTTACTCTGGCCTAATAGCTAAGGTCTTAACTCTTACTCTGGCCTAATAGCTAAAGTCTTAGACTCATACTCTGGCCTAATGGTTAAGGTCTTAACTCTTACTCTGGCCTACTGGTTAAGGTCTTAACTCTTACTCAGGCCTACTGGTTAAGGTCTTAACTCTTACTATGGCCTAATAGCTAACGTCTTAGACTCGTACTCTGGCCTACTGGTTAAGGTCTTAACTCTTACTCTGGCCTAATAGCTAAGGTCTTAACTCTTACTCTGGCCTAATAGCTAAGGTCTTAGACTTGTACTCTGGCCTAATGGTTAAGGTCTTAACTCTTACTCTGTCCTACAGATTCAGGTCTTAACTCTTACTCTGGCCTAATAGCTAAGGTCTTAGACTCGTACTCTGGCCTAATGGTTCAGGTCTTATCTCTTACTCTGGCCTACTGGATAAGGTCTTAACTCTTACTCAGGCCTACTGGTTAAGGTCTTAACTCTTACTCTGGCCTAATAGCTAAGATCTTAGACTCGTACTCTGGCCTAATGGTTAAGGTCTTAACTCTTACTCTGGCCTAATAGCTAATGTCTTAGACTCGTACTATGGCCTACAGGTTAAGGTCTTAACTCTTACTCTGGCCTAATAGCTAAGTTCTTAACTCTTACTCTGGCCTAATAGCTAAGGTCTTAGACTCGTACTCTGGCCTACTGGTTATGATCTTAACTCTTACTCTGGCCTAATAGCTAAGGTCTTAGACTCGTACTATGGCCTACAGGTTAAGGTCTTAACTCTACTCTGGGCTAATAGCTAAGGTCTTAGACTCGTACTCTTGCCTAACGGTTAAGGTCTTAACTCTTACTCTGGCCTAATAGCTAAAGTCTTAGACTCGGCCTCTGGCCTACTGGTTAAGGTCTTAACTCTTACTCTGGCCTAATAGCTAAGGTCTTAGACTCGTACTCTGGCCTACTGGTTAAGGTCCTAACTCTTTCTCTGGAATAATAGCTAAGGTTTTAGAATCGTACTCTGGCCTAATGGTTAAGGTCTTAACTCTTACTCTGGTCTACTGGTTAAGGTCTTAACTCTCACTCTGGCCTAATAGCTAAGGTCTTAACTCTTACTCTGGTCTAATAGCTAAGGTCTTAACTCTTACTCTGGCCTAATAGCTAAGGTCTTAGACTCGTACTCTGGTGTAATGGTTAAGGTATTAACTCTTACTCTGGCCTACTGGTTAAGGTCTTAACTCTTACTCTGGCCTACTGGTTAAGGTCTTAACTCTTACTCTGGCCTAATAGCTAAGGTCTTAACTCTTACTCTGGCCTAATAGCTAAGGTCTTAGACTCATACTCTAGCCTAATGGTTAAGGTCCTAACTCTTACTCTGGCCTACTGGTTAAGGTCTTAACTCTTACTCTGGCCTAATAGCTAAGGTCTTAACTCTTACTCTGGCCTAATAGCTAAGGTCTTAACTCTTACTCTGGCCTAATAGCTAAGGTCTTAGACTCGTACTCTGGCCTAATGGTTAAGGTCTTAACTCTTACTCTGGCCTAATAGCTAAGGTCTTAACTCTTACTCTGGCCGAATAGCTAAGGTCTTAGACTCGTACTCTGGCCTAATGGTTAAGGTCTTAACTCTTACTCTGGCCTAATAGCTAATGTCTTAGACTCGTACTATGGCTAAGGTCTTAGACTCGTACTATGGCCTACAGGTTAAGGTCTTATCTCTTACTCTGGCCTAATAGCTAAGGTCTTAGACTCGTACTCTAGCCTACAGGTTAAGGTCTTAACTCTTACTGTGGCCTAATAGCTAAGGACTTAAACTCGTACTGTGGCCTAATAGCTAAGGTCTTAACTCTTACTCTGGCCTAATAGCTAAGGTCTTCGACTCGTACTCTGGCCTAATGGTTAAGGTCTTAACTCTTACTCTGGTCAACTGGTTAAGGTTTTAACTCTTACTCTGGCCTAATAGCTAAGTTCTTAGACTCGTACTCTGGCCTAATGGTTAAGGTCTTAACTCTTACTCTGGCCTACTGGTTAAGGTCTTAACTCTTACTCTGACCTAATAGCTAAGGTCTTAGACTCGTACTCTGGCCTAATGGTTAAGGTCTTAACTCTTACTCTGGCCGAATAGCTATGGTCTTAGACTCGTACTCTGGCCTACTGGTTAAGGTATTAACTCTTACTCTGGCCTACTGGTTAAGGTCTTAACTCTTACTCTGGCCTAATAGCTAATGTCTTAGACTCGTACTCTGGCCTAATGGTTAAGGTCTTAACTCTTACTCTGGCCTACTGGTTAAGGTCTTAACTCTTACTCTGGCCTAATAGCTAAGGTCTTAACTCTTACTCTGGCCTAATAGCTAAAGTCTTAGACTCATACTCTGGCCTAATGGTTAAGGTCTTAACTCTTACTCTGGCCTACTGGTTAAGGTCTTAACTCTTACTCAGGCCTACTGGTTAAGGTCTTAACTCTTACTATGGCCTAATAGCTAAGGTCTTAGACTCGTACTCTGGCCTACTGGTTAAGGTCTTAACTCTTACTCTGGCCTAATAGCTAAGGTCTTAACACTTACTCTGGCCTAATAGCTAAGGTCTTAGACTTGTACTCTGGCCTAATGGTTAAGGTCTTAACTCTTACTCTGGCCTACAGATTCAGGTCTTAACTCTTACTCTGGCCTAATAGCTAATGTCTTAGACTCGTACTATGGCCTACAGGTTAAGGTCTTAACTCTTACTCTGGCCTAATAGCTAAGTTCTTAACTCTTACTCTGGCCTAATAGCTAAGGTCTTAGACTCGTACTCTGGCCTACTGGTTATGATCTTAACTCTTACTCTGGCCTAATAGCTAAGGTCTTAGACTCGTACTATGGCCTACAGGTTAAGGTCTTAACTCTTACTCTGGGCTAATAGCTAAGGTCTTAGACTCGTACTCTTGCCTAACGGTTAAGGTCTTAACTCTTACTCTGGCCTAATAGCTAAAGTCTTAGACTCGGCCTCTGGCCTACTGGTTAAGGTCTTAACTCTTACTCTGGCCTAATAGCTAAGGTCTTAGACTCGTACTCTGGCCTACTGGTTAAGGTCCTAACTCTTTCTCTGGAATAATAGCTAAGGTTTTAGAATCGTACTCTGGCCTAATGGTTAAGGTCTTAACTCTTACTCTGGTCTACTGGTTAAGGTCTTAACTCTTACTCTGGCCTAATAGCTAAGGTCTTAACTCTTACTCTGGTCTAATAGCTAAGGTCTTAACTCTTACTCTGGCCTACTGGTTAAGGTCTTAACTCTTACTCTGGCCTACTGGTTAAGGTCTTAACTCTTACTCTGGCCTAATAGCTAAGGTCTTAACTCTTACTCTGGCCTAATAGCTAAGGTCTTAGACTCGTACTCTAGCCTAATGGTTAAGGTCCTAACTCTTACTCTGGCCTACTGGTTAAGGTCTTAACTCTTACTCTGGCCTAATAGCTAAGGTCTTAACTCTTACTCTGGCCTAATAGCTAAGGTCTTAACTCTTACTCTGGCCTAATAGCTAAGGTCTTAGACTCGTACTCTGGCCTAATGGTTAAGGTCTTAACTCTTACTCTGGCCTAATAGCTAAGGTCTTAACTCTTACTCTGGCCGAATAGCTAAGGTCTTAGACTCGTACTATGGCTAAGGTCTTAGACTCGTACTATGGCCTACAGGTTAAGGTCTTATCTCTTACTCTGGCCTAATAGCTAAGGTCTTAGACTCGTACTCTAGCCTACAGGTTAAGGTCTTAACTCTTACTGTGGCCTAATAGCTAAGGACTTAAACTCGTACTGTGGCCTAATAGCTAAGGTCTTAACTCTTACTCTGGCCTAATAGCTAAGGTCTTCGACTCGTACTCTGGCCTAATGGTTAAGGTCTTAACTCTTACTCTGGTCAACTGGTTAAGGTTTTAACTCTTAATCTGGCCTAATAGCTAAGTTCTTAGACTCGTACTCTGGCCTAATGGTTAAGGTCTTAACTCTTACTCTGGCCTACTGGTTAAGGTCTTAACTCTTACTCTGACCTAATAGCTAAGGTCTTAGACTCGTACTCTGGCCTAATGGTTAAGGTCTTAACTCTTACTCTGGCCGAATAGCTATGGTCTTAGACTCGTACTCTGGCCTACTGGTTAAGGTATTAACTCTTACTCTGGCCTACTGGTTAAGGTCTTAACTCTTACTCTGGCCTAATAGCTAAGGTCTTAGACTCGTACTCTGGCCTAATGGTTAAGGTCTTAACTCTTACTCTGGCCTACTGGTTAAGGTCTTAACTCTTACTCTGGCCTAATAGCTAAGGTCTTAACTCTTACTCTGGCCTAATAGCTAAAGTCTTAGACTCATACTCTGGCCTAATGGTTAAGGTCTTAACTCTTACTCTGGCCTACTGGTTAAGGTCTTAACTCTTACTCAGGCCTACTGGTTAAGGTCTTAACTCTTACTATGGCCTAATAGCTAAGGTCTTAGACTCGTACTCTGGCCTACTGGTTAAGGTCTTAACTCTTACTCTGGCCTAATAGCTAAGGTCTTAACTCTTACTCTGGCCTAATAGCTAAGGTCTTAGACTTGTACTCTGGCCTAATGGTTAAGGTCTTAACTCTTACTCTGTCCTACAGATTCAGGTCTTAACTCTTACTCTGGCCTAATAGCTAAGGTCTTAGACTCGTACTCTGGCCTAATGGTTCAGGTCTTATCTCTTACTCTGGCCTACTGGATAAGGTCTTAACTCTTACTCAGGCCTACTGGTTAAGGTCTTAACTCTTACTCTGGCCTAATAGCTAAGATCTTAGACTCGTACTCTGGCCTAATGGTTAAGGTCTTAACTCTTACTCTGGCCTACTGGTTAAGGTCTTAACTCTTACTCTGGCCTAATAGGTAAGGTCTTAGACTCATACTCTGACCTACTGGTTAAGGTTTTAACTCTTACTCTGGCCTACTAGCTAAGGTCTTAGACTCATACTCTGGCCTAATGGTTAAGGTCTTAACTCTTACTCTGGCCTAATAGCTACAGTCTTAACTCTTACTCTGGCCTAATAGCTAAGGTCTTAGACTCGTACTATGGCGTACAGGTTAAGGTCTTAAATCTTACTCTGGCCTACTGGTTAAGGTCTTATCTCTTACTCTGGCCTAATAGCTAAGGTCTTAGACTCGTACTCTGGCCTACTGGTTAAGGTCTTAACTCTTACTCTGGCCTAATAGCTAAGGTCTTCACTCTTACTCTAGCCTAATAGCTAAGGTCTTAGACTCGTACTCTGGCCTAATGGGTAAGGTCTTAACTCTTACTCTGGCCTACTGGTTAAGGTCTTAACTCTTACTCTGGCCTAATAGTTAAGGTCTTAACTCTTACTCTGGCCTAATAGCTAAGGTCTTAGACTCGTACTCTGGCCTAATGGTTAAGGTCTTAACTCTTACTCTGTCCTACTGGTTAAGGTCTTAACTCTTACTCTGGCCTACTGGTTAAAGTCTTAACTCTTACTCTGGCCTAATAGCTAAGGTCTTAACTCTTACTCTGGCCTAATAGCTAAGGTCTTAACTCTTACTCTGGCCTAATAGCTATGGTCTTAGACTCGTGCTCTGACCTAATGGTTAAGGTCTTAACTCTTACTCTGGCCTAATAGCTAAGGTCTTAACTCTTACTCTGGCCTAATTGCTAAGGTCTTAGACTCGTACTCTGGCCTAATGGTTAAGGTCTTAACTATTACTCTGGCCTAATAGCTAAGGTCTTAGACTCGGCCTCTGGCCTACTTGTTAAGGTCTTAACTCTTACTCTGGCCTAATAGCTAAGGTCTTAGACTCGTACTCTTTCCTAATGGTTAAGGTCTTAACTCTTACTGTGGCCTAATAGCTAAGGTCTTAGACTCGTACTCTGGCCTAATGGTTAAGGTCTTAACTCTTACTCTGGCCTAATATCTAATGTCTTAGACTCGTACTATGGCCTACATGTTAAGGTCTTAACTCTTACTCTGGCCTAATAGCTAAGGTCTTAACTCTTACTCTGGCCTAATAGCTAAGGTCTTAGACTCGTACTGTAGCTAAGGTCTTAGACTCGTACTATGGCCTACAGGTAAAGGTCTTATCTCTTACTCTGGCCTAATAGCTAAGGTCTTAGACTCGTACTCTAGCCTACAGGTTAAGGTCTTAACTCTTACTGTGGCCTAATAGCTAAGGACTTAAACTCGTACTGTGGCCTAATAGCTAAGGTCTTAACTCTTACTCTGGCCTAATAGCTATGGTCTTAGACTTGTACTCTGACCTAATGGTTAAGGTCTTAACTCTTACTCTGGCCTACTGGTTAAGGTCTTAACTCTTACTCTGACCTAATAGCTAAGGTCTTAGACTCGTACTCTGGCCTAATGGTTAAGGTCTTAACTCTTACTCTGGCCGAATAGCTATGGTCTTAGACTCGTACTCTGGCCTACTGGTTAAGGTATTAACTCTTACTCTGGCCTACTGGTTAAGGTCTTAACTCTTACTCTGGCCTAATAGCTAAGGTCTTAGACTCGTACTCTGGCCTAATGGTTAAGGTCTTAACTCTTACTCTGGCCTACTGGTTAAGGTCTTAACTCTTACTCTGGCCTAATAGCTAAGGTCTTAACTCTTACTCTGGCCTAATAGCTAAGGTCTTAACTCTTACTCTGGCCTAATAGCTAAGGTCTTAGACTCGTACTCTGGCCTAATGGTTAAGGTCATAACTCCTACTCTGGCCGAATAGCTAAGGTCTTAGACTCGTACTCTGGCCTACTGGTTAAGGTCTTAGCTCTTACTCTGGCCTACTGGTTAAGGTCTTAACTCTTACTCTGGCCTAATAGCTACGGTCTTAGACTCGTACTCTAGCATAATGGTTATGGTGTTAACTCTTACTCTGGCCTACTGGTTAAGGTCTTAACTCTTACTCTGGCCTAATAGCTAAGGTCTTAACTCTTACTCTGGCCTAATAGCTAAGGTCTTAGACTCATACTCTGGCCTAATGGTTAAGGTTTTAACTCTTACTCTGGCCTACTGGTTAAGGTCTTAACTCTTACTCAGGCCTACTGGTTAAGGTCTTAACTCTTACGATGGCCTAATAGCTAAGGTCTTAGACTCGTACTCTGGCCTAAGGGTTAAGGCCTTAAGTCTTACTCTGGCCTCCTGGTTAAGGTCTTAACTCTTACTCTGGCCTACTGGTTAAGGTCTTAACTCTTACTCTGGCCTAATAGCTAAAGTCTTAGACTCGCACTCTGGCCTAATGGTTAAGGTCTGAACTCTTTCTCTGGCCTAATAGCTAATGTCTTAGACTCGTACTATGGCCTACAGGTTAAGGTCTTAACTCTTACTCTGGCCTAATAGCTAAGGTCTTAACTCTTACTCTGGCCTAATAGCTAAGGTCTTAGATTCGTACTCTGGCCTAATGGTTAAGGTCTTAACTCTTACTCTGGCCTACTGGTTAAGGTCTTAACTCTTACTCTGGCCTAATAGCTAATGTCTTAGACTCGTACTATGGCCTACAGGTTAAGGTCTTAACTCTTACTCTGGCCTAATAGCTAAGTTCTTAACTCTTACTCTGGCCTAATAGCTAAGGTCTTAGACTCGTACTCTGGCCTAATGGTTAAGGTCTTAACTCTCACTCTGGCCTACTGGTTAAGGTCTTAACTCTTACTCTGGCCTAATAGCTAAGGTCTTAGACTCGTACTCTGGCCTAATGGTTAAGGTCTTAACTCTTACTCTGGCCTAATAGCTAAGGTCTTAGACTCGTACTCTGGCCTACTGGTTAAGGTCCTAACTCTTTCTCTGGAATAATAGCTAAGGTTTTAGAATCGTACTCTGGCCTAATGGTTAAGGTCTTAACTCTTACTCTGGTCTACTGGTTAAGGTCTTAACTCTTACTCTGGCCTAATAGCTAAGGTCTTAACTCTTACTCTGGTCTAATAGCTAAGGTCTTAACTCTTACTCTGGCCTAATAGCTAAGGTCTTAGACTCGTACTCTGGTGTAATGGTTAAGGTATTAACTCTTACTCTGGCCTACTGGTTAAGGTCTTAACTCTTACTCTGGCCTACTGGTTAAGGTCTTAACTCTTACTCTGGCCTAATAGCTAAGGTCTTAACTCTTACTCTGGCCTAATAGCTAAGGTCTTAGACTCGTACTCTAGCCTAATGGTTAAGGTCCTAACTCTTACTCTGGCCTACTGGTTAAGGTCTTAACTCTTACTCTGGCCTAATAGCTAAGGTCTTAACTCTTACTCTGGCCTAATAGCTAAGGTCTTAACTCTTACTCTGGCCTAATAGCTAAGGTCTTAGACTCGTACTCTGGCCTAATGGTTAAGGTCATAACTCTTACTCTGGCCGAATAGCTAAGGTCTTAGACTCGTACTCTGGCCTAATGGTTAAGGTCTTAACTCTTACTCTGGCCTAATAGCTAAGGTCTTAGACTCGTACTCTGGCCTAATGGTTAAGGTCTTAACTCTTACTCTGGCCTAATAGCTAATGTCTTAGACTCGTACTATGGCTAAGGTCTTAGACTCGTACTATGGCCTACAGGTTAAGGTCTTATCTCTTACTCTGGCCTAATAGCTAAGGTCTTAGACTCGTACTCTAGCCTACAGGTTAAGGTCTTAACTCTTACTGTGGCCTAATAGCTAAGGACTTAAACTCGTACTGTGGCCTAATAGCTAAGGTCTTAACTCTTACTGTGGCCTAATAGCTAAGGTCTTCGACTCGTACTCTGGCCTAATGGTTAAGGTCTTAACTCTTACTCTGGTCAACTGGTTAAGGTTTTAACTCTTACTCTGGCCTAATAGCTAAGTTCTTAGACTCGTACTCTGGCCTAATGGTTAACGTCTTAACTCTTACTCTGGCCTACTGGTTAAGGTCTTAACTCTTACTCTGACCTAATAGCTAAGGTCTTAGACTCGTACTCTGGCCTAATGGTTAAGGTCTTAACTCTTACTCTGGCCGAATAGCTATGGTCTTAGACTCGTACTCTGGCCTACTGGTTAAGGTATTAACTCTTACTCTGGCCTACTGGTTAAGGTCTTAACTCTTACTCTGGCCTAATAGCTAAGGTCTTAGACTCGTACTCTGGCCTAATGGTTAAGGTCTTAACTCTTACTCTGGCCTACTGGTTAAGGTCTTAACTCTTACTCTGGCCTAATAGCTAAGGTCTTAGCTCTTACTCTGGCCTAATAGCTAAGGTCTTAGACTCATACTCTGGCCTAATGGTTAAGGTCTTAACTCTTACTCTGGCCTACTGGTTAAGGTCTTAACTCATACTCAGGCCTACTGGTTAAGGTCTTAACTCTTACTATGGCCTAATAGCTAAGGTCTTAGACTCGTACTCTGGCCTACTGGTTAAGGTCTTAACTCTTACTCTGGCCTAATAGCTAAGGTCTTAACTCTTATTCTGGCCTAATAGCTAAGGTCTTAGACTTGTACTCTGGCCTAATGGTTAAGGTCTTAACTCTTACTCTGGCCTACTGATTCAGGTCTTAACTCTTACTCTGGCCTAATAGCTAAGGTCTTAGACTCGTACTCTGGCCTAACGGTTCAGGTCTTAACTCTTACTCTGGCCTACTGGATAAGGTCTTAACTCTTACTCAGGCCTACTGGTTAAGGTCTTAACTCTTACTCTGGCCTAATAGCTAAGATCTTAGACTCGTACTCTGGCCTAATGGTTAAGGTCTTAACTCTTACTCTGGCCTAATAGCTAAGGTCTTAACTCTTACTCTGGCCTAATAGCTAAGGTCTTAGACCCGTACTATGGCCTACAGGTTAAGGTCTTAACTCTTACTCCGGCCTACTGGTTAAGGTCTTAACTCTTACTCTGGCCTAATAGATAAGGTCTTAACTCTTACTCTGGTCTAATAGCTAAGGTCTTAACTCTTACTCTGGCCTAATAGCTAAGGTCTCAGACTCGTACTCTGGCGTAATGGTTAAGGTATTAACTCTTACTCTGGCCTACTGGTTAATGTCTTAACTCTTACTCTGGCCTACTGGTTAAGGTCTTAACTCTTACTATGGCCTAATAGCTAAGGTCTTAACTCTTACTCTGGCCTAATATCTAAGGTCTTAGACTCGTACTCTGGCCTAATGGTTTAAATGTCTTAACTCTTACTCTGGCCCACTGGTTAATGTCTTAACTCTTACTCTGGCCTAATAGGTAAGGTCTTAGACTCGTACTCTGACCTACTGGTTAAGGTTTTAACTCTTACTCTGGCCTAATAGCTAAGGTCTTAGACTCATACTCTGGCCTAATGGTTAAGGTCTTAACTCTTACTCTGGCCTAATAGCTACAGTCTTAACTCTTACTCTGGCCTAATAGCTAAGGTCTTAGACTCGTACTATGGCGTACAGGTTAAGGTCTTAAATCTTACTCTGGCCTACTGGTTAAGGTCTTATCTCTTACTCTGGCCTAATAGCTAAGGTCTTAGACTCGTACTCTGGCCTACTGGTTAAGGTCTTAACTCTTACTCTGGCCTAATAGCTAAGGTCTTCACTCTTACTCTAGCCTAATAGCTAAGGTCTTAGACTCGTACTCTGGCCTAATGGGTAAGGTCTTAACTCTTACTCTGGCCTACTGGTTAAAGTCTTAACTCTTACTCTGGCCAAATAGCTAAGGTCTTAACTCTTACTCTGGCCTAATAGCTAAGGTCTTAGACTCGTACTCTGGCCTAATGGTTAAGGTCTTAACTCTTACTCTGGCCTACTGGTTAAGGTCTTAACTCTTACTCTGGCCTACTGGTTAAGGTCTTAACTCTTACTCTGGCCTAATAGCTAAGGTCTTAACTCTTACTCTGGCCTAATAGCTAAGGTCTTAACTCTTACTCTGGCCTAATAGCTATGGTCTTAGACTCGTACTCTGACCTAATGGTTAAGGTCTTAACTCTTACTCTGGCCTAATAGCTAAGGTCTTAACTCTTACTCTGGCCTAATAGCTAAGGTCTTAGACTCGTACTCAGGCCTAATGGTTAAGGTCTTAACTATTACTCTGGCCTAATAGCTAAGGTCTTAGACTCGGCCTCTGGCCTACTTGTTAAGGTCTTAACTCTTACTCTGGCCTAATAGCTAAGGTCTTAGACTCGTACTCTTTCCTAATGGTTAAGGTCTTAACTCTTACTGTGGCCTAATAGCTAAGGTCTTAGACTCGTACTCTGGCCTAATGGTTAAGGACTTAACTCTTACTCTGGCCTAATAGCTAAGGTCTTAGACTCGTACTGTAGCTAAGGTCTTAGACTCGTACTATGGCCTACAGGTAAAGGTCTTATCTCTTACTCTGGCCTAATAGCTAAGGTCTTAGACTCGTACTCTAGCCTACAGGTTAAGGTCTTAACTCTTACTGTGGCCTAATAGCTAAGGACTTAAACTCGTACTGTGGCCTAATAGCTAAGGTCTTAACTCTTACTCTGGCCTAATAGCTATGGTCTTAGACTCGTACTCTGACCTAATGGTTAAGGTCTTAACTCTTACTCTGGCCTACTGGTTAAGGTCTTAACTCTTACTCTGACCTAATAGCTAAGGTCTTAGACTCGTACTCTGGCCTAATGGTTAAGGTCTTAACTCTTACTCTGGCCGAATAGCTATGGTCTTAGACTCGTACTCTGGCCTACTGGTTAAGGTATTAACTCTTACTCTGGCCTACTGGTTAAGGTCTTAACTCTTACTCTGGCCTAATAGCTAAGGTCTTAGACTCGTACTCTGGCCTAATGGTTAAGGTCTTAACTCTTACTCTGGCCTACTGGTTAAGGTCTTAACTCTTACTCTGGCCTAATAGCTAAGGTCTTAACTCTTACTCTGGCCTAATAGCTAAGGTCTTAACTCTTACTCTGGCCTAATAGCTAAGGTCTTAGACTCGTACTCTGGCCTAATGGTTAAGGTCATAACTCCTACTCTGGCCGAATAGCTAAGGTCTTAGACTCGTACTCTGGCCTACTGGTTAAGGTCTTAGCTCTTACTCTGGCCTACTGGTTAAGGTCTTAACTCTTACTCTGACCTAATAGCTACGGTCTTAGACTCGTACTCTAGCATAATGGTTATGGTGTTAACTCTTACTCTGGCCTACTGGTTAAGGTCTTAACTCTTACTCTGGCCTAATAGCTAAGGTCTTAACTCTTACTCTGGCCTAATAGCTAAGGTCTTAGACTCATACTCTGGCCTAATGGTTAAGGTTTTAACTCTTACTCTGGCCTACTGGTTAAGGTCTTAACTCTTACTCAGGCCTACTGGTTAAGGTCTTAACTCTTACTATGGCCTAAAAGCTAAGATCTTAGACTCGTACTCTGGCCTAAGGGTTAAGACCTTAACTCTTACTCTGGCCTCCTGATTAAGGTCTTAACTCTTACTCTGGCCTACTGGTTAAGGTCTTAACTCTTACTCTGTCCTAATAGCTAAAGTCTTAGACTCGCACTCTGGCCTAATGGTTAAGGTCTGAACTCTTTCTCTGGCCTAATAGCTAATGTCTTAGACTCGTACTATGGCCTACAGGTTAAGGTCTTAACTCTTACTCTGGCCTAATAGCTAAGGTCTTAACTCTTACTCTGGCCTAATAGCTAAGGTCTTAGACTCGTACTCTGGCCTAATGGTTAAGGTCTTAACTCTTACTCTGGCCTACTGGTTAAGGTCTTAACTCTTACTCTGGCCTAATAGCTAATGTCTTAGACTCGTACTATGGCCTACAGGTTAAGGTCTTAACTCTTACTCTGGCCTAATAGCTAAGGTCTTAACTCTTACTCTGGCCTAATAGCTAAGGTCTTAGACTCGTACTCTGGCCTAATGGTTAAGGTCTTAACTCTCACTCTGGCCTACTGGTTAAGGTCTTAACTCTTACTCTGGCCTAATAGCTAAGGTCTTAGACTCGTAATCTGGCCTAATGGTTAAGGTCTTACCTCTTACTCTGGCCTAATAGCTAAGGTCTTAGACTCGTACTCTGGCCTACTGGTTAAGGTCCTCACTCTTTCTCTAGAATAATAGCTAAGGTTTTAGAATCGTACTCTGGCCTAATGGTTAAGGTCTTAACTCTTACTCTGGCCTACTGGTTAAGGTCTTAACTCTTACTCTGGCCTAATAGCTAAGGTCTTAACTCTTACTCTGGTCTAATAGCTAAGGTCTTAACTCTTACTCTGGCCTAATAGCTAAGGTCTTAGACTCGTACTCTGGTGTAATGGTTAAGGTATTAACTCTTACTCTGGCCTACTGGTTAAGGTCTTAACTCTTACTCTGGCCTACTGGTTAAGGTCTTAACTCTTACTCTGGCCTAATAGCTAAGGTCTTAACTCTTACTCTGGCCTAATAGCTAAGGTCTTAGACTCGTACTCTAGCCTAATGGTTAAGGTCCTAACTCTTACTCTGGCCTACTGGTTAAGGTCTTAACTCTTACTCTGGCCTAATAGCTAAGGTCTTAACTCTTCCTCTGGCCTAATAGCTAAGGTCTTAGACTCGTACTCTGGCCTAATGGTTAAGGTCATAACTCTTACTCTGGCCGAATAGCTAAGGTCTTAGACTCGTACTCTGGCCTACTGGTTAAGGTCTTAGCTCTTACTCTGGCCTACTGGTTAAGGTCTTAACTCTTACTATGGCCTAATAGCTAAGGTCTTAACTCTTACTCTTGCCTAATATCTAAGGTCTTAGACTCGTACTCTGGCCTAATGGTTAAGGTCTTAACTCTTACTCTGGCCTAATAGCTAAGGTCTTAACTCTTACTCTGGCCTAATAGCTAAGGTCTTAGACTCGTACTCTGGCCTAATGGTTAAGGTCTTAACTCTTACTCTGGCCTAATAGCTAAAGTCTTAGACTCGTACTCTGGCCTAATGGTTAAGGTCTGAACTCTTACTCTGGCCTAATAGCTAATGTCTTAGACTCGTACTATGGCCTACAGGTTAAGGTCTTAACTCTTACTCTGGCCTAATAGCTAAGGTCTTAACTCTTACTCTGGCCTAATAGCTAAGGTCTTAGACTCGTACTCTGGCCTAATGGTTAAGGTCTTAACTCTTACTGTGGCCTAATAGCTAAGGTCTTAGACTTGTACTCTGGCCTACTGGTTAAGGTCTTAACTCTTACTCTGGAATAATAGCTAAGGTTTTAGAATCGTACACTGGCCTAATGGTTAAGGTCTTAATTTTTACTCTGGCCTACTGGTTAAGGTCTTAACTCTTACTCTGGCCTAATAGCTAAGGTCTTAACTCTTACTCTGGTCTAATAGCTAAGGTCTTAACTCTTACTCTGGCCTAATAGCTAAGGTCTTAGACTCGTACTCTGGCGTAATGGTTAAGGTATTAACTCTTACTCTGGCCTACTGGTTAAGGTCTTAACTCTTACTCTGGCCTAATATCTAAGGTCTTAACTCTTACTCTGGTCTTATAGCTAAGGTCTTAACTCTTACTCTGGCCTAATAGCTAAGGTCTTAGACTCGTACTCTGGCCTAATGGTTAAGGTCTTAACTCTTACTCTGGCCTAATAGCTAAGGTCTTAACTCTTACTCTGGCCTAATAGCTAAGGTCTTAGACTCGTACTCTGGCCTAATGGTTAAGGTCTTAACTCTTACTCTGGCCTAATAGCTAAGGTCTTAGACTCGTACTATGGCATACAGGTTAAGGTCTTAGATCTTACTCTGGCCTAATAGCCAAGGTCTTACTTACTCTGGCCTAATAGCTAAGGTCTTAGACTCGTACTCTGGCCTAATGGTTAAGGTCTTAACTCTTACTCTGGCCTAATAGCTAAGGTCTTAACTCTTACTCTGGTCTAATAGCTAAGGTCTTAACTCTTACTCTGGCCTAATAGCTAAGGTCTCAGACTCGTACTCTGGCGTAATGGTTAAGGTATTAACTCTTACTCTGGCCTACTGGTTAAGGTCTTAACTCTTACTCTGGCCTACTGGTTAAGGTCTTAACTCTTACTATGGCCTAATAGCTAAGGTCTTAACTCTTACTCTGGCCTAATATCTAAGGTCTTAGACTCGTACTCTGGCCTAATGGTTTAAATGTCTTAACTCTTACTCTGGCCCACTGGTTAACGTCTTAACTCTTACTCTGGCCTAATAGGTAAGGTCTTAGACTCGTACTCTGACCTACTGGTTAAGGTTTTAACTCTTACTCTGGCCTAATAGCTAAGGTCTTAGACTCATACTCTGGCCTAATGGTTAAGGTCTTAACTCTTACTCTGGCCTAATAGCTACAGTCTTAACTCTTACTCTGGCCTAATAGCTAAGGTCTTAGACTCGTACTATGGTGTACAGGTTAAGGTCTTAAATCTTACTCTGGCCTACTGGTTAAGGTCTTATCTCTTACTCTGGCCTAATAGCTAAGGTCTTAGACTCGTACTCTGGCCTACTGGTTAAGGTCTTAACTCTTACTCTGGCCTAATAGCTAAGGTCTTCACTCTTACTCTAGCCTAATAGCTAAGGTCTTAGACTCGTACTCTGGCCTAATGGGTAAGGTCTTAACTCTTACTCTGGCCTACTGGTTAAGGTCTTAACTCTTACTCTGGCCTAATAGCTAAGGTCTTAACTCTTACTCTGGCCTAATAGCTAAGGTCTTAGACTCGTACTCTGGCCTAATGGTTAAGGTCTTAACTCTTACTCTGGCCTACTGGTTAAGGTCTTAACTCTTACTCTGGCCTACTGGTTAAGGTCTTAACTCTTACTCTGGCCTAATAGCTAAGGTCTTAACTCTTACTCTGGCCTAATAGATAAGGTCTTAACTCTTACTCTGGCCTAATAGCTATGGTCTTAGACTCGTACTCTGACCTAATGGTTAAGGTCTTAACTCTTACTCTGGCCTAATAGCTAAGGTCTTAACTCTTACTCTGGCCTAATTGCTAAGGTCTTAGACTCGTACTCTGGCCTAATGGTTAAGGTCTTAACTATTACTCTGGCCTAATAGCTAAGGTCTTAGACTCGGCCTCTGGCCTACTTGTTAAGGTCTTAACTCTTACTCTGGCCTAATAGCTAAGGTCTTAGACTCGTACTCTTTCCTAATGGTTAAGGTCTTAACTCTTACTGTGGCCTAATAGCTAAGGTCTTAGACTCGTACTCTGGCCTAATGGTTAAGGTCTTAACTCTTACTCTGGCCTAATATCTAATGTCTTAGACTCGTACTATGGCCTACATGTTAAGGTCTTAACTCTTACTCTGGCCTAATAGCTAAGGTCTTAACTCTTACTCTGGCCTAATAGCTAAGGTCTTAGACTCGTACTGTAGCTAAGGTCTTAGACTCGTACTATGGCCTACAGGTAAAGGTCTTATCTCTTACTCTGGCCTAATAGCTAAGGTCTTAGACTCGTACTCTAGCCTACAGGTTAAGGTCTTAACTCTTACTGTGGCCTAATAGCTAAGGACTTAAACTCGTACTGTGGCCTAATAGCTAAGGTCTTAACTCTTACTCTGGCCTAATAGCTATGGTCTTAGACTCGTACTCTGGCCTAATGGTTAAGGTCTTAACTCTTACTCTGGCCTACTGGTTAAGGTCTTAACTCTTACTCTGACCTAATAGCTAAGGTCTTAGACTCGTACTCTGACCTAATGGTTAAGGTCTTAACTCTTACTCTGGCCTACTGGTTAAGGTCTTAACTCTTACTCTGACCTAATAGCTAAGGTCTTAGACTCGTACTCTGGCCTAATGGTTAAGGTCTTAACTCTTACTCTGGCCGAATAGCTATGGTCTTAGACTCATACTCTGGCCTACTGGTTAAGGTATTAACTCTTACTCTGGCCTACTGGTTAAGGTCTTAACTCTTACTCTGGCCTAATAGCTAAGGTCTTAGACTCGTACTCTGGCCTAATGGTTAAGGTCTTAACTCTTACTCTGGCCTACTGGTTAAGGTCTTAACTCTTACTCTGGCCTAATAGCTAAGGTCTTAACTCTTACTCTGGCCTAATAGCTAAGGTCTTAACTCTTACTCTGGCCTAATAGCTAAGGTCTTAGACTCGTACTCTGGCCTAATGGTTAAGGTCATAACTCCTACTCTGGCCGAATAGCTAAGGTCTTAGACTCGTACTCTGGCCTACTGGTTAAGGTCTTAGCTCTTACTCTGGCCTACTGGTTAAGGTCTTAACTCTTACTCTGGCCTAATAGCTACGGTCTTAGACTCGTACTCTAGCATAATGGTTATGGTGTTAACTCTTACTCTGGCCTACTGGTTAAGGTCTTAACTCTTACTCTGGCCTAATAGCTAAGGTCTTAACTCTTACTCTGGCCTAATAGCTAAGGTCTTAGACTCATACTCTGGCCTAATGGTTAAGGTTTTAACTCTTACTCTGGCCTACTGGTTAAGGTCTTAACTCTTACTCAGGCCTACTGGTTAAGGTCTTAACTCTTACTATGGCCTAATAGCTAAGGTCTTAGACTCGTACTCTGGCCTAAGGGTTAAGACCTTAACTCTTACTCTGGCCTCCTGATTAAGGTCTTAACTCTTACTCTGGCCTACTGGTTAAGGTCTTAACTCTTACTCTGGCCTAATAGCTAAAGTCTTAGACTCGCACTCTGGCCTAATGGTTAAGGTCTGAACTCTTTCTCTGGCCTAATAGCTAATGTCTTAGACTCGTACTATGGCCTACAGGTTAAGGTCTTAACTCTTACTCTGGCCTAATAGCTAAGGTCTTAACTCTTACTCTGGCCTAATAGCTAAGGTCTTAGACTCGTACTCTGGCCTAATGGTTAAGGTCTTAACTCTTACTCTGGCCTACTGGTTAAGGTCTTAACTCTTACTCTGGCCTAATAGCTAATGTCTTAGACTCGTACTATGGCCTACAGGTTAAGGTCTTAACTCTTACTCTGGCCTAATAGCTAAGGTCTTAACTCTTACTCTGGCCTAATAGCTAAGGTCTTAGACTCGTACTCTGGCCTAATGGTTAAGGTCTTAACTCTCACTCTGGCCTACTGGTTAAGGTCTTAACTCTTACTCTGGCCTAATAGCTAAGGTCTTAGACTCGTACTCTGGCCTAATGGTTAAGGTCTTAACTCTTACTCTGGCCTAATAGCTAAGGTCTTAGACTCGTACTCTGGCCTACTGGTTAAGGTCCTAACTCTTTCTCTGGAATAATAGCTAAGGTTTTAGAATCGTACTCTGGCCTAATGGTTAAGGTCTTAACTCTTACTCTGGCCTACTGGTTAAGGTCTTAACTCTTACTCTGGCCTAATAGCTAAGGTATTAACTCTTACTCTGGTCTAATAGCTAAGGTCTTAACTCTTACTCTGGCCTAATAGCTAAGGTCTTAGACTCGTACTCTGGTGTAATGGATAAGGTATTAACTCTTACTCTGGCCTACTGGTTAAGGTCTTAACTCTTACTCTGGCCTAATAGCTAAGGTCTTAGACTCGTACTCTAGCCTAATGGTTAAGGTCCTAACTCTTACTCTGGCCTACTGGTTAAGGTCTTAACTCTTACTCTGGCCTAATAGCTAAGGTCTTAACTCTTACTCTGGCCTAATAGCTAAGGTCTTAACTCTTACTCTGGCCTAATAGCTAAGGTCTTAGACTCGTACTCTGGCCTAATGGTTAAGGTCATAACTCTTACTCTGGCCGAATAGCTAAGGTCTTAGACTCGTACTCTGGCCTACTGGTTAAGGTCTTAGCTCTTACTCTGGCCTACTGGTTAAGGTCTTAACTCTTACTATGGCCTAATAGCTAAGGTCTTAACTCTTACTCTTGCCTAATATCTAAGGTCTTAGACTCGTACTCTGGCCTAATGGTTAAGGTCTTAACTCTTACTCTGGCCTAATAGCTAAGGTCTTAACTCTTACTCTGGCCTAATAGCTAAGGTCTTAGACTCGTACTCTGGCCTAATGGTTAAGGTCTTAACTCTTACTCTGGCCTAATAGCTAAAGTCTTAGACTCGTACTCTGGCCCAATGGTTAAGGTCTGAACTCTTACTCTGGCCTAATAGCTAATGTCTTAGACTCGTACTATGGCCTACAGGTTAAGGTCTTAACTCTTACTCTGGCCTAATAGCTAAGGTCTTAACTCTTACTCTGGCCTAATAGCTAAGGTCTTAGACTCGTACTCTGGCCTAATGTTTAAGGTCTTAACTCTTACTGTGGCCTAATAGCTAAGGTCTTAGACTTGTACTCTGGCCTACTGGTTAAGGTCTTAACTCTTACTCTGGAATAATAGCTAAGGTTTTAGAATTGTACACTGGCCTAATGGTTAAGGTCTTAATTTTTACTCTGGCCTACTGGTTAAGGTCTTAACTCTTACTCTGGCCTAATAGCTAAGGTCTTAACTCTCACTCTGGTCTAATAGCTAAGGTCTTAACTCTTACCCTGGCCTAATAGCTAAGGTCTTAGACTCGTACTCTGGCGTAATGGTTAAGGTATTAACTCTTACTCTGGCCTACTGGTTAAGGTCTTAACTCTTACTCTGGCCTAATATCTAAGGTCTTAACTCTTACTCTGGTCTTATAGCTAAGGTCTTAACTCTTACTCTGGCCTAATAGCTAAGGTCTTAGACTCGTACTCTGGCCTAATGGTTAAGGTCTTAACTCTTACTCTGGCCTAATAGCTAAGGTCTTAACTCTTACTCTGGCCTAATAGCTAAGGTCTTAGACTCGTACTCTGGCCTAATGGTTAAGGTCTTAACTCTTACTCTGGCCTAATAGCTAAGGTCTTAGACTCGTACTATGGCATACAGGTTAAGGTCTTAGATCTTACTCTGGCCTAATAGCCAAGGTCTTACTTACTCTGGCCTAATAGCTAAGGTCTTAGACTCGTACTCTGGCCTAATGGTTAAGGTCTTAACTCTTACTCTGGCCTAATAGCTAAGGTCTTAACTCTTACTCTGGTCTAATAGCTAAGGTCTTAACTCTTACTCTGGCCTAATAGCTAAGGTCTCAGACTCGTACTCTGGCGTAATGGTTAAGGTATTAACTCTTACTCTGGCCTACTGGTTAAGGTCTTAACTCTTACTCTGGCCTACTGGTTAAGGTCTTAACTCTTACTATGGCCTAATAGCTAAGGTCTTAACTCTTACTCTGGCCTAATATCTAAGGTCTTAGACTTGTACTCTGGCCTAATGGTTTAAATGTCTTAACTCTTACTCTGGCCCACTGGTTAAGGTCTTAACTCTTACTCTGGCCTAATAGGTAAGGTCTTAGACTCGTACTCTGACCTACTGGTTAAGGTTTTAACTCTTACTCTGGCCTAATAGCTAAGGTCTTAGACTCATACTCTGGCCTAATGGTTAAGGTCTTAACTCTTACTTTGGCCTAATAGCTACAGTGTTAACTCTTACTCTGGCCTAATAGCTAAGGTCTTAGACTCGTACTATGGCGTACAGGTTAAGGTCTTAAATCTTACTCTGGCCTACTGGTTAAGGTCTTATCTCTTACTCTGGCCTAATAGCTAAGGTCTTAGACTCGTACTCTGGCCTACTGGTTAAGGTCTTAACTCTTACTCTGGCCTAATAGCTAAGGTCTTCACTCTTACTCTAGCCTAATAGCTAAGGTCTTAGACTCGTACTCTGGCCTAATGGGTAAGGTCTTAACTCTTACTCTGGCCTACTGGTTAAGGTCTTAACTATTACTCTGGCCTAATAGCTAAGGTCTTAACTCTTACTCTGGCCTAATAGCTAAGGTCTTAGACTCGTACTCTGGCCTAATGGTTAAGGTCTTAACTCTTACTCTGGCCTACTGGTTAAGGTCTTAACTCTTACTCTGGCCTACTGGTTAAGGTCTTAACTCTTACTCTGGCCTAATAGCTAAGGTCTTAACTCTTACTCTGGCCTAATAGCTAAGGTCTTAACTCTTACTCTGGCCTAATAGCTATGGTCTTAGACTCGTACTCTGACCTAATGGTTAAGGTCTTAACTCTTACTCTGGCCTAATAACTAAGGTCTTAACTCTTACTCTGGCCTAATAGCTAAGGTCTTAGACTCGTACTCTGGCCTAATGGTTAAGGTCTTAACTATTACTCTGGCCTAATAGCTAAGGTCTTAGACTCGGCCTCTGGCCTACTTGTTAAGGTCTTAACTCTTACTCTGGCCTAATAGCTAAGGTCTTAGACTCGTACTCTTTCCTAATGGTTAAGGTCTTAACTCTTACTGTGGCCTAATAGCTAAGGTCTTAGACTCGTACTCTGGCCTAATGGTTAAGGTCTTAACTCTTACTCTGGCCTAATAGCTAATGTCTTAGACTCGTACTATGGCCTACATGTTAAGGTCTTAACTCTTACTCTGGCCTAATAGCTAAGGTGTTAACTCTTACTCTGGCCTAATAGCTAAGGTCTTAACTCTTACTCTGGCCTAATAGCTAAGGTCTTAGACTCGTACTCTGGCCTAATGGTTAAGGTCTTAACTCTTACTCTGGCCTAATAGCTAAAGTCTTAGACTCGTACTCTGGCCCAATGGTTAAGGTCTGAACTCTTACTCTGGCCTAATAGCTAATGTCTTAGACTCGTACTATGGCCTACAGGTTAAGGTCTTAACTCTTACTCTGGCCTAATAGCTAAGGTCTTAACTCTTACTCTGGCCTAATAGCTAAGGTCTTAGACTCGTACTCTGGCCTAATGTTTAAGGTCTTAACTCTTACTGTGGCCTAATAGCTAAGGTCTTAGACTTGTACTCTGGCCTACTGGTTAAGGTCTTAACTCTTACTCTGGAATAATAGCTAAGGTTTTAGAATTGTACACTGGCCTAATGGTTAAGGTCTTAATTTTTACTCTGGCCTACTGGTTAAGGTCTTAACTCTTACTCTGGCCTAATAGCTAAGGTCTTAACTCTCACTCTGGTCTAATAGCTAAGGTCTTAACTCTTACCCTGGCCTAATAGCTAAGGTCTTAGACTCGTACTCTGGCGTAATGGTTAAGGTATTAACTCTTACTCTGGCCTACTGGTTAAGGTCTTAACTCTTACTCTGGCCTAATATCTAAGGTCTTAACTCTTACTCTGGTCTTATAGCTAAGGTCTTAACTCTTACTCTGGCCTAATAGCTAAGGTCTTAGACTCGTACTCTGGCCTAATGGTTAAGGTCTTAACTCTTACTCTGGCCTAATAGCTAAGGTCTTAACTCTTACTCTGGCCTAATAGCTAAGGTCTTAGACTCGTACTCTGGCCTAATGGTTAAGGTCTTAACTCTTACTCTGGCCTAATAGCTAAGGTCTTAGACTCGTACTATGGCATACAGGTTAAGGTCTTAGATCTTACTCTGGCCTAATAGCCAAGGTCTTACTTACTCTGGCCTAATAGCTAAGGTCTTAGACTCGTACTCTGGCCTAATGGTTAAGGTCTTAACTCTTACTCTGGCCTAATAGCTAAGGTCTTAACTCTTACTCTGGTCTAATAGCTAAGGTCTTAACTCTTACTCTGGCCTAATAGCTAAGGTCTCAGACTCGTACTCTGGCGTAATGGTTAAGGTATTAACTCTTACTCTGGCCTACTGGTTAAGGTCTTAACTCTTACTCTGGCCTACTGGTTAAGGTCTTAACTCTTACTATGGCCTAATAGCTAAGGTCTTAACTCTTACTCTGGCCTAATATCTAAGGTCTTAGACTTGTACTCTGGCCTAATGGTTTAAATGTCTTAACTCTTACTCTGGCCCACTGGTTAAGGTCTTAACTCTTACTCTGGCCTAATAGGTAAGGTCTTAGACTCGTACTCTGACCTACTGGTTAAGGTTTTAACTCTTACTCTGGCCTAATAGCTAAGGTCTTAGACTCATACTCTGGCCTAATGGTTAAGGTCTTAACTCTTACTTTGGCCTAATAGCTACAGTGTTAACTCTTACTCTGGCCTAATAGCTAAGGTCTTAGACTCGTACTATGGCGTACAGGTTAAGGTCTTAAATCTTACTCTGGCCTACTGGTTAAGGTCTTATCTCTTACTCTGGCCTAATAGCTAAGGTCTTAGACTCGTACTCTGGCCTACTGGTTAAGGTCTTAACTCTTACTCTGGCCTAATAGCTAAGGTCTTCACTCTTACTCTAGCCTAATAGCTAAGGTCTTAGACTCGTACTCTGGCCTAATGGGTAAGGTCTTAACTCTTACTCTGGCCTACTGGTTAAGGTCTTAACTATTACTCTGGCCTAATAGCTAAGGTCTTAACTCTTACTCTGGCCTAATAGCTAAGGTCTTAGACTCGTACTCTGGCCTAATGGTTAAGGTCTTAACTCTTACTCTGGCCTACTGGTTAAGGTCTTAACTCTTACTCTGGCCTACTGGTTAAGGTCTTAACTCTTACTCTGGCCTAATAGCTAAGGTCTTAACTCTTACTCTGGCCTAATAGCTAAGGTCTTAACTCTTACTCTGGCCTAATAGCTATGGTCTTAGACTCGTACTCTGACCTAATGGTTAAGGTCTTAACTCTTACTCTGGCCTAATAACTAAGGTCTTAACTCTTACTCTGGCCTAATAGCTAAGGTCTTAGACTCGTACTCTGGCCTAATGGTTAAGGTCTTAACTATTACTCTGGCCTAATAGCTAAGGTCTTAGACTCGGCCTCTGGCCTACTTGTTAAGGTCTTAACTCTTACTCTGGCCTAATAGCTAAGGTCTTAGACTCGTACTCTTTCCTAATGGTTAAGGTCTTAACTCTTACTGTGGCCTAATAGCTAAGGTCTTAGACTCGTACTCTGGCCTAATGGTTAAGGTCTTAACTCTTACTCTGGCCTAATAGCTAATGTCTTAGACTCGTACTATGGCCTACATGTTAAGGTCTTAACTCTTACTCTGGCCTAATAGCTAAGGTGTTAACTCTTACTCTGGCCTAATAGCTAAGGTCTTAGACTCGTACTGTAGCTAAGGTCTTAGACTCGTACTATGGCCTACAGGTAAAGGTCTTATCTCTTACTCTGGCCTAATAGCTAAGGTCTTAGACTCGTACTCTAGCCTACAGGTTAACGTCTTAACTCTTACTGTGGCCTAATAGCTAAGGACTTAAACTCGTACTGTGGCCTAATAGCTAAGGTCTTAACTCTTACTCTGGCCTAATAGCTAAGGTCTTCGACTCGTACTCTGGCCTAATGGTTAAGGTCTTAACTCTTACTCTGGTAAACTGGTTAAGGTTTTAACTCTTACTCTGGCCTAATAGCTAAGTTCTTAGACTCATACTCTGGCCTAATGGTTAAGGTCTTAACTCTTACTCTGGCCTACTGGTTAAGGTCTTAACTCTTACTCTGACCTAATAGCTAAGGTCTTAGACTCGTACTCTGGCCTAATGGTTAAGGTCTTAACTCTTACTCTGGCCGAATAGCTATGGTCTTAGACTCGTACTCTGGCCTACTGGTTAAGGTATTAACTCTTACTCTGGCCTACTGGTTAAGGTCTTAACTCTTACTCTGGCCTAATAGCTAAGGTCTTAGACTCGTACACTGGCCTAATGGTTAAGGTCTTAACTCTTACTCTGGCCTACTGGTTAAGGTCTTAACTCTTACTCTGGCCTAATAGCTAAGGTCTGAACTCTTACTCTGGCCTAATAGCTAAGGTCTTAACTCTTACTCTGGCCTAATAGCTAAGGTCTTAGACTCGTACTCTGGCCTAATGGTTAAGGTCATAACTCCTACTCTGGCCGAATAGCTAAGGTCTTAGACTCGTACTCTGGCCTACTGGTTAAGGTCTTAGCTCTTACTCTGGCCTACTGGTTAAGGTCTTAACTCTTACTCTGGCCTAATAGCTAAGGTCTTAACTCTTACTCTGGCCTAATAGCTAAGGTCTTAGACTCATACTCTGGCCTAATGGTTAAGGTTTTAACTCTTACTCTGGCCTTCTGGTTAAGGTCTTAACTCTTACTCAGGCCTACTGGTTAAGGTCTTAACTCTTACTATGGCCTAATAGCTAAGGTCTTAGACTCGTACTCTGGCCTAAGGGTTAAGGCCTTAACTCTTACTCTGGCCTCCTGGTTAAGGTCTTAACTCTTACTCTGGCCTACTGGTTAAGGTCTTAACTCTTACTCTGGCCTAATAGCGAAAGTCTTACACTCGCACTCTGGCCTAATGGTTAAGGTCTGAACTCTTTCTCTGGCCTAATAGCTAATGTCTTAGTCTCGTACTATGGCCTACAGGTTAAGGTCTTAACTCTTACCCTGGCCTAATAGCTAAGGTCTTAACTCTTACTCTGGCCTAATAGCTAAGGTCTTAGACTCGTACTCTGGCTTAATGGTTAAGGTCTTAACTCTTACTATGGCCTACTGGTTAAGGTCTTAACTCTTACTCTGGCCTAATAGATAATGTCTTAGACTCGTACTATGACCTACAGGTTAAGGTCTTAACTCTTACTCTGGCCTAATAGCTAAGGTGTTAACTCTTACTCTGGCCTAATAGCTAAGGTCTTAGACTCGTACTCTGGCCTAATGCTTAAGGTCTTAACTCTCACTCTGGCCTACTGGTTAAGGTCTTAACTCTTACTCTGGCCTAATAGCTAAGGTCTTAGACTCGTACTCTGGCCTAATGGTTAAGGTCTTAACTCTTACTCTGGCCTAATAGCTAAGGTCTTAGACTCGTACTCTGGCCTACTGGTTAAGGTCCTAACTCTTTCTCTGGAATAATAGCTAAGGTTTTAGAATCGTACTCTGGCCTAATGGTTAAGGTCTTAACTCTTACTCTGGCCTACTGGTTAAGGTCTTAACTCTTACTCTGGGCTAATAGCTAAGGTCTTAACTCTTACTCTGGTCTAATAGCTAAGGTCTTAACTCTTACTCTGGCCTAATAGCTAAGGTCTTAGACTCGTACTCTGGTGTAATGATTAAGGTATTAACTCTTACTCTGGCCTACTGGTTAAGGTCTTAACTCTTACTCTGGCCTACTGGTTAAGGTCTTAACTCTTACTCTGGCCTAATAGCTAAGGTCTTAACTCTTACTCTGGCCTAATAGCTAAGGTCTTAGACTCGTACTCTAGCCTAATGGTTAAGGTCCTAACTCTTACTCAGGCCTACTGGTTAAGGTCTTAACTCTTACTCTGGCCTAGTAGCTAAGGTCTTAACTCTTACTCTGGCCTAATAGCTAAGGTCTTAACTCTTACTCTGGCCTAATAGCTAAGGTCTTAGACTCGTACTCTGGCCTAATGGTTAAGGTCATAACTCTTACTCTGGCCAAATAGCTAAGGTCTTAGACTCGTACTCTGGCCTACTGGTTAAGGTCTTAGCTCTTACTCTGGCCTACTGGTTAAGGTCTTAACTCTTACTATGGCCTAATAGCTAAGGTCTTAACTCTTACTCTGGCCTAATAGCTAAGGTCTTACACTCGTACTCTGGCCTAATGGTTAAGGTCTTAACTCTTACTCTGGCCTAATAGCTAAAGTCTTAGACTCGTACTCTGGCCTAATGGTTAAGGTCTGAACTCTTACTCTGGCCTAATAGCTAATGTCTTAGACTCGTACTATGGCCTACAGGTTAAGGTCTTAACTCTTACTCTGGCCTAATAGCTAAGGTCTTAACTCTTACTCTGGCCTAATAGCTAAGGTCTTAGACTCGTACTCTGGCCTAATGGTTAAGGTCTTAACTCTTACTCTGGCCTAATAGCTAAGGTCTTAGACTCGTACTCTGGCCTACTGGTTAAGGTCTTAACTCTTACTCTGGAATAATAGCTAAGGTTTTAGAATTGTACACTGGCCTAATGGTTAAGGTCTTAATTTTTACTCTGGCCTACTGGTTAAGGTCTTAACTCTTACTCTGGCCTAATAGCTAAGGTCTTAACTCTTACTCTGGTCTAATAGCTAAGGTCTTAACTCTTACTCTGGCCTAATAGCTAAGGTCTTAGACTCGTACTCTGGCGTAATGGTTAAGGTATTAACTCTTACTCTGGCCTACTGGTTAAGGTCTTAACTCTTACTCTGGCCTAATATCTAAGGTCTTAACTCTTACTCTGGTCTTATAGCTAAGGTCTTAACTCTTACTCTGGCCTAATAGCTAAGGTCTTAGACTCGTACTCTGGCCTAATGGTTAAGGTCTTAACTCTTACTCTGGCCTAATAGCTAAGGTCTTAACTCTTACTCTGGCCTAATAGCTAAGGTCTTAGACTCGTACTCTGGCCTAATGGTTAAGGTCTTAACTCTTACTCTGGCCTAATAGCTAAGGTCTTAGACTCGTTTTATGGCATACAGGTTAAGGTCTTAGATCTTACTCTGGCCTAATAGCCAAGGTCTTACTTACTCTGGCCTAATAGCTAAGGTCTTAGACTCGTACTCTGGCCTAATGGTTAAGGTCTTAACTCTTACTCTGGCCTACTGGTTAAGGTCTTAACTCTTACTCTGGCCTAATAGCTAAGGTCTTAACTCTTACTCGGGCCTAATAGCTAAGGTCTTAGAGTCGTACTCTGGCCTAATGGTTAAGGTCATAACTCTTACTCTGGCCGAATAGCTAAGGTCTTAGACTCGTACTCTGGCCTACTGGTTAAGGTCTTAGCTCTTACTCTGGCCTACTGGTTAAGGTCTTATCTCTTACTCTGGCCTAATAGCTAAGGTCTTAGACTCGTACTCTGGCCTACTGGTTAAGGTCTTAACTCTTACTCTGGCCTAATAGCTAAGGTCTTCACTCTTACTCTAGCCTAATAGCTAAGGTCTTAGACTCGTACTCTGGCCTAATGGGTAAGGTCTTAACTCTTACTCTGGCCTACTGGTTAAGGTCTTAACTATTACTCTGGCCTAATAGCTAAGGTCTTAACTCTTACTCTGGCCTAATAGCTAAGGTCTTAGACTCGTACTCTGGCCTAATGGTTAAGGTCTTAACTCTTACTCTGGCCTACTGGTTAAGGTCTTAACTCTTACTCTGGCCTACTGGTTAAGGTCTTAACTCTTACTCTGGCCTAATAGCTAAGGTCTTAACTCTTACTCTGGCCTAATAGCTAAGGTCTTAACTCTTACTCTGGCCTAATAGCTATGGTCTTAGACTCGTACTCTGACCTAATGGTTAAGGTCTTAACTCTTACTCTGGCCTAATAACTAAGGTCTTAACTCTTACTCTGGCCTAATAGCTAAGGTCTTAGACTCGTACTCTGGCCTAATGGTTAAGGTCTTAACTATTACTCTGGCCTAATAGCTAAGGTCTTAGACTCGGCCTCTGGCCTACTTGTTAAGGTCTTAACTCTTACTCTGGCCTAATAGCTAAGGTCTTAGACTCGTACTCTTTCCTAATGGTTAAGGTCTTAACTCTTACTGTGGCCTAATAGCTAAGGTCTTAGACTCGTACTCTGGCCTAATGGTTAAGGTCTTAACTCTTACTCTGGCCTAATATCTAATGTCTTAGACTCGTACTATGGCCTACATGTTAAGGTCTTAACTCTTACTGTGGCCTAATAGCTAAAGTCTTAACTCTTACTCTGGCCTAATAGCTAAGGTCTTAGACTCGTACTGTAGCTAAGGTCTTAGACTCGTACTATGGCCTACAGGTAAAGGTCTTATCTCTTACTCTGGCCTAATAGCTAAGGTCTTAGACTCGTACTCTAGCCTACAGGTTAAGGTCTTAACTCTTACTGTGGCCTAATAGCTAAGGACTTAAACTCCTACTGTGGCCTAATAGCTAAGGTCTTAACTCTTACTCTGGCCTAATAGCTATGGTCTTAGACTTGTACTCTGACCTAATGGTTAAGGTCTTAACTCTTACTCTGGCCTACTGGTTAAGGTCTTAACTCTTACTCTGACCTAATAGCTAAGGTCTTAGACTCGTACTCTGGCCTAATGGTTAAGGTCTTAACTCTTACTCTGGCCGAATAGCTATGGTCTTAGACTCGTACTTTGGCCTACTGGTTAAGGTATTAACTCTTACTCTGGCCTACTGGTTAAGGTCTTAACTCTTACTCTGGCCTAATAGCTAAGGTCTTAGACTCGTACTCTGGCCTAATGGTTAAGGTCTTAACTCTTACTCTGGCCTACTGGTTAAGGTCTTAACTCTTACTCTGGCCTAATAGCTAAGGTCTTAACTCTTACTCTGGCCTAATAGCTAAGGTCTTAACTCTTACTCTGGCCTAATAGCTAAGGTCTTAGACTCGTACTCTGGCCTAATGGTTAAGGTCATAACTCCTACTCTGGCCGAATAGCTAAGGTCTTAGACTCGTACTCTGGCCTACTGGTTAAGGTCTTAGCTCTTACTCTGGCCTACTGGTTAAGGTCTTAACTCTTACTCTGGCCTAATAGCTACGGTCTTAGACTCGTACTCTAGCATAATGGTTATGGTGTTAACTCTTACTCTGGCCTACTGGTTAAGGTCTTAACTCTTACTCTGGCCTAATAGCTAAGGTCTTAACTCTTACTCTGGCCTAATAGCTAAGGTCTTAGACTCATACTCTGGCCTAATGGTTAAGGTTTTAACTCTTACTCTGGCCTACTGGTTAAGGTCTTAACTCTTACTCAGGCCTACTGGTTAAGGTCTTAACTCTTACTATGGCCTAATAGCTAAGGTCTTAGACTCGTACTCTGGCCTAAGGGTTAAGGCCTTAACTCTTACTCTGGCCTCCTGGTTAAGGTCTTAACTCTTACTCTGGCCTACTGGTTAAGGTCTTAACTCTTACTCTGGCCTAATAGCTAAAGTCTTAGACTCGCACTCTGGCCTAATGGTTAAGGTCTGAACTCTTTCTCTGGCCTAATAGCTAATGTCTTAGACTCGTACTATGGCCTACAGGTTAAGGTCTTAACTCTTACTCTGGCCTAATAGCTAAGGTCTTAACTCTTACTCTGGCCTAATAGCTAAGGTCTTAGATTCGTACTCTGGCCTAATGGTTAAGGTCTTAACTCTTACTCTGGCCTACTGGTTAAGGTCTTAACTCTTACTCTGGCCTAATAGCTAATGTCTTAGACTCGTACTATGGCCTACAGGTTAAGGTCTTAACTCTTACTCTGGCCTAATAGCTAAGTTCTTAACTCTTACTCTGGCCTAATAGCTAAGGTCTTAGACTCGTACTCTGGCCTACTGGTTATGATCTTAACTCTTACTCTGGCCTAATAGCTAAGGTCTTAGACTCGTACTATGGCCTACAGGTTAAGGTCTTAACTCTTACTCTGGGCTAATAGCTAAGGTCTTAGACTCGTACTCTTGCCTAACGGTTAAGGTCTTAACTCTTACTCTGGCCTAATAGCTAAAGTCTTAGACTCGGCCTCTGGCCTACTGGTTAAGGTCTTAACTCTTACTCTGGCCTAATAGCTAAGGTCTTAGACTCGTACTCTGGCCTACTGGTTAAGGTCCTAACTCTTTCTCTGGAATAATAGCTAAGGTTTTAGAATCGTACTCTGGCCTAATGGTTAAGGTCTTAACTCTTACTCTGGTCTACTGGTTAAGGTCTTAACTCTTACTCTGGCCTAATAGCTAAGGTCTTAACTCTTACTCTGGTCTAATAGCTAAGGTCTTAACTCTTACTCTGGCCTAATAGCTAAGGTCTTAGACTCGTACTCTGGTGTAATGGTTAAGGTATTAACTCTTACTCTGGCCTACTGGTTAAGGTCTTAACTCTTACTCTGGCCTACTGGTTAAGGTCTTAACTCTTACTCTGGCCTAATAGCTAAGGTCTTAACTCTTACTCTGGCCTAATAGCTAAGGTCTTAGACTCGTACTCTAGCCTAATGGTTAAGGTCCTAACTCTTACTCTGGCCTACTGGTTAAGGTCTTAACTCTTACTCTGGCCTAATAGCTAAGGTCTTAACTCTTACTCTGGCCTAAGAGCTAAGGTCTTAACTCTTACTCTGGCCTAATAGCTAAGGTCTTAGACTCGTACTCTGGCCTAATGGTTAAGGTCATAACTCTTACTCTGGCCGAATAGCTAAGGTCTTAGACTCGTACTCTGGCCTAATGGTTAAGGTCTTAACTCTTACTCTGGCCTAATAGCTAAGGTCTTAGACTCGTACTCTGGCCTAATGGTTAAGGTCTTAACTCTTACTCTGGCCTAATAGCTAATGTCTTAGACTCGTACTATGGCTAAGGTCTTAGACTCGTACTATGGCCTACAGGTTAAGGTCTTATCTCTTACTCTGGCCTAATAGCTAAGGTCTTAGACTCGTACTCTAGCCTACAGGTTAAGGTCTTAACTCTTACTGTGGCCTAATAGCTAAGGACTTAAACTCGTACTGTGGCCTAATAGCTAAGGTCTTAACTCTTACTCTGGCCTAATAGCTAAGGTCTTCGACTCGTACTCTGGCCTAATGGTTAAGGTCTTAACTCTTACTCTGGTCAACTGGTTAAGGTTTTAACTCTTACTCTGGCCTAATAGCTAAGTTCTTAGACTCGTACTCTGGCCTAATGGTTAAGGTCTTAACTCTTACTCTGGCCTACTGGTTAAGGTCTTAACTCTTACTCTGACCTAATAGCTATGGTCTTAGACTCGTACTCTGGCCTAATGGTTAAGGTCTTAACTCTTACTCTGGCCGAATAGCTATGGTCTTAGACTCGTACTCTGGCCTACTGGTTAAGGTATTAACTCTTACTCTGGCCTACTGGTTAAGGTCTTAACTCTTACTCTGGCCTAATAGCTAAGGTCTTAGACTCGTACTCTGGCCTAATGGTTAAGGTCTTAACTCTTACTCTGGCCTACTGGTTAAGGTCTTAACTCTTACTCTGGCCTAATAGCTAAGGTCTTAACTCTTACTCTGGCCTAATAGCTAAAGTCTTAGACTCATACTCTGGCCTAATGGTTAAGGTCTTAACTCTTACTCTGGCCTACTGGTTAAGGTCTTAACTCTTACTCAGGCCTACTGGTTAAGGTCTTAACTCTTACTATGGCCTAATAGCTAAGGTCTTAGACTCGTACTCTGGCCTACTGGTTAAGGTCTTAACTCTTACTCTGGCCTAATAGCTAAGGTCTTAACTCTTACTCTGGCCTAATAGCTAAGGTCTTAGACTTGTACTCTGGCCTAATGGTTAAGGTCTTAACTCTTACTCTGGCCTACAGATTCAGGTCTTAACTCTTACTCTGGCCTAATAGCTAAGGTCTTAGACTCGTACTCTGGCCTAATGGTTCAGGTCTTATCTCTTACTCTGGCCTACTGGATAAGGTCTTAACTCTTACTCAGGCCTACTGGTTAAGGTCTTAACTCTTACTCTGGCCTAATAGCTAAGATCTTAGACTCGTACTCTGGCCTAATGGTTAAGGTCTTAACTCTTACTCTGGCCTAATAGCTAAGGTCTTAACTCTTACTCTGGCCTAATAGCTAAGGTCTTAGACCCGTACTATGGCCTACAGGTTAAGGTCTTAACTCTTACTCTGGCCTACTGGTTAAGGTCTTAACTCTTACTCTGGCCTAATAGGTAAGGTCTTAGACTCATACTCTGACCTACTGGTTAAGGTTTTAACTCTTACTCTGGCCTACTAGCTAAGGTCTTAGACTCATACTCTGGCCTAATGGTTAAGGTCTTAACTCTTACTCTGGCCTAATAGCTACAGTCTTAACTCTTACTCTGGCCTAATAGCTAAGGTCTTAGCTTCGTACTATGGCGTACAGGTTAAGGTCTTAAATCTTACTCTGGCCTACTGGTTAAGGTCTTATCTCTTACTCTGGCCTAATAGCTAAGGTCTTAGACTCGTACTCTGGCCTACTGGTTAAGGTCTTAACTCTTACTCTGGCCTAATAGCTAAGGTCTTCACTCTTACTCTAGCCTAATAGCTAAGGTCTTAGACTCGTACTCTGGCCTAATGGGTAAGGTCTTAACTCTTACTCTGGCCTACTGGTTAAGGTCTTAACTCTTACTCTGGCCTAATAGTTAAGGTCTTAACTCTTACTCTGGCCTAATAGCTAAGGTCTTAGACTCGTACTCTGGCCTAATGGTTAAGGTCTTAACTCTTACTCTGTCCTACTGGTTAAGGTCTTAACTCTTACTTTGGCCTACTGGTTAAGGTCTTAACTCTTACTCTGGCCTAATAGCTAAGGTCTTAACTCTTACTCTGGCCTAATAGCTATGGTCTTAGACTCGTGCTCTGACCTAATGGTTAAGGTCTTAACTCTTACTCTGGCCTAATAGCTAAGGTCTTAACTCTTACTCTGGCCTAATTGCTAAGGTCTTAGACTCGTACTCTGGCCTAATGGTTAAGGTCTTAACTATTACTCTGGCCTAATAGCTAAGGTCTTAGACTCGGCCTCTGGCCTACTTGCTAAGGTCTTAACTCTTACTCTGGCCTAATAGCTAAGGTCTTAGACTCGTACTCTTTCCTAATGGTTAAGGTCTTAACTCTTACTGTGGCCTAATAGCTAAGGTCTTAGACTCGTACTCTGGCCTAATGGTTAAGGTCTTAACTCTTACTCTGGCCTAATATCTAATGTCTTAGACTCGTACTATGGCCTACATGTTAAGGTCTTAACTCTTACTCTGGCCTAATAGCTAAGGTCTTAACTCTTACTCTGGCCTAATAGCTAAGGTCTTAGACTCGTACTGTAGCTAAGGTCTTAGACTCGTACTATGGCCTACAGGTAAAGGTCTTATCTCTTACTCTGGCCTAATAGCTAAGGTCTTAGACTCGTACTCTAGCCTACAGGTTAAGGTCTTAACTCTTACTGTGGCCTAATAGCTAAGGACTTAAACTCGTACTGTGGCCTAATAGCTAAGGTCTTAACTCTTACTCTGGCCTAATAGCTATGGTCTTAGACTTGTACTCTGACCTAATGGTTAAGGTCTTAACTCTTACTCTGGCCTACTGGTTAAGGTCTTAACTCTTACTCTGACCTAATAGCTAAGGTCTTAGACTCGTACTCTGGCCTAATGGTTAAGGTCTTAACTCTTACTCTGGCCGAATAGCTATGGTCTTAGACTCGTACTCTGGCCTACTGGTTAAGGTATTAACTCTTACTCTGGCCTACTGGTTAAGGTCTTAACTCTTACTCTGGCCTAATAGCTAAGGTCTTAGACTCGTACTCTGGCCTAATGGTTAAGGTCTTAACTCTTACTCTGGCCTACTGGTTAAGGTCTTAACTCTTACTCTGGCCTAATAGCTAAGGTCTTAACTCTTACTCTGGCCTAATAGCTAAGGTCTTAGACTCGTACTCTGGCCTAATGGTTAAGGTCATAACTCCTACTCTGGCCGAATAGCTAAGGTCTTAGACTCGTACTCTGGCCTACTGGTTAAGGTCTTAGCTCTTACTCTGGCCTACTGGTTAAGGTCTTAACTCTTACTCTGGCCTAATAGCTACGGTCTTAGACTCGTACTCTAGCATAATGGTTATGGTGTTAACTCTTACTCTGGCCTACTGGTTAAGGTCTTAACTCTTACTCTGGCCTAATAGCTAAGGTCTTAACTCTTACTCTGGCCTAATAGCTAATGTCCTAGACTCATACTCTGGCCTAATGGTTAAGGTTTTAACTCTTACTCTGGCCTACTGGTTAAGGTCTTAACTCTTACTCAGGCCTACTGGTTAAGGTCTTAACTCTTACGATGGCCTAATAGCTAAGGTCTTAGACTCGTACTCTGGCCTAAGGGTTAAGGCCTTAAGTCTTACTCTGGCCTCCTGGTTAAGGTCTTAACTCTTACTCTGGCCTACTGGTTAAGGTCTTAACTCTTACTCTGGCCTAATAGCTAAAGTCTTAGACTCGCACTCTGGCCTAATGGTTAAGGTCTGAACTCTTTCTCTGGCCTAATAGCTAATGTCTTAGACTCGTACTATGGCCTACAGGTTAAGGTCTTAACTCTTACTCTGGCCTAATAGCTAAGGTCTTAACTCTTACTCTGGCCTAATAGCTAAGGTCTTAGATTCGTACTCTGGCCTAATGGTTAAGGTCTTAACTCTTACTCTGGCCTACTGGTTAAGGTCTTAACTCTTACTCTGGCCTAATAGCTAATGTCTTAGACTCGTACTATGGCCTACAGGTTAAGGTCTTAACTCTTACTCTGGCCTAATAGCTAAGTTCTTAACTCTTACTCTGGCCTAATAGCTAAGGTCTTAGACTCGTACTCTGGCCTAATGGTTAAGGTCTTAACTCTCACTCTGGCCTACTGGTTAAGGTCTTAACTCTTACTCTGGCCTAATAGCTAAGGTCTTAGACTCGTACTCTGGCCTAATGGTTAAGGTCTTAACTCTTACTCTGGCCTAATAGCTAAGGTCTTAGACTCGTACTCTGGCCTACTGGTTAAGGTCCTAACTCTTTCTCTGGAATAATAGCTAAGGTTTTAGAATCGTACTCTGGCCTAAAGGTTAAGGTCTTAACTCTTACTCTGGTCTACTGGTTAAGGTCTTAACTCTTACTCTGGCCTAATAGCTAAGGTCTTAACTCTTACTCTGGTCTAATAGCTAAGGTCTTAACTCTTACTCTGGCCTAATAGCTAAGGTCTTAGACTCGTACTCTGGTGTAATGGTTAAGGTATTAACTCTTACTCTGGCCTACTGGTTAAGGTCTTAACTCTTACTCTGGCCTACTGGTTAAGGTCTTAACTCTTACTCTGGCCTAATAGCTAAGGTCTTAACTCTTACTCTGGCCTAATAGCTAAGGTCTTAGACTCGTACTCTAGCCTAATGGTTAAGGTCCTAACTCTTACTCTGGCCTACTGGTTAAGGTCTTAACTCTTACTCTGGCCTAATAGCTAAGGTCTTAACTCTTACTCTGGCCTAATAGCTAAGGTCTTAACTCTTACTCTGGCCTAATAGCTAAGGTCTTAGACTCGTACTCTGGCCTAATGGTTAAGGTCATAACTCTTACTCTGGCCGAATAGCTAAGGTCTTAGACTCGTACTCTGGCCTAATGGTTAAGGTCTTAACTCTTACTCTGGCCTAATAGCTAAGGTCTTAGACTCGTACTATGGCCTACAGGTAAAGGTCTTATCTCTTACTCTGGCCTAATAGCTAAGGTCTTAGACTCGTACTCTAGCCTACAGGTTAAGGTCTTAACTCTTACTGTGGCCTAATAGCTAAGGACTTAAACTCGTACTGTGGCCTAATAGCTAAGGTCTTAACTCTTACTCTGGCCTAATAGCTATGGTCTTAGACTTGTACTCTGACCTAATGGTTAAGGTCTTAACTCTTACTCTGGCCTACTGGTTAAGGTCTTAACTCTTACTCTGACCTAATAGCTAAGGTCTTAGACTCGTACTCTGGCCTAATGGTTAAGGTCTTAACTCTTACTCTGGCCGAATAGCTATGGTCTTAGACTCGTACTCTGGCCTACTGGTTAAGGTATTAACTCTTACTCTGGCCTACTGGTTAAGGTCTTAACTCTTACTCTGGCCTAATAGCTAAGGTCTTAGACTCGTACTCTGGCCTAATGGTTAAGGTCTTAACTCTTACTCTGGCCTACTGGTTAAGGTCTTAACTCTTACTCTGGCCTAATAGCTAAGGTCTTAACTCTTACTCTGGCCTAATAGCTAAGGTCTTAACTCTTACTCTGGCCTAATAGCTAAGGTCTTAGACTCGTACTCTGGCCTAATGGTTAAGGTCATAACTCCTACTCTGGCCGAATAGCTAAGGTCTTAGACTCGTACTCTGGCCTACTGGTTAAGGTCTTAGCTCTTACTCTGGCCTACTGGTTAAGGTCTTAACTCTTACTCTGGCCTAATAGCTACGGTCTTAGACTCGTACTCTAGCATAATGGTTATGGTGTTAACTCTTACTCTGGCCTACTGGTTAAGGTCTTAACTCTTACTCTGGCCTAATAGCTAAGGTCTTAACTCTTACTCTGGCCTAATAGCTAAGGTCTTAGACTCATACTCTGGCCTAATGGTTAAGGTTTTAACTCTTACTCTGGCCTACTGGTTAAGGTCTTAACTCTTACTCAGGCCTACTGGTTAAGGTCTTAACTCTTACGATGGCCTAATAGCTAAGGTCTTAGACTCGTACTCTGGCCTAAGGGTTAAGGCCTTAAGTCTTACTCTGGCCTCCTGGTTAAGGTCTTAACTCTTACTCTGGCCTACTGGTTAAGGTCTTAACTCTTACTCTGGCCTAAAAGCTAAAGTCTTAGACTCGCACTCTGGCCTAATGGTTAAGGTCTGAACTCTTTCTCTGGCCTAATAGCTAATGTCTTAGACTCGTACTATGGCCTACAGGTTAAGGTCTTAACTCTTACTCTGGCCTAATAGCTAAGGTCTTAACTCTTACTCTGGCCTAATAGCTAAGGTCTTAGATTCGTACTCTGGCCTAATGGTTAAGGTCTTAACTCTTACTCTGGCCTACTGGTTAAGGTCTTAACTCTTACTCTGGCCTAATAGCTAATGTCTTAGACTCGTACTATGGCCTACAGGTTAAGGTCTTAACTCTTACTCTGGCCTAATAGCTAAGTTCTTAACTCTTACTCTGGCCTAATAGCTAAGGTCTTAGACTCGTACTCTGGCCTAATGGTTAAGGTCTTAACTCTCACTCTGGCCTACTGGTTAAGGTCTTAACTCTTACTCTGGCCTAATAGCTAAGGTCTTAGACTCGTACTCTGGCCTAATGGTTAAGGTCTTAACTCTTACTCTGGCCTAATAGCTAAGGTCTTAGACTCGTACTCTGGCCTACTGGTTAAGGTCCTAACTCTTTCTCTGGAATAATAGCTAAGGTTTTAGAATCGTACTCTGGCCTAATGGTTAAGGTCTTAACTCTTACTCTGGTCTACTGGTTAAGGTCTTAACTCTTACTCTGGCCTAATAGCTAAGGTCTTAACTCTTACTCTGGTCTAATAGCTAAGGTCTTAACTCTTACTCTGGCCTAATAGCTAAGGTCTTAGACTCGTACTCTGGTGTAATGGTTAAGGTATTAACTCTTACTCTGGCCTACTGGTTAAGGTCTTAACTCTTACTCTGGCCTACTGGTTAAGGTCTTAACTCTTACTCTGGCCTAATAGCTAAGGTCTTAACTCTTACTCTGGCCTAATAGCTAAGGTCTTAGACTCGTACTCTAGCCTAATGGTTAAGGTCCTAACTCTTACTCTGGCCTACTGGTTAAGGTCTTAACTCTTACTCTGGCCTAATAGCTAAGGTCTTAACTCTTACTCTGGCCTAATAGCTAAGGTCTTAACTCTTACTCTGGCCTAATAGCTAAGGTCTTAGACTCGTACTCTGGCCTAATGGTTAAGGTCATAACTCTTACTCTGGCCGAATAGCTAAGGTCTTAGACTCGTACTCTGGCCTAATGGTTAAGGTCTTAACTCTTACTCTGGCCTAATAGCTAAGGTCTTAGACTCGTACTCTGGCCTAATGGTTAAGGTCTTAACTCTTACTCTGGCCTAATAGCTAATGTCTTAGACTCGTACTATGGCTAAGGTCTTAGACTCGTACTATGGCCTACAGGTTAAGGTCTTATCTCTTACTCTGGCCTAATAGCTAAGGTCTTAGACTCGTACTCTAGCCTACAGGTTAAGGTCTTAACTCTTACTGTGGCCTAATAGCTAAGGACTTAAACTCGTACTGTGGCCTAATAGCTAAGGTCTTAACTCTTACTGTGGCCTAATAGCTAAGGTCTTCGACTCGTACTCTGGCCTAATGGTTAAGGTCTTAACTCTTACTCTGGTCAACTGGTTAAGGTTTTAACTCTTACTCTGGCCTAATAGCTAAGTTCTTAGACTCGTACTCTGGCCTAATGGTTAAGGTCTTAACTCTTACTCTGGCCTACTGGTTAAGGTCTTAACTCTTACTCTGACCTAATAGCTAAGGTCTTAGACTCGTACTCTGGCCTAATGGTTAAGGTCTTAACTCTTACTCTGGCCGAATAGCTATGGTCTTAGACTCGTACTCTGGCCTACTGGTTAAGGTATTAACTCTTACTCTGGCCTACTGGTTAAGGTCTTAACTCTTACTCTGGCCTAATAGCTAAGGTCTTAGACTCGTACTCTGGCCTAATGGTTAAGGTCTTAACTCTTACTCTGGCCTACTGGTTAAGGTCTTAACTCTTACTCTGGCCTAATAGCTAAGGTCTTAACTCTTACTCTGGCCTAATAGCTAAGGTCTTAGACTCATACTCTGGCCTAATGGTTAAGGTCTTAACTCTTACTCTGGCCTACTGGTTAAGGTCTTAACTCTTACTCAGGCCTACTGGTTAAGGTCTTAACTCTTACTATGGCCTAATAGCTAAGGTCTTAGACTCGTACTCTGGCCTACTGGTTAAGGTCTTAACTCTTACTCTGGCCTAATAGCTAAGGTCTTAACTCTTATTCTGGCCTAATAGCTAAGGTCTTAGACTTGTACTCTGGCCTAATGGTTAAGGTCTTAACTCTTACTCTGGCCTACTGATTCAGGTCTTAACTCTTACTCTGGCCTAATAGCTAAGGTCTTAGACTCGTACTCTGGCCTAACGGTTCAGGTCTTAACTCTTACTCTGGCCTACTGGATAAGGTTTTAACTCTTACTCAGGCCTACTGGTTAAGGTCTTAACTCTTACTCTGGCCTAATAGCTAAGATCTTAGACTCGTACTCTGGCCTAATGGTTAAGGTCTTAACTCTTACTCTGGCCTAATAGCTAAGGTCTTAACTCTTACTCTGGCCTAATAGCTAAGGTCTTAGACCCGTACTATGGCCTACAGGTTAAGGTCTTAACTCTTACTCTGGCCTACTGGTTAAGGTCTTACCTCTTACTCTGGCCTAATAGCTAAGGTCTTAACTCTTACCCTGGTCTAATAGCTAAGGTCTTAACTCTTACTCTGGCCTAATAGCTAAGGTCTCAGACTCGTACTCTGGCGTAATGCTTAAGGTATTAACTCTTACTCTGGCCTACTGGTTAAGGTCTTAACTCTTACTCTGGCCTAATAGCTAAGGTCTTAGACTCGTACTCTGGCCTAATGGTTAAGGTCTTAACTCTTACTCTGGCCTACTGGTTAAGGTCTTAACTCTTACTCTGGCCTAATAGCTAAGGTCTTAACTCTTACTCTGGCCTAATAGCTAAGGTATTAACTCTTACTCTGGCCTAATAGCTAAGGTCTTAGACTCGTACTCTGGCCTAATGGTTAAGGTCTTAACTCTTACTCTGTCCTACTGGTTAAGGTCTTAACTCTTACTCTGGCCTACTGGTTAAGGTCTTAACTCTTACTCTGGCCTAATAGCTAAGGTCTTAACTCTTACTCTGGCCTAATAGCTAAGGTCTTAACTCTTACTCTGGCCTAATAGCTATGGTCTTAGACTCGTGCTCTGACCTAATGGTTAAGGTCTTAACTCTTACTCTGGCCTAATAGCTAAGGTCTTAACTCTTACTCTGGCCTAATTGCTAAGGTCTCAGACTCGTACTCTGGCGTAATGGTTAAGGTATTAACTCTTACTCTGGCCTACTGGTTAAGGTCTTAACTCTTACTCTGGCCTACTGGTTAAGGTCTTAACTCTTACTATGGCCTAATAGCTAAGGTCTTAACTCTTTCTCTGGCCTAATATCTAAGGTCTTAGACTCGTACTCTGGCCTAATGGTTTAAATGTCTTAACTCTTACTCTGGCCCACTGGTTAAGGTCTTAACTCTTACTCTGGCCTAATAGGTAAGGTCTTAGACTCGTACTCTGACCTACTGGTTAAGGTTTTAACTCTTACTCTGGCCTACTAGCTAAGGTCTTAGACTCATACTCTGGCCTAATGGTTAAGGTCTTAACTCTTACTCTGGCCTAATAGCTACAGTCTTAACTCTTACTCTGGCCTAATAGCTAAGGTCTTAGACTCGTACTATGGCGTACAGGTTAAGGTCTTAAATCTTACTCTGGCCTACTGGTTAAGGTCTTATCTCTTACTCTGGCCTAATAGCTAAGGTCTTAGACTCGTACTCTGGCCTACTGGTTAAGGTCTTAACTCTTACTCTGGCCTAATAGCTAAGGTCTTCACTCTTACTCTAGCCTAATAGCTAAGGTCTTAGACTCGTACTCTGGCCTAATGGGTAAGGTCTTAACTCTTACTCTGGCCTACTGGTTAAGGTCTTAACTCTTACTCTGGCCTAATAGCTAAGGTCTTAACTCTTACTCTGGCCTAATAGCTAAGGTCTTAGACTCGTACTTTGGCCTAATGGTTAGGGTCTTAACTCTTACTCTGGCCTACTGGTTAAGGTCTTAACTCTTACTCTGGCCTACTGGTTAAGGTCTTAACTCTTACTCTGGCCTAATAGCTAAGGTCTTAACTCTTACTCTGGCCTAATAGCTAAGGTCTTAACTCTTACTCTGGCCTAATAGCTATGGTCTTAGACTCGTACTCTGACCTAATGGTTAAGGTCTTAACTCTTACTCTGGCCTAATAGCTAAGGTCTTAACTCTTACTCTGGCCTAATTGCTAAGGTCTTAGACTCGTACTCTGGCCTAATGGTTAAGGTCTTAACTATTACTCTGGCCTAATAGCTAAGGTCTTAGACTCGGCCTCTGGCCTACTTGTTAAGGTCTTAACTCTTACTCTGGCCTAATAGCTAAGGTCTTAGACTCGTACTCTTTCCTAATGGTTAAGGTCTTAACTCTTACTGTGGCCTAATAGCTAAGGTCTTAGACTCGTACTCTGGCCTAATGGTTAAGGTCTTAACTCTTACTCTGGCCTAATATCTAATGTCTTAGACTCGTACTATGGCCTACATGTTAAGGTCTTAACTCTTACTCTGGCCTAATAGCTAAAGTCTTAACTCTTACTCTGGCCTAATAGCTAAGGTCTTAGACTCGTACTGTAGCTAAGGTCTTAGACTCGTACTATGGCCTACAGGTAAAGGTCTTATCTCTTACTCTGGCCTAATAGCTAAGGTCTTAGACTCGTACTCTAGCCTACAGGTTAAGGTCTTAACTCTTACTGTGGCCTAATAGCTAAGGACTTAAACTCCTACTGTGGCCTAATAGCTAAGGTCTTAACTCTTACTCTGGCCTAATAGCTATGGTCTTAGACTTGTACTCTGACCTAATGGTTAAGGTCTTAACTCTTACTCTGGCCTACTGGTTAAGGTCTTAACTCTTACTCTGACCTAATAGCTAAGGTCTTAGACTCGTACTCTGGCCTAATGGTTAAGGTCTTAACTCTTACTCTGGCCGAATAGCTATGGTCTTAGACTCGTACTTTGGCCTACTGGTTAAGGTATTAACTCTTACTCTGGCCTACTGGTTAAGGTCTTAACTCTTACTCTGGCCTAATAGCTAAGGTCTTAGACTCGTACTCTGGCCTAATGGTTAAGGTCTTAACTCTTACTCTGGCCTACTGGTTAAGGTCTTAACTCTTACTCTGGCCTAATAGCTAAGGTCTTAACTCTTACTCTGGCCTAATAGCTAAGGTCTTAACTCTTACTCTGGCCTAATAGCTAAGGTCTTAGACTCGTACTCTGGCCTAATGGTTAAGGTCATAACTCCTACTCTGGCCGAATAGCTAAGGTCTTAGACTCGTACTCTGGCCTACTGGTTAAGGTCTTAGCTCTTACTCTGGCCTACTGGTTAAGGTCTTAACTCTTACTCTGGCCTAATAGCTACGGTCTTAGACTCGTACTCTAGCATAATGGTTATGGTGTTAACTCTTACTCTGGCCTACTGGTTAAGGTCTTAACTCTTACTCTGGCCTAATAGCTAAGGTCTTAACTCTTACTCTGGCCTAATAGCTAAGGTCTTAGACTCATACTCTGGCCTAATGGTTAAGGTTTTAACTCTTACTCTGGCCTACTGGTTAAGGTCTTAACTCTTACTCAGGCCTACTGGTTAAGGTCTTAACTCTTACTATGGCCTAATAGCTAAGGTCTTAGACTCGTACTCTGGCCTAAGGGTTAAGGCCTTAACTCTTACTCTGGCCTCCTGGTTAAGGTCTTAACTCTTACTCTGGCCTACTGGTTAAGGTCTTAACTCTTACTCTGGCCTAATAGCTAAAGTCTTAGACTCGCACTCTGGCCTAATGGTTAAGGTCTGAACTCTTTCTCTGGCCTAATAGCTAATGTCTTAGACTTGTACTATGGCCTACAGGTTAAGGTCTTAACTCTTACTCTGGCCTAATAGCTAAGGTCTTAACTCTTACTCTGGCCTAATAGCTAAGGTCTTAGATTCGTACTCTGGCCTAATGGTTAAGGTCTTAACTCTTACTCTGGCCTACTGGTTAAGGTCTTAACTCTTACTCTGGCCTAATAGCTAATGTCTTAGACTCGTACTATGGCCTACAGGTTAAGGTCTTAACTCTTACTCTGGCCTAATAGCTAAGTTCTTAACTCTTACTCTGGCCTAATAGCTAAGGTCTTAGACTCGTACTCTGGCCTACTGGTTATGATCTTAACTCTTACTCTGGCCTAATAGCTAAGGTCTTAGACTCGTACTATGGCCTACAGGTTAAGGTCTTAACTCTTACTCTGGGCTAATAGCTAAGGTCTTAGACTCGTACTCTTGCCTAACGGTTAAGGTCTTAACTCTTACTCTGGCCTAATAGCTAAAGTCTTAGACTCGGCCTCTGGCCTACTGGTTAAGGTCTTAACTCTTACTCTGGCCTAATAGCTAAGGTCTTAGACTCGTACTCTGGCCTACTGGTTAAGGTCCTAACTCTTTCTCTGGAATAATAGCTAAGGTTTTAGAATCGTACTCTGGCCTAATGGTTAAGGTCTTAACTCTTACTCTGGTCTACTGGTTAAGGTCTTAACTCTTACTCTGGCCTAATAGCTAAGGTCTTAACTCTTACTCTGGTCTAATAGCTAAGGTCTTAACTCTTACTCTGGCCTAATAGCTAAGGTCTTAGACTCGTACTCTGGTGTAATGGTTAAGGTATTAACTCTTACTCTGGCCTACTGGTTAAGGTCTTAACTCTTACTCTGGCCTACTGGTTAAGGTCTTAACTCTTACTCTGGCCTAATAGCTAAGGTCTTAACTCTTACTCTGGCCTAATAGCTAAGGTCTTAGACTCGTACTCTAGCCTAATGGTTAAGGTCCTAACTCTTACTCTGGCCTACTGGTTAAGGTCTTAACTCTTACTCTGGCCTAATAGCTAAGGTCTTAACTCTTACTCTGGCCTAATAGCTAAGGTCTTAACTCTTACTCTGGCCTAATAGCTAAGGTCTTAGACTCGTACTCTGGCCTAATGGTTAAGGTCATAACTCTTACTCTGGCCGAATAGCTAAGGTCTTAGACTCGTACTCTGGCCTAATGGTTAAGGTCTTAACTCTTACTCTGGCCTAATAGCTAAGGTCTTAGACTCGTACTCTGGCCTAATAGCTAAGGTCTTAGACTCGTACTATGGCGTACAGGTTAAGGTCTTAAATCTTACTCTGGCCTACTGGTTAAGGTCTTATCTCTTACTCTGGCCTAATAGCTAAGGTCTTAGACTCGTACTCTGGCCTACTGGTTAAGGTCTTAACTCTTACTCTGGCCTAATAGCTAAGGTCTTCACTCTTACTCTAGCCTAATAGCTAAGGTCTTAGACTCGTACTCTGGCCTAATGGGTAAGGTCTTAACTCTTACTCTGGCCTACTGGTTAAGGTCTTAACTCTTACTCTGGCCTAATAGTTAAGGTCTTAACTCTTACTCTGGCCTAATAGCTAAGGTCTTAGACTCGTACTCTGGCCTAATGGTTAAGGTCTTAACTCTTACTCTGTCCTACTGGTTAAGGTCTTAACTCTTACTCTGGCCTACTGGTTAAGGTCTTAACTCTTACTCTGGCCTAATAGCTAAGGTCTTAACTCTTACTCTGGCCTAATAGCTAAGGTCTTAACTCTTACTCTGGCCTAATAGCTATGGTCTTAGACTCGTGCTCTGACCTAATGGTTAAGGTCTTAACTCTTACTCTGGCCTAATAGCTAAGGTCTTAACTCTTACTCTGGCCTAATTGCTAAGGTCTTAGACTCGTACTCTGGCCTAATGGTTAAGGTCTTAACTATTACTCTGGCCTAATAGCTAAGGTCTTAGACTCGGCCTCTGGCCTACTTGTTAAGGTCTTAACTCTTACTCTGGCCTAATAGCTAAGGTCTTAGACTCGTACTCTTTCCTAATGGTTAAGGTCTTAACTCTTACTGTGGCCTAATAGCTAAGGTCTTAGACTCGTACTCTGGCCTAATGGTTAAGGTCTTAACTCTTACTCTGGCCTAATATCTAATGTCTTAGACTCGTACTATGGCCTACATGTTAAGGTCTTAACTCTTACTCTGGCCTAATAGCTAAGGTCTTAACTCTTACTCTGGCCTAATAGCTAAGGTCTTAGACTCGTACTGTAGCTAAGGTCTTAGACTCGTACTATGGCCTACAGGTAAAGGTCTTATCTCTTACTCTGGCCTAATAGCTAAGGTCTTAGACTCGTACTCTAGCCTACAGGTTAAGGTCTTAACTCTTACTGTGGCCTAATAGCTAAGGACTTAAACTCGTACTGTGGCCTAATAGCTAAGGTCTTAACTCTTACTCTGGCCTAATAGCTATGGTCTTAGACTTGTACTCTGACCTAATGGTTAAGGTCTTAACTCTTACTCTGGCCTACTGGTTAAGGTCTTAACTCTTACTCTGACCTAATAGCTAAGGTCTTAGACTCGTACTCTGGCCTAATGGTTAAGGTCTTAACTCTTACTCTGGCCGAATAGCTATGGTCTTAGACTCGTACTCTGGCCTACTGGTTAAGGTATTAACTCTTACTCTGGCCTACTGGTTAAGGTCTTAACTCTTACTCTGGCCTAATAGCTAAGGTCTTAGACTCGTACTCTGGCCTAATGGTTAAGGTCTTAACTCTTACTCTGGCCTACTGGTTAAGGTCTTAACTCTTACTCTGGCCTAATAGCTAAGGTCTTAACTCTTACTCTGGCCTAATAGCTAAGGTCTTAACTCTTACTCTGGCCTAATAGCTAAGGTCTTAGACTCGTACTCTGGCCTAATGGTTAAGGTCATAACTCCTACTCTGGCCGAATAGCTAAGGTCGTAGACTCGTACTCTGGCCTACTGGTTAAGGTCTTAGCTCTTACTCTGGCCTACTGGTTAAGGTCTTAACTCTTACTCTGGCCTAATAGCTACGGTCTTAGACTCGTACTCTAGCATAATGGTTATGGTGTTAACTCTTACTCTGGCCTACTGGTTAAGGTCTTAACTCTTACTCTGGCCTAATGACTAAGGTCTTAACTCTTACTCTGGCCTAATAGCTAAGGTCTTAGACTCATACTCTGGCCTAATGGTTAAGGTTTTAACTCTTACTCTGGCCTACTGGTTAAGGTCTTAACTCTTACTCAGGCCTACTGGTTAAGGTCTTAACTCTTACGATGGCCTAATAGCTAAGGTCTTAGACTCGTACTCTGGCCTAAGGGTTAAGGCCTTAAGTCTTACTCTGGCCTCCTGGTTAAGGTCTTAACTCTTACTCTGGCCTACTGGTTAAGGTCTTAACTCTTACTCTGGCCTAATAGCTAAAGTCTTAGACTCGCACTCTGGCCTAATGGTTAAGGTCTGAACTCTTTCTCTGGCCTAATAGCTAATGTCTTAGACTCGTACTATGGCCTACAGGTTAAGGTCTTAACTCTTACTCTGGCCTAATAGCTAAGGTCTTAACTCTTACTCTGGCCTAATAGCTAAGGTCTTAGATTCGTACTCTGGCCTAATGGTTAAGGTCTTAACTCTTACTCTGGCCTACTGGTTAAGGTCTTAACTCTTACTCTGGCCTAATAGCTAATGTCTTAGACTCGTACTATGGCCTACAGGTTAAGGTCTTAACTCTTACTCTGGCCTAATAGCTAAGTTCTTAACTCTTACTCTGGCCTAATAGCTAAGGTCTTAGACTCGTACTCTGGCCTAATGGTTAAGGTCTTAACTCTCACTCTGGCCTACTGGTTAAGGTCTTAACTCTTACTCTGGCCTAATAGCTACGGTCTTAGACTCGTACTCTGGCCTAATGGTTAAGGTCTTAACTCTTACTCTGGCCTAATAGCTAAGGTCTTAGACTCGTACTCTGGCCTACTGGTTAAGGTCCTAACTCTTTCTCTGGAATAATAGCTAAGGTTTTAGAATCGTACTCTGGCCTAATGGTTAAGGTCTTAACTCTTACTCTGGTCTACTGGTTAAGGTCTTAACTCTTACTCTGGCCTAATAGCTAAGGTCTTAACTCTTACTCTGGTCTAATAGCTAAGGTCTTAACTCTTACTCTGGCCTAATAGCTAAGGTCTTAGACTCGTACTCTGGTGTAATGGTTAAGGTATTAACTCTTACTCTGGCCTACTGGTTAAGGTCTTAACTCTTACTCTGGCCTACTGGTTAAGGTCTTAACTCTTACTCTGGCCTAAAAGCTAAGGTCTTAACTCTTACTCTGGCCTAATAGCTAAGGTCTTAGACTCGTACTCTAGCCTAATGGTTAAGGTCCTAACTCTTACTCTGGCCTACTGGTTAAGGTCTTAACTCTTACTCTGGCCTAATAGCTAAGGTCTTAACTCTTACTCTGGCCTAATAGCTAAGGTCTTAACTCTTACTCTGGCCTTATAGCTAAGGTCTTAGACTCGTACTCTGGCCTAATGGTTAAGGTCATAACTCTTACTCTGGCCGAATAGCTAAGGTCTTAGACTCGTACTCTGGCCTAATGGTTAAGGTCTTAACTCTTACTCTGGCCTAATAGCTAAGGTCTTAGACTCGTACTCTGGCCTAATGGTTAAGGTCTTAACTCTTACTCTGGCCTAATAGCTAATGTCTTAGACTCGTACTATGGCTAAGGTCTTAGACTCGTACTATGGCCTACAGGTTAAGGTCTTATCTCTTACTCTGGCCTAATAGCTAAGGTCTTAGACTCGTACTCTAGCCTACAGGTTAAGGTCTTAACTCTTACTGTGGCCTAATAGCTAAGGACTTAAACTCGTACTGTGGCCTAATAGCTAAGGTCTTAACTCTTACTGTGGCCTAATAGCTAAGGTCTTCGACTCGTACTCTGGCCTAATGGTTAAGGTCTTAACTCTTACTCTGGTCAACTGGTTAAGGTTTTAACTCTTACTCTGGCCTAATAGCTAAGTTCTTAGACTCGTACTCTGGCCTAATGGTTAAGGTCTTAACTCTTACTCTGGCCTACTGGTTAAGGTCTTAACTCTTACTCTGATCTAATAGCTAAGGTCTTAGACTCGTACTCTGGCCTAATGGTTAAGGTCTTAACTCTTACTCTGGCCGAATAGCTATGGTCTTAGACTCGTACTCTGGCCTACTGGTTAAGGTATTAACTCTTACTCTGGCCTACTGGTTAAGGTCTTAACTCTTACTCTGGCCTAATAGCTAAGGTCTTAGACTCGTACTCTGGCCTAATGGTTAAGGTCTTAAATCTTACTCTGGCCTACTGGTTAAGGTCTTAACTCTTACTCTGGCCTAATAGCTAAGGTCTTAACTCTTACTCTGGCCTAATAGCTAAGGTCTTAGACTCATACTCTGGCCTAATGGTTAAGGTCTTAACTCTTACTCTGGCCTACTGGTTAAGGTCTTAACTCTTACTCAGGCCTACTGGTTAAGGTCTTAACTCTTACTATGGCCTAATAGCTAAGGTCTTAGACTCGTACTCTGGCCTACTGGTTAAGGTCTTAACTCTTACTCTGGCCTAATAGCTAAGTTCTTAACTCTTATTCTGGCCTAATAGCTAAGGTCTTAGACTTGTACTCTGGCCTAATGGTTAAGGTCTTAACTCTTACTCTGGCCTACTGATTCAGGTCTTAACTCTTACTCTGGCCTAATAGCTAAGGTCTTAGACTCGTACTCTGGCCTAACGGTTCAGGTCTTAACTCTTACTCTGGCCTACTGGATAAGGTCTTAACTCTTACTCAGGCCTACTGGTTAAGGTCTTAACTCTTACTCTGGCCTAATAGCTAAGATCTTAGACTCGTACTCTGGCCTAATGGTTAAGGTCTTAACTCTTACTCTGGCCTAATAGCTAAGGTCTTAACTCTTACTCTGGCCTAATAGCTAAGGTCTTAGACCCGTACTATGGCCTACAGGTTAAGGTCTTAACTCTTACTCTGGCCTACTGGTTAAGGTCTTAACTCTTACTCTGGCCTAATAGCTAAGGTCTTAACTCTTACTCTGGTCTAATAGCTAAGGTCTTAACTCTTACTCTAGCCTAATAGCTAAGGTCTCAGACTCGTACTCTGGCGTAATGGTTAAGGTATTAACTCTTACTCTGGCCTACTGGTTAATGTCTTAACTCTTACTCTGGCCTACTGGTTAAGGTCTTAACTCTTACTATGGCCTAATAGCTAAGGTCTTAACTCTTACTCTGGCCTAATATCTAAGGTCTTAGACTCGTACTCTGGCCTAATGGTTTAAATGTCTTAACTCTTACTCTGGCCCACTGGTTAAGGTCTTAACTCTTACTCTGGCCTAATAGGTAAGGTCTTAGACTCGTACTCTGACCTACTGGTTAAGGTTTTAACTCTTACTCTGGCCTAATAGCTACGGTCTTAGACTCATACTCTGGCCTAATGGTTAAGGTCTTAACTCTTACTCTGGCCTAATAGCTACAGTCTTAACTCTTACTCTGGCCTAATAGCTAAGGTCTTAGACTCGTACTATGGCGTACAGGTTAAGGTCTTAAATCTTACTCTGGCCTACTGGTTAAGGTCTTATCTCTTACTCTGGCCTAATAGCTAAGGTCTTAGACTCGTACTCTGGCCTACTGGTTAAGGTCTTAACTCTTACTCTGGCCTAATAGCTAAGGTCTTCACTCTTACTCTAGCCTAATAGCTAAGGTCTTAGACTCGTACTCTGGCCTAATGGGTAAGGTCTTAACTCTTACTCTGGCCTACTGGTTAAAGTCTTAACTCTTACTCTGGCCAAATAGCTAAGGTCTTAACTCTTACTGTGGCCTAATAGCTAAGGTCTTAGACTCGTACTCTGGCCTAATGGTTAAGGTCTTAACTCTTACTCTGGCCTACTGGTTAAGGTCTTAACTCTTACTCTGGCCTACTGGTTAAGGTCTTAACTCTTACTCTGGCCTAATAGCTAAGGTCTTAACTCTTACTCTGGCCTAATAGCTAAGGTCTTAACTCTTACTCTGGCCTAATAGCTATGGTCTTAGACTCGTACTCTGACCTAATGGTTAAGGTCTTAACTCTTACTCTGGCCTAATAGCTAAGGTCTTAACTCTTACTCTGGCCTAATAGCTAAGGTCTTAACTCTTACTCTGGTCTAATAGCTAAGGTCTTAACTCTTACTCTAGCCTAATAGCTAAGGTCTCAGACTCGTACTCTGGCGTAATGGTTAAGGTATTAACTCTTACTCTGGCCTACTGGTTAATGTCTTAACTCTTACTCTGGCCTACTGGTTAAGGTCTTAACTCTTACTATGGCCTAATAGCTAAGGTCTTAACTCTTACTCTTGCCTAATATCTAAGGTCTTAGACTCGTACTCTGGCCTAATGGTTTAAATGTCTTAACTCTTACTCTGGCCCACTGGTTAAGGTCTTAACTCTTACTCTGGCCTAATAGGTAAGGTCTTAGACTCGTACTCTGACCTACTGGTTAAGGTTTTAACTCTTACTCTGGCCTAATAGCTACGGTCTTAGACTCATACTCTGGCCTAATGGTTAAGGTCTTAACTCTTACTCTGGCCTAATAGCTACAGTCTTAACTCTTACTCTGGCCTAATAGCTAAGGTCTTAGACTCGTACTATGGCGTACAGGTTAAGGTCTTAAATCTTACTCTGGCCTACTGGTTAAGGTCTTATCTCTTACTCTGGCCTAATAGCTAAGGTCTTAGACTCGTACTCTGGCCTACTGGTTAAGGTCTTAACTCTTACTCTGGCCTAATAGCTAAGGTCTTCACTCTTACTCTAGCCTAATAGCTAAGGTCTTAGACTCGTACTCTGGCCTAATGGGTAAGGTCTTAACTCTTACTCTGGCCTACTGGTTAAAGTCTTAACTCTTACTCTGGCCAAATAGCTAAGGTCTTAACTCTTACTCTGGCCTAATAGCTAAGGTCTTAGACTCGTACTCTGGCCTAATGGTTAAGGTCTTAACTCTTACTCTGGCCTACTGGTTAAGGTCTTAACTCTTACTCTGGCCTACTGGTTAAGGTCTTAACTCTTACTCTGGCCTAATAGCTAAGGTCTTAACTCTTACTCTGGCCTAATAGCTAAGGTCTTAACTCTTACTCTGGCCTAATAGCTATGGTCTTAGACTCGTACTCTGACCTAATGGTTAAGGTCTTAACTCTTACTCTGGCCTAATAGCTAAGGTCTTAACTCTTACTCTGGCCTAATAGCTAAGGTCTTAGACTCGTACTCAGGCCTAATGGTTAAGGTCTTAACTATTACTCTGGCCTAATAGCTAAGGTCTTAGACTCGGCCTCTGGCCTACTTGTTAAGGTCTTAACTCTTACTCTGGCCTAATAGCTAAGGTCTTAGACTCATACTCTTTCCTAATGGTTAAGGTCTTAACTCTTACTGTGGCCTAATAGCTAAGGTCTTAGACTCGTACTCTGGCCTAATGGTTAAGGTCTTAACTCTTACTCTGGCCTAATATCTAATGTCTTAGACTTGTACTATGGCCTACATGTTAAGGTCTTAACTCTTACTCTGGCCTAATAGCTAAGGTCTTAACTCTTACTCTGGCCTAATAGCTAAGGTCTTAGACTCGTACTGTAGCTAAGGTCTTAGACTCGTACTATGGCCTACAGGTAAAGGTCTTATCTCTTACTCTGGCCTAATAGCTAAGGTCTTAGACTCGTACTCTAGCCTACAGGTTAAGGTCTTAACTCTTACTGTGGCCTAATAGCTAAGGATTTAAACTCGTACTGTGGCCTAATAGCTAAGGTCTTAACTCTTACTCTGGCCTAATAGCTATGGTCTTAGACTCGTACTCTGACCTAATGGTTAAGGTCTTAACTCTTACTCTGGCCTACTGGTTAAGGTCTTAACTCTTACTCTGACCTAATAGCTAAGGTCTTAGACTCGTACTCTGGCCTAATGGTTAAGGTCTTAACTCTTACTCTGGCCGAATAGCTATGGTCTTAGACTCGTACTCTGGCCTACTGGTTAAGGTATTAACTCTTACTCTGGCCTACTGGTTAAGGTCTTAACTCTTACTCTGGCCTAATAGCTAAGGTCTTAGACTCGTACTCTGGCCTAATGGTTAAGGTCTTAACTCTTACTCTGGCCTACTGGTTAAGGTCTTAACTCTTACTCTGGCCTAATAGCTAAGGTCTTAACTCTTACTCTGGCCTAATAGCTAAGGTCTTAACTCTTACTCTGGCCTAATAGCTAAGGTCTTAGACTCGTACTCTGGCCTAATGGTTAAGGTCATAACTCCTACTCTGGCCGAATAGCTAAGGTCTTAGACTCGTACTCTGGCCTACTGGTTAAGGTCTTAGCTCTTACTCTGGCCTACTGGTTAAGGTCTTAACTCTTACTCTGACCTAATAGCTACGGTCTTAGACTCGTACTCTAGCATAATGGTTATGGTGTTAACTCTTACTCTGGCATACTGGTTAAGGTCTTAACTCTTACTCTGGCCTAATAGCTAAGGTCTTAACTCTTACTCTGGCCTAATAGCTAAGGTCTTAGACTCATACTCTGGCCTAATGGTTAAGGTTTTAACTCTTACTCTGGCCTACTGCTTAAGGTCTTAACTCTTACTCAGGCCTACTGGTTAAGGTCTTAACTCTTACTATGGCCTAAAAGCTAAGGTCTTAGACTCGTACTCTGGCCTAAGGGTTAAGACCTTAACTCTTACTCTGGCCTCCTGATTAAGGTCTTAACTCTTACTCTGGCCTACTGGTTAAGGTCTTAACTCTTACTCTGTCCTAATAGCTAAAGTCTTAGACTCGCACTCTGGCCTAATGGTTAAGGTCTGAACTCTTTCTCTGGCCTAATAGCTAATGTCTTAGACTCGTACTATGGCCTACAGGTTAAGGTCTTAACTCTTACTCTGGCCTAATAGCTAAGGTCTTAACTCTTACTCTGGCCTAATAGCTAAGGTCTTAGACTCGTACTCTGGCCTAATGGTTAAGGTCTTAACTCTTACTCTGGCCTACTGGTTAAGGTCTTAACTCTTACTCTGGCCTAATAGCTAATGTCTTAGACTCGTACTATGGCCTACAGGTTAAGGTCTTAACTCTTACTCTGGCCTAATAGCTAAGGTCTTAACTCTTACTCTGGCCTAATAGCTAAGGTCTTAGACTGGTACTCTGGCCTAATGGTTAAGGTCTTAACTCTCACTCTGGCCTACTGGTTAAGGTCTTAACTCTTACTCTGGCCTAATAGCTAAGGTCTTAGACTCGTAATCTGGCCTAATGGTTAAGATCTTAACTCTTACTCTGGCCTAATAGCTAAGGTCTTAGACTCGTACTCTGGCCTACTGGTTAAGGTCCTCACTCTTTCTCTGGAATAATAGCTAAGGTTTTAGAATCGTACTCTGGCCTAATGGTTAAGGTCTTAACTCTTACTCTGGCCTAATAGCTAAGGTCTTAACTCTTACTCTGGTCTAATAGCTAAGGTCTTAACTCTTACTCTGGCCTAATAGCTAAGGTCTTAGACTCGTTCTCTGGTGTAATGGTTAAGGTATTAACTCTTACTCTGGCCTACTGGTTAAGGTCTTAACTCTTACTCTGGCCTACTGGTTAAGGTCTTAACTCTTACTCTGGCCTAATAGCTAAGGTCTTAACTCTTACTCTGGCCTAATAGCTAAGGTCTTAGACTCGTACTCTAGCCTAATGGTTAATGTCCTAACTCTTACTCTGGCCTACTGGTTAAGGTCTTAACTCTTACTCTGGCCTAATAGCTAAGGTCTTAACTCTTCCTCTGGCCTAATAGCTAAGGTCTTAGACTCATACTCTGGCCTAATGGTTAAGGTCATAACTCTTACTCTGGCCGAATAGCTAAGGTCTTAGACTCGTACTCTGGCCTACTGGTTAAGGTCTTAGCTCTTACTCTGGCCTACTGGTTAAGGTCTTAACTCTTACTATGGCCTAATAGCTAAGGTCTTAACTCTTACTCTTGCCTAATATCTAAGGTCTTAGACTCGTACTCTGGCCTAATGGTTAAGGTCTTAACTCTTACTCTGGCCTAATAGCTAAGGTCTTAACTCTTACTCTGGCCTAATAGCTAAGGTCTTAGACTCGTACTCTGGCCTAATGGTTAAGGTCTTAACTCTTACTCTGGCCTAATAGCTAAAGTCTTAGACTCGTACTCTGGCCTAATGGTTAAGGTCTGAACTCTTACTCTGGCCTAATAGCTAATGTCTTAGACTCGTACTATGGCCTACAGGTTAAGGTCTTAACTCTTACTCTGGCCTAATAGCTAAGGTCTTAACTCTTACTCTGGCCTAATAGCTAAGGTCTTAGACTCGTACTCTGGCCTAATGGTTAAGGTCTTAACTCTTACTGTGGCCTAATAGCTAAGGTCTTAGACTTGTACTCTGGCCTACTGGTTAAGGTCTTAACTCTTACTCTGGAATAATAGCTAAGGTTTTAGAATCGTACACTGGCCTAATGGTTAAGGTCTTAATTTTTACTCTGGCCTACTGGTTAAGGTCTTAACTCTTACTCTGGCCTAATAGCTAAGGTCTTAACTCTTACTCTGGTCTAATAGCTAAGGTCTTAACTCTTACTCTGGCCTAATAGCTAAGGTCTTAGACTCGTACTCTGGCGTAATGGTTAAGGTATTAACTCTTACTCTGGCCTACTGGTTAAGGTCTTAACTCTTACTCTGGCCTAATATCTAAGGTCTTAACTCTTACTCTGGTCTTATAGCTAAGGTCTTAACTCTTACTCTGGCCTAATAGCTAAGGTCTTAGACTCGTACTCTGGCCTAATGGTTAAGGTCTTAACTCTTACTCTGGCCTAATAGCTAAGGTCTTAACTCTTACTCTGGCCTAATAGCTAAGGTCTTAGACTCGTACTCTGGCCTAATGGTTAAGGTCTTAACTCTTACTCTGGCCTAATAGCTAAGGTCTTAGACTCGTACTATGGCATACAGGTTAAGGTCTTAGATCTTACTCTGGCCTAATAGCCAAGGTCTTACTTACTCTGGCCTAATAGCTAAGGTCTTAGACTAGTACTCTGGCCTAATGGTTAAGGTCCTAACTCTTACTCTGGCCTAATAGCTAAGGTCTTAACTCTTACTCTGGTCTAATAGCTAAGGTCTTAACTCTTACTCTGGCCTAATAGCTAAGGTCTCAGACTCGTACTCTGGCGTAATGGTTAAGGTATTAACTCTTACTCTGGCCTACTGGTTAAGGTCTTAACTCTTACTATGGCCTAATAGCTAAGGTCTTAACTCTTACTCTGGCCTAATATCTAAGGTCTTAGACTCGTACTCTGGCCTAATGGTTTAAATGTCTTAACTCTTACTCTGGCCCACTGGTTAAGTTCTTAACTCTTACTCTGGCCTAATAGGTAAGGTCTTAGACTCGTACTCTGACCTACTGGTTAAGGTTTTAACTCTTACTCTGGCCTAATAGCTAAGGTCTTAGACTCATACTCTGGCCTAATGGTTAAGGTCTTAACTCTTACTCTGGCCTAATAGCTACAGTCTTATCTCTTACTCTAGCCTAATAGCTAAGGTCTTAGACTCGTACTCTGGCCTAATGGGTAAGGTCTTAACTCTTACTCTGGCCTACTGGTTAAGGTCTTAACTCTTACTCTGGCCTAATAGCTAAGGTCTTAACTCTTACTCTGGCCTAATAGCTAAGGTCTTAGACTCGTACTCTGGCCTAATGGTTAAGGTCTTAACTCTTACTCTGGCCTACTGGTTAAGGTCTTAACTCTTACTCTGGCCTACTGGTTAAGGTCTTAACTCTTACTCTGGCCTAATAGCTAAGGTCTTAACTCTTACTCTGGCCTAATAGCTAAGGTCTTAACTCTTACTCTGGCCTAATAGCTATGGTCTTAGACTCGTACTCTGACCTAATGGTTAAGGTCTTAACTCTTACTCTGGCCTAATAGCTAAGGTCTTAACTCTTACTCTGGCCTAATTGCTAAGGTCTTAGACTCGTACTCTGGCCTAATGGTTAAGGTCTTAACTATTACTCTGGCCTAATAGCTAAGGTCTTAGACTCGGCCTCTGGCCTACTTGTTAAGGTCTTAACTCTTACTCTGGCCTAATAGCTAAGGTCTTAGACTCGTACTCTTTCCTAATGGTTAAGGTCTTAACTCTTACTGTGGCCTAATAGCTAAGGTCTTAGACTCGTACTCTGGCCTAATGGTTAAGGTCTTAACTCTTACTCTGGCCTAATATCTAATGTCTTAGACTTGTACTATGGCCTACATGTTAAGGTCTTAACTCTTACTCTGGCCTAATAGCTAAGGTCTTAACTCTTACTCTGGCCTAATAGCTAAGGTCTTAGACTCGTACTGTAGCTAAGGTCTTAGACTCGTACTATGGCCTACAGGTAAAGGTCTTATCTCTTACTCTGGCCTAATAGCTAAGGTCTTAGACTCGTACTCTAGCCTACAGGTTAAGGTCTTAACTCTTACTGTGGCCTAATAGCTAAGGATTTAAACTCGTACTGTGGCCTAATAGCTAAGGTCTTAACTCTTACTCTGGCCTAATAGCTATGGTCTTAGACTCGTACTCTGACCTAATGGTTAAGGTCTTAACTCTTACTCTGGCCTACTGGTTAAGGTCTTAACTCTTACTCTGGCCTACTGGTTAAGGTCTTAACTCTTACTCTGGCCTAATAGCTAAGGTCTTAACTCTTACTCTGGCCTAATAGCTAAGGTCTTAACTCTTACTCTGGCCTAATAGCTATGGTCTTAGACTCGTACTCTGACCTAATGGTTAAGGTCTTAACTCTTACTCTGGCCTAATAGCTAAGGTCTTAACTCTTACTCTGGCCTAATGGTTAAGGTCTTAACTCTTACTCTGGCCTACTGGTTAAGGTCTTAACTCTTACTCTGGCCTACTGGTTAAGGTCTTAACTCTTACTCTGGCCTAATAGCTAAGGTCTTAACTCTTACTCTGGCCTAATAGCTAAGGTCTTAACTCTTACTCTGGCCTAATAGCTATGGTCTTAGACTCGTACTCTGACCTAATGGTTAAGGTCTTAACTCTTACTCTGGCCTAATAGCTAAGGTCTTAACTCTTACTCTGGCCTAATAGCTAAGGTCTTAACTCTTACTCTGGTCTAATAGCTAAGGTCTTAACTCTTACTCTAGCCTAATAGCTAAGGTCTCAGACTCGTACTCTGGCGTAATGGTTAAGGTATTAACTCTTACTCTGGCCTACTGGTTAATGTCTTAACTCTTACTCTGGCCTACTGGTTAAGGTCTTAACTCTTACTATGGCCTAATAGCTAAGGTCTTAACTCTTACTCTGGCCTAATATCTAAGGTCTTAGACTCGTACTCTGGCCTAATGGTTTAAATGTCTTAACTCTTACTCTGGCCCACTGGTTAAGGTCTTAACTCTTACTCTGGCCTAATAGGTAAGGTCTTAGACTCGTACTCTGACCTACTGGTTAAGGTTTTAACTCTTACTCTGGCCTAATAGCTACGGTCTTAGACTCATACTCTGGCCTAATGGTTAAGGTCTTAACTCTTACTCTGGCCTAATAGCTACAGTCTTAACTCTTACTCTGGCCTAATAGCTAAGGTCTTAGACTCGTACTATGGCGTACAGGTTAAGGTCTTAAATCTTACTCTGGCCTACTGGTTAAGGTCTTATCTCTTACTCTGGCCTAATAGCTAAGGTCTTAGACTCGTACTCTGGCCTACTGGTTAAGGTCTTAACTCTTACTCTGGCCTAATAGCTAAGGTCTTCACTCTTACTCTAGCCTAATAGCTAAGGTCTTAGACTCGTACTCTGGCCTAATGGGTAAGGTCTTAACTCTTACTCTGGCCTACTGGTTAAAGTCTTAACTCTTACTCTGGCCAAATAGCTAAGGTCTTAACTCTTACTCTGGCCTAATAGCTAAGGTCTTAGACTCGTACTCTGGCCTAATGGTTAAGGTCTTAACTCTTACTCTGGCCTACTGGTTAAGGTCTTAACTCTTACTCTGGCCTACTGGTTAAGGTCTTAACTCTTACTCTGGCCTAATAGCTAAGGTCTTAACTCTTACTCTGGCCTAATAGCTAAGGTCTTAACTCTTACTCTGGCCTAATAGCTATGGTCTTAGACTCGTACTCTGACCTAATGGTTAAGGTCTTAACTCTTACTCTGGCCTAATAGCTAAGGTCTTAACTCTTACTCTGGCCTAATAGCTAAGGTCTTAGACTCGTACTCAGGCCTAATGGTTAAGGTCTTAACTATTACTCTGGCCTAATAGCTAAGGTCTTAGACTCGGCCTCTGGCCTACTTGTTAAGGTCTTAACTCTTACTCTGGCCTAATAGCTAAGGTCTTAGACTCATACTCTTTCCTAATGGTTAAGGTCTTAACTCTTACTGTGGCCTAATAGCTAAGGTCTTAGACTCGTACTCTGGCCTAATGGTTAAGGTCTTAACTCTTACTCTGGCCTAATATCTAATGTCTTAGACTTGTACTATGGCCTACATGTTAAGGTCTTAACTCTTACTCTGGCCTAATAGCTAAGGTCTTAACTCTTACTCTGGCCTAATAGCTAAGGTCTTAGACTCGTACTGTAGCTAAGGTCTTAGACTCGTACTATGGCCTACAGGTAAAGGTCTTATCTCTTACTCTGGCCTAATAGCTAAGGTCTTAGACTCGTACTCTAGCCTACAGGTTAAGGTCTTAACTCTTACTGTGGCCTAATAGCTAAGGATTTAAACTCGTACTGTGGCCTAATAGCTAAGGTCTTAACTCTTACTCTGGCCTAATAGCTATGGTCTTAGACTCGTACTCTGACCTAATGGTTAAGGTCTTAACTCTTACTCTGGCCTACTGGTTAAGGTCTTAACTCTTACTCTGACCTAATAGCTAAGGTCTTAGACTCGTACTCTGGCCTAATGGTTAAGGTCTTAACTCTTACTCTGGCCGAATAGCTATGGTCTTAGACTCGTACTCTGGCCTACTGGTTAAGGTATTAACTCTTACTCTGGCCTACTGGTTAAGGTCTTAACTCTTACTCTGGCCTAATAGCTAAGGTCTTAGACTCGTACTCTGGCCTAATGGTTAAGGTCTTAACTCTTACTCTGGCCTACTGGTTAAGGTCTTAACTCTTACTCTGGCCTAATAGCTAAGGTCTTAACTCTTACTCTGGCCTAATAGCTAAGGTCTTAACTCTTACTCTGGCCTAATAGCTAAGGTCTTAGACTCGTACTCTGGCCTAATGGTTAAGGTCATAACTCCTACTCTGGCCGAATAGCTAAGGTCTTAGACTCGTACTCTGGCCTACTGGTTAAGGTCTTAGCTCTTACTCTGGCCTACTGGTTAAGGTCTTAACTCTTACTCTGACCTAATAGCTACGGTCTTAGACTCGTACTCTAGCATAATGGTTATGGTGTTAACTCTTACTCTGGCATACTGGTTAAGGTCTTAACTCTTACTCTGGCCTAATAGCTAAGGTCTTAACTCTTACTCTGGCCTAATAGCTAAGGTCTTAGACTCATACTCTGGCCTAATGGTTAAGGTTTTAACTCTTACTCTGGCCTACTGCTTAAGGTCTTAACTCTTACTCAGGCCTACTGGTTAAGGTCTTAACTCTTACTATGGCCTAAAAGCTAAGGTCTTAGACTCGTACTCTGGCCTAAGGGTTAAGACCTTAACTCTTACTCTGGCCTCCTGATTAAGGTCTTAACTCTTACTCTGGCCTACTGGTTAAGGTCTTAACTCTTACTCTGTCCTAATAGCTAAAGTCTTAGACTCGCACTCTGGCCTAATGGTTAAGGTCTGAACTCTTTCTCTGGCCTAATAGCTAATGTCTTAGACTCGTACTATGGCCTACAGGTTAAGGTCTTAACTCTTACTCTGGCCTAATAGCTAAGGTCTTAACTCTTACTCTGGCCTAATAGCTAAGGTCTTAGACTCGTACTCTGGCCTAATGGTTAAGGTCTTAACTCTTACTCTGGCCTACTGGTTAAGGTCTTAACTCTTACTCTGGCCTAATAGCTAATGTCTTAGACTCGTACTATGGCCTACAGGTTAAGGTCTTAACTCTTACTCTGGCCTAATAGCTAAGGTCTTAACTCTTACTCTGGCCTAATAGCTAAGGTCTTAGACTGGTACTCTGGCCTAATGGTTAAGGTCTTAACTCTCACTCTGGCCTACTGGTTAAGGTCTTAACTCTTACTCTGGCCTAATAGCTAAGGTCTTAGACTCGTAATCTGGCCTAATGGTTAAGATCTTAACTCTTACTCTGGCCTAATAGCTAAGGTCTTAGACTCGTACTCTGGCCTACTGGTTAAGGTCCTCACTCTTTCTCTGGAATAATAGCTAAGGTTTTAGAATCGTACTCTGGCCTAATGGTTAAGGTCTTAACTCTTACTCTGGCCTAATAGCTAAGGTCTTAACTCTTACTCTGGTCTAATAGCTAAGGTCTTAACTCTTACTCTGGCCTAATAGCTAAGGTCTTAGACTCGTTCTCTGGTGTAATGGTTAAGGTATTAACTCTTACTCTGGCCTACTGGTTAAGGTCTTAACTCTTACTCTGGCCTACTGGTTAAGGTCTTAACTCTTACTCTGGCCTAATAGCTAAGGTCTTAACTCTTACTCTGGCCTAATAGCTAAGGTCTTAGACTCGTACTCTAGCCTAATGGTTAAGGTCCTAACTCTTACTCTGGCCTACTGGTTAAGGTCTTAACTCTTACTCTGGCCTAATAGCTAAGGTCTTAACTCTTCCTCTGGCCTAATAGCTAAGGTCTTAGACTCATACTCTGGCCTAATGGTTAAGGTCATAACTCTTACTCTGGCCGAATAGCTAAGGTCTTAGACTCGTACTCTGGCCTACTGGTTAAGGTCTTAGCTCTTACTCTGGCCTACTGGTTAAGGTCTTAACTCTTACTATGGCCTAATAGCTAAGGTCTTAACTCTTACTCTTGCCTAATATCTAAGGTCTTAGACTCGTACTCTGGCCTAATGGTTAAGGTCTTAACTCTTACTCTGGCCTAATAGCTAAGGTCTTAACTCTTACTCTGGCCTAATAGCTAAGGTCTTAGACTCGTACTCTGGCCTAATGGTTAAGGTCTTAACTCTTACTCTGGCCTAATAGCTAAAGTCTTAGACTCGTACTCTGGCCTAATGGTTAAGGTCTGAACTCTTACTCTGGCCTAATAGCTAATGTCTTAGACTCGTACTATGGCCTACAGGTTAAGGTCTTAACTCTTACTCTGGCCTAATAGCTAAGGTCTTAACTCTTACTCTGGCCTAATAGCTAAGGTCTTAGACTCGTACTCTGGCCTAATGGTTAAGGTCTTAACTCTTACTGTGGCCTAATAGCTAAGGTCTTAGACTTGTACTCTGGCCTACTGGTTAAGGTCTTAACTCTTACTCTGGAATAATAGCTAAGGTTTTAGAATCGTACACTGGCCTAATGGTTAAGGTCTTAATTTTTACTCTGGCCTACTGGTTAAGGTCTTAACTCTTACTCTGGCCTAATAGCTAAGGTCTTAACTCTTACTCTGGTCTAATAGCTAAGGTCTTAACTCTTACTCTGGCCTAATAGCTAAGGTCTTAGACTCGTACTCTGGCGTAATGGTTAAGGTATTAACTCTTACTCTGGCCTACTGGTTAAGGTCTTAACTCTTACTCTGGCCTAATATCTAAGGTCTTAACTCTTACTCTGGTCTTATAGCTAAGGTCTTAACTCTTACTCTGGCCTAATAGCTAAGGTCTTAGACTCGTACTCTGGCCTAATGGTTAAGGTCTTAACTCTTACTCTGGCCTAATAGCTAAGGTCTTAACTCTTACTCTGGCCTAATAGCTAAGGTCTTAGACTCGTACTCTGGCCTAATGGTTAAGGTCTTAACTCTTACTCTGGCCTAATAGCTAAGGTCTTAGACTCGTACTATGGCATACAGGTTAAGGTCTTAGATCTTACTCTGGCCTAATAGCCAAGGTCTTACTTACTCTGGCCTAATAGCTAAGGTCTTAGACTAGTACTCTGGCCTAATGGTTAAGGTCCTAACTCTTACTCTGGCCTAATAGCTAAGGTCTTAACTCTTACTCTGGTCTAATAGCTAAGGTCTTAACTCTTACTCTGGCCTAATAGCTAAGGTCTCAGACTCGTACTCTGGCGTAATGGTTAAGGTATTAACTCTTACTCTGGCCTACTGGTTAAGGTCTTAACTCTTACTCTGGCCTACTGGTTAAGGTCTTAACTCTTACTATGGCCTAATAGCTAAGGTCTTAACTCTTACTCTGGCCTAATATCTAAGGTCTTAGACTCGTACTCTGGCCTAATGGTTTAAATGTCTTAACTCTTACTCTGGCCCACTGGTTAAGTTCTTAACTCTTACTCTGGCCTAATAGGTAAGGTCTTAGACTCGTACTCTGACCTACTGGTTAAGGTTTTAACTCTTACTCTGGCCTAATAGCTAAGGTCTTAGACTCATACTCTGGCCTAATGGTTAAGGTCTTAACTCTTACTCTGGCCTAATAGCTACAGTCTTATCTCTTACTCTAGCCTAATAGCTAAGGTCTTAGACTCGTACTCTGGCCTAATGGGTAAGGTCTTAACTCTTACTCTGGCCTACTGGTTAAGGTCTTAACTCTTACTCTGGCCTAATAGCTAAGGTCTTAACTCTTACTCTGGCCTAATAGCTAAGGTCTTAGACTCGTACTCTGGCCTAATGGTTAAGGTCTTAACTCTTACTCTGGCCTACTGGTTAAGGTCTTAACTCTTACTCTGGCCTACTGGTTAAGGTCTTAACTCTTACTCTGGCCTAATAGCTAAGGTCTTAACTCTTACTCTGGCCTAATAGCTAAGGTCTTAACTCTTACTCTGGCCTAATAGCTATGGTCTTAGACTCGTACTCTGACCTAATGGTTAAGGTCTTAACTCTTACTCTGGCCTAATAGCTAAGGTCTTAACTCTTACTCTGGCCTAATTGCTAAGGTCTTAGACTCGTACTCTGGCCTAATGGTTAAGGTCTTAACTATTACTCTGGCCTAATAGCTAAGGTCTTAGACTCGGCCTCTGGCCTACTTGTTAAGGTCTTAACTCTTACTCTGGCCTAATAGCTAAGGTCTTAGACTCGTACTCTTTCCTAATGGTTAAGGTCTTAACTCTTACTGTGGCCTAATAGCTAAGGTCTTAGACTCGTACTCTGGCCTAATGGTTAAGGTCTTAACTCTTACTCTGGCCTAATATCTAATGTCTTAGACTTGTACTATGGCCTACATGTTAAGGTCTTAACTCTTACTCTGGCCTAATAGCTAAGGTCTTAACTCTTACTCTGGCCTAATAGCTAAGGTCTTAGACTCGTACTGTAGCTAAGGTCTTAGACTCGTACTATGGCCTACAGGTAAAGGTCTTATCTCTTACTCTGGCCTAATAGCTAAGGTCTTAGACTCGTACTCTAGCCTACAGGTTAAGGTCTTAACTCTTACTGTGGCCTAATAGCTAAGGATTTAAACTCGTACTGTGGCCTAATAGCTAAGGTCTTAACTCTTACTCTGGCCTAATAGCTATGGTCTTAGACTCGTACTCTGACCTAATGGTTAAGGTCTTAACTCTTACTCTGGCCTACTGGTTAAGGTCTTAACTCTTACTCTGACCTAATAGCTAAGGTCTTAGACTCGTACTCTGGCCTAATGGTTAAGGTCTTAACTCTTACTCTGGCCGAATAGCTATGGTCTTAGACTCGTACTCTGGCCTACTGGTTAAGGTATTAACTCTTACTCTGGCCTACTGGTTAAGGTCTTAACTCTTACTCTGGCCTAATAGCTAAGGTCTTAGACTCGTACTCTGGCCTAATGGTTAAGGTCTTAACTCTTACTCTGGCCTACTGGTTAAGGTCTTAACTCTTACTCTGGCCTAATAGCTAAGGTCTTAACTCTTACTCTGGCCTAATAGCTAAGGTCTTAACTCTTACTCTGGCCTAATAGCTAAGGTCTTAGACTCGTACTCTGGCCTAATGGTTAAGGTCATAACTCCTACTCTGGCCGAATAGCTAAGGTCTTAGACTCGTACTCTGGCCTACTGGTTAAGGTCTTAGCTCTTACTCTGGCCTACTGGTTAAGGTCTTAACTCTTACTCTGACCTAATAGCTACGGTCTTAGACTCGTACTCTAGCATAATGGTTATGGTGTTAACTCTTACTCTGGCATACTGGTTAAGGTCTTAACTCTTACTCTGGCCTAATAGCTAAGGTCTTAACTCTTACTCTGGCCTAATAGCTAAGGTCTTAGACTCATACTCTGGCCTAATGGTTAAGGTTTTAACTCTTACTCTGGCCTACTGCTTAAGGTCTTAACTCTTACTCAGGCCTACTGGTTAAGGTCTTAACTCTTACTATGGCCTAAAAGCTAAGGTCTTAGACTCGTACTCTGGCCTAAGGGTTAAGACCTTAACTCTTACTCTGGCCTCCTGATTAAGGTCTTAACTCTTACTCTGGCCTACTGGTTAAGGTCTTAACTCTTACTCTGTCCTAATAGCTAAAGTCTTAGACTCGCACTCTGGCCTAATGGTTAAGGTCTGAACTCTTTCTCTGGCCTAATAGCTAATGTCTTAGACTCGTACTATGGCCTACAGGTTAAGGTCTTAACTCTTACTCTGGCCTAATAGCTAAGGTCTTAACTCTTACTCTGGCCTAATAGCTAAGGTCTTAGACTCGTACTCTGGCCTAATGGTTAAGGTCTTAACTCTTACTCTGGCCTACTGGTTAAGGTCTTAACTCTTACTCTGGCCTAATAGCTAATGTCTTAGACTCGTACTATGGCCTACAGGTTAAGGTCTTAACTCTTACTCTGGCCTAATAGCTAAGGTCTTAACTCTTACTCTGGCCTAATAGCTAAGGTCTTAGACTGGTACTCTGGCCTAATGGTTAAGGTCTTAACTCTCACTCTGGCCTACTGGTTAAGGTCTTAACTCTTACTCTGGCCTAATAGCTAAGGTCTTAGACTCGTAATCTGGCCTAATGGTTAAGATCTTAACTCTTACTCTGGCCTAATAGCTAAGGTCTTAGACTCGTACTCTGGCCTACTGGTTAAGGTCCTCACTCTTTCTCTGGAATAATAGCTAAGGTTTTAGAATCGTACTCTGGCCTAATGGTTAAGGTCTTAACTCTTACTCTGGCCTAATAGCTAAGGTCTTAACTCTTACTCTGGTCTAATAGCTAAGGTCTTAACTCTTACTCTGGCCTAATAGCTAAGGTCTTAGACTCGTTCTCTGGTGTAATGGTTAAGGTATTAACTCTTACTCTGGCCTACTGGTTAAGGTCTTAACTCTTACTCTGGCCTACTGGTTAAGGTCTTAACTCTTACTCTGGCCTAATAGCTAAGGTCTTAACTCTTACTCTGGCCTAATAGCTAAGGTCTTAGACTCGTACTCTAGCCTGATGGTTAAGGTCCTAACTCTTACTCTGGCCTACTGGTTAAGGTCTTAACTCTTACTCTGGCCTAATAGCTAAGGTCTTAACTCTTCCTCTGGCCTAATAGCTAAGGTCTTAGACTCATACTCTGGCCTAATGGTTAAGGTCATAACTCTTACTCTGGCCGAATAGCTAAGGTCTTAGACTCGTACTCTGGCCTACTGGTTAAGGTCTTAGCTCTTACTCTGGCCTACTGGTTAAGGTCTTAACTCTTACTATGGCCTAATAGCTAAGGTCTTAACTCTTACTCTTGCCTAATATCTAAGGTCTTAGACTCGTACTCTGGCCTAATGGTTAAGGTCTTAACTCTTACTCTGGCCTAATAGCTAAGGTCTTAACTCTTACTCTGGCCTAATAGCTAAGGTCTTAGACTCGTACTCTGGCCTAATGGTTAAGGTCTTAACTCTTACTCTGGCCTAATAGCTAAAGTCTTAGACTCGTACTCTGGCCTAATGGTTAAGGTCTGAACTCTTACTCTGGCCTAATAGCTAATGTCTTAGACTCGTACTATGGCCTACAGGTTAAGGTCTTAACTCTTACTCTGGCCTAATAGCTAAGGTCTTAACTCTTACTCTGGCCTAATAGCTAAGGTCTTAGACTCGTACTCTGGCCTAATGGTTAAGGTCTTAACTCTTACTGTGGCCTAATAGCTAAGGTCTTAGACTTGTACTCTGGCCTACTGGTTAAGGTCTTAACTCTTACTCTGGAATAATAGCTAAGGTTTTAGAATCGTACACTGGCCTAATGGTTAAGGTCTTAATTTTTACTCTGGCCTACTGGTTAAGGTCTTAACTCTTACTCTGGCCTAATAGCTAAGGTCTTAACTCTTACTCTGGTCTAATAGCTAAGGTCTTAACTCTTACTCTGGCCTAATAGCTAAGGTCTTAGACTCGTACTCTGGCGTAATGGTTAAGGTATTAACTCTTACTCTGGCCTACTGGTTAAGGTCTTAACTCTTACTCTGGCCTAATATCTAAGGTCTTAACTCTTACTCTGGTCTTATAGCTAAGGTCTTAACTCTTACTCTGGCCTAATAGCTAAGGTCTTAGACTCGTACTCTGGCCTAATGGTTAAGGTCTTAACTCTTACTCTGGCCTAATAGCTAAGGTCTTAACTCTTACTCTGGCCTAATAGCTAAGGTCTTAGACTCGTACTCTGGCCTAATGGTTAAGGTCTTAACTCTTACTCTGGCCTAATAGCTAAGGTCTTAGACTCGTACTATGGCATACAGGTTAAGGTCTTAGATCTTACTCAGGCCTAATAGCCAAGGTCTTACTTACTCTGGCCTAATAGCTAAGGTCTTAGACTAGTACTCTGGCCTAATGGTTAAGGTCCTAACTCTTACTCTGGCCTAATAGCTAAGGTCTTAACTCTTACTCTGGTCTAATAGCTAAGGTCTTAACTCTTACTCTGGCCTAATAGCTAAGGTCTCAGACTCGTACTCTGGCGTAATGGTTAAGGTATTAACTCTTACTCTGGCCTACTGGTTAAGGTCTTAACTCTTACTCTGGCCTACTGGTTAAGGTCTTAACTCTTACTATGGCCTAATAGCTAAGGTCTTAACTCTTACTCTGGCCTAATATCTAAGGTCTTAGACTCGTACTCTGGCCTAATGGTTTAAATGTCTTAACTCTTACTCTGGCCCACTGGTTAAGTTCTTAACTCTTACTCTGGCCTAATAGGTAAGGTCTTAGACTCGTACTCTGACCTACTGGTTAAGGTTTTAACTCTTACTCTGGCCTAATAGCTAAGGTCTTAGACTCATACTCTGGCCTAATGGTTAAGGTCTTAACTCTTACTCTGGCCTAATAGCTACAGTCTTATCTCTTACTCTAGCCTAATAGCTAAGGTCTTAGACTCGTACTCTGGCCTAATGGGTAAGGTCTTAACTCTTACTCTGGCCTACTGGTTAAGGTCTTAACTCTTACTCTGGCCTAATAGCTAAGGTCTTAACTCTTACTCTGGCCTAATAGCTAAGGTCTTAGACTCGTACTCTGGCCTAATGGTTAAGGTCTTAACTCTTACTCTGGCCTACTGGTTAAGGTCTTAACTCTTACTCTGGCCTACTGGTTAAGGTCTTAACTCTTACTCTGGCCTAATAGCTAAGGTCTTAACTCTTACTCTGGCCTAATAGCTAAGGTCTTAACTCTTACTCTGGCCTAATAGCTATGTTCTTAGACTCGTACTCTGACCTAATGGTTAAGGTCTTAACTCTTACTCTGGCCTAATAGCTAAGGTCTTAACTCTTACTCTGGCCTAATTGCTAAGGTCTTAGACTCGTACTCTGGCCTAATGGTTAAGGTCTTAACTATTACTCTGGCCTAATAGCTAAGGTCTTAGACTCGGCCTCTGGCCTACTTGTTAAGGTCTTAACTCTTACTCTGGCCTAATAGCTAAGGTCTTAGACTCGTACTCTTTCCTAATGGTTAAGGTCTTAACTCTTACTGTGGCCTAATAGCTAAGGTCTTAGACTCGTACTCTGGCCTAATGGTTAAGGTCTTAACTCTTACTCTGGCCTAATATCTAATGTCTTAGACTCGTACTATGGCCTACATGTTAAGGTCTTAACTCTTACTCTGGCCTAATAGCTAAGGTCTTAACTCTTACTCTGGCCTAATAGCTAAGGTCTTAGACTCGTACTGTAGCTAAGGTCTTAGACTCGTACTATGGCCTACAGGTAAAGGTCTTATCTCTTACTCTGGCCTAATAGCTAAGGTCTTAGACTCGTACTCTAGCCTACAGGTTAAGGTCTTAACTCTTACTGTGGCCTAATAGCTAAGGACTTAAACTCGTACTGTGGCCTAATAGCTAAGGTCTTAACTCTTACTCTGGCCTAATAGCTATGGTCTTAGACTCGTACTCTGGCCTAATGGTTAAGGTCTTAACTCTTACTCTGGCCTACTGGTTAAGGTCTTAACTCTTACTCTGACCTAATAGCTAAGGTCTTAGACTCGTACTCTGACCTAATGGTTAAGGTCTTAACTCTTACTCTGGCCTACTGGTTAAGGTCTTAACTCTTACTCTGACCTAATAGCTAAGGTCTTAGACTCGTACTCTGGCCTAATGGTTAAGGTCTTAACTCTTACTCTGGCCGAATAGCTATGGTCTTAGACTCATACTCTGGCCTACTGGTTAAGGTATTAACTCTTACTCTGGCCTACTGGTTAAGGTCTTAACTCTTACTCTGGCCTAATAGCTAAGGTCTTAGACTCGTACTCTGGCCTAATGGTTAAGGTCTTAACTCTTACTCTGGCCTACTGGTTAAGGTCTTAACTCTTACTCTGGCCTAATAGCTAAGGTCTTAACTCTTACTCTGGCCTAATAGCTAAGGTCTTAACTCTTACTCTGGCCTAATAGCTAAGGTCTTAGACTCGTACTCTGGCCTAATGGTTAAGGTCATAACTCCTACTCTGGCCGAATAGCTAAGGTCTTAGACTCGTACTCTGGCCTACTGGTTAAGGTCTTAGCTCTTACTCTGGCCTACTGGTTAAGGTCTTAACTCTTACTCTGGCCTAATAGCTACGGTCTTAGACTCGTACTCTAGCATAATGGTTATGGTGTTAACTCTTACTCTGGCCTACTGGTTAAGGTCTTAACTCTTACTCTGGCCTAATAGCTAAGGTCTTAACTCTTACTCTGGCCTAATAGCTAAGGTCTTAGACTCATACTCTGGCCTAATGGTTAAGGTTTTAACTCTTACTCTGGCCTACTGGTTAAGGTCTTAACTCTTACTCAGGCCTACTGGTTAAGGTCTTAACTCTTACTATGGCCTAATAGCTAAGGTCTTAGACTCGTACTCTGGCCTAAGGGTTAAGACCTTAACTCTTACTCTGGCCTCCTGATTAAGGTCTTAACTCTTACTCTGGCCTACTGGTTAAGGTCTTAACTCTTACTCTGGCCTAATAGCTAAAGTCTTAGACTCGCACTCTGGCCTAATGGTTAAGGTCTGAACTCTTTCTCTGGCCTAATAGCTAATGTCTTAGACTCGTACTATGGCCTACAGGTTAAGGTCTTAACTCTTACTCTGGCCTAATAGCTAAGGTCTTAACTCTTACTCTGGCCTAATAGCTAAGGTCTTAGACTCGTACTCTGGCCTAATGGTTAAGGTCTTAACTCTTACTCTGGCCTACTGGTTAAGGTCTTAACTCTTACTCTGGCCTAATAGCTAATGTCTTAGACTCGTACTATGGCCTACAGGCTACTAACCTGGTCGACACCATGGAAAGCCTCAATCTTAAACAACTGGTTGCAGGTTCCACCCATGTGGCAGGCCACACCCTGGACCTTATCTTTGCAAATTTCTCGCTCATCACTGCCCTTCAGCCTTTCCCTCTAACCTGGACCGATCACTTCCTCGTCCCTTTTCTTCTTACTTTAGGACGCAAACCTGCCCAACTGGCCCAGAGAAAGGAATTGGGAAGAAAGTGGCATAAGGTCACCTGCGCTACTCTGGATCCCATATTCCACTACCATTCGGATTACCTCTCCCCGGACATTGATGAAAATGTCTCCAGGTTAAATTCTACTCTCCTTAAGGCTATTGATTCTATTTCCCCCCAGATAACCATCTCCTCCACCAGGTCGCGGCCCTCTGCTCCCTGGTTCTCCACCTCCCTTCGGGAGGAGAAAAGCAAATGTAAGGCTCTTGAGCGCAAGTGGAGGCTCAACTACGACTCTGAAGCCAAACATCTTTACAGAACGGCACTTAAACAATTTCTCAAACTTAAAAAAGGCGCGATGAAAGACCACTTTGCCGCTCAAATTAATAAAGCCAAAAACTCCTCAAAAACGCTCTTTAGCGTCGTCAAAGACTTTATTAACCCTCCGGCTAGAGCCCCCCAGAACACCGCCAGTCAGGCCCTTTGTGAGGGACTCTCAGATTTTTTTCTAGAAAAAATAAACAAACTGTGTGTCTCCTTCCCCACTGAGTCAGTCACTCCATCTCCTACTTCTAGCCCCCCTGAGTCTCCATCTTTCCTTGCATTCAACAAACTAAACATGGACGAGGCTATTAGACTGCTCATCGCCTGCAAATCTGGCGCCCCCTCTGATCCTGTTCCCGCCAAAATCATGGGAGAACTGGCACCTTCACTGGCCTGCCCTTTCCTTACCGTCTGGAATGCCTCCCTTCACCATGGCTTCTTCCCCACCACCTGGAAGGAGGCACTGGTGATCCCTATTTTGAAAAAGGCAGACGCAGACCCCACTGTCTTCTCTAACTACCGTCCCATCTCCCTCCTTCCCAAACCTGCCAAAGTCCTGGAAAAAGCAGTACAGCTCCAACTTACGGACTATCTAGAAAACCACTCTCTGCTTCATGGATCCCAATCCGGTTTCAGAGCAGGATTCAGTACCGAAACGGCCCTGCTGGAGGTATCTGAGACCATTCGGGAGTGTGTGGACAGGGGCGAGGAGGCCATGCTGGTTCTCCTCGACCTGTCCGCAGCTTTCGATACGGTCTCTCACTCCATCCTCCTGGAACGCCTCAGGCAGATAGGCATCGGTGGCTCTGCCCTCGGCTGGATCGAGTCATTTCTCTCATCCAGAAGCCAAAGAGTACTACTACGCCCCTTCAAGTCAGAGGAAAAACCTCTGTCATGTGGGGTGCCACAGGGCTCCGCCCTTAGCCCCCTATTCTTCAACGTCTATCTGGCCCCCCTGGCTGTCGTCGTTGAGTTCTACGGAGTCAGGGTGGTATCCTACGCCGACGACACACAGTTGGTGTTTTCTTTCCGGGACCACTCGGACTCCGCACTCCTCAACTTTCGCCAATGCCTGAATAACATCAGCGGCTGGATGACTACGAACCACTTGAGATTAAATGCAGATAAAACGGAGGTCCTGTTTTTCAATCAGAACACCTCTATTCCCTCTTCTTGGTGGTGGCCGACAGCTCTCGATCCTGCCCCTACCCCGGTTCGCTCGGCGCGGAATCTGGGCTTCCAATTTGATGACTCCTTGTCATGTAAAACCCAGATCAATAAGGTTACCTCCGCCTGCTTCATGAAACTACGGATGATAAAAAAGATCCTCCCGTACCTTCCCACGGATTCCCGCCGCACAGTCACCCAGGCCCTCGTTACGTCCCACCTGGACTATGCTAATAGCCTCTATGCAGGGGCTCCGCAGTACCTGATTGGTCGACTGCAGATTGTCCAGAATGCTGCAGCCAGACTGATCGGTAACATCCCTTACCGTCAATCTGTCTCTGCATATCGAAGGCAACTCCACTGGCTCCCTGTGGCTAGCCGCATCCAGTTTAAGGTTCTCACCCTTACTTATCGAGCCGTCAACAACTTCGGCCCTACTTACCTGAAAAATCGGGTTTCGATATCCTGCTCCACCAGATCCTTGAGGTCCAATGACCTCCGCCTCCTGATCTCGCCCCGTTTTAGACTGTCCAGAACCGGAGGCAGAGGTTTCGGTGTCATTGCTGCCAGACTTTGGAACTCCCTTCCACTTGAGCTGAGGTTCTGCCCCTCTGAAACCATCTTCCGAGCCAAACTCAAAACCTGGCTCTTCTCCGGACTTTAGATTCCCTTGCATCACATTTTTCTTTCTCTCCCCTTTTCCACTCAGTAACCCCTGGATTTTAGCGCCGGGACACCCCTTCGGGGGTAGCTGCGCGCTCTACAAATTCCATAAAATAAATAAATAAAAAAAATAAATAAGGTCTTAACTCTTACTCTGGCCTAATAGCTAAGGTCTTAACTCTTACTCTGGCCTAATAGCTAAGGTCTTAGACTCGTACTCTGGCCTAATGGTTAAGGTCTTAACTCTCACTCTGGCCTACTGGTTAAGGTCTTAACTCTTACTCTGGCCTAATAGCTAAGGTCTTAGACTCGTACTCTGGCCTAATGGTTAAGGTCTTAACTCTTACTCTGGCCTAATAGCTAAGGTCTTAGACTCGTACTCTGGCCTACTGGTTAAGGTCCTAACTCTTTCTCTGGAATAATAGCTAAGGTTTTAGAATCGTACTCTGGCCTAATGGTTAAGGTCTTAACTCTTACTCTGGCCTACTGGTTAAGGTCTTAACTCTTACTCTGGCCTAATAGCTAAGGTATTAACTCTTACTCTGGTCTAATAGCTAAGATCTTAACTCTTACTCTGGCCTAATAGCTAAGGTCTTAGACTCGTACTCTGGTGTAATGGTTAAGGTATTAACTCTTACTCTGGCCTACTGGTTAAGGTCTTAACTCTTACTCTGGCCTAATAGCTAAGGTCTTAGACTCGTACTCTAGCCTAATGGTTAAGGTCCTAACTCTTACTCTAGCCCACTGGTTAAGGTCTTAACTCTTACTCTGGCCTAATAGCTAAGGTCTTAACTCTTACTCTGGCCTAATAGCTAAGGTCTTAACTCTTACTCTGGCCTAATAGCTAAGGTCTTAGACTCGTACTCTGGCCTAATGGTTAAGGTCATAACTCTTACTCTGGCCGAATAGCTAAGGTCTTAGACTCGTACTCTGGCCTACTGGTTAAGGTCTTAGCTCTTACTCTGGCCTACTGGTTAAGGTCTAAACTCTTACTATGGCCTAATAGCTAAGGTCTTAACTCTTACTCTTGCCTAATATCTAAGGTCTTAGACTCGTACTCTGGCCTAATGGTTAAGGTCTTAACTCTTACTCTGGCCTAATAGCTAAGGTCTTAACTCTTACTCTGGCCTAATAGCTAAGGTCTTAGACTCGTACTCTGGCCTAATGGTTAAGGTCTTAACTCTTACTCTGGCCTAATAGCTAAAGTCTTAGACTCGTACTCTGGCCCAATGGTTAAGGTCTGAACTCTTACTCTGGCCTAATAGCTAATGTCTTAGACTCGTACTATGGCCTACAGGTTAAGGTCTTAACTCTTACTCTGGCCTAATAGCTAAGGTCTTAACTCTTACTCTGGCCTAATAGCTAAGGTCTTAGACTCGTACTCTGGCCTAATGTTTAAGGTCTTAACTCTTACTGTGGCCTAATAGCTAAGGTCTTAGACTTGTACTCTGGCCTACTGGTTAAGGTCTTAACTCTTACTCTGGAATAATAGCTAAGGTTTTAGAATTGTACACTGGCCTAATGGTTAAGGTCTTAATTTTTACTCTGGCCTACTGGTTAAGGTCTTAACTCTTACTCTGGCCTAATAGCTAAGGTCTTAACTCTTACTCTGGTCTAATAGCTAAGGTCTTAACTCTTACCCTGGCCTAATAGCTATGGTCTTAGACTCGTACTCTGGCGTAATGGTTAAGGTATTAACTCTTACTCTGGCCTACTGGTTAAGGTCTTAACTCTTACTCTGGCCTAATATCTAACGTCTTAACTCTTACTCTGGTCTTATAGCTAAGGTCTTAACTCTTACTCTGGCCTAATAGCTAAGGTCTTAGACTCGTACTCTGGCCTAATGGTTAAGGTCATAACTCTTACTCTGGCCGAATAGCTAAGGTCTTAGACTCGTACTCTGGCCTACTGGTTAAGGTCTTAGCTCTTACTCTGGCCTACTGGTTAAGGTCTAAACTCTTACTATGGCCTAATAGCTAAGGTCTTAACTCTTACTCTTGCCTAATATCTAAGGTCTTAGACTCGTACTCTGGCCTAATGGTTAAGGTCTTAACTCTTACTCTGGCCTAATAGCTAAGGTCTTAACTCTTACTCTGGCCTAATAGCTAAGGTCTTAGACTCGTACTCTGGCCTAATGGTTAAGGTCTTAACTCTTACTCTGGCCTAATAGCTAAAGTCTTAGACTCGTACTCTGGCCCAATGGTTAAGGTCTGAACTCTTACTCTGGCCTAATAGCTAATGTCTTAGACTCGTACTATGGCCTACAGGTTAAGGTCTTAACTCTTACTCTGGCCTAATAGCTAAGGTCTTAACTCTTACTCTGGCCTAATAGCTAAGGTCTTAGACTCGTACTCTGGCCTAATGTTTAAGGTCTTAACTCTTACTGTGGCCTAATAGCTAAGGTCTTAGACTTGTACTCTGGCCTACTGGTTAAGGTCTTAACTCTTACTCTGGAATAATAGCTAAGGTTTTAGAATTGTACACTGGCCTAAAGGTTAAGGTCTTAATTTTTACTCTGGCCTACTGGTTAAGGTCTTAACTCTTACTCTGGCCTAATAGCTAAGGTCTTAACTCTTACTCTGGTCTAATAGCTAAGGTCTTAACTCTTACCCTGGCCTAATAGCTATGGTCTTAGACTCGTACTCTGGCGTAATGGTTAAGGTATTAACTCTTACTCTGGCCTACTGGTTAAGGTCTTAACTCTTACTCTGGCCTAATATCTAAGGTCTTAACTCTTACTCTGGTCTTATAGCTAAGGTCTTAACTCTTACTCTGGCCTAATAGCTAAGGTCTTAGACTCGTACTCTGGCCTAATGGTTAAGGTCTTAACTCTTACTCTGGCCTAATAGCTAAGGTCTTAACTCTTACTCTGGCCTAATAGCTAAGGTCTTAGACTCGTACTCTGGCCTAATGGTTAAGGTCTTAACTCTTACTCTGGCCTAATAGCTAAGGTCTTAGACTCGTACTATGGCATACAGGTTAAGGTCTTAGATCTTACTCTGGCCTAATAGCCAAGGTCTTACTTACTCTGGCCTAATAGCTAAGGTCTTAGACTCGTACTCTGGCCTAATGGTTAAGGTCTTAACTCTTACTCTGGCCTAATAGCTAAGGTCTTAACTCTTACTCTGGTATAATAGCTAAGGTCTTAACTCTTACTCTGGCCTAATAGCTAAGGTCTCAGACTCGTACTCTGGCGTAATGGTTAAGGTATTAACTCTTACTCTGGCCTACTGGTTAAGGTCTTAACTCTTACTCTGGCCTACTGGTTAAGGTCTTAACTCTTACTATGGCCTAATAGCTAAGGTCTTAACTCTTACTCTGGCCTAATATCTAAGGTCTTAGACTTGTACTCTGGCCTAATGGTTTAAATGTCTTAACTCTTACTCTGGCCCACTGGTGAAGGTCTTAACTCTTACTCTGGCCTAATAGGTAAGGTCTTAGACTCGTACTCTGACCTACTGGTTAAGGTTTTAACTCTTACTCTGGCCTAATAGCTAAGGTCTTAGACTCATACTCTGGCCTAATGGTTAAGGTCTTAACTCTTACTTTGGCCTAATAGCTACAGTGTTAACTCTTACTCTGGCCTAATAGCCAAGGTCTTAGACTCGTACTATGGCGTACAGGTTAAGGTCTTAAATCTTACTCTGGCCTACTGGTTAAGGTCTTATCTCTTACTCTGGCCTAATAGCTAAGGTCTTAGACTCGTACTCTGTCCTACTGGTTAAGGTCTTAACTCTTACTCTGGCCTAATAGCTAAGGTCTTCACTCTTACTCTAGCCTAATAGCTAAGGTCTTAGACTCGTACTCTGGCCTAATGGGTAAGGTCTTAACTCTTACTCTGGCCTACTGGTTAAGGTCTTAACTATTACTCTGGCCTAATAGCTAAGGTCTTAACTCTTACTCTGGCCTAATAGCTAAGGTCTTAGACTCGTACTCTGGCCTAATGGTTAAGGTCTTAACTCTTACTCTGGCCTACTGGTTAAGGTCTTAACTCTTACTCTGGCCTACTGGTTAAGGTCTTAACTCTTACTCTGGCCTAATAGCTAAGGTCTTAACTCTTACTCTGGCCTAATAGCTAAGGTCTTAACTCTTACTCTGGCCTAATAGCTATGGTCTTAGACTCGTACTCTGACCTAATGGTTAAGGTCTTAACTCTTACTCTGGCCTAATAACTAAGGTCTTAACTCTTACTCTGGCCTAATAGCTAAGGTCTTAGACTCGTACTCTGGCCTAATGGTTAAGGTCTTAACTATTACTCTGGCCTAATAGCTAAGGTCTTAGACTCGGCCTCTGGCCTACTTGTTAAGGTCTTAACTCTTACTCTGGCCTAATAGCTAAGGTCTTAGACTCGTACTCTTTCCTAATGGTTAAGGTCTTAACTCTTACTGTGGCCTAATAGCTAAGGTCTTAGACTCGTACTCTGGCCTAATGGTTAAGGTCTTAACTCTTACTCTGGCCTAATAGCTAATGTCTTAGACTCGTACTATGGCCTACATGTTAAGGTCTTAACTCTTACTCTGGCCTAATAGCTAAGGTGTTAACTCTTACTCTGGCCTAATAGCTAAGGTCTTAGACTCGTACTGTAGCTAAGGTCTTAGACTCGTACTATGGCCTACAGGTAAAGGTCTTATCTCTTACTCTGGCCTAATAGCTAAGGTCTTAGACTCGTACTCTAGCCTACAGGTTAACGTCTTAACTCGTACTGTGGCCTAATAGCTAAGGACTTAAACTCGTACTGTGGCCTAATAGCTAAGGTCTTAACTCTTACTCTGGCCTAATAGCTAAGGTCTTCGACTCGTACTCTGGCCTAATGGTTAAGGTCTTAACTCTTACTCTGGTAAACTGGTTAAGGTTTTAACTCTTACTCTGGCCTAATAGCTAAGTTCTTAGACTCATACTCTGGCCTAATGGTTAAGGTCTTAACTCTTACTCTGGCCTACTGGTTAAGGTCTTAACTCTTACTCTGACCTAATAGCTAAGGTCTTAGACTCGTACTCTGGCCTAATGGTTAAGGTCTTAACTCTTAATCTGGCAGAATAGCTATGGTCTTAGACTCGTACTCTGGCCTACTGGTTAAGGTATTAACTCTTACTCTGGCCTACTGGTTAAGGTCTTAACTCTTACTCTGGCCTAATAGCTAAGGTCTTAGACTCGTACACTGGCCTAATGGTTAAGGTCTTAACTCTTACTCTGGCCTACTGGTTAAGGTCTTAACTCTTACTCTGGCCTAATAGCTAAGGTCTTAACTCTTACTCTGGCCTAATAGCTAAGGTCTTAACTCTTACTCTGGCCTAATAGCTAAGGTCTTAGACTCGTACTCTGTCCTAATGGTTAAGGTCATAACTCCTACTCTGGCCGAATAGCTAAGGTCTTAGACTCGTACTCTGGCCTACTGGTTAAGGTCTTAGCTCTTACTCTGGCCTACTGGTTAAGGTCTTAACTCTTACTCTGGCCTAATAGCTAAGGTCTTAACTCTTACTCTGGCCTAATAGCTAAGGTCTTAGACTCATACTCTGGCCTAATGGTTAAGGTTTTAACTCTTACTCTGGCCTACTGGTTAAGGTCTTAACTCTTACTCAGGCCTACTGGTTAAGGTCTTAACTCTTACTATGGCCTAATAGCTAAGGTCTTAGACTCGTACTCTGGCCTAAGGGTTAAGGCCTTAACTCTTACTCTGGCCTCCTGGTTAAGGTCTTAACTCTTACTCTGGCCTACTGGTTAAGGTCTTAACTCTTACTCTGGCCTAATAGCTAAAGTCTTAGACTCGCACTCTGGCCTAATGGTTAAGGTCTGAACTCTTTCTCTGGCCTAATAGCTAATGTCTTAGTCTCGTACTATGGCCTACAGGTTAAGGTCTTAACTCTTACTCTGGCCTAATAGCTAAGGTCTTAACTCTTACTCTGGCCTAATAGCTAAGGTCTTAGACTCGTACTCTGGCTTAATGGTTAAGGTCTTAACTCTTACTATGGCCTACTGGTTAAGGTCTTAACTCTTACTCTGGCCTAATAGCTAATGTCTTAGACTCGTACTATGACCTACAGGTTAAGGTCTTAACTCTTACTCTGGCCTAATAGCTAAGGTCTTAACTCTTACTCTGGCCTAATAGCTAAGGTCTTAGACTCGTACTCTGGCCTAATGCTTAAGGTCTTAACTCTCACTCTGGCCTACTGGTTAAGGTCTTAACTCTTACTCTGGCCTAATAGCTAAGGTCTTAGACTCGTACTCTGGCCTAATGGTTAAGGTCTTAACTCTTACTCTGGCCTAATAGCTAAGGTCTTAGACTCGTACTCTGGCCTACTGGTTAAGGTCCTAACTCTTTCTCTGGAATAATAGCTAAGGTTTTAGAATCGTACTCTGGCCTAATGGTTAAGTTCTTAACTCTTACTCTGGCCTACTGGTTAAGGTCTTAACTCTTACTCTGGCCTAATAGCTAAGGTCTTAACTCTTACTCTGGTCTAATAGCTAAGGTCTTAACTCTTACTCTGGCCTAATAGCTAAGGTCTTAGACTCGTACTCTGGTGTAATGATTAAGGTATTAACTCTTACTCTGGCCTACTGGTTAAGGTCTTAACTCTTACTCTGGCCTACTGGTTAAGGTCTTAACTCTTACTCTGGCCTAATAGCTAAGGTCTTAACTCTTACTCTGGCCTAATAGCTAAGGTCTTAGACTCGTACTCTAGCCTAATGGTTAAGGTCCTAACTCTTACTCAGGCCTACTGGTTAAGGTCTTAACTCTTACTCTGGCCTAATAGCTAAGGTCTTAACTCTTACTCTGGCCTAATAGCTAAGGTCTTAACTCTTACTCTGGCCTAATAGCTAAGGTCTTAGACTCGTACTCTGGCCTACTGGTTAAGGTCTTAGCTCTTACTCTGGCCTACTGGTTAAGGTCTTAACTCTTACTATGGCCTAATAGCTAAGGTCTTAACTCTTACTCTGGCCTAATAGCTAAGGTCTTACACTCGTACTCTGGCCTAATGGTTAAGGTCTTAACTCTTACTCTGGCCTAATAGCTAAAGTCTTAGACTCGTACTCTGGCCTAATGGTTAAGGTCTGAACTCTTACTCTGGCCTAATAGCTAATGTCTTAGACTCGTACTATGGCCTACAGGTTAAGGTCTTAACTCTTACTCTGGCCTAATAGCTAAGGTCTTAACTCTTACTCTGGCCTAATAGCTAAGGTCTTAGACTCGTACTCTGGCCTAATGGTTAAGATCTTAACTCTTACTCTGGCCTAATAGCTAAGGTCTTAGACTCGTACTCTGGCCTACTGGTTAAGGTCTTAACTCTTACTCTGGAATAATAGCTAAGGTTTTAGAATTGTACACTGGCCTAATGGTTAAGGTCTTAATTTTTACTCTGGCCTACTGGTTAAGGTCTTAACTCTTACTCTGGCCTAATAGCTAAGGTCTTAACTCTTACTCTGGTCTAATAGCTAAGGTCTTAACTCTTACTCTGGCCTAATAGCTAAGGTCTTAGACTCGTACTCTGGCGTAATGGTTAAGGTATTAACTCTTACTCTGGCCTACTGGTTAAGGTCTTAACTCTTACTCTGGCCTAATATCTAAGGTCTTAACTCTTACTCTGGTCTTATAGCTAAGGTCTTAACTCTTACTCTGGCCTAATAGCTAAGGTCTTAGACTCGTACTCTGGCCTAATGGTTTGGTCTTAACTCTTACTCTGGCCTAATAGCTAAGGTCTTAACTCTTACTCTGGCCTAATAGCTAAGGTCTTAGACTCGTACTCTGGCCTAATGGTTAAGGTCTTAACTCTTACTCTGGCCTAATAGCTAAGGTCTTAGACTCGTACTATGGCATACAGGTTAAGGTCTTAGATCTTACTCTGGCCTAATAGCCAAGGTCTTACTTACTCTGGCCTAATAGCTAAGGTCTTAGACTCGTACTCTGGCCTAATGGTTAAGGTCTTAACTCTTACTCTGGCCTACTGGTTAAGGTCTTAACTCTTACTCTGGCCTAATAGCTAAGGTCTTAACTCTTACTCTGGCCTAATAGCTAAGGTCTTAGAGTCGTACTCTGGCCTAATGGTTAAGGTCATAACTCTTACTCTGGCCGAATAGCTAAGGTCTTAGACTCGTACTCTGGCCTACTGGTTAAGGTCTTAGCTCTTACTCTGGCCTACTGGTTAAGGTCTTAACTCTTACTCTGGCCTAATAGCTAAGGTCTTAGACTCGTACTCTAGCATAATGGTTATGGTGTTAACTCTTACTCTGGCCTACTGGTTAAGGTCTTAACTCTTACTCTGGCCTAATAGCTAAGGTCTTAACTCTTACTCTGGCCTAATAGCTAAGGTCTTAGACTCATACTCTGGCCTAATGGTTAAGGTCTTAACTCTTACTCTGGCCTACTGGTTAAGGTCTTAACTCTTACTCAGGCCTACTGGTTAAGGTCTTAACTCTTACTATGGCCTAATAGCTAAGGTCTTAGGCTCGTACTCTGGCCTAATGGTTAAGGTCTTAACTCTTACTCTGGCCTAATAGCTAAGGTCTTAACTCTTACTCTGGCCTAATAGCTAAGGTCTTAGACTCGTACTATGGCCTACAGGTTAAGGTCTTAACTCTTACTCTGGCCTACTGGTTAAGGTCTTACCTCTTACTCTGGCCTAATAGCTAAGGTCTTAGACTCGTACTCTGGCCTACTGGTTAAGGTCTTAACTCTTACTCTGGCCTACTGGTTAAGGTCTTACCTCTTACTCTGGCCTAATAGCTAAGGTCTTAGACTCGTACTCTGGCCTACTGGTTAAGGTCTTAACTCTTACTCTGGCCTAATGGTTAAGGTCTTAACTCTTACTCTGGCCTACTGATTCAGGTCTTAACTCTTACTCTAGCCTAATAGCTAAGGTCTTAGAATCGTACTCTGGCCTAATGGTTCAGGTATTAACTCTTACTCTGGCCTACTGGTTAAGGTCTTAACTCTTACTCAGGCCTACTGGTTAAGGTCTTAACTCTTACTCTGGCCTAATAGCTAAGATCTTAGACTCGTACTCTGGCCTAATGGTTAAGGTCTTAACTCTTACTCTGGCCTAATAGCTAAGGTCTTAACTCTTACTCTGGCCTAATAGCTAAGGTCTTAGACTCGTACTCTGGCCTAATGGTTAAGGTCTTAACTCTCACTCTGGCCTACTGGTTAAGGTCTTAACTCTTACTCTGGCCTAATAGCTAAGGTCTTAGACTCGTACTCTGGCCTAATGGTTAAGGTCTTAACTCTTACTCTGGCCTAATAGCTAAGGTCTTAGACTCGTACTCTGGCCTACTGGTTAAGGTCCTAACTCTTTCTCTGGAATAATAGCTAAGGTTTTAGAATCGTACTCTGGCCTAATGGTTAAGGTCTTAACTCTTACTCTGGCCTACTGGTTAAGGTCTTAACTCTTACTCTGGCCTAATAGCTAAGGTATTAACTCTTACTCTGGTCTAATAGCTAAGGTCTTAACTCTTACTCTGGCCTAATAGCTAAGGTCTTAGACTCGTACTCTGGTGTAATGGTTAAGGTATTAACTCTTACTCTGGCCTACTGGTTAAGGTCTTAACTCTTACTCTGGCCTAATAGCTAAGGTCTTAGACTCGTACTCTAGCCTAATGGTTAAGGTCCTAACTCTTACTCTGGCCTACTGGTTAAGGTCTTAACTCTTACTCTGGCCTAATAGCTAAGGTCTTAACTCTTACTCTGGCCTAATAGCTAAGGTCTTAACTCTTACTCTGGCCTAATAGCTAAGGTCTTAGACTCGTACTCTGGCCTAATGGTTAAGGTCATAACTCTTACTCTGGCCGAATAGCTAAGGTCTTAGACTCGTACTCTGGCCTACTGGTTAAGGTCTTAGCTCTTACTCTGGCCTACTGGTTAAGGTCTTAACTCTTACTATGGCCTAATAGCTAAGGTCTTAACTCTTACTCTTGCCTAATATCTAAGGTCTTAGACTCGTACTCTGGCCTAATGGTTAAGGTCTTAACTCTTACTCTGGCCTAATAGCTAAGGTCTTAACTCTTACTCTGGCCTAATAGCTAAGGTCTTAGACTCGTACTCTGGCCTAATGGTTAAGGTCTTAACTCTTACTCTGGCCTAATAGCTAAAGTCTTAGACTCGTACTCTGGCCCAATGGTTAAGGTCTGAACTCTTACTCTGGCCTAATAGCTAATGTCTTAGACTCGTACTATGGCCTACAGGTTAAGGTCTTAACTCTTACTCTGGCCTAATAGCTAAGGTCTTAACTCTTACTCTGGCCTAATAGCTAAGGTCTTAGACTCGTACTCTGGCCTAATGTTTAAGGTCTTAACTCTTACTGTGGCCTAATAGCTAAGGTCTTAGACTTGTACTCTGGCCTACTGGTTAAGGTCTTAACTCTTACTCTGGAATAATAGCTAAGGTTTTAGAATTGTACACTGGGCTAATGGTTAAGGTCTTAATTTTTACTCTGGCCTACTGGTTAAGGTCTTAACTCTTACTCTGGCCTAATAGCTAAGGTCTTAACTCTTACTCTGGTCTAATAGCTAAGGTCTTAACTCTTACCCTGGCCTAATAGCTAAGGTCTTAGACTCGTACTCTGGCGTAATGGTTAAGGTATTAACTCTTACTCTGGCCTACTGGTTAAGGTCTTAACTCTTACTCTGGCCTAATATCTAAGGTCTTAACTCTTACTCTGGTCTTATAGCTAAGGTCTTAACTCTTACTCTGGCCTAATAGCTAAGGTCTTAGACTCGTACTCTGGCCTAATGGTTAAGGTCTTAACTCTTACTCTGGCCTAATAGCTAAGGTCTTAACTCTTACTCTGGCCTAATAGCTAAGGTCTTAGACTCGTACTCTGGCCTAATGGTTAAGGTCTTAACTCTTACTCTGGCCTAATAGCTAAGGTCTTAGACTCGTACTATGGCATACAGGTTAAGGTCTTAGATCTTACTCTGGCCTAATAGCCAAGGTCTTACTTACTCTGGCCTAATAGCTAAGGTCTTAGACTCGTACTCTGGCCTAATGGTTAAGGTCTTAACTCTTACTCTGGCCTAATAGCTAAGGTCTTAACTCTTACTCTGGTCTAATAGCTAAGGTCTTAACTCTTACTCTGGCCTAATAGCTAGGGTCTCAGACTCGTACTCTGGCGTAATGGTTAAGGTATTAACTCTTACTCTGGCCTACTGGTTAAGGTCTTAACTCTTACTCTGGCCTACTGGTTAAGGTCTTAACTCTTACTATGGCCTAATAGCTAAGGTCTTAACTCTTACTCTGGCCTAATATCTAAGGTCTTAGACTTGTACTCTGGCCTAATGGTTTAAATGTCTTAACTCTTACTCTGGCCCACTGGTTAAGGTCTTAACTCTTACTCTGGCCTAATAGCTAAGGTCTTAGACTCGTACTATGGGGTACAGGTTAAGGTCTTAAATCTTACTCTGGCCTACTGGTTAAGGTCTTATCTCTTACTCTGGCCTAATAGCTAAGGTCTTAGACTCGTACTCTGGCCTACTGGTTAAGGTCTTAACTCTTACTCTGGCCTAATAGCTAAGGTCTTCACTCTTACTCTAGCCTAATAGCTAAGGTCTTAGACTCGTACTCTGGCCTAATGGGTAAGGTCTTAACTCTTACTCTGGCCTACTGGTTAAGGTCTTAACTATTACTCTGGCCTAATAGCTAAGGTCTTAACTCTTACTCTGGCCTAATAGCTAAGGTCTTAGACTCGTACTCTGGCCTAATGGTTAAGGTCTTAACTCTTACTCTGGCCTACTGGTTAAGGTCTTAACTCTTACTCTGGCCTACTGGTTAAGGTCTTAACTCTTACTCTGGCCTAATAGCTAAGGTCTTAACTCTTACTCTGGCCTAATAGCTAAGGTCTTAACTCTTACTCTGGCCTAATAGCTATGGTCTTAGACTCGTACTCTGACCTAATGGTTAAGGTCTTAACTCTTACTCTGGCCTAATAACTAAGGTCTTAACTCTTACTCTGGCCTAATAGCTAAGGTCTTAGACTCGTACTCTGGCCTAATGGTTAAGGTCTTAACTATTACTCTGGCCTAATAGCTAAGGTCTTAGACTCGGCCTCTGGCCTACTTGTTAAGGTCTTAACTCTTACTCTGGCCTAATAGCTAAGGTCTTAGACTCGTACTCTTTCCTAATGGTTAAGGTCTTAACTCTTACTGTGGCCTAATAGCTAAGGTCTTAGACTCGTACTCTGGCCTAATGGTTAAGGTCTTAACTCTTACTCTGGCCTAATAGCTAATGTCTTAGACTCGTACTATGGCCTACATGTTAAGGTCTTAACTCTTACTCTGGCCTAATAGCTAAGGTGTTAACTCTTACTCTGGCCTAATAGCTAAGGTCTTAGACTCGTACTGTAGCTAAGGTCTTAGACTCGTACTATGGCCTACAGGTAAAGGTCTTATCTCTTACTCTGGCCTAATAGCTAAGGTCTTAGACTCGTACTCTAGCCTACAGGTTAACGTCTTAACTCTTACTGTGGCCTAATAGCTAAGGACTTAAACTCGTACTGTGGCCTAATAGCTAAGGTCTTAACTCTTACTCTGGCCTAATAGCTAAGGTCTTCGACTCGTACTCTGGCCTACTGGTTAAGGTCTTAACTCTTACTCTGACCTAATAGCTAAGGTCTTAGACTCGTACTCTGGCCTAATGGTTAAGGTCTTAACTCTTACTCTGGCCTAATAGCTAAGGTCTTAGACTCGTACTCTGGCCTACTGGTTAAGGTCCTAACTCTTTCTCTGGAATAATAGCTAAGGTTTTAGAATCGTACTCTGGCCTAATGGTTAAGGTCTTAACTCTTACTCTGGCCTACTGGTTAAGGTCTTAACTCTTACTCTGGCCTAATAGCTAAGGTCTTAACTCTTACTCTGGTCTAATAGCTAAGGTCTTAACTCTTACTCTGGCCTAATAGCTAAGGTCTTAGACTCGTACTCTGGTGTAATGATTAAGGTATTAACTCTTACTCTGGCCTACTGGTTAAGGTCTTAACTCTTACTCTGGCCTACTGGTTAAGGTCTTAACTCTTACTCTGGCCTAATAGCTAAGGTCTTAACTCTTACTCTGGCCTAATAGCTAAGGTCTTAGACTCGTACTCTAGCCTAATGGTTAAGGTCCTAACTCTTACTCAGGCCTACTGGTTAAGGTCTTAACTCTTACTCTGGCCTAATAGCTAAGGTCTTAACTCTTACTCTGGCCTAATAGCTAAGGTCTTAACTCTTACTCTGGCCTAATAGCTAAGGTCTTAGACTCGTACTCTGGCCTAATGGTTAAGGTCATAACTCTTACTCTGGCCAAATAGCTAAGGTCTTAGACTCGTACTCTGGCCTACTGGTTAAGGTCTTAGCTCTTACTCTGGCCTACTGGTTAAGGTCTTAACTCTTACTATGGCCTAATAGCTAAGGTCTTAACTCTTACTCTGGCCTAATAGCTAAGGTCTTACACTCGTACTCTGGCCTAATGGTTAAGGTCTTAACTCTTACTCTGGCCTAATAGCTAAAGTCTTAGACTCGTACTCTGGCCTAATGGTTAAGGTCTGAACTCTTACTCTGGCCTAATAGCTAATGTCTTAGACTCGTACTATGGCCTACAGGTTAAGGTCTTAACTCTTACTCTGGCCTAATAGCTAAGGTCTTAACTCTTACTCTGGCCTAATAGCTAAGGTCTTAGACTCGTACTCTGGCCTAATGGTTAAGGTCTTAACTCTTACTCTGGCCTAATAGCTAAGGTCTTAGACTCGTACTCTGGCCTACTGGTTAAGGTCTTAACTCTTACTCTGGAATAATAGCTAAGGTTTTAGATTTGTACACTGGCCTAATGGTTAAGGTCTTAATTTTTACTCTGGCCTACTGGTTAAGGTCTTAACTCTTACTCTGGCCTAATAGCTAAGGTCTTAACTCTTACTCTGGTCTAATAGCTAAGGTCTTAACTCTTACTCTGGCCTAATAGCTAAGGTCTTAGACTCGTACTCTGGCGTAATGGTTAAGGTATTAACTCTTACTCTGGCCTACTGGTTAAGGTCTTAACTCTTACTCTGGCCTAATATCTAAGGTCTTAACTCTTACTCTGGTCTTATAGCTAAGGTCTTAGACTCGTACTCTGGCCTAATGGTTAAGGTCTTAACTCTTACTCTGGCCTAATAGCTAAGGTCTTAGACTCGTACTATGGCATACAGGTTAAGGTCTTAGATCTTACTCTGGCCTAATAGCCAAGGTCTTACTTACTCTGGCCTAATAGCTAAGGTCTTAGACTCGTACTCTGGCCTAATGGTTAAGGTCTTAACTCTTACTCTGGCCTACTGGTTAAGGTCTTAACTCTTACTCTGGCCTAATAGCTAAGGTCTTAACTCTTACTCTGGCCTAATAGCTAAGGTCTTAGAGTCGTACTCTGGCCTAATGGTTAAGGTCATAACTCTTACTCTGGCCGAATAGCTAAGGTCTTAGACTCGTACTCTGGCCTACTGGTTAAGGTCTTAGCTCTTACTCTGGCCTACTGGTTAAGGTCTTAACTCTTACTCTGGCCTAATAGCTAAGGTCTTAGACTCGTACTCTAGCATAATGGTTATGGTGTTAACTCTTACTCTGGCCTACTGGTTAAGGTCTTAACTCTTACTCTGGCCTAATAGCTAAGGTCTTAACTCTTACTCTGGCCTAATAGCTAAGGTCTTAACTCTTACTCTGGCCTAATAGCTAAGGTCTTAGACTCATACTCTGGCCTAATGGTTAAGGTCTTAACTCTTACTCTGGCCTACTGGTTAAGGTCTTAACTCTTACTCAGGCCTACTGGTTAAGGTCTTAACTCTTACTATGGCCTAATAGCTAAGGTCTTAGGCTCGTACTCTGGCCTAATGGTTAAGGTCTTAACCCTTACTCTGGCCTAATAGCTAAGGTCTTAACTCTTACTCTGGCCTAATAGCTAAGGTCTTAGACTCGTACTATGGCCTACAGGTTAAGGTCTTAACTCTTACTCTGGCCTACTGGTTAAGGTCTTACCTCTTACTCTGGCCTAATAGCTAAGGTCTTAGACTCGTACTCTGGCCTACTGGTTAAGGTCTTAACTCTTACTCTGGCCTAATAGCTAAGGTCTTAACTCTTACTCTGGCCTAATAGCTAAGGTCTTAGACTCGTACTCTGGCCTAATGGTTAAGGTCTTAACTCTTACTCTGGCCTACTGATTCAGGTCTTAACTCTTACTCTGGCCTAATAGCTAAGGTCTTAGAATCGTACTCTGGCCTAATGGTTCAGGTATTAACTCTTACTCTGGCCTACTGGTTAAGGTCTTAACTCTTGCTCAGGCCTACTGGTTAAGGTCTTAACTCTTACTCTGGCCTAATAGCTAAGATCTTAGACTCGTACTCTGGCCTAATGGTTAAGGTCTTAACTCTTACTCTGGCCTAATAGCTAAGGTCTTAACTCTTACTCTGGCCTAATAGCTAAGGTCTTAGACCCGTACTATGGCCTACAGGTTCAGGTCTTAACTCTTACTCTGGCCTACTGGTTCAGGTCTTAACTCTTACTCTGGCCTAATAGCTAAGGTCTTAACTCTTACTCTGGTCTAATAGCTAAGGTCTTAACTCTTACTCTGGCCTAATAGCTAAGGCCTCAGACTCGTACTCTGGTGTAATGGTTAAGGTATTAACTCTTACTCTGGCCTACTGGTTAAGGTCTTAACTCTTACTCTGGCCTACTGGTTAGGGTCTTAACTCTTACTATGGCCTAATAGCTAAGGTCTTAGACTCGTACTCTGGCCTAATGGTTAAGGTCTTAACTCTTACTCTGGCCCACTGGTTAAGGTCTTAACTCTTACTCTGGCCTAATAGGTAAGGTCTTAGACTCGTACTCTGACCTACTGGTTAAGGTTTTAACTCTTACTCTGGCCTAATAGCTAAGGTCTTAGACTCATACTCTGGCCTAATGGTTAAGGTCTTAACTCTTACTCTGGCCTAATAGCTAAGGTCTTAACTCTTACTCTGGCCTAATAGTTAAGGTCTTAGACTCGTACTATGGCGTACAGGTTAAGGTCTTAAATATTACTCTGGCCTACTGGTTAAGGTCTTATCTCTTACTCTGGCCTAATAGCTAAGGTCTTAGACTCGTACTCTGGCCTACTGGTTAAGGTCTTAACTCTTACTCTGGCCTAATAGCTAAGGTCTTCACTCTTACTCTAGCCTAATAGCTAAGGTCTTAGACTCGTACTCTGGCCTAATGGGTAAGGTCTTAACTCTTACTCTGGCCTACTGGTTAAGGTCTTAACTCTTACTCTGGCCTAATAGCTAAGGTCTTAACTCTTACTCTGGCCTAATAGCTAAGGTCTTAGACTCGTACTCTGGCCTAATGGTTAAGGTCTTAACTCTTACTCTGGCCTACTGGTTAAGGTCTTAACTCTTACTCTGGCCTACTGGTTAAGGTCTTAACTCTTACTCTGGCCTAATAGCTAAGGTCTTAACTCTTACTCTGGCCTAATAGCTAAGGTCTTAACTCTTACTCTGGCCTAATAGCTATGGTCTTAGACTCGTACTCTGACCTAATGGTTAAGGTCTTAACTCTTACTCTGGCCTAATAGCTAAGGTCTTAACTCTTACTCTGGCCTAATAGCTAAGGTCTTAGACTCGTACTCTGGCCTAATGGTTAAGGTCTTAACTCTTACTCTGGACTAATAGCTAAGGTCTTAGACTCGGCCTCTGGCCTACTTGTTAAGGTCTTAACTCTTACTCTGGCCTAATAGCTAAGGTCTTAGACTCGTACTCTTGCCTAATGGTTAAGGTCTTAACTCTTACTCTGGCCTAATAGCTAAGGTCTTAGACTCGTACTCTGGCCTAATGGTTAAGGTCTTAACTCTTACTCTGGCCTAATAGCTAATGTCTTAGACTCGTACTATGGCTAAGGACTTAGACTCGTACTATGGCCTACAGGTTAAGGTCTTATCTCTTACTCTGGCCTAATAGCTAAGGTCTTAGACTCGTACTCTAGCCTACAGGTTAAGGTCTTAACTCTTACTGTGGCCTAATATCTAAGGACTTAAACTTGTACTGTGGCCTAATAGCTAAGGTCTTAACTCTTACTCTGGCCTAATAGCTAAGGTCTTCGACTCGTACTCTGGCCTAATGGTTAAGGTCTTAACTCTTACTCTGGTCAACTGGTTAAGGTTTTAACTCTTACTCTGGCCTAATAGCTAAGTTCTTAGACTCGTACTCTGGCCTAATGGTTAAGGTCTTAACTCTTACTCTGGCCTACTGGTTAAGGTCTTAACTCTTACTCTGACCTAATAGCTAAGGTCTTAGACTCGTACTCTGGCCTAATGGTTAAGGTCTTAACTCTTACTCTGGCCGAATAGCTATGGTCTTAGACTCGTACTCTGGCCTACTGGTTAAGGTATTAACTCTTACTCTGGCCCACTGGTTAAGGTCTTAACTCTTACTCTGGCCTAATAGCTAAGGTCTTAGACTCGTACTCTGGCCTAATGGTTAAGGTCTTAACTCTTACTCTGGCCTACTGGTTAAGGTCTTAACTCTTACTCTGGCCTAATAGCTAAGGTCTTAACTCTTACTCTGGCCTAATAGCTAAGGTCTTAGACTCATACTCTGGCCTAATGGTTAAGGTCTTAACTCTTAATTCTGGCCTACTGGTTAAGGTCTTAACTCTTACTCAGGCCTACTGGTTAAGGTCTTAACTCTTACTATGGCCTAATAGCTAAGGTCTTAGACTCGTACTCTGGCCTAATGGTTAAGGTCTTAACTCTTACTCTGGCCTAATAGCTAAGGTCTTAACTCTTACTCTGGCCTAATAGCTAAGGTCTTAGACTCGTACTCTAGCATAATGGTTATGGTGTTAACTCTTACTCTGGCCTACTGGTTAAGGTCTTAACTCTTACTCTGGCCTAATAGCTAAGGTCCTAACTCTTACTCTGGCCTAATAGCTAAGGTCTTAACTCTTACTCTGGCCTAATAGCTAAGGTCTTAGACTCATACTCTGGCCTAATGGTTAAGGTCTTAACTCTTACTCTGGCCTACTGGTTAAGGTCTTAACTCTTACTCAGGCCTACTGGTTAAGGTCTTAACTCTTACTATGGCCTAATAGCTAAGGTCTTAGGCTCGTACTCTGGCCTAATGGTTAAGGTCTTAACTCTTACTCTGGCCTAATAGCTAAGGTCTTACCTCTTACTCTGGCCTAATAGCTAAGGTCTTAGACTCGTACTATGGCCTACAGGTTAAGGTCTTAACTCTTACTCTGGCCTACTGGTTAAGGTCTTACCTCTTACTCTGGCCTAATAGCTAAGGTCTTAGACTCGTACTCTATTAGACCAGAGTAAGAGTTAAGACCTTAGCTATTAGGCCAGAGTAAGAGTTAAGACCTTAACCAGTAGGCCAGAGTAAAAATTAAGACCTTAACCATTAGGCCAGTGTACGATTCTAAAACCTTAGCTATTATTCCAGAGTAAGAGTTAAGACCTTAACCAGTAGGCCAGAGTACGAGTCTAAGACCTTAGCTATTAGGCCAGAGTAAGAGTTAAGACCTTAACCATTAGGCCAGAGTACGAGTCTAAGACCTTAGCTATTAGGCCAGAGTAAGAGTTAAGACCTTAGCTATTAGGCCAGAGTAAGAGTTAAGACCTTAACCTGTAGGCCATAGTACGAGTCTAAGACATTAACTATTAGGCCAGAGTAAGAGTTCAGACCTTAACCATTAGGCCAGAGTACGAGTCTAAGACTTTAGCTATTAGGCCAGAGTAAGAGTTAAGACCTTAACCATTAGGCCAGAGTACGAGTGTAAGACCTTAGCTATTAGGCCAGAGTAAGAGTTAAGACCTTAGCTATTAGGCCAGAGTAAGAGTTAAGACCTTAACCATTAGGCCAGAGTACGAGTCTAAGACCTTAGATATTAGGCAAGAGTAATAGTTAAGTCCTTAGCTATTAGGCCATAGTAAGAGTTAAGACCTTAACCAGTAGGCCAGAGTAAGAGCTAAGACCTTAACCAGTAGGCCAGAGTACGAGTCTAAGACCTTAGCTATTCGGCCAGAGTAAGAGTTATGACCTTAACCATTAGGCCAGAGTACGAGTCTAAGACCTTAGCTATTAGGCCAGAGTAAGAGTTAAGACCTTAGCTATTAGGCCAGAGTAAGAGTTAAGACCTTAGCTATTAGGCCAGAGTAAGAGTTAAGACCTTAACCAGTAGGCCAGAGTAAGAGTTAGGACCTTAACCATTAGGCTAGAGTACGAGTCTAAGACCTTAGCTATTAGGCCAGAGTAAGAGTTAGGACCTTAGCTATTAGGCCAGAGTAAGAGTTAAGACCTTAACCAGTAGTCCAGAGTAAGAGTTAAGACCTTAACCAGTAGGCCAGAGTAAGAGTTAATACCTTAATCATTACACCAGAGTACGAGTCTAAGACCTTAGCTATTAGGCCAGAGTAAGAGTTAAGACCTTAGCTATTAGACCAGAGTAAGAGTTAAGACCTTAGCTATTAGGCCAGAGTAAGAGTTAAGACCTTAACCAGTAGGCCAGAGTAAGAGTTAAGACCTTAACCATTAGGCCAGAGTACGATTCTAAAACCTTAGCTATTATTCCAGAGAAAGAGTTAGGACCTTAACCAGTAGGCCAGAGTACGAGTCTAAGACCTTAGCTATTAGGCCAGAGTAAGAGTTAAGACCTTAACCATTAGGCCAGAGTGTGAGTCTAAGACCTTAGATATTAGGCCAGAGTAAGAGTTAAGACCTTAACCAGTAGGCCAGAGTGAGAGTTAAGACCTTAACCATTAGGCCAGAGTACGAGTCTAAGACCTTAGCTATTAGGCCAGAGTAAGAGTTAAGACCTTAGCTATTAGGCCAGAGTAAGAGTTAAGACCTTAACCTGTAGGTCATAGTACGAGTCTAAGACATTAGCTATTAGGCCAGAGTAAGAGTTAAGACCTTAACCAGTAGGCCAGAGTAAGAGTTAAGACCTTAACCATTAACCCAGAGTACGAGTCTAAGACCTTAGCTATTAGGCCAGAGTAAGAGTTAAGACCTTAGCTATTAGGCCAGAGTAAGAGTTAGGACCTTAACCATTAGGCTAGAGTACGAGTCTAAGACCTTAGCTATTAGGCCAGAGTAAGAGTTAGGACCTTAGCTATTAGGCCAGAGTAAGAGTTAAGACCTTAACCAGTAGGCCAGAGTAAGAGTTAAGACCTTAACCAGTAGGCCAGAGTAAGAGTTAATACCTTAATCATTACACCAGAGTACGAGTCTAAGACCTTGGCTATTAGGCCAGAGTAAGAGTTAAGACCTTAGCTATTAGACCAGAGTAAGAGTTAAGACCTTAGCTATTAGGCCAGAGTAAGAGTTAAGACCTTAACCAGTAGGCCAGAGTAAGAGTTAAGACCTTAACCATTAGGCCAGAGTACGATTCTAAAACCTTAGCTATTATTCCAGAGAAAGAGTTAGGACCTTAACCAGTAGGCCAGAGTACGAGTCTAAGACCTTAGCTATTAGGCCAGAGTAAGAGTTAAGACCTTAACCATTAGGCCAGAGTATGAGTCTAAGACCTTAGATATTAGGCCAGAGTAAGAGTTAAGACCTTAACCAGTAGGCCAGAGTGAGAGTTAAGACCTTAACCATTAGGCCAGAGTACGAGTCTAAGACCTTAGCTATTAGGCCAGAGTAAGAGTTAAGACCTTAGCTATTAGGCCAGAGTAAGAGTTAAGACCTTAACCTGTAGGTCATAGTACGAGTCTAAGACATTAGCTATTAGGCCAGAGTAAGAGTTAAGACCTTAACCAGTAGGCCAGAGTAAGAGTTAAGACCTTAACCATTAAGCCAGAGTACGAGTCTAAGACCTTAGCTATTAGGCCAGAGTAAGAGTTAAGACCTTAGCTATTAGGCCAGAGTAAGAGTTAAGGCCTTAACCTGTAGGCCATAGTACGAGTCTAAGACATTAGCTATTAGGCCAGAGAAAGAGTTCAGACCTTAACCATTAGGCCAGAGTGCGAGTCTAAGACTTTAGCTATTAGGCCAGAGTAAGAGTTAAGACCTTAACCAGTAGGCCAGAGTAAGAGTTAAGACCTTAACCAGGAGGCCAGAGTAAGAGTTAAGGCCTTAACCCTTAGGCCAGAGTACGAGTCTAAGACCTTAGCTATTAGGCCATAGTAAGAGTTAAGACCTTAACCAGTAGGCCTGAGTAAGAGTTAAGACTTTAACCAGTAGGCCAGAGTAAGAGTTAAAACCTTAACCATTAGGCCAGAGTATGAGTCTAAGACCTTAGCTATTAGGCCAGAGTAAGAGTTAAGACCTTAGCTATTAGGCCAGAGTAAGAGTTAAGACCTTAACCAGTAGGCCAGAGTAAGAGTTAACACCATAACCATTATGCTAGAGTACGAGTCTAAGACCTTAGCTATTAGGCCAGAGTAAGAGTTAAGACCTTAACCAGTAGGCCAGAGTAAGAGCTAAGACCTTAACCAGTAGGCCAGAGTACGAGTCTAAAGACCTTAGCTATTCGGCCAGAGTAGGAGTTATGACCTTAACCATTAGGCCAGAGTAAGAGTTAAGACCTTAACCATTAGGTCAGAGTAAGAGTTAAGACCTTAGCTATTAGGCCAGACTAAGAGTTAAGACCTTAACCAGTAGGCCAGAGTAAGAGTTAAGACCTTAACCATTAGGCCAGAGTACGAGTCTAAGACCTTAGCTATTAGGCCAGAGTAAGAGTTAAGACCTTAACCAGTAGGCCAGAGTAAGAGTTAATACCTTAGCCAGTAGGCCAGAGTACGAGTCTAAGACCATAGCTATTCGGCCAGAGTAAGAGTTAAGACCTTAACCATTAGGCCAGAGTACGAGTCTAAGACCTTAGCTATTAGGTCAGAGTAAGAGTTAAGACCTTAACCAGTAGGCCAGAGTAAGAGTTAAGACCTTAACCATTAGGCCAGAGTACGAGTCTAAGAACTTAGCTATTAGGCCAGAGTAAGAGTTAAAACCTTAACCAGTTTACCAGAGTAAGAGTTAAGACCTTAACCATTAGGCCAGAGTACGAGTCGAAGACCTTAGCTATTAGGCCAGAGTAAGAGTTAAGACCTTAGCTATTAGGCCACAGTACGAGTTTAAGTCCTTAGCTATTAGGCCACAGTAAGAGTTAAGACGTTAACCTGTAGGCTAGAGTACGAGTCTAAGACCTTAGCTATTAGGCCAGAGTAAGAGATAAGACCTTTACCTGTAGGCCATAGTACGAGTCTAAGACCTTAGCTACAGTACGAGTCTAAGACCTTAGCTATTAGGCCAGAGTAAGAGTTAAGACCTTAGCTATTAGGCCAGAGTAAGAGTTAAGACCTTAACATGTAGGCCATAGTACGAGTCTAAGACATTAGCTATTATGCCAGAGTAAGAGTTAAGACCTTAACCATTAGGCCAGAGTAAGAGTTAAGACCTTAACCATTAGGCCAGAGTAAGAGTTAAGACCTTAGCTATTAGGCCAGACTAAGAGTTAAGACCTTAACCAGTAGGCCAGAGTAAGAGTTAAGACCTTAACCATTAGGCCAGAGTACGAGTCTAAGACCTTAGCTATTAGGCCAGAGTAAGAGTTAAGACCTTAACCAGTAGGCCAGAGTAAGAGTTAATACCTTAGCCAGTAGGCCAGAGTACGAGTCTAAGACCATAGCTATTCGGCCAGAGTAAGAGTTAAGACCTTAACCATTAGGCCAGAGTACGAGTCTAAGACCTTAGCTATTAGGTCAGAGTAAGAGTTAAGACCTTAACCAGTAGGCCAGAGTAAGAGTTAAGACCTTAACCATTAGGCCAGAGTACGAGTCTAAGAACTTAGCTATTAGGCCAGAGTAAGAGTTAAAACCTTAACCAGTTTACCAGAGTAAGAGTTAAGACCTTAACCATTAGGCCAGAGTACGAGTCGAAGACCTTAGCTATTAGGCCAGAGTAAGAGTTAAGACCTTAGCTATTAGGCCACAGTACGAGTTTAAGTCCTTAGCTATTAGGCCACAGTAAGAGTTAAGACGTTAACCTGTAGGCTAGAGTACGAGTCTAAGACCTTAGCTATTAGGCCAGAGTAAGAGATAAGACCTTTACCTGTAGGCCATAGTACGAGTCTAAGACCTTAGCTACAGTACGAGTCTAAGACCTTAGCTATTAGGCCAGAGTAAGAGTTAAGACCTTAGCTATTAGGCCAGAGTAAGTGTTAAGACCTTAACATGTAGGCCATAGTACGAGTCTAAGACATTAGCTATTATGCCAGAGTAAGAGTTAAGACCTTAACCATTAGGCCAGAGTAAGAGTTAAGACCTTAACCATTAGGCCAGAGTAAGAGTTAAGACCTTAGCTATTAGGCCAGAGTAAGAGTTAAGACCTTAACCAGTAGGCCAGAGTAAGAGTTAAGACCTTAACCATTAGGCCAGAGTACGAGTCTAAGACCTTAGCTATTAGGCCAGAGTAAGAGTTAAGACCTTAACCAGTAGGCCAGAGTAAGAGTTAATACCTTAGCCAGTAGGCCAGAGTACGAGTCTAAGACCATAGCTATTCGGCCAGAGTAAGAGTTAAGACCTTAACCATTAGGCCAGAGTACGAGTCTAAGACCTTAGCTATTAGGTCAGAGTAAGAGTTAAGACCTTAACCAGTAGGCCAGAGTAAGAGTTAAGACCTTAACCATTAGGCCAGAGTACGAGTCTAAGAACTTAGCTATTAGGCCAGAGTAAGAGTTAAAACCTTAACCAGTTTACCAGAGTAAGAGTTAAGACCTTAACCATTAGGCCAGAGTACGAGTCGAAGACCTTAGCTATTAGGCCAGAGTAAGAGTTAAGACCTTAGCTATTAGGCCACAGTACGAGTTTAAGTCCTTAGCTATTAGGCCACAGTAAGAGTTAAGACGTTAACCTGTAGGCTAGAGTACGAGTCTAAGACCTTAGCTATTAGGCCAGAGTAAGAGATAAGACCTTTACCTGTAGGCCATAGTACGAGTCTAAGACCTTAGCTACAGTACGAGTCTAAAACCTTAGCTATTAGGCCAGAGTAAGAGTTAAGACCTTAGCTAATAGGCCAGAGTAAGAGTTAAGACCTTAACATGTAGGCCAAAGTACGAGTCTAAGACATTAGCTATTAGGCCAGAGTAAGAGTTAAGACCTTAACCATTAGGCCAGAGTACGAGTCTAAGACCTTAGCTATTAGGCCACAGTAAGAGTTAAGACCTTAACCATTAGGAAAGAGTACGAGTCTAAGACCTTAGCTATTAGGCCAGAGTAAGAGTTAAAACCTTAACAAGTAGGCCAGAGGCCGAGTCTAAGACCTTAGCTATTAGGCCAGAGTAATAGTTAAGACCTTAACCATTAGGCCAGAGTACGAGTCTAAGACCTTAGCTATTAGGCCAGAGTAAGAGTTAAGACCTTAGCTATTAGGCCAGAGTAAGAGTTAAGACCTTAACCAGTAGGCCAGAGTAAGAGTTAAGACCTTAACCATTAGGCCAGAGTACGAGTCTAAGACCTTAGCTATTAGGCCAGAGTAAGAGTTAAGACCTTAGCTATTAGGCCAGAGTAAGAGTTAAGACCTTAACCAGTAGGCCAGAGTAAGAGTTAAGACCTTACCCATTAGGCCAGAGTACGAGTCTAAGACCTTAGCTATTAGGCTAGAGTAAGAGTGAAGACCTTAGCTATTAGGCCAGAGTAAGAGTTAAGACCTTAACCAGTAGGCCAGAGTACGAGTCTAAGACCTTAGCTATTAGGCCAGAGTAAGAGATAAGACCTTAACCAGTAGGCCAGAGTAAGATTTAAGACCTTAACCTGTACGCCATAGTACGAGTCTAAGACCTTAGCTATTAGGCCAGAGTAAGAGTTAAGACTGTAGCTATTAGGCCAAAGTAAGAGTTAAGACCTTAACCATTAGGCCAGAGTATGAGTCTAAGACCTTAGCTATTAGGCCAGAGTAAGAGTTAAGACCTTAACCATTAGGCCAGAGTACGAGTCTAAGACCTTAGCTATTAGGCCATAGTAAGAGTTAAGACCTTAACCAGTAGGCCTGAGTAAGAGTTAAGACCTTAACCAGTAGGCCAGAGTATGAGTCTAAGACCTTAGCTATTAGGCCAGAGTAAGAGTTAAGACCTTAGCTATTAGGCCAGAGTAAGAGTTCAGACCTTAACCAGTAGGCCAGAGTAAGAGTTAAGACCTTAACCATTAGGCCAGAGTACGAGTCTAAGACCTTAGCTATTAGGCCAGAGTAAGAGTTAAGACCTTAACCAGTAGGCCAGAGTAAGAGTTAATACCTTAACCAGTAGGCCAGAGTACGAGTCTAAGACCATAGCTATTCGGCCAGAGTAAGAGTTAAGACTGTAGCTATTAGGCCAAAGTAAGAGTTAAGACCTTAACCATTAGGCCAGAGTATGAGTCTAAGACCTTAGCTATTAGGCCAGAGTAAGAGTTAAGACCTTAACCATTAGGCCAGAGTACGAGTCTAAGACCTTAGCTATTAGGCCATAGTAAGAGTTAAGACCTTAACCAGTAGGCCTGAGTAAGAGTTAAGACCTTAACCAGTAGGCCAGAGTAAGAGTTAAGACCTTAACCATTAGGCCAGAGTATGAGTCTAAGACCTTAGCTATTAGGCCAGAGTAAGAGTTAAGACCTTAGCTATTAGGCCAGAGTAAGAGTTAAGACCTTAACCAGTAGGCCAGAGTAAGAGTTAAGACCTTAACCATTAGGCCAGAGTACGAGTCTAAGACCTTAGCTATTAGGCCAGAGTAAGAGTTAAGACCTTAACCAGTAGGCCAGAGTAAGAGTTAATACCTTAACCAGTAGGCCAGAGTACGAGTCTAAGACCATAGCTATTCGGCCAGAGTAAGAGTTAAGACCTTAACCATTAGGCCAGAGTACGAGTCTAAGACCTTAGCTATTAGGTCAGAGTAAGAGTTAAGACCTTAACCAGTAGGCCAGAGTAAGAGTTAAGACCTTAACCATTAGGCCAGAGTACGAGTCTAAGAACTTAGCTATTAGGCCAGAGTAAGAGTTAAAACCTTAACCATTTGACCAGAGTAAGAGTTAAGACCTTAACCATTAGGCCAGAGTACGAGTCGAAGACCTTAGCTGTTAGGCCAGAGTAAGAGTTAAGACCTTAGCTATTAGGCCACAGTACGAGTTTAAGTCCTTAGCTATTAGGCCACAGTAAGAGTTAAGACCTTAACCTGTAGGCTAGAGTACGAGTCTAAGAACTTAGCCATAGTACGAGTCTAAGACATTAGCTATTAGGCCAGAGTAAGAGTTAAGACCTTAACCATTAGGCCAGAGTACGAGTCTAAGACCTTAGCTATTAGGCCAGAGTAAGAGTTAAGACCTTAACAAGTAGGCCAGAGGCCGAGTCTAAGACCTTAGCTATTAGTCCAGAGTAAGAGTTAAGACCTTAACCATTAGGCCAGAGTACGAGTCTAAGACCTTAGCTATTAGGCCAGAGTAAGAGTTAAGACCTTAGCTATTAGGCCAGAGTAAGAGTTAAGACCTTAACCATTAGGTCAGAGTACCAGTCTAAGACCATAGCTATTAGGCCAGAGTAAGAGTTAAGACCTTAGCTATTAGGCCAGAGTAAGAGTTAAGACCTTAGCTATTAGGCCAGAGTAAGAGTTAAGACCTTAACCAGTAGGCCAGAGTAAGAGTTAAGACCTTAACCAGTAGGCCAGAGTAAGAGTTAAGACCTTAACCATTAGGCCAGAGTACGAGTCTAAGACCTTAGCTATTAGGCCAGAGTAAGAGTTAAGACCTTAGCTATTAGGCCAGAGTAAGAGTTAAGACCTTAACCAGTAGGCCAGAGTAAGAGTTAAGACCTTACCCATTAGGCCAGAGTACGAGTCTAAGACCTTAGCTATTAGGCTAGAGTAAGAGTGAAGACCTTAGCTATTAGGCCAGAGTAAGAGTTAAGACCTTAACCAGTAGGCCAGAGTACGAGTCTAAGACCTTAGCTATTAGGCCAGAGTAAGAGATAAGACCTTAACCAGTAGGCCAGAGTAATATTTAAGACCTTAACCTGTACGCCATAGTACGAGTCTAAGACCTTAACTATTAGGCCAGAGTAAGAGTTAAGACCTTAGCTATTAGGCCAGAGTAAGAGTTAAGACCTTAACCATTAGGCCAGAGTATGAGTCTAAGACCTTAGCTATTAGGCCAGAGTAAGAGTTAAAACCTTAACCAGTAGGTCAGAGTACGAGTCTAAGACCTTACCTATTGGGCCAGAGTAAGAGTTAAGACCTTAACCAGTGGGCCAGAGTAAGAGTTAAGACCTTAACCATTAGGCCAGAGTACGAGTCTAAGACCTTAGATATTAGGCCAGAGTAAGAGTTAAGACCTTAGCTATTAGGCCATAGTAAGAGTTAAGACCTTAACCAGTACGCCAGAGTAAGAGTTAAGACCTTAACCAGTAGGCCAGAGTAAGAGTTAATACCTTAACCATTACGCCAGAGTACGAGTATGAGACCTTAGCTATTAGGCCAGAGTAAGAGTTAAGACCTTAACCATTAGGCCAGAGTACGAGTCTAAGACCTTAGATATTAGGCCAGAGTAAGAGTTAAGACCTTAGCTATTAGGCCATAGTAAGAGTTAAGACCCTAACCAGTAGGCCAGAGTAAGAGTTAAGACCTTAACCAGTAGGCCAGAGTAAGAGTTAATACCTTAACCATTACGCCAGAGTACGAGTCTGAGGCCTTAGCTATTAGGCCAGAGTAAGAGTTAAGACCTTAGCTATTAGACCAGAGTAAGAGTTAAGACCTTAGCTATTAGGCCAGAGTAAGAATTAAGACCTTAACCAGTAGGCCAGAGTAAGAGTTAAGACCTTAACCTGTAGGCCATAGTACGGGTCTAAGACCTTAGCTATTATGCCAGAGTAAGAGTTAAGACCTTAGCTATTAGGCCAGAGTAAGAGTTAAGACCTTAACCATTAGGCCAGAGTACGAGTCTAAGATCTTAGCTATTAGGCCAGAGTAAGAGTTAAGACCTTAACCAGTAGGCCTGAGTAAGAGTTAAGACCTTAACCAGTAGGCCAGAGTAAGAGTTAATACCTGAACCATTAGGCCAGAGTACCAAGGTCTTAACTCTTACTCTGGCCTAATATCTAAGGTCTTAACTCTTACTCTGGTCTTATAGCTAAGGTCTTAACTCTTACTCTGGCCTAATAGCTAAGGTCTTAGACTCGTACTCTGGCCTAATGGTTAAGGTCTTAACTCTTACTCTGGCCTAATAGCTAAGGTCTTAACTCTTACTCTGGCCTAATAGCTAAGGTCTTAGACTCGTACTCTGGCCTAATGGTTAAGGTCTTAACTCTTACTCTGGCCTAATAGCTAAGGTCTTTGACTCGTACTATGGCATACAGGTTAAGGTCTTAGATCTTACTCTGGCCTAATAGCCAAGGTCTTACTTACTCTGGCCTAATAGCTAAGTTCTTAGACTCGTACTATGGCCTAATGGTTAAGGTCTTAACTCTTACTCTGGCCTACTGGTTAAGGTCTTAACTCTTACTCTGGCCTAATAGCTAAGGTCTTAACTCTTACTCTGGCCTAATGGTTAAGGTCATAACTCTTACTCTGGCCGAATAGCTAAGGTCTTAGACTCGTACTCTGGCCTACTGGTTAAGGTCTTAGCTCTTACTCTGGCCTACTGGTTAAGGTCTTAACTCTTACTCTGGCCTAATAGCTAAGGTCTTAGACTCGTACTCTAGCATAATGGTTATGGTGTTAACTCTTACTCTGGCCTACTGGTTAAGGTCTTAACTCTTACTCTGGCCTAATAGCTAAGGTCTTAACTCTTACTCTGGCCTAATAGCTAAGGTCTTAACTCTTACTCTGGCCTAATAGCTAAGGTCTTAGACTCATACTCTGGCCTAATGGTTAAGGTCTTAACTCTTACTCTGGCCTACTGGTTAAGGTCTTAACTCTTACTCAGGCCTACTGGTTAAGGTCTTAACTCTTGCTATGGCCTAATAGCTAAGGTCTTAGGCTCGTACTCTGGCCTAATGGTTAAGGTCTTAACTCTTACTCTGGCCTAATAGCTAAGGTCTTAACTCTTACTCTGGCCTAATAGCTAAGGTCTTAGACTCGTACTATGGCCTACAGGTTAAGGTCTTAACTCTTACTCTGGCCTACTGGTTAAGGTCTTACCTCTTACTCTGGCCTAATAGCTAAGGTCTTAGACTCGTACTCTGGCCTACTGGTTAAGGTCTTAACTCTTACTCTGGCCTAATAGCTAAGGTCTTAACTCTTACTCTGGCCTAATAGCTAAGGTCTTAGACTCGTACTCTGGCCTAATGGTTAAGGTCTTAACTCTTACTCTGGCCTACTGATTCAGGTCTTAACTCTTACTCTGGCCTAATAGCTAAGGTCTTAGAATCGTACTCTGGCCTAATGGTTCAGGTATTAACTCTTACTCTGGCCTACTGGTTAAGGTCTTAACTCTTACTCAGGCCTACTGGTTAAGGTCTTAACTCTTACTCTGGCCTAATAGCTAAGATCTTAGACTCGTACTCTGGCCTAATGGTTAAGGTCTTAACTCTTACTCTGGCCTAATAGCTAAGGTCTTAACTCTTACTCTGGCCTAATAGCTAAGGTCTTAGACCCGTACTATGGCCTACAGGTTAAGGTCTTAACTCTTACTCTGGCCTACTGGTTAAGGTCTTAACTCTTACTCTGGCCTAATAGCTAAGGTCTTAACTCTTACTCTGGTCTAATAGCAAAGGTCTTAACTCCTACTCTGGCCTAATAGCTAAGGCCTCAGACTCGTACTCTGGCGTAATGGTTAAGGTATTAACTCTTACTCTGGCCTACTGGTTAAGGTCTTAACTCTTACTCTGGCCTACTGGTTAGGGTCTTAACTCTTACTATGGCCTAATAGCTAAGGTCTTAACTCTTACTCTGGCCAAATATCTAAGGTCTTAGACTCATACTCTGGCCTAATGGTTAAGGTCTTAACTCTTACTCTGGCCCACTGGTTAAGGTCTTAACTCTTACTCAGGCCTACTGGTTAAGGTCTTAACTCTTGCTATGGCCTAATAGCTAAGGTCTTAGGCTCGTACTCTGGCCTAATGGTTAAGGTCTTAACTCTTACTCTGGCCTAATAGCTAAGGTCTTAACTCTTACTCTGGCCTAATAGCTAAGGTCTTAGACTCGTACTATGGCCTACAGGTTAAGGTCTTAACTCTTACTCTGGCCTACTGGTTAAGGTCTTACCTCTTACTCTGGCCTAATAGCTAAGGTCTTAGACTCGTACTCTGGCCTACTGGTTAAGGTCTTAACTCTTACTCTGGCCTAATAGCTAAGGTCTTAACTCTTACTCTGGCCTAATAGCTAAGGTCTTAGACTCGTACTCTGGCCTAATGGTTAAGGTCTTAACTCTTACTCTGGCCTACTGATTCAGGTCTTAACTCTTACTCTGGCCTAATAGCTAAGGTCTTAGAATCGTACTCTGGCCTAATGGTTCAGGTATTAACTCTTACTCTGGCCTACTGGTTAAGGTCTTAACTCTTACTCAGGCCTACTGGTTAAGGTCTTAACTCTTACTCTGGCCTAATAGCTAAGATCTTAGACTCGTACTCTGGCCTAATGGTTAAGGTCTTAACTCTTACTCTGGCCTAATAGCTAAGGTCTTAACTCTTACTCTGGCCTAATAGCTAAGGTCTTAGACCCGTACTATGGCCTACAGGTTAAGGTCTTAACTCTTACTCTGGCCTACTGGTTAAGGTCTTAACTCTTACTCTGGCCTAATAGCTAAGGTCTTAACTCTTACTCTGGTCTAATAGCAAAGGTCTTAACTCCTACTCTGGCCTAATAGCTAAGGCCTCAGACTCGTATTTTGGCGTAATGGTTAAGGTATTAACTCTTACTCTGGCCTACTGGTTAAGGTCTTAACTCTTACTCTGGCCTACTGGTTAGGGTCTTAACTCTTACTATGGCCTAATAGCTAAGGTCTTAACTCTTACTCTGGCCAAATATCTAAGGTCTTAGACTCATACTCTGGCCTAATGGTTAAGGTCTTAACTCTTACTCTGGCCCACTGGTTAAGGTCTTAACTCTTACTCTGGCCTAATAGGTAAGGTCTTAGACTCGTACTCTGACCTACTGGTTAAGGTTTTAACTCTTACTCTGGCCTAATAGCTAAGGTCTTAGACTCATACTCTGGCCTAATGGTTAAGGTCTTAACTCTTACTCTGGCCTAATAGCTAAGGTCTTAACTCTTACTCTGGCCTAATAGTTAAGGTCTTAGACTCGTACTATGGCGTACAGGTTAAGGTCTTAAATATTACTCTGGCCTACTGGTTAAGGTCTTATCTCTTACTCTGGCCTAATAGCTAAGGTCTTAGACTCGTACTCTGGCCTTCTGGTTAAGGTCTTAACTCTTACTCTGGCCTAATAGCTAAGGTCTTCACTCTTACTCTAGCCTAATAGCTAAGGTCTTAGACTCGTACTCTGGCCTAATGGGTAAGGTCTTAACTCTTACTCTGGCCTACTGGTTAAGGTCTTAACTCTTACTCTTGCCTAATAGCTAAGGTCTTAACTCTTACTCTGGCCTAATAGCTAAGGTCTTAGACTCGTACTCTGGCCTAATGGTTAAGGTCTTAACTCTTACTCTGGCCTACTGGTTAAGGTCTTAACTCTTACTCTGGCCTACTGGTTAAGGTCTTAACTCTTACTCTGGCCTAATAGCTAAGGTCTTAACTCTTACTCTGGCCTAATAGCTATGGTCTTAGACTCGTACTCTGACCTAATGGTTAAGGTCTTAACTCTTACTCTGGCCTAATAGCTAAGGTCTTAACTCTTACTCTGGCCTAATAGCTAAGGTCTTAGACTCGTACTCTGGCCTAATGGTTAAGGTCTTAACTCTTACTCTGGACTAATAGCTAAGGTCTTAGACTCGGCATCTGGCCTACTTGTTAAGGTCTTAACTCTTACTCTGGCCTAATAGTTAAGGTCTTAGACTCATACTCTTGCCTAATGGTTAAGGTCTTAACTCTTACTCTGGCCTAATAGCTAAGGTCTTAGACTCGTACTCTGGCCTAATGGTTAAGGTCTTAACTCTTACTGTGGCCTAATAGCTAAGGACTTAAACTCGTACTGTGGCCTAATAGCTAAGGTCTTAACTCTTACTCTGGCCTAATAGCTAAGGTCTTCGACTCGTACTCTGGCCTAATGGTTAAGGTCTTAACTCTTACTCTGGTCAACTGGTTAAGGTTTTAACTCTTACTCTGGCCTAATAGCTAAGTTCTTAGACTCGTACTCTGGCCTAATGGTTAAGGTCTTAACTCTTACTCTGGCCTACTGGTTAAGGTCTTAACTCTTACTCTGACCTAATAGCTAAGGTCTTAGACTCGTACTCTGGCCTAATGGTTAAGGTCTTAACTCTTACTCTGGCCGAATAGCTATGGTCTTAGACTCGTACTCTGGCCTACTGGTTAAGGTATTAACTCTTACTCTGGCCTACTGGTTAAGGTCTTAACTCTTACTCTGGCCTAATAGCTAAGGTCTTAGACTCGTACTCTGGCCTAATGGTTAAGGTCTTAACTCTTACTCTGGCCTACTGGTTAAGGTCTTAACTCTTACTCTGGCCTAATAGCTAAGGTCTTAACTCTTACTCTGGCCTAATAGCTAAGGTCTTAGACTCATACTCTGGCCTAATGGTTAAGGTCTTAACTCTTACTCTGGCCTACTGGTTAAGGTCTTAACTCTTACTCAGGCCTACTGGTTAAGGTCTTAACTCTTACTATGGCCTAATAGCTAAGGTCTTAGACTCGTACTCTGGCCTAATGGTTAAGGTCTTAACTCTTACTCTGGCCTAATAGCTAAGGTCTTAACTCTTACTCTGACCTAATAGCTAAGGTCATAGACTCGTACTATGGCCTACAGGTTAAGGTCTTAACTCTTACTCTGGCCTACTGGTTAAGGTCTTAACTCTTATTCTGGCCTAATAGCTAAGGTCTTAGACTCGTACTCTGGCCTACTGGTTAAGGTCTTAACTCTTACTCTGGCCTAATAGCTAAGGTCTTAACTCTTACTCTGGCCTAATAGCTAAGGTCTTAGACTCGTACTCTGGCCTAATGGTTAAGGTCTTAACTCTTACTCTGGCCTACTGATTCAGGTCTTAACTCTTACTCTGGCCTAATAGCTAAGGTCTTAGACTCGTACTCTGGCCTAATGGTTCAGGTCTTAACTCTTACTCTGGCCTACTGGATAAGGTCTTAACTCTTACTCAGGACTACTGGTTAAAGTCTTAACTCTTGCTCTGGCCTAATAGCTAAGATCTTAGACTCGTACTCTGGCCTAATGGTTAAGGTCTTAACTCTTACTCTGGCCTAATAGCTAAGGTCTTAACTCTTACTCTGGCCTAATAGCTAAGGTCTTAGACCCGTACTATGGCCTACAGGTTAAGGTCTTAACTCTTACTCTGGCCTACTGGTTAAGGTCTTAACTCTAACTCTGGCCTAATAGCTAAGGTCTTAACTCTTACTCTGGTCTAATAGCTAAGGTCTTAACTCTTACTCTGGCCAAATAGCTAAGGTCTTAACTCTTACTCTGGCCGAATAGCTATGGTCTTAGACTCGTACTCTGGCCTACTGGTTAAGGTATTAACTCTTACTCTGGCCTACTGGTTAAGGTCTTAACTCTTACTCTGGCCTAATAGCTAAGGTCTTAGACTCGTACTCTGGCCTAATGGTTAAGGTCTTAACTCTTACTCTGGCCTACTGGTTAAGGTATTAACTCTTACTCTGGCCTAATAGCTAAGGTCTTAACTCTTACTCTGGCCTAATAGCTAAGGTCTTAACTCTTACTCTGGCCTAATAGCTAAGGTCTTAGACTCGTACTCTGGCCTAATGGTTAAGGTCATAACTCCTACTCTGGCCGAATAGCTAAGGTCTTAGACTCGTACTCTGGCCTACTGGTTAAGGTCTTAGCTCTTACTCTGGCCTACTGGTTAAGGTCTTAACTCTTACTCTGGCCTAATAGCTAATGTCTTAGACTCGTACTCTAGCATAATGGTTATGGTGTTAACTCTTACTCTGGCCTACTGGTTAAGGTCTTAACTCTTACTCAGGCCTACTGGTTAAGGTCTTAACTCTTACTATGGCCTAATAGTTAAGGTCTTAGACTCGTACTCTGGCCTAAGGGTTAAGGCCTTAACTCTTACTCTGGCCTCCTGGTTAAGGTCTTAACTCTTACTCTGGCCTACTGGTTAAGGTCTTAACTCTTACTCTGGCCTAATAGCTAAAGTCTTAGACTCACACTCTGGCCTAATGGTTAAGGTCTGAACTCTTTCTCTGGCCTAATAGCTAATGTCTTAGACTCGTACTATGGCCTACAGGTTAAGGTCTTAACTCTTACTCTGGCCTAATAGCTAAGGTCTTAACTCTTACTCTGGCCTAATAGCTAAGGTCTTAGACTCGTACTCTGGCCTAATGGTTAAGGTCTTAACTCTTACTCTGGCCTACTGGTTAAGGTCTTAACTCTTACTCTGGCCTAATAGCTAATGTCTTAGACTCGTACTATGGCCTACAGGTTAAGGTCTTAACTCTTACTCTGGCCTAATAGCTAAGGTCTTAACTCTTACTCTGGCCTAATAGCTAAGGTCTTAGACTCGTACTCTGGCCTAATGGTTAAGGTCTTAACTCTCACTCTGGCCTACTGGTTAAGGTCTTAACTCTTACTCTGGCCTAATAGCTAAGGTCTTAGACTCGTACTCTGGCCTAATGGTTAAGGTCTTAACACTTACTCTGGCCTAATAGCTAAGGTCTTAGACTCGTACTCTGGCCTACTGGTTAAGGTCCTAACTCTTTCTCTGGAATAATAGCTAAGGTTTTAGAATCGTACTCTGGCCTAATGGTTAAGGTCTTAACTCTTACTCTGGCCTACTGGTTAAGGTCTTAACTCTTACTCTGGCCTAATAGCTAAGGTCTTAACTCTTACTCTGGTCTAATAGCTAAGGTCTTAACTCTTACTCTGGCCTAATAGCTAAGGTCTTAGACTCGTACTCTGGTGTAATGGTTAAGGTATTAACTCTTACTCTGCCCTACTGGTTAAGGTCTTAACTCTTACTCTGGCCTACTGGTTAAGGTCTTAACTCTTACTCTGGCCTAATAGCTAAGGTGTTAACTCTTACTCTGGCCTAATAGTTAAGGTCTTAGACTCGTACTCTAGCCTAATGGTTAAGGTCCTAACTCTTACTCTGGCCTACTGGTTAAGGTCTTAACTCTTACTCTGGCCTAATAGCTAAGGTCTTAACTCTTCCTCTGGCCTAATAGCTAAGGTCTTAACTCTTACTCTGGCCTAATAGCTAAGGTCTTAGACTCGTACTCTGGCCTAATGGTTAAGGTCATAACTCTTACTCTGGCCGAATAGCTAAGGTCTTAGACTCGTACTCTGGCCTACTGGTTAAGGTCTTAGCTCTTACTCTGGCCTACTGGTTAAGGTCTTAACTATTACTATGGCCTAATAGCTAAGGTCTTAACTCTTACTCTTGCCTAATATCTAAGGTCTTAGACTCGTACTCTGGCCTAATGGTTAAGGTCTTAACTCTTACTCTGGCCTAATAGCTAAGGTCTTAACTCTTAATCTGGCCTAATAGCTAAGGTCTTAGACTCGTACTCTGGCCTAATGGTTAAGGTCTTAACTCTTACTCTGGCCTAATAGCTAAAGTCTTAGACTCGTACTCTGGCCTAATGGTTAAGGTCTGAACTCTTACTCTGGCCTAATAGCTAATGTCTTAGACTCGTACTATGGCCTACAGGTTAAGGTCTTAACTCTTACTCTGGCCTAATAGCTAAGGTCTTAACTCTTACTCTGGCCTAAAAGCTAAGGTCTTAGACTCGTACTCTGGCCTAATGGTTAAGGTCTTAACTCTTACTCTGGCCTAATAGCTAAGGTCTTAGACTCGTACTCTGGCCTACTGGTTAAGGTCTTAACTCTTACTCTGGAATAATAGCTAAGGTTTTAGAATCGTACACTGGCCTAATGGTTAAGGTCTTAATTTTTACTCTGGCCTACTGGTTAAGGTCTTAACTCTTACTCTGGCCTAATAGCTAAGGTCTTAACTCTTACTCTGGTCTAATAGCTAAGGTCTTAACTCTTACTCTGGCCTAATAGCTAAGGTCTTAGACTCGTACTCTGGCGTAATGGTTAAGGTATTAACTCTTACTCTGGCCTACTGGTTAAGGTCTTAACTCTTACTCTGGCCTAATAGCTAAGGTCTTAGACTCGTACTCTGGCCTAATGGTTAAGGTCTTAACTCTTACTCTGGCCTACTGGTTAAGGTCTTAACTCTTACTCTGGCCTAATAGCTAAGGTCTTAACTCTTACTCTGGCCTAATAGCTAAGGTCTTAGACTCATACTCTGGCCTAATGGTTAAGGTCTTAACTCTTACTCTGGCCTACTGGTTAAGGTCTTAACTCTTACTCAGGCCTACTGGTTAGGGTCTTAACTCTTACTCTGGCCTAATAGCTAAGGTCTTAACTCTTACTCTGGCCTAATAGCTAAGGTCTTAACTCTTACTCTGGCCTAATATCTAAGGTCTTAGAGTCGTACTCTGGCCTAATGGTTAAGGTCTTAACTCTTACTCTGGCCCACTGGTTAAGGTCTTAACTCTTACTCTGGCCTAATAGGTAAGGTCTTAGACTCGTACTCTGACCTACTGGTTAAGGTTTTAACTCTTACTCTGGCCTAATAGCTAAGGTCTAAGACTCATACTCTGGCCTAATGGTTAAGGTCTTAACTCTTACTCTGGCCTAATAGCTAAGGTCTTAACTCTTACTCTGGCCTAATAGTTAAGGTCTTAGACTCGTACTATGGCGTACAGGTTAAGGTCTTAAATATTACTCTGGCCTACTGGTTAAGGTCTTATCTCTTACTCTGGCCTAATAGCTAAGGTCTTAGACTCGTACTTTGGCCTACTGGTTAAGGTCTTAACTCATACTCTGGCCTAATAGCTAAGGTCTTCACTCTTACTCTAGCCTAATAGCTAAGGTCTTAGACTCGTACTCTGGCCTAATGGGTAAGGTCTTAACTCTTACTCTGGCCTACTGGTTAAGGTCTTAACTCTTACTCTGGCCTAATAGCTAAGGTCTTAACTCTTACTCTGGTCTAATAGCAAAGGTCTTAACTCCTACTCTGGCCTAATAGCTAAGGCCTCAGACTCGTATTTTGGCGTAATGGTTAAGGTATTAACTCTTACTCTGGCCTACTGGTTAAGGTCTTAACTCTTACTCTGGCCTACTGGTTAGGGTCTTAACTCTTACTATGGCCTAATAGCTAAGGTCTTAACTCTTACTCTGGCCAAATATCTAAGGTCTTAGACTCATACTCTGGCCTAATGGTTAAGGTCTTAACTCTTACTCTGGCCCACTGGTTAAGGTCTTAACTCTTACTCTGGCCTAATAGGTAAGGTCTTAGACTCGTACTCTGACCTACTGGTTAAGGTTTTAACTCTTACTCTGGCCTAATAGCTAAGGTCTTAGACTCATACTCTGGCCTAATGGTTAAGGTCTTAACTCTTACTCTGGCCTAATAGCTAAGGTCTTAACTCTTACTCTGGCCTAATAGTTAAGGTCTTAGACTCGTACTATGGCGTACAGGTTAAGGTCTTAAATATTACTCTGGCCTACTGGTTAAGGTCTTATCTCTTACTCTGGCCTAATAGCTAAGGTCTTAGACTCGTACTCTGGCCTTCTGGTTAAGGTCTTAACTCTTACTCTGGCCTAATAGCTAAGGTCTTCACTCTTACTCTAGCCTAATAGCTAAGGTCTTAGACTCGTACTCTGGCCTAATGGGTAAGGTCTTAACTCTTACTCTGGCCTACTGGTTAAGGTCTTAACTCTTACTCTTGCCTAATAGCTAAGGTCTTAACTCTTACTCTGGCCTAATAGCTAAGGTCTTAGACTCGTACTCTGGCCTAATGGTTAAGGTCTTAACTCTTACTCTGGCCTACTGGTTAAGGTCTTAACTCTTACTCTGGCCTACTGGTTAAGGTCTTAACTCTTACTCTGGCCTAATAGCTAAGGTCTTAACTCTTACTCTGGCCTAATAGCTATGGTCTTAGACTCGTACTCTGACCTAATGGTTAAGGTCTTAACTCTTACTCTGGCCTAATAGCTAAGGTCTTAACTCTTACTCTGGCCTAATAGCTAAGGTCTTAGACTCGTACTCTGGCCTAATGGTTAAGGTCTTAACTCTTACTCTGGACTAATAGCTAAGGTCTTAGACTCGGCATCTGGCCTACTTGTTAAGGTCTTAACTCTTACTCTGGCCTAATAGTTAAGGTCTTAGACTCATACTCTTGCCTAATGGTTAAGGTCTTAACTCTTACTCTGGCCTAATAGCTAAGGTCTTAGACTCGTACTCTGGCCTAATGGTTAAGGTCTTAACTCTTACTGTGGCCTAATAGCTAAGGACTTAAACTCGTACTGTGGCCTAATAGCTAAGGTCTTAACTCTTACTCTGGCCTAATAGCTAAGGTCTTCGACTCGTACTCTGGCCTAATGGTTAAGGTCTTAACTCTTACTCTGGTCAACTGGTTAAGGTTTTAACTCTTACTCTGGCCTAATAGCTAAGTTCTTAGACTCGTACTCTGGCCTAATGGTTAAGGTCTTAACTCTTACTCTGGCCTACTGGTTAAGGTCTTAACTCTTACTCTGACCTAATAGCTAAGGTCTTAGACTCGTACTCTGGCCTAATGGTTAAGGTCTTAACTCTTACTCTGGCCGAATAGCTATGGTCTTAGACTCGTACTCTGGCCTACTGGTTAAGGTATTAACTCTTACTCTGGCCTACTGGTTAAGGTCTTAACTCTTACTCTGGCCTAATAGCTAAGGTCTTAGACTCGTACTCTGGCCTAATGGTTAAGGTCTTAACTCTTACTCTGGCCTACTGGTTAAGGTCTTAACTCTTACTCTGGCCTAATAGCTAAGGTCTTAACTCTTACTCTGGCCTAATAGCTAAGGTCTTAGACTCATACTCTGGCCTAATGGTTAAGGTCTTAACTCTTACTCTGGCCTACTGGTTAAGGTCTTAACTCTTACTCAGGCCTACTGGTTAAGGTCTTAACTCTTACTATGGCCTAATAGCTAAGGTCTTAGACTCGTACTCTGGCCTAATGGTTAAGGTCTTAACTCTTACTCTGGCCTAATAGCTAAGGTCTTAACTCTTACTCTGGCCTAATAGCTAAGGTCATAGACTCGTACTATGGCCTACAGGTTAAGGTCTTAACTCTTACTCTGGCCTACTGGTTAAGGTCTTAACTCTTATTCTGGCCTAATAGCTAAGGTCTTAGACTCGTACTCTGGCCTACTGGTTAAGGTCTTAACTCTTACTCTGGCCTAATAGCTAAGGTCTTAACTCTTACTCTGGCCTAATAGCTAAGGTCTTAGACTCGTACTCTGGCCTAATGGTTAAGGTCTTAACTCTTACTCTGGCCTACTGATTCAGGTCTTAACTCTTACTCTGGCCTAATAGCTAAGGTCTTAGACTCGTACTCTGGCCTAATGGTTCAGGTCTTAACTCTTACTCTGGCCTACTGGATAAGGTCTTAACTCTTACTCAGGACTACTGGTTAAAGTCTTAACTCTTGCTCTGGCCTAATAGCTAAGATCTTAGACTCGTACTCTGGCCTAATGGTTAAGGTCTTAACTCTTACTCTGGCCTAATAGCTAAGGTCTTAACTCTTACTCTGGCCTAATAGCTAAGGTCTTAGACCCGTACTATGGCCTACAGGTTAAGGTCTTAACTCTTACTCTGGCCTACTGGTTAAGGTCTTAACTCTAACTCTGGCCTAATAGCTAAGGTCTTAACTCTTACTCTGGTCTAATAGCTAAGGTCTTAACTCTTACTCTGGCCAAATAGCTAAGGTCTTAACTCTTACTCTGGCCGAATAGCTATGGTCTTAGACTCGTACTCTGGCCTACTGGTTAAGGTATTAACTCTTACTCTGGCCTACTGGTTAAGGTCTTAACTCTTACTCTGGCCTAATAGCTAAGGTCTTAGACTCGTACTCTGGCCTAATGGTTAAGGTCTTAACTCTTACTCTGGCCTACTGGTTAAGGTATTAACTCTTACTCTGGCCTAATAGCTAAGGTCTTAACTCTTACTCTGGCCTAATAGCTAAGGTCTTAACTCTTACTCTGGCCTAATAGCTAAGGTCTTAGACTCGTACTCTGGCCTAATGGTTAAGGTCATAACTCCTACTCTGGCCGAATAGCTAAGGTCTTAGACTCGTACTCTGGCCTACTGGTTAAGGTCTTAGCTCTTACTCTGGCCTACTGGTTAAGGTCTTAACTCTTACTCTGGCCTAATAGCTAATGTCTTAGACTCGTACTCTAGCATAATGGTTATGGTGTTAACTCTTACTCTGGCCTACTGGTTAAGGTCTTAACTCTTACTCAGGCCTACTGGTTAAGGTCTTAACTCTTACTATGGCCTAATAGTTAAGGTCTTAGACTCGTACTCTGGCCTAAGGGTTAAGGCCTTAACTCTTACTCTGGCCTCCTGGTTAAGGTCTTAACTCTTACTCTGGCCTACTGGTTAAGGTCTTAACTCTTACTCTGGCCTAATAGCTAAAGTCTTAGACTCACACTCTGGCCTAATGGTTAAGGTCTGAACTCTTTCTCTGGCCTAATAGCTAATGTCTTAGACTCGTACTATGGCCTACAGGTTAAGGTCTTAACTCTTACTCTGGCCTAATAGCTAAGGTCTTAACTCTTACTCTGGCCTAATAGCTAAGGTCTTAGACTCGTACTCTGGCCTAATGGTTAAGGTCTTAACTCTTACTCTGGCCTACTGGTTAAGGTCTTAACTCTTACTCTGGCCTAATAGGTAATGTCTTAGACTCGTACTATGGCCTACAGGTTAAGGTCTTAACTCTTACTCTGGCCTAATAGCTAAGGTCTTAACTCTTACTCTGGCCTAATAGCTAAGGTCTTAGACTCGTACTCTGGCCTAATGGTTAAGGTCTTAACTCTCACTCTGGCCTACTGGTTAAGGTCTTAACTCTTACTCTGGCCTAATAGCTAAGGTCTTAGACTCGTACTCTGGCCTAATGGTTAAGGTCTTAACACTTACTCTGGCCTAATAGCTAAGGTCTTAGACTCGTACTCTGGCCTACTGGTTAAGGTCCTAACTCTTTCTCTGGAATAATAGCTAAGGTTTTAGAATCGTACTCTGGCCTAATGGTTAAGGTCTTAACTCTTACTCTGGCCTACTGGTTAAGGTCTTAACTCTTACTCTGGCCTAATAGCTAAGGTCTTAACTCTTACTCTGGTCTAATAGCTAAGGTCTTAACTCTTACTCTGGCCTAATAGCTAAGGTCTTAGACTCGTACTCTGGTGTAATGGTTAAGGTATTAACTCTTACTCTGCCCTACTGGTTAAGGTCTTAACTCTTACTCTGGCCTACTGGTTAAGGTCTTAACTCTTACTCTGGCCTAATAGCTAAGGTGTTAACTCTTACTCTGGCCTAATAGCTAAGGTCTTAGACTCGTACTCTAGCCTAATGGTTAAGGTCCTAACTCTTACTCTGGCCTACTGGTTAAGGTCTTAACTCTTACTCTGGCCTAATAGCTAAGGTCTTAACTCTTCCTCTGGCCTAATAGCTAAGGTCTTAACTCTTACTCTGGCCTAATAGCTAAGGTCTTAGACTCGTACTCTGGCCTAATGGTTAAGGTCATAACTCTTACTCTGGCCGAATAGCTAAGGTCTTAGACTCGTACTCTGGCCTACTGGTTAAGGTCTTAGCTCTTACTCTGGCCTACTGGTTAAGGTCTTAACTATTACTATGGCCTAATAGCTAAGGTCTTAACTCTTACTCTTGCCTAATATCTAAGGTCTTAGACTCGTACTCTGGCCTAATGGTTAAGGTCTTAACTCTTACTCTGGCCTAATAGCTAAGGTCTTAACTCTTAATCTGGCCTAATAGCTAAGGTCTTAGACTCGTACTCTGGCCTAATGGTTAAGGTCTTAACTCTTACTCTGGCCTAATAGCTAAAGTCTTAGACTCGTACTCTGGCCTAATGGTTAAGGTCTGAACTCTTACTCTGGCCTAATAGCTAATGTCTTAGACTCGTACTATGGCCTACAGGTTAAGGTCTTAACTCTTACTCTGGCCTAATAGCTAAGGTCTTAACTCTTACTCTGGCCTAAAAGCTAAGGTCTTAGACTCGTACTCTGGCCTAATGGTTAAGGTCTTAACTCTTACTCTGGCCTAATAGCTAAGGTCTTAGACTCGTACTCTGGCCTACTGGTTAAGGTCTTAACTCTTACTCTGGAATAATAGCTAAGGTTTTAGAATCGTACACTGGCCTAATGGTTAAGGTCTTAATTTTTACTCTGGCCTACTGGTTAAGGTCTTAACTCTTACTCTGGCCTAATAGCTAAGGTCTTAACTCTTACTCTGGTCTAATAGCTAAGGTCTTAACTCTTACTCTGGCCTAATAGCTAAGGTCTTAGACTCGTACTCTGGCGTAATGGTTAAGGTATTAACTCTTACTCTGGCCTACTGGTTAAGGTCTTAACTCTTACTCTGGCCTAATAGCTAAGGTCTTAGACTCGTACTCTGGCCTAATGGTTAAGGTCTTAACTCTTACTCTGGCCTACTGGTTAAGGTCTTAACTCTTACTCTGGCCTAATAGCTAAGGTCTTAACTCTTACTCTGGCCTAATAGCTAAGGTCTTAGACTCATACTCTGGCCTAATGGTTAAGGTCTTAACTCTTACTCTGGCCTACTGGTTAAGGTCTTAACTCTTACTCAGGCCTACTGGTTAGGGTCTTAACTCTTACTCTGGCCTAATAGCTAAGGTCTTAACTCTTACTCTGGCCTAATAGCTAAGGTCTTAACTCTTACTCTGGCCTAATATCTAAGGTCTTAGAGTCGTACTCTGGCCTAATGGTTAAGGTCTTAACTCTTACTCTGGCCCACTGGTTAAGGTCTTAACTCTTACTCTGGCCTAATAGGTAAGGTCTTAGACTCGTACTCTGACCTACTGGTTAAGGTTTTAACTCTTACTCTGGCCTAATAGCTAAGGTCTAAGACTCATACTCTGGCCTAATGGTTAAGGTCTTAACTCTTACTCTGGCCTAATAGCTAAGGTCTTAACTCTTACTCTGGCCTAATAGTTAAGGTCTTAGACTCGTACTATGGCGTACAGGTTAAGGTCTTAAATATTACTCTGGCCTACTGGTTAAGGTCTTATCTCTTACTCTGGCCTAATAGCTAAGGTCTTAGACTCGTACTTTGGCCTACTGGTTAAGGTCTTAACTCATACTCTGGCCTAATAGCTAAGGTCTTCACTCTTACTCTAGCCTAATAGCTAAGGTCTTAGACTCGTACTCTGGCCTAATGGGTAAGGTCTTAACTCTTACTCTGGCCTACTGGTTAAGGTCTTAACTCTTACTCTGGCCTAATAGCTAAGGTCTTAACTCTTACTCTGGCCTAATAGCTAAGGTCTTAGACTCGTACTCTGGCCTAATGGTTAAGGTCTTAACTCTTACTCTAGCCTACTGGTTAAGGTCTTAACTCTTACTCTGGCCTAATAGCTAAGGTCTTAACTCTTACTCTGGCCTAATAGCTAAGGTCTTAACTCTTACTCTGGCCTAATAGCTATGGTCTTAGACTCGTACTCTGACCTAATGGTTAAGGTCTTAACTCTTACTCTGGCCTAATAGCTCAGGTCTTAACTCTTACTCTGGCCTAATAGCTAAGGTCTTAGACTCGTACTCTGGCCTAATGGTTAAGGTCTTAACTCTTACTCTGGATTAATAGCTAAGGTCTTAGACTCGGCCTCTGGCCTACTTGTTAAGGTCTTAACTCTTACTCTGGCCTAATAACTAAGGTCTTAGACTCGTACTCTTGCCTAATGGTTAAGGTCTTAACTCTTACTCTGGCCTAATAGCTAAGGTCTTAGACTCGTACTCTGGCCTAATGGTTAAGGTCTTAACTCTTACTCTGGCCTAATAGCTAATGTCTTAGACTCGTACTATGGCTAAGGACTTAGACTCGTACTATGGCCTACAGGTTAAGGTCTTATCTCTTACTCTGGCCTAATAGCTAAGGTCTTAGACTCGTACTCTAGCCTACAGGTTAAGGTCTTAACTCTTACTGTGGCCTAATAGCTAAGGACTTAAACTCGTACTGTGGCCTAATAGCTAAGGTCTTAACTCTTACTCTGGCCTAATAGCTAAGGTCTTCGACTCGTACTCTGGCCTAATGGTTAAGGTCTTAACTCTTACTCTGGTCAACTGGTTAAGGTTTTAACTCTTACTCTGGCCTAATAGCTAAGTTCTTAGACTCGTACTCTGGCCTAATGTTTAAGGTCTTAACTCTTACTCTGGCCTACTGGTTAAGGTCTTAGACTCGTACTCTGGCCTACTGGTTAAGGTCTTAACTCTTACTCTGGAATAATAGCTAAGGTTTTAGAATCGTACACTGGCCTAATGGTTAAGGTCTTAATTTTTACTCTGGCCTACTGGTTAAGGTCTTAACTCTTACTCTGGCCTAATAGCTAAGGTCTTAACTCTTACTCTGGTCTAATAGCTAAGGTCTTAACTCTTACTCTGGCCTAATAGCTAAGGTCTTAGACTCGTACTCTGGCGTAATGGTTAAGGTATTAACTCTTACTCTGGCCTACTGGTTAAGGTCTTAACTCTTACTCTGGCCTAATATCTAAGGTCTTAGCTCTTACTCTGGTCTTATAGCTAAGGTCTTAACTCTTACACTGGCCTAATAGCTAAGGTCTTAGACTCGTACTCTGGCCTAATGGTTAAGGTCTTAACTCTTACTCTGGCCTAATAGCTAAGGTCTTAACTCTTACTCTGGCCTAATAGCTAAGGTCTTAGACTCGTACTCTGGCCTAATGGTTAAGGTCATAACTCTTACTCTGGCTGAATAGCTAAGGTCTTAGACTCGTACTCTGGCCTACTGGTTAAGGTCTTAGCTCTTACTCTGGCCTACTGGTTAAGGTCTTAACTCTTACTATGGCCTAATAGCTAAGGTCTTAGACTCGTACTCTGGCCTAATGGTTAAGGTCTTAACTCTTACTCTGGCCTACTGATTCAGGTCTTAACTCTTACTCTGGCCTAATAGCTAAGGTCTTAGAATCGTACTCTGGCCTAATGGTTCAGGTATTAACTCTTACTCTGGCCTACTGGTTAAGGTCTTAACTCTTACTCAGGCCTACTGCTTAAGGTCTTAACTCTTACTCTGGCCTAATAGCTAAGATCTTAGACTCGTACTCTGGCCTAATGGTTAAGGTCTTAACTCTTACTCTGGCCTAATAGCTAAGGTCTTAACTCTTACTCTGGCCTAATAGCTAAGGTCTTAACTCTTACTCTGGTCTAATAGCTAAGGTCTTAACTCTTACTCTAGCCTAATAGCTAAGGCCTCAGACTCGTACTCTGGCGTAATGCTTAAGGTATTAACTCTTACTCTGGCCTACTGGTTAAGGTCTTAACTCTTACTCTGGCCTACTGGTTAGGGTCTTAACTCTTACTCTGGCCTAATAGCTAAGGTCTTAACTCTTACTCTGGCCTAATAGCTAAGGTCTTAACTCTTACTCTGGCCTAATATCTAAGGTCTTAGAGTCGTACTCTGGCCTAATGGTTAAGGTCTTAACTCTTACTCTGGCCCACTGGTTAAGGTCTTAACTCTTACTCTGGCCTAATAGGTAAGGTCTTAGACTCGTACTCTGACCTACTGGTTAAGGTTTTAACTCTTACTCTGGCCTAATAGCTAAGGTCTAAGACTCATACTCTGGCCTAATGGTTAAGGTCTTAACTCTTACTCTGGCCTAATAGCTAAGGTCTTAACTCTTACTCTGGCCTAATAGTTAAGGTCTTAGACTCGTACTATGGCGTACAGGTTAAGGTCTTAAATATTACTCTGGCCTACTGGTTAAGGTCTTATCTCTTACTCTGGTCTAATAGCTAAGGTCTTAGACTCGTACTTTGGCCTACTGGTTAAGGTCTTAACTCTTACTCTGGCCTAATAGCTAAGGTCTTCACTCTTACTCTAGCCTAATAGCTAAGGTCTTAGACTCGTACTCTGGCCTAATGGGTAAGGTCTTAACTCTTACTCTGGCCTACTGGTTAAGGTCTTAACTCTTACTCTGGCCTAATAGCTAAGGTCTTAACTCTTACTCTGGCCTAATAGCTAAGGTCTTAGACTCGTACTCTGGCCTAATGGTTAAGGTCTTAACTCTTACTCTAGCCTACTGGTTAAGGTCTTAACTCTTACTCTGGCCTACTGGTTAAGGTCTTAACTCTTACTCTGGCCTAATAGCTAAGGTCTTAACTCTTACTCTGGCCTAATAGCTAAGGTCTTAACTCTTACTCTGGCCTAATAGCTATGGTCTTAGACTCGTACTCTGACCTAATGGTTAAGGTCTTAACTCTTACTCTGGCCTAATAGCTAAGGTCTTAACTCTTACTCTGGCCTAATAGCTAAGGTCTTAGACTCGTACTCTGGCCTAATGGTTAAGGTCTTAACTCTTACTCTGGATTAATAGCTAAGGTCTTAGACTCGGCCTCTGGCCTACTTGTTAAGGTCTTAACTCTTACTCTGGCCTAATAACTAAGGTCTTAGACTCGTACTCTTGCCTAATGGTTAAGGTCTTAACTCTTACTCTGGCCTAATAGCTAAGGTCTTAGACTCGTACTCTGGCCTAATGGTTAAGGTCTTAACTCTTACTCTGGCCTAATAGCTAATGTCTTAGACTCGTACTATGGCTAAGGACTTAGACTCGTACTATGGCCTACAGGTTAAGGTCTTATCTCTTACTCTGGCCTAATAGCTAAGGTCTTAGACTCGTACTCTAGCCTACAGGTTAAGGTCTTAACTCTTACTGTGGCCTAATAGCTAAGGACTTAAACTCGTACTGTGGCCTAATAGCTAAGGTCTTAACTCTTACTCTGGCCTAATAGCTAAGGTCTTCGACTCGTACTCTGGCCTAATGGTTAAGGTCTTAACTCTTACTCTGGCCTAATAGCTAAGGTCTTAGACTCGTACTCTGGCCTACTGGTTAAGGTCTTAACTCTTACTCTGGAATAATAGCTAAGGTTTTAGAATCGTACACTGGCCTAATGGTTAAGGTCTTAATTTTTACTCTGGCCTACTGGTTAAGGTCTTAACTCTTACTCTGGCCTAATAGCTAAGGTCTTAACTCTTACTCTGGTCTAATAGCTAAGGTCTTAACTCTTACTCTGGCCTAATAGCTAAGGTCTTAGACTCGTACTCTGGCGTAATGGTTAAGGTATTAACTCTTACTCTGGCCTACTGGTTAAGGTCTTAACTCTTACTCTGGCCTAATAGCTAAGGTCTTAGACTCGTACTCTGGCCTAATGGTTAAGGTCTTAACTCTTACTCTGGCCTACTGGTTAAGGTCTTAACTCTTACTCTGGCCTAATAGCTAAGGTCTTAACTCTTACTCTGGCCTAATAGCTAAGGTCTTAGACTCATACTCTGGCCTAATGGTTAAGGTCTTAACTCTTACTCTGGCCTACTGGTTAAGGTCTTAACTCTTACTCAGGCCTACTGGTTAGGGTCTTAACTCTTACTCTGGCCTAATAGCTAAGGTCTTAACTCTTACTCTGGCCTAATAGCTAAGGTCTTAACTCTTACTCTGGCCTAATATCTAAGGTCTTAGAGTCGTACTCTGGCCTAATGGTTAAGGTCTTAACTCTTACTCTGGCCCACTGGTTAAGGTCTTAACTCTTACTCTGGCCTAATAGGTAAGGTCTTAGACTCGTACTCTGACCTACTGGTTAAGGTTTTAACTCTTACTCTGGCCTAATAGCTAAGGTCTAAGACTCATACTCTGGCCTAATGGTTAAGGTCTTAACTCTTACTCTGGCCTAATAGCTAAGGTCTTAACTCTTACTCTGGCCTAATAGTTAAGGTCTTAGACTCGTACTATGGCGTACAGGTTAAGGTCTTAAATATTTCTCTGGCCTACTGGTTAAGGTCTTATCTCTTACTCTGGCCTAATAGCTAAGGTCTTAGACTCGTACTTTGGCCTACTGGTTAAGGTCTTAACTCATACTCTGGCCTAATAGCTAAGGTCTTCACTCTTACTCTAGCCTAATAGCTAAGGTCTTAGACTCGTACTCTGGCCTAATGGGTAAGGTCTTAACTCTTACTCTGGCCTACTGGTTAAGGTCTTAACTCTTACTCTGGCCTAATAGCTAAGGTCTTAACTCTTACTCTGGCCTAATAGCTAAGGTCTTAGACTCGTACTCTGGCCTAATGGTTAAGGTCTTAACTCTTACTCTAGCCTACTGGTTAAGGTCTTAACTCTTACTCTGGCCTACTGGTTAAGGTCTTAACTCTTACTCTGGCCTAATAGCTAAGGTCTTAACTCTTACTCTGGCCTAATAGCTAAGGTCTTAACTCTTACTCTGGCCTAATAGCTATGGTCTTAGACTCGTACTCTGACCTAATGGTTAAGGTCTTAACTCTTACTCTGGCCTAATAGCTCAGGTCTTAACTCTTACTCTGGCCTAATAGCTAAGGTCTTAGACTCGTACTCTGGCCTAATGGTTAAGGTCTTAACTCTTACTCTGGATTAATAGCTAAGGTCTTAGACTCGGCCTCTGGCCTACTTGTTAAGGTCTTAACTCTTACTCTGGCCTAATAACTAAGGTCTTAGACTCGTACTCTTGCCTAATGGTTAAGGTCTTAACTCTTACTCTGGCCTAATAGCTAAGGTCTTAGACTCGTACTCTGGCCTAATGGTTAAGGTCTTAACTCTTACTCTGGCCTAATAGCTAATGTCTTAGACTCGTACTATGGCTAAGGACTTAGACTCGTACTATGGCCTACAGGTTAAGGTCTTATCTCTTACTCTGGCCTAATAGCTAAGGTCTTAGACTCGTACTCTAGCCTACAGGTTAAGGTCTTAACTCTTACTGTGGCCTAATAGCTAAGGACTTAAACTCGTACTGTGGCCTAATAGCTAAGGTCTTAACTCTTACTCTGGCCTAATAGCTAAGGTCTTCGACTCGTACTCTGGCCTAATGGTTAAGGTCTTAACTCTTACTCTGGTCAACTGGTTAAGGTTTTAACTCTTACTCTGGCCTAATAGCTAAGTTCTTAGACTCGTACTCTGGCCTAATGTTTAAGGTCTTAACTCTTACTCTGGCCTACTGGTTAAGGTCTTAGACTCGTACTCTGGCCTACTGGTTAAGGTCTTAACTCTTACTCTGGAATAATAGCTAAGGTTTTAGAATCGTACACTGGCCTAATGGTTAAGGTCTTAATTTTTACTCTGGCCTACTGGTTAAGGTCTTAACTCTTACTCTGGCCTAATAGCTAAGGTCTTAACTCTTACTCTGGTCTAATAGCTAAGGTCTTAACTCTTACTCTGGCCTAATAGCTAAGGTCTTAGACTCGTACTCTGGCGTAATGGTTAAGGTATTAACTCTTACTCTGGCCTACTGGTTAAGGTCTTAACTCTTACTCTGGCCTAATATCTAAGGTCTTAGCTCTTACTCTGGTCTTATAGCTAAGGTCTTAACTCTTACACTGGCCTAATAGCTAAGGTCTTAGACTCGTACTCTGGCCTAATGGTTAAGGTCTTAACTCTTACTCTGGCCTAATAGCTAAGGTCTTAACTCTTACTCTGGCCTAATAGCTAAGGTCTTAGACTCGTACTCTGGCCTAATGGTTAAGGTCTTAACTCTTACTCTGGCCTACTGGTTAAGGTCTTAACTCTTACTCTGGCCTAATAGCTAAGGTCTTAACTCTTACTCTGGCCTAATAGCTAAGGTCTTAACTCTTACTCTGGCCTAATAGCTAAGGTCTTAGACTCGCACTCTGGCCTAATGGTTAAGGTCATAACTCTTACTCTGGCTGAATAGCTAAGGTCTTAGACTCGTACTCTGGCCTACTGGTTAAGGTCTTAGCTCTTACTCTGGCCTACTGGTTAAGGTCTTAACTCTTACTATGGCCTAATAGCTAAGGTCTTAGACTCGTACTCTGGCCTAATGGTTAAGGTCTTAACTCTTACTCTGGCCTACTGATTCAGGTCTTAACTCTTACTCTGGCCTAATAGCTAAGGTCTTAGAATCGTACTCTGGCCTAATGGTTCAGGTATTAACTCTTACTCTGGCCTACTGGTTAAGGTCTTAACTCTTACTCAGGCCTACTGCTTAAGGTCTTAACTCTTACTCTGGCCTAATAGCTAAGATCTTAGACTCGTACTCTGGCCTAATGGTTAAGGTCTTAACTCTTACTCTGGCCTAATAGCTAAGGTCTTAACTCTTACTCTGGCCTAATAGCTAAGGTCTTAACTCTTACTCTGGTCTAATAGCTAAGGTCTTAACTCTTACTCTAGCCTAATAGCTAAGGCCTCAGACTCGTACTCTGGCGTAATGCTTAAGGTATTAACTCTTACTCTGGCCTACTGGTTAAGGTCTTAACTCTTACTCTGGCCTACTGGTTAGGGTCTTAACTCTTACTCTGGCCTAATAGCTAAGGTCTTAACTCTTACTCTGGCCTAATAGCTAAGGTCTTAACTCTTACTCTGGCCTAATATCTAAGGTCTTAGAGTCGTACTCTGGCCTAATGGTTAAGGTCTTAACTCTTACTCTGGCCCACTGGTTAAGGTCTTAACTCTTACTCTGGCCTAATAGGTAAGGTCTTAGACTCGTACTCTGACCTACTGGTTAAGGTTTTAACTCTTACTCTGGCCTAATAGCTAAGGTCTAAGACTCATACTCTGGCCTAATGGTTAAGGTCTTAACTCTTACTCTGGCCTAATAGCTAAGGTCTTAACTCTTACTCTGGCCTAATAGTTAAGGTCTTAGACTCGTACTATGGCGTACAGGTTAAGGTCTTAAATATTACTCTGGCCTACTGGTTAAGGTCTTATCTCTTACTCTGGTCTAATAGCTAAGGTCTTAGACTCGTACTTTGGCCTACTGGTTAAGGTCTTAACTCTTACTCTGGCCTAATAGCTAAGGTCTTCACTCTTACTCTAGCCTAATAGCTAAGGTCTTAGACTCGTACTCTGGCCTAATGGGTAAGGTCTTAACTCTTACTCTGGCCTACTGGTTAAGGTCTTAACTCTTACTCTGGCCTAATAGCTAAGGTCTTAACTCTTACTCTGGCCTAATAGCTAAGGTCTTAGACTCGTACTCTGGCCTAATGGTTAAGGTCTTAACTCTTACTCTAGCCTACTGGTTAAGGTCTTAACTCTTACTCTGGCCTACTGGTTAAGGTCTTAACTCTTACTCTGGCCTAATAGCTAAGGTCTTAACTCTTACTCTGGCCTAATAGCTAAGGTCTTAACTCTTACTCTGGCCTAATAGCTATGGTCTTAGACTCGTACTCTGACCTAATGGTTAAGGTCTTAACTCTTACTCTGGCCTAATAGCTAAGGTCTTAACTCTTACTCTGGCCTAATAGCTAAGGTCTTAGACTCGTACTCTGGCCTAATGGTTAAGGTCTTAACTCTTACTCTGGATTAATAGCTAAGGTCTTAGACTCGGCCTCTGGCCTACTTGTTAAGGTCTTAACTCTTACTCTGGCCTAATAACTAAGGTCTTAGACTCGTACTCTTGCCTAATGGTTAAGGTCTTAACTCTTACTCTGGCCTAATAGCTAAGGTCTTAGACTCGTACTCTGGCCTAATGGTTAAGGTCTTAACTCTTACTCTGGCCTAATAGCTAATGTCTTAGACTCGTACTATGGCTAAGGACTTAGACTCGTACTATGGCCTACAGGTTAAGGTCTTATCTCTTACTCTGGCCTAATAGCTAAGGTCTTAGACTCGTACTCTAGCCTACAGGTTAAGGTCTTAACTCTTACTGTGGCCTAATAGCTAAGGACTTAAACTCGTACTGTGGCCTAATAGCTAAGGTCTTAACTCTTACTCTGGCCTAATAGCTAAGGTCTTCGACTCGTACTCTGGCCTAATGGTTAAGGTCTTAACTCTTACTCTGGTCACTGGTTAAGGTTTTAACTCTTACTCTGGCCTAATAGCTAAGTTCTTAGACTCGTACTCTGGCCTAATGTTTAAGGTCTTAACTCTTACTCTGGCCTACTGGTTAAGGTCTTAACTCTTACTCTGACCTAATAGCTAAGGTCTTAGACTCGTACTCTGGCCTAATGGTTAAGGTCTTAACTCTTACTCTGGCCGAATAGCTGTGGTCTTAGACTCGTACTCTGGCCTACTGGTTAAGGTATTAACTCTTACTCTGGCCTACTGGTTAAGGTCTTAACTCTTACTCTGGCCTAATAGCTAAGGTCTTAGACTCGTACTCTGGCCTAATGGTTAAGGTCTTAACTCTTACTCTGGCCTACTGGTTAAGGTCTTAACTCTTACTCTGGCCTAATAGCTAAGGTCTTAGACTCATACTCTGGCCTAATGGTTAAGGTCTTAACTCTTACTCTGGCCTACTGGTTAAGGTCTTAACTCTTACTCAGGCCTACTGGTTAAGGTCTTAACTCTTACTATGGCCTAATAGCTAAGGTCTTAGACTCGTACTCTGGCCTAATAGCTAAGGTCTTATTCTTACTCTGGCCTAATAGCTAATGTCTTAGACTCGTACTATGGCCTACAGGTTAAGGTCTTAACTCTTACTCTGGCCTACTGGTTAAGGTCTTAACTCTTACTCTGGCCTAATAGCTAAGGTCTTAGACTCGTACTCTGGCCTACTGGGTAAGGTCTTAACTCTTACTCTGGCCTAATAGCTAAGGTCTTAACTCTTACTCTGGCCTAATAGCTAAGGTCTTAGACTCGTACTCTGGCCTAATGGTTAAGGTCTTAACTCTTACTCTGGCCTACTGATTCAGGTCTTAACTCTTACTCTGGCCTAATAGCTAAGGTCTTAGACTCGTACTCTGGCCTAATGGTTCAGGTCTTAACTCTTACTCTGGCCGACTGGATAAGGTCTTAACTCTTACTCAGGCCTACTGGTTAAGGTCTTAACTCTTACTCTGGCCTAATAGCTAAGATCTTAGACTCGTACTCTGGCCTAATGGTTAAGGTCTTAACTCTTACTCTGGCCTAATAGCTAAGGTCTTAACTCTTACTCTGGCCTAATAGCTAAGGTCTTAGACCCGTACTATGGCCTACAGGTTAAGGTCTTAACTCTTACTCTGGCCTAATAGCTAAGGTCTTAACTCTTACTCTGGCCTAATAGCTAAGGTCTCAGACTCGTACTCTGGCGTAATGGTTAAGGTATTAACTCTTACTCTGGCCTACTGGTTAAGGTCTTAACTCTTACTCTGGCCTACTGGTTAAGGTCTTAATTCTTACTATGGCCTAATAGCTAAGGTCTTAACTCTTACTCTGGCCTAATATCTAAGGTCTTAGACTCGTACTCTGGCCTAATGGTTTAAATGTCTTAACTCTTACTCTGGCCCACTGGTTAAGGTCTTAACTCTTACTCTGGCCTAATAGGTAAGGTCTTAGACTCGTACTCTGACCTACTGGTTAAGGTTTTAACTCTTACTCTGGCCTAATAGCTAAGGTCTTAGACTCATACTCTGGCCTAATGGTTAAGGTCTTAACTCTTACTCTGGCCTAATAGCTACGGTCTTAACTCTTACTCTGGCCTAATAGCTAAGGTCTTAGACTCGTACTATGGCGTACAGGTTAAGGTCTTAAATCTTACTCTGGCCTACTGGTTAAGGTCTTATCTCTTACTCTGGCCTAATAGCTAAGGTCTTAGACTCGTACTCTGGCCTACTGGTTAAGGTCTTAACTCTTACTCTGGCCTAATAGCTAAGGTCTTCACTCTTACTCTAGCCTAATAGCTAAGGTCTTAGACTCGTACTCTGGCCTAATGGGTAAGGTCTTAACTCTTACTCTGGCCTACTGGTTAAGGTCTTAACTCTTACTCTGGCCTAATAGCTAAGGTCTTAACTCTTACTCTGGCCTAATAGCTAAGGTCTTAGACTCGTACTCTGGCCTACTGGTTAAGGTCTTAACTCTTACTCTGGCCTACTGGTTAAGGTCTTAACTCTTACTCTGGCCTACTGGTTAAGGTCTTAACTCTTACTCTGGCCTAATAGCTAAGGTCTTAGACTCGTACTCTGGCCTACTGGGTAAGGTCTTAACTCTTACTCTGGCCTAATAGCTAAGGTCTTAACTCTTACTCTGGCCTAATAGCTAAGGTCTTAGACTCGTACTCTGGCCTAATGGTTAAGGTCTTAACTCTTACTCTGGCCTACTGATTCAGGTCTTAACTCTTACTCTGGCCTAATAGCTAAGGTCTTAGACTCGTACTCTGGCCTAATGGTTCAGGTCTTAACTCTTACTCTGGCCGACTGGATAAGGTCTTAACTCTTACTCAGGCCTACTGGTTAAGGTCTTAACTCTTACTCTGGCCTAATAGCTAAGATCTTAGACTCGTACTCTGGCCTAATGGTTAAGGTCTTAACTCTTACTCTGGCCTAATAGCTAAGGTCTTAACTCTTACTCTGGCCTAATAGCTAAGGTCTTAGACCCGTACTATGGCCTACAGGTTAAGGTCTTAACTCTTACTCTGGCCTAATAGCTAAGGTCTTAACTCTTACTCTGGCCTAATAGCTAAGGTCTCAGACTCGTACTCTGGCGTAATGGTTAAGGTATTAACTCTTACTCTGGCCTACTGGTTAAGGTCTTAACTCTTACTCTGGCCTACTGGTTAAGGTCTTAATTCTTACTATGGCCTAATAGCTAAGGTCTTAACTCTTACTCTGGCCTAATATCTAAGGTCTTAGACTCGTACTCTGGCCTAATGGTTTAAATGTCTTAACTCTTACTCTGGCCCACTGGTTAAGGTCTTAACTCTTACTCTGGCCTAATAGGTAAGGTCTTAGACTCGTACTCTGACCTACTGGTTAAGGTTTTAACTCTTACTCTGGCCTAATAGCTAAGGTCTTAGACTCATACTCTGGCCTAATGGTTAAGGTCTTAACTCTTACTCTGGCCTAATAGCTACGGTCTTAACTCTTACTCTGGCCTAATAGCTAAGGTCTTAGACTCGTACTATGGCGTACAGGTTAAGGTCTTAAATCTTACTCTGGCCTACTGGTTAAGGTCTTATCTCTTACTCTGGCCTAATAGCTAAGGTCTTAGACTCGTACTCTGGCCTACTGGTTAAGGTCTTAACTCTTACTCTGGCCTAATAGCTAAGGTCTTCACTCTTACTCTAGCCTAATAGCTAAGGTCTTAGACTCGTACTCTGGCCTAATGGGTAAGGTCTTAACTCTTACTCTGGCCTACTGGTTAAGGTCTTAACTCTTACTCTGGCCTAATAGCTAAGGTCTTAACTCTTACTCTGGCCTAATAGCTAAGGTCTCAGACTCGTACTCTGGCCTACTGGTTAAGGTCTTAACTCTTACTCTGGCCTACTGGTTAAGGTCTTAACTCTTACTCTGGCCTACTGGTTAAGGTCTTAACTCTTACTCTGGCCTAATAGCTAAGGTCTTAACTCTTACTCTGGCCTAATAGCTAAGGTCTTAACTCTTACTCTGGCCTAATAGCTATGGTCTTAGACTCGTACTCTGACCTAATGGTTAAGGTCTTAACTCTTACTCTGGCCTAATAGCTAAGGTCTTAACTCTTACTCTGGCCTAATAGCTAAAGTCTTAGACTCGTACTCTGGCCTAATGGTTAAGGTCTTAACTCTTACTCTGGCCTAATAGCTAAGGTCTTAGACTCGGCCTCTGGCCTACTTGTTAAGGTTTTAACTCTTACTCTGGCCTAATAGCTAAGGTCTTAGACTCGTACTCTTTCCTAATGGTTACGGTCTTAACTCTTACTGTGGCCTAATAGCTAAGGTCTTAGACTCGTACTCTGGCCTAATGGTTAAGGTCTTAACTCTTACTCTGGCCTAATAGCTAATGTCTTAGACTCGTACTATGGCCTACATGTTAAGGTCTTAACTCTTACTCTGGCCTAATAGCTAAGGTCTTAACTCTTACTCTGGCCTAATAGCTAAGGTCTTAGACTCGTACTGTAGCTAAGGTCTTAGACTCGTACTATGGCCTACAGGTAAAGGTCTTATCTCTTACTCTGGCCTAATAGCTAAGGTCTTAGACTCGTACTCTAGCCTACAGGTTAAGGTCTTAACTCTTACTGTGGCCTGATAGCTAAGGACTTAAACTCGTACTGTGGCCTAATAGCTAAGGTCTTAACTCTTACTCTGGCCTAATAGCTAAGGTCTTCAACTCGTACTCTGGCCTAATGGTTAAGGTCTTAACTCTTACTCTGGTAAACTGGTTAAGGTTTTAACTCTTACTCTGGCCTAATAGCTAAGTTCTTAGACTCGTACTCTGGCCTAATGGTTAAGGTCTTAACTCTTACTCTGGCCTACTGGTTAAGGTCTTAACTCTTTCTCTGACCTAATAGCTAAGGTCTTAGACTCGTACTCTGGCCTAATGGTTAAGATCTTAACTCTTACTCTGGCCGAATAGCTATGGTTTTAGACTCGTACTCTGGCATACTGGTTAAGGTATTAACTCTTACTCTGGCCTACTGGTTAAGGTCTTAACTCTTACTCTGGCCTAATAGCTAAGGTCTTAGACTCGTACTCTGGCCTAATGGTTAAGGTCTTAACTCTTACTCTGGCCTACTGGTTAAGGTCTTAACTCTTACTCTGGCCTAATAGCTAAGGTCTTAACTCTTACTCTGGCCTAATAGCTAAGGTCTTAACTCTTACTCTGGCCTAATAGCTAAGGTCTTAGACTCGTACTCTGGCCTAATGGTTAGGTCATAACTCCTACTCTGGCCGAATAGCTAAGGTCTTAGACTCGTACTCTGGCCTACTGGTTAAGGTCTTAGCTCTTACTCTGGCCTACTGGTTAAGGTCTTAACTCTTACTCTGGCCTAATAGCTAAGGTCTTAGACTCATACTCTAGCATAATGGTTATGGTGTTAACTCTTACTCTGGCCTACTGGTTAAGGTCTTAACTCTTACTCTGGCCTAATAGCTAAGGTCTTAACTCTTACTCTGGCCTAATAGCTAAGGTCTTAACTCTTACTCTGGCCTAATAGCTAAGGTCTTAGACTCATACTCTGGCCTAATGGTTAAGGTTTTAACTCTTACTCTGGCCTACTGGTTAAGGTCTTAACTCTTACTCAGGCCTACTGGTTAAGTTCTTAACTCTTACTATGGCCTAATAGCTAAGGTCTTAGACTCGTACTATGGCCTACAGGTTAAGGTCTTAACTCTTACTCTGGCCTAATAGCTAAGGTCTTAACTCTTACTCTGGCCTAATAGCTAAGGTCTTAGACTCGTACTCTGGCCTAATGGTTAAGGTCTTAACTCTCACTCTGGCCTACTGGTTAAGGTCTTAACTCTTACTCTGGCCTAATAGCTAAGGTCTTAGACTCATACTCTGGCCTAATGGTTAAGGTCTTAACTCTTACTCTCTCCTAATAGCTAAGGTCTTAGACTCGTACTCTGGCCTACTGGTTAAGGTCCTAACTCTTTCTCTGGAATAATAGCTAAGGTTTTAGAATCGTACTCTGGCCTAATGGTTAAGGTCTTAACTCTTACTCTGGCCTACTGGTTAAGGTCTTAACTCTTACTCTGGCCTAATAGCTAAGGTCTTAACTCTTACTCTGGTCTAATAGCTAAGGTCTTAACTCTTACTCTGGCCTAATAGCTAAGGTCTTAGACTCGTACTCTGGTGTAATGGTTAAGGTATTAACTCTTACTCTGGCCTACTGGTTAAGGTCTTAACTCTTACTCTGGCCTACTGGTTAAGGTCTTAACTCTTACTCTGGCCTAATAGCTAAGGTCTTAACTCTTACTCTGGCCTAATAGCTAAGGTCTTAGACTCGTACTCTAGCCTAATGGTTAAGGTCCTAACTCTTACTCTGGCCTACTGGTTAAGGTCTTAACTCTTACTCTGGCCTAATAGCTAAGGTATTAACTCTTACTCTGGCCTAATAGCTAAGGTCTTAACTCTTACTCTGGCCTAATAGCTAAGGTCTTAGACTCGTACTCTGGCCTAATGGTTAAGGTCATAACTCTTACTCTGGCCGAATAGCTAAGGTCTTAGACTCGTAATCTGGCCTACTGGTTAAGGTCTTAGCTCTTACTCTGGCCTACTGGTTAAGGTCTTAACTCTTACTATGGCCTAATAGCTAAGGTCTTAACTCTTACTCTTGCCTAATATCTAAGGTCTTAGACTCGTACTCTGGCCTAATGGTTAAGGTCTTAACTCTTACTCTGGCCTAATAGCTAAGGTCTTAACTCTTACTCTGGCCTAATAGCTAAGGTCTTAGACTCGTACTCTGGCCTAATGGTTAAGGTCTTAACTCTTACTCTGGCCTAATAGCTAAAGTCTTAGACTCGTACTCTGGCCTAATGGTTAAGGTCTGAACTCTTACTCTGGCCTAATAGCTAATGTCTTAGACTCGTACTATGGCCTACAGGTTAAGGTCTTAACTCTTACTCTGGCCTAATAGCTAAGGTCTTAACTCTTACTCTGGCCTAATAGCTAAGGTCTTAGACTCATACTCTGGCCTAATTGTTAAGGTCTTAACTCTTACTCTGAGCTAATAGCTAAGGTCTTAGACTCGTACTCTGGCCTACTGGTTAAGGTCTTAACTCTTACTCTGGAATAATAGCTAAGGTTTTAGAATCGTACACTGGCCTAATGGTTAAGGTCCTAATTTTTACTCTGGCCTACTGGTTAAGGTCTTAACTCTTACTCTGGCCTAATAGCTAAGGTCTTAACTCTTACTCTGGTCTAATAGCTAAGGTCTTAACTCTTACTCTGGCCTAATAGCTAAGGTCTTAGACTCGTACTCTGGCGTAATGGTTAAGGTATGAACTCTTACTCTGGCCTACTGGTTAAGGTCTTAACTCTTACTCTGGCCTAATAGCTAAGGTCTTAACTCTTACTCTGGCCTAATAGCTAAGGTCTTAGACTCATACTCTGGCCTAATGGTTAAGGTTTTAACTCTTACTCTGGCCTACTGGTTAAGGTCTTAACTCTTACTCAGGCCTACTGGTTAAGGTCTTAACTCTTACTATGGCCTAATAGCTAAGGTCTTAGACTCGTACTATGGCCTACAGGTTAAGGTCTTAACTCTTACTCTGGCCTAATAGCTAAGGTCTTAACTCTTACTCTGGCCTAATAGCTAAGGTCTTAGACTCGTACTCTGGCCTAATGGTTAAGGTCTTAACTCTCACTCTGGCCTACTGGTTAAGGTCTTAACTCTTACTCTGGCCTAATAGCTAAGGTCTTAGACTCATACTCTGGCCTAATGGTTAAGGTCTTAACTCTTACTCTCTCCTAATAGCTAAGGTCTTAGACTCGTACTCTGGCCTACTGGTTAAGGTCCTAACTCTTTCTCTGGAATAATAGCTAAGGTTTTAGAATCGTACTCTGGCCTAATGGTTAAGGTCTTAACTCTTACTTTGGCCTACTGGTTAAGGTCTTAACTCTTACTCTGGCCTAATAGCTAAGGTCTTAACTCTTACTCTGGTCTAATAGCTAAGGTCTTAACTCTTACTCTGGCCTAATAGCTAAGGTCTTAGACTCGTACTCTGGTGTAATGGTTAAGGTATTAACTCTTACTCTGGCCTACTGGTTAAGGTCTTAACTCTTACTCTGGCCTACTGGTTAAGGTCTTAACTCTTACTCTGGCCTAATAGCTAAGGTCTTAACTCTTACTCTGGCCTAATAGCTAAGGTCTTAGACTCGTACTCTAGCCTAATGGTTAAGGTCCTAACTCTTACTCTGGCCTACTGGTTAAGGTCTTAACTCTTACTCTGGCCTAATAGCTAAGGTATTAACTCTTACTCTGGCCTAATAGCTAAGGTCTTAACTCTTACTCTGGCCTAATAGCTAAGGTCTTAGACTCGTACTCTGGCCTAATGGTTAAGGTCATAACTCTTACTCTGGCCGAATAGCTAAGGTCTTAGACTCGTAATCTGGCCTACTGGTTAAGGTCTTAGCTCTTACTCTGGCCTACTGGTTAAGGTCTTAACTCTTACTATGGCCTAATAGCTAAGGTCTTAACTCTTACTCTTGCCTAATATCTAAGGTCTTAGACTCGTACTCTGGCCTAATGGTTAAGGTCTTAACTCTTACTCTGGCCTAATAGCTAAGGTCTTAACTCTTACTCTGGCCTAATAGCTAAGGTCTTAGACTCGTACTCTGGCCTAATGGTTAAGGTCTTAACTCTTACTCTGGCCTAATAGCTAAAGTCTTAGACTCGTACTCTGGCCTAATGGTTAAGGTCTGAACTCTTACTCTGGCCTAATAGCTAATGTCTTAGACTCGTACTATGGCCTACAGGTTAAGGTCTTAACTCTTACTCTGGCCTAATAGCTAAGGTCTTAACTCTTACTCTGGCCTAATAGCTAAGGTCTTAGACTCATACTCTGGCCTAATTGTTAAGGTCTTAACTCTTACTCTGAGCTAATAGCTAAGGTCTTAGACTCGTACTCTGGCCTACTGGTTAAGGTCTTAACTCTTACTCTGGAATAATAGCTAAGGTTTTAGAATCGTACACTGGCCTAATGGTTAAGGTCCTAATTTTTACTCTGGCCTACTGGTTAAGGTCTTAACTCTTACTCTGGCCTAATAGCTAAGGTCTTAACTCTTACTCTGGTCTAATAGCTAAGGTCTTAACTCTTACTCTGGCCTAATAGCTAAGGTCTTAGACTCGTACTCTGGCGTAATGGTTAAGGTATGAACTCTTACTCTGGCCTACTGGTTAAGGTCTTAACTCTTACTCTGGCCTAATATCTAAGGTCTTAACTCTTACTCTGGTCTTATAGCTAAGGTCTTAACTCTTACTCTGGCCTAATAGCTAAGGTCTTAGACTCGTACTCTGGCCTAATGGTTAAGGTCTTAACTCTTACTCTGGCCTAATAGCTAAGGTCTTAACTCTTACTCTGGCCTAATAGCTAAGGTCTTAGACTCGTACTCTGGCCTAATGGTTAAGGTCTTAACTTTTACTCTGGCCTAATAACTAAGGTCTTATACTCGTACTATGGCATACAGGTTAAGGTCTTAGATCTTACTCTGGCCTAATAGCCAAGGTCTTACTTACTCTGGCCTAATAGCTAAGGTCTTAGACTCGTACTCTGGCCTAATGGTTAAGGTCTTAACTCTTTATCTGGCCTACTGGTTAAGGTCTTAACTCTTACTCTGGCCTAATAGCTAAGGTCTTAACTCTTACTCTGGCCTAATAGCTAAGGTCTTAACTCTTACTCTGGCCTAATAGCTAAGGTCTTAGACTCGTACTCTGGCCTAATGGTTAAGGTCATAACTCTTACTCTGGCCGAATAGCTAAGGTCTTAGACTCGTACTCTGGCCTACTGGTTAAGGTCTTAACTCTTACTCTGGCCTACTGGTTAAGGTCTTAACTCTTACTCTGGCCTAATAGCTAAGGTCTTAGACTTGTACTCTAGCATAATGGTTATGGTGTTAACTCTTACTCTGGCCTACTGGTTAAGGTCTTAACTCTTACTCTGGCCTAATAGCTAAGGTCTTAACTCTTACGCTGGCCTAATAGCTAAGGTCTTAACTCTTACTCTGGCCTAATAGCTAAAGTCTTAGACTCATACTCTGGCCTAATGGTTAAGGTCTTAACTCTTACTCTGGCCTACTGATTAAGGTCTTAACTCTTACTCAGGCCTACTGGTTAAGGTCTTAACTCTTACTATGGCCTAATAGCTAAGGTCTTAGGCTCGTACTCTGGCCTAATGGTTAAGGTCTTAACTCTTACTCTGGCCTAATAGCTAAGGTCTTAACTCTTACTCTGGCCTAATAGCTAAGGTCTTCGACTCGTACTATGGCCTACAGGTTAAGGTCTTAACTCTTACTCTGGCCTACTGGTTAAGGTCTTAACTCTTACTCTGGCCTAATAGCTAAGGTTTTAGACTCGTACTCTGGCCTACTGGTTAAGGTCTTAACTCTTACTCTGGCCTAATAGCTAAGGTCTTAACTCTTACTCTGGCCTAATAGCTAAGGTCTTAGACTCGTACTCTGGCCTAATGGTTAAGGTCTTAACTCTTACTCTGGCCTACTGATTCAGGTCTTAACTCTTACTCTGGCCTAATAGCTAAGGTCTTAGAATCGTACTCTGGCCTAATGGTTCAGGTATTAACTCTTACTCTGGCCTACTGGTTAAGGTCTTAACTCTTACTCAGGCCTACTGGTTAAGGTCTTAACTCTTACTCTGGCCTAATAGCTAAGGTCTTAGACTCGTACTCTGGCCTAATGGTTAAGGTCTTAACTCTTACTCTGGCCTAATAGCTAAAGTCTTAGACTCGTACTCTGGCCTAATGGTTAAGGTCTGAACTCTTACTCTGGCCTAATAGCTAATGTCTTAGACTCGTACTATGGCCTACAGGTTAAGGTCTTAACTCTTACTCTGGCCTAATAGCTAAGGTCTTAACTCTTACTCTGGCCTAATAGCTAAGGTCTTAGACTCATACTCTGGCCTAATTGTTAAGGTCTTAACTCTTACTCTGAGCTAATAGCTAAGGTCTTAGACTCGTACTCTGGCCTACTGGTTAAGGTCTTAACTCTTACTCTGGAATAATAGCTAAGGTTTTAGAATCGTACACTGGCCTAATGGTTAAGGTCCTAATTTTTACTCTGGCCTACTGGTTAAGGTCTTAACTCTTACTCTGGTCTAATAGCTAAGGTCTTAACTCTTACTCTGGCCTAATAGCTAAGGTCTTAGACTCGTACTCTGGCGTAATGGTTAAGGTATGAACTCTTACTCTGGCCTACTGGTTAAGGTCTTAACTCTTACTCTGGCCTAATATCTAAGGTCTTAACTCTTACTCTGGTCTTATAGCTAAGGTCTTAACTCTTACTCTGGCCTAATAGCTAAGGTCTTAGACTCGTACTCTGGCCTAATGGTTAAGGTCTTAACTCTTACTCTGGCCTAATAGCTAAGGTCTTAACTCTTACTCTGGCCTAATAGCTAAGGTCTTAGACTCGTACTCTGGCCTAATGGTTAAGGTCTTAACTTTTACTCTGGCCTAATAACTAAGGTCTTATACTCGTACTATGGCATACAGGTTAAGGTCTTAGATCTTACTCTGGCCTAATAGCCAAGGTCTTACTTACTCTGGCCTAATAGCTAAGGTCTTAGACTCGTACTCTGGCCTAATGGTTAAGGTCTTAACTCTTTATCTGGCCTACTGGTTAAGGTCTTAACTCTTACTCTGGCCTAATAGCTAAGGTCTTAACTCTTACTCTGGCCTAATAGCTAAGGTCTTAACTCTTACTCTGGCCTAATAGCTAAGGTCTTAGACTCGTACTCTGGCCTAATGGTTAAGGTCATAACTCTTACTCTGGCCGAATAGCTAAGGTCTTAGACTCGTACTCTGGCCTACTGGTTAAGGTCTTAACTCTTACTCTGGCCTACTGGTTAAGGTCTTAACTCTTACTCTGGCCTAATAGCTAAGGTCTTAGACTCGTACTCTAGCATAATGGTTATGGTGTTAACTCTTACTCTGGCCTACTGGTTAAGGTCTTAACTCTTACTCTGGCCTAATAGCTAAGGTCTTAACTCTTACGCTGGCCTAATAGCTAAGGTCTTAACTCTTACTCTGGCCTAATAGCTAAAGTCTTAGACTCATACTCTGGCCTAATGGTTAAGGTCTTAACTCTTACTCTGGCCTACTGATTAAGGTCTTAACTCTTACTCAGGCCTACTGGTTAAGGTCTTAACTCTTACTATGGCCTAATAGCTAAGGTCTTAGGCTCGTACTCTGGCCTAATGGTTAAGGTCTTAACTCTTACTCTGGCCTAATAGCTAAGGTCTTAACTCTTACTCTGGCCTAATAGCTAAGGTCTTCGACTCGTACTATGGCCTACAGGTTAAGGTCTTAACTCTTACTCTGGCCTACTGGTTAAGGTCTTAACTCTTACTCTGGCCTAATAGCTAAGGTTTTAGACTCGTACTCTGGCCTACTGGTTAAGGTCTTAACTCTTACTCTGGCCTAATAGCTAAGGTCTTAACTCTTACTCTGGCCTAATAGCTAAGGTCTTAGACTCGTACTCTGGCCTAATGGTTAAGGTCTTAACTCTTACTCTGGCCTACTGATTCAGGTCTTAACTCTTACTCTGGCCTAATAGCTAAGGTCTTAGAATCGTACTCTGGCCTAATGGTTCAGGTATTAACTCTTACTCTGGCCTACTGGTTAAGGTCTTAACTCTTACTCAGGCCTACTGGTTAAGGTCTTAACTCTTACTCTGGCCTAATAGCTAAAATCTTAGACTCGTACTCTGGCCTAATGGTTAAGGTCTTAACTCTTACTCTGGTCTAATAGCTAAGGTCTTAACTCTTACTCTGGCCTAATAGCTAAGGCCTCAGACTCGTACTCTGGCGTAATGGTTAAGGTATTAACTCTTACTCTGGCCTACTGGTTAAGGTCTTAACTCTTACTCTGGCCTACTGGTTAGGGTCTTAACTCTTACTATGGCCTAATAGCAAAGGTCTTAACTCTTACTCTGGCCTAATATCTAAGGTCTTAAACTCGTACTCTGGCCTAATGGTTAAGGTCTTAACTCTTACTCTGGCCCACTGGTTAAGGTCTTAACTCTTACTTTGGCCTAATAGGTAAGGTCTTAGACTCGTACTCTGACCTACTGGTTAAGGTTTTAACTCTTACTCTGGCCTAATAGCTAAGGTCTTAGACTCATACTCTGGCCTAATGGTTAAGGTCTTAACTCTTACTCTGGCCTAATAGCTAAGGTCTTAACTCTTACTCTGGCCTAATAGTTAAGGTCTTAGACTCGTACTATGGCGTACAGGTTAAGGTCTTAAATATTACTCTGGCCTACTGGTTAAGGTCTTATCTCTTACTCTGGCCTAATAGCTAAGGTCTTAGACTCGTACTCTGGCCTACTGGTTAAGGTCTTAACTCTTACTCTGGCCTAATAGCTAAGGTCTTCATTCTTACTCTAGCCTAATAGCTAAGGTCTTAGACTCGTACTCTGGCCTAATGGGTAAGGTCTTAACTCTTACTCTGGCCTACTGGTTAAGGTCTTAACTCTTACTCTGGCCTAATAGCTAAGGTCTTAACTCTTACTCTGGCCTAATAGCTAAGGTCTTAGACTCGTACTCTGGCCTAATGGTTAAGGTCTTAACTCTTACTCTGGCCTACTGGTTAAGGTCTTAACTCTTACTCTGGCCTACTGGTTAAGGTCTTAACTCTTACTCTGGCCTAATAGCTAAGGTCTTAACTCTTACTCTGGCCTAATAGCTAAGGTCTTAACTCTTACTCTGGCCTAATAGCTAAGGTCTTAACTCTTACTCTGGCCTAATAGCTAAGGTCTTAGACTCGTACTCTGGCCTAATGGTTAAGGTCTTAACTCTTACTCTGGCCTAATAGCTAAGGTCTTAGACTCGGCCTCTGGCCTACTTGTTAAGGTCTTAACTCTTACTCTGGCCTAATAGCTAAGGTCTTAGACTCGTACTCTTGCCTAATTGTTAAGGTCTTAACTCTTACTCTGGCCTAATAGCTAAGGTCTTAGACTCGTACTCTGGCCTAATGATTAAGGTCTTAACTCTTACTCTGGCCTAATAGCTAATGTCTTAGACTCGTACTATGGCCTACATGTTAAGGTCTTAACTCTTACTCTGGCCTAATAGCTAAGGTCTTAACTCTTACTCTGGCCTAATAGCTAAGGTCTTAGATTCGTACTGTAGCTAAGGTCTTAGACTCGTACTATGGCCTACAGGTAAAGGTCTTATCTCTTACTCTGGCCTAATAGCTAAGGTCTTAGACTCGTACTCTAGCCTACAGGTTAAGGTCTTAACTCTTACTGTGGCCTAATAGCTAAGGACTTAAACTCGTACTGTGGCCTAATAGCTAAGGTCTTAACTCTTACTCTGGCCTAATAGCTAAGGTCTTCGACTCGTACTCTGGCCTAATGGTTAAGGTCTTAACTCTTACTCTGGTCAACTGGTTAAGGTTTTAACTCTTACTCTGGCCTAATAGCTAAGTTCTTAGACTCGTACTCTGGCCTAATGGTTAAGGTCTTAACTCTTACTCTGGCCTACTGGTTAAGGTCTTAACTCTTACTCTGACCTAATAGCTAAGGTCTTAGACTCGTACTCTGGCCTAATGGTTAAGGTCTTAACTCTTACTCTGGCCGAATAGCTATGGTCTTAGACTCGTACTCTGGCCTACTGGTTAAGGTATTAACTCTTACTCTGGCCTACTGGTTAAGGTCTTAACTCTTACTCTGGCCTAATAGCTAAGGTCTTAGACTCGTACTCTGGCCTAATGGTTAAGGTCTTAACTCTTACTCTGGCCTACTGGTTAAGGTCTTAACTCTTACTCTGGCCTAATAGCTAAGGTCTTAACTCTTACTCTGGCCTAATAGCTAAGGTCTTAACTCTTACTCTGGCCTAATAGCTAAGGTCTTAGACTCGTACTCTGGCCTAATGGTTAAGGTCATAACTCCTATTCTGGCCGAATAGCTAAGGTCTTAGACTCGTACTCTGGCCTACTGGTTAAGGTCTTAGCTCTTACTCTGGCCTACTGGTTAAGGTCTTAACTCTTACTCGGGCCTAATAGCTAAGGTCTTAGACTCGTACTCTAGCATAATGGTTATGGTGTTAACTCTTACTCTGGCCTACTGGTTAAGGTCTTAACTCTTACTCTGGCCTAATAGCTCAGGTCTTAACTCTTACTCTGGCCTAATAGCTAAGGTCTTAACTCTTGCTCTGGCCTAATAGCTAAGGTCTTAGACTCATAGTCTGGCCTAATGGTTAAGGTTTTAACTCTTACTCTGGCCTACTGGTTAAGGTCTTAACTCTTACTCAGGCCTACTGGTTAAGGTCTTAACTCTTACTATGGCCTAATAGCTAAGGTCTTAGACTCGTACTCTGGCCTAAGGGTTAAGGCCTTAACTCTTACTCTGGCCTCCTGGTTAAGGTCTTAACTCTTACTCTGGCCTACTGGTTAAGGTCTTAACTCTTACTCTGGCCTAATAGCTAAAGTCTTAGACTCGTACTCTGGCCTAATGGTTAAGGTCTGAACTCTTTCTCTGGCCTAATAGCTAATGTCTTAGACTCGTACTATGGCCTACAGGTTAAGGTCTTAACTCTTACTCTGGCCTACTGGTTAAGGTCTTAACTCTTACTCTGGCCTAATAGCTAATGTCTTAGACTCGTACTATGGCCTACAGGTTAAGGTCTTAACTCTTACTCTGGCCTAATAGCTAAGGTCTTAACTCTTACTCTGGCCTAATAGCTAAGGTCTTAGACTCGTACTCTGGCCTAATGGTTAAGGTCTTAACTCTCACTCTGGCCTACTGGTTAAGGTCTTAACTCTTACTCTGGCCTAATAGCTAAGGTCTTAGACTCGTACTCTGGCCTAATGGTTAAGGTCTTAACTCTTACTCTGGCCTACTGGTTAAGGTCTTAACTCTTACTCTGGCCTAATAGCTAATGTCTTAGACTCGTACTATGGCCTACAGGTTAAGGTCTTAACTCTTACTCTGGCCTAATAGCTAAGGTCTTAACTCTTACTCTGGCCTAATAGCTAAGGTCTTAGACTCGTACTCTGGCCTAATGGTTAAGGTCTTAACTCTCACTCTGGCCTACTGGTTAAGGTCTTAACTCTTACTCTGGCCTAATAGCTAAGGTCTTAGACTCGTACTCTGGCCTAATGGTTAAGGTCTTAACTCTTACTCTGGCCTAATAGCTAAGGTCTTAGACTCGTACTCTGGCCTACTGGTTAAGGTCCTAACTCTTACTCTGGAATAATAGCTAAGGTTTTAGAATCGTACTCTGGCCTAATGGTTAAGGTCTTAACTCTTACTCTGCCCTACTGGTTAAGGTCTTAACTCTTACTCTGGCCTAATAGCTAAGGTCTTAACTCTTACTATGGTCTAATAGCTAAGGTCTTAACTCTTACTCTGGCCTAATAGCTAAGGTCTTAGACTCGTACTCTGGTGTAATTGTTCAGGTATTAACTCTTACTCTGGCCTACTGGTTAAGGTCTTAACTCTTACTCTGGCCTACTGGTTAAGGTCTTAACTCTTACTCTGGCCTAATAGCTAAGGTCTTAACTCTTACTCTGGCCTAATAGCTAAGGTCTTAGACTCGTACTCTAGCCTAATGGTTAAGGTCCTAACTCTTACTCTGGCCTACTGGTTAAGGTCTTAACTCTTACTCTGGCCTAATAGCTAAGGTCTTAACTCTTACTCTGGCCTAATATCTAAGGTCTTAGACTCGTACTCTGGCCTAATGGTTAAGGTCATAACTCTTACTCTGGCCGAATAGCTAAGGTCTTAGACTCGTACTCTGGCCTACTGGTTAAGGTCTTAGCTCTTACTCTGGCCTACTGGTTAAGGTCTTAACTCTTACTATGGCCTAATAGCTAAGGTCTTAACTCTTACTCTTGCCTAATATCTAAGGTCTTAGACTCGTACTCTGGCCTAATGGTTAAGGTCTTAACTCTTACTCTGGCCTAATAGCTAAGGTCTTAACTCTTACTCTGGCCTAATAGCTAAGGTCTTAGACTCGTACTCTGGCCTAATGGTTAAGGTCTTAACTCTTACTCTGGCCTACTGGTTAAGGTCTTAACTCTTACTCTGGCCTAATAGCTAAAGTCTTAGACTCGTACTCTGGCCTAATGGTTAAGGTCTGAACTCTTACTCTGGCCTAATAGCTAATGTCTTAGACTCGTACTATGGCCTACAGGTTAAGGTCTTAACTCTTACTCTGGCCTAATAGCTAAGGTCTTAACTCTTACTCTGGCCTAATAGCTAAGGTCTTACACTCATACTCTGGCCTAATGGTTAAGGTCTTAACTCTTACTCTGGCCTACTGGTTAAGGTCTTAACTCTTACTCTGGCCTAATAGCTAAAGTCTTAGACTCGTACTCTGGCCTAATGGTTAAGGTCTGAACTCTTACTCTGGCCTAATAGCTAATGTCTTAGACTCGTACTATGGCCTACAGATTAAGGTCTTAACTCTTACTCTGGCCTAATAGCTAAGGTCTTAACTCTTACTCTGGCCTAATAGCTAAGGTCTTAGACTCGTACACTGGCCTAATGGTTAAGGTCTTAACTCTTACTCTGGCCTACTGGTTAAGGTCTTAACTCTTACTCTGGCCTAATAGCTAAGGTCTTAACTCTTACTCTGGTCTAATAGCTAAGGTCTTAACTCTTACTCTGGCCTAATAGCTAAGGTCTTAGACTCGTACTCTGGCGTAATGGTTAAGGTATTAACTCTTACTCTGGCCTACTGGTTAAGGTCTTAACTCTTACTCTGTCCTAATATCTAAGGTCTTAACTCTTACTCTGGTCTTATAGCTAAGGTCTTAACTCTTACTCTGGCCTAATAGCTAAGGTCTTAGATTCGTACTCTGGCCTAATGGTTAAGGTCTTAACTCTTACTCTGGCCTACTGGTTAAGGTCTTAACTCTTACTCAGGCCTACTGGTTAAGGTCTTAACTCTTACTATGGCCTAATAGCTAAGGTCTTAGACTCGTACTCTGGCCTAATGGTTCAGGTCTTAACTCTTACTTTGGCCTAATAGCTAAGGTCTTAGACTCGTACTCTGGCCTAATGGTTAAGGTCTTAACTCTTACTCTGGCCTAATAGCTAAGGTCTTAGACTCGTACTATGGCATACAGGTTAAGGTCTTAAATCTTACTCTGGCCTACTGGTTAAGGTCTTAACTCTTACTCTGGCCTAATAGCTAAGGTCTTAGACTCGTACTCTGGCCTACTGGTTAAGGTCTTAACTCTTACTCTGGCCTAATAGCTAAGGTCTTCACTCTTACTCTAGCCTAATAGCTAAGGTCTTAGACTCGTACTCTGGCCTAATGGTTAAGGTCTTAACTCTTACTCTGGCCTACTGGTTAAGGTCTTAACTCTTACTCTGGCCTAATAGCTAAGGTCTTAACTCTTACTCTGGCCTAATAGCTAAGGTCTTAGAATCGTACTCTGGCCTCCTGGTTAAGGTCTTAACTCTTACTCTGGCCTACTGGTTAAGGTCTGAACTCTTTCTCTGGCCTAATAGCTAATGTCTTAGACTCGTACTATGGCCTACAGGTTAAGGTCTTAACTCTTACTCTGGCCTAATAGCTTAGGTCTTAACTCTTACTCTGGCCTAATAGCTAAGGTCTTAGACTCGTACTCTGGCCTAATGGTTAAGGTCATAACTCTTACTCTGGCCGAATAGCTAAGGTCTTAGACTCGTACTCTGGCCTACTGGTTAAGGTCTTAGCTCTTACTCTGGCCTACTGGTTAAGGTCTTAACTCTTACTCTGGCCTAATAGCTAAGGTCTTAGACTCGTACTCTAGCATAATAGTTATGGTGTTAACTCTTACTCTGGCCTACTGGTTAAGGTCTTAACTCTTACTCTGGCCTAATAGCTAAGGTATTAACTCTTACTCTGGCCTAATAGCTAAGGACTTAACTCTTACTCTGGCCTAATAGCTAAGGTCTTATACTCATACTCGGGCCTAATGGTTAAGGTCTTAACTCTTACTCTGGCCTACTGGTTAAGGTCTTAACTCTTTCTCAGGCCTACTGGTTAAGGTCTTAACTCTTACTATGGCCTAATAGCTAAGGTCTTAGGCTCGTACTCTGGCCTAATGGTTAAGGTCTTAACTCTTACTCTGGCCTAATAGCTAAGGTCTTAACTCTTACTCTGGCCTAATAGCTAAGGTCTTAGACTCGTACTATGGCCTACAGGTTAAGGTCTTAACTCTTACTCTGGACTACTGGTTAAGGTCTTAACTCTTACTCTGGCCTAATAGCTAAGGTCTTAGACTCGTACTCTGGCCTACTGGTTAAGGTCTTAACTCTTACTCTGGCCTAATAGCTAAGGTCTTAACTCTTACTCTGGCCTAATAGCTAAGGTCTTAGACTCGTACTCTGGCCTAATGGTTAAGGTCTTAACTCTTACTCTGGCCTACTGATTCAGGTCTTAACTCTTACTCTGGCCTAATAGCTAAGGTCTTAGACTCATACTCTGGCCTAATGGTTCAGGTATTAACTCTTACTCTGGCCTAATGGTTCAGGTATTAACTCTTACTCTGGCCTAATAGCTAAGGTCTTAACTCTTACTCAGGCCTAATAGCTAAGGTCTTAGACTCGTACTCTGGCCTAATGGTTAAGGTCTTAACTCTTACTCTGGCCTAATAGCTAAGGTCTTAACTCTTACTCTGGCCTAATAGCTAAGGTCTTAGACTCGTACTCTGGCGTAATGGTTAAGGTATTAACTCTTACTCTGGCCTACTGGTTAAGGTCTTAACTCTTACTCTGGCCTACTGGTTTAGGTCTTAACTCTTACTATGGCCTAATAGCTAAGGTCTTAACTCTTACTCTGGCCTACTGGTTAAGGTCTTAACTCTTACTCTGGCCTAATAGCTAAGGTCTTAGACTCGTACTCTGGCCTAATGGTTAAGGTCTTAACTCTTACTCTGGCCTACTGGTTAAGGTCTTAACTCTTACTCTGGCCTAATAGCTAAGGTCTTAACTCTTACTCTGGTCTAATAGCTAAGGTCTTAGACTCGTACGCTGGCCTAATGGTTAAGGTCATAACTCTTACTCTGGCCGAATAGCTGAGGTCTTAGACTCGTACTCTGGCCTACTGGTTAAGGTCTTAACTCTTACTCTGGCCTAATAGCTAAGGTCTTAGACTCGTACTCTAGCATAATGGTTATGGTGTTAACTCTTACTCTGGCCTACTGGTTAAGGTCTTAACTCTTACTCTGGCCTAATAGCTAAGGTCTTAACTCTTACTCTGGCCTAATAGCTAAGGTCTTAACTCTTACTCTGGCCTAATAGCTAAGGTCTTAGACTCATACTCTGGCCTAATGGTTAAGGTCTTAACTCTTACTCTGGCCTACTGGTTAAGGTCTTAACTCTTACTCAGGCCTACTGGTTAAGGTCTTAACTCTTACTATGGCCTAATAGCTAAGGTCTTAGACTCGTACTCTGGCCTAATGGTTAAGGTCTTAACTCTTACTCTGGCCTAATAGCTAAGGTCTTAACTCTTACTCTGGCCTAATAGCTAAGGTCTTAGACTCGTACTCTAGCCTACAGGTTAAGGTCTTAACTCTTACTGTGGCCTAATAGCTAAGGACTTAAACTCGTACTGTGGCCTAATAGCTAAGGTCTTAACTCTTACTCTGGCCTAATAGCTAAGGTCTTCGACTCGTACTCTGGCCTAATGGTTAAGGTCTTAACTCTGACTCTGGTCAACTGGTTAAGGTTTTAACTCTTACTCTGGCCTAAGAGCTAAGTTCTTAGACTCGTACTCTGGCCTAATGGTTAAGGTCTTAACTCTTACTCTGGCCTACTGGTTAAGGTCTTAACTCTTACTCTGACCTAATAGCTAAGGTCTTAGACTCGTACTCTGGCCTAATGGTTAAGGTCTTAACTCTTACTCTGGCCGAATAGCTATGGTCTTAGACTCGTACTCTGGCCTACTGGTTAAGGTATTAACTCTTACTCTGGCCTACTGGTTAAGGTCTTAACTCTTAGCTATCAGGCCAGAGTAAGAGTTAAGACCTTAGCTATTAGGCCAGAGTAAGAGTTAAGACCTTTACCAGTAGGCCATAGTAAGAGTTAAGACCTTAACCATTAGGCCAGAGTACGAGTCTAAGACCTTAGCTATTAGGCCAGAGTAAGAGTTAAGACCTTAGCTATTAGGCCAGAGTAAGTGTTAAGACCTTAACCATTAGGCCAGAGTACGAGTCTAAGACCTTAGCTATTAGGCCAGAGTAAGAGTTAAGACCTTAGCTATTAGGCCAGAGTAAGAGTTAAGACCTTAGCTATTAGGCCAGAGTAAGAGTTAAGACCTTTACCAGTAGGCCATAGTAAGAGTTAAGACCTTAACCATTAGGCCAGAGTACGAGTCTACGACCTTAGCTATTAGGCCAGAGTAAGAGTTAAGACCTGAATCAGTAGGCCAGAGTAAGAGTTAAGACCTTAACCATTAGGCCAGAGTACGAGTCTAAGACCTTAGCTATTAGGCCAGAGTAAGAGTTAAGACCTTAGCTATTAGGCCAGAGTAAGTGTTAAGACCTTAACCATTAGGCCAGAGTACGAGTCTAAGACCTTAGCTATTAGGCCAGAGTAAGAGTTAAGACCTTAGCTATTAGGCCAGAGTAAGAGTTAAGACCTTAGCTATTAGGCCAGAGTAAGAGTTAAGACCTTTACCAGTAGGCCACAGTAAGAGTTAAGACCTTAACCTGTAGGCTAGAGTACGAGTCTAAGACCTTAGCTATTAGGCCAGAGTAAGAGTTAAGACCTTAGCTATTAGGCCAGAGTAAGAGTTAAGACCTTAACCATTAGGCCAGAGTATGAGTCTAAGACCTTAGCTATTAGGCCAGAGTAAGAGTTAAGACCTTAGCTATTAGGCCAGAGTAAGAGTTAAGACCTTAACCAGTAGGCCAAAGTAAGAGTTAAGACCTGAACCATTAGGCCAGAGTACGAGTCTAAGACCTTAGCTATTAGGCCATAGTAAGAGTTAAGACCTTAACCAGTAGGCCTGAGTAAGAGTTAAGACCTTAACCAGTAGGCCAGAGTAAGAGTTGAGACCTTAACCATTAGGCCAGAGTACGAGTCTAAGACCTTAGCTATTAGGCCAGAGTAAGAATTAAGACCTTAGCTATTAGGCCAGAGTAAGAGTTAAGACCTTAGCTATTAGGCTAGAGTAAGAGTTAAGACCTTAACCAGTAGGCCAGAGTAAGAGTTAACACCATAACCATTATGCTAGAGTACGAGTCTAAGACCTTAGCTATTAGGCCAGAGTAAGAGTTAAGACCTTAACCAGTAGGCCAGAGTAAGAGTTAAGACCTTAGCTATTAGGCCAGAGTAAGATTTAAGACCTTAGCTATTAGGCCAGAGTAAGAGTTAAGACCTTAACCATTAGGCCAGAGTACGAGTCTAAGACCTTAGCTATTAGGCCAGAGTAAGAGTTAAGACCTTAACCAGTAGGCCAGAGTAAGAGTTAATACCTTAACCAGTAGGCCAGAGTACGAGTCTAAGACCATAGCTATTTGGCCAGAGTAAGAGTTAAGACCTTAACCATTAGGCCAGAGTACGAGTCTAAGACCTTAGCTATTAGGTCAGAGTAAGAGTTAAGACCTTAACCAGTAGGCCAGAGTAAGAGTTAAGACCTTAACCATTAGGCCAGAGTACGAGTCTAAGACCTTAGCTATTAGGCCAGAGTAAGGGTTAAAACCTTAACCAGTTGACCAGAGTAAGAGTTAAGACCTTAACCATTAGGCCAGAGTACGAGTCGAAGACCTTAGCTATTAGGCCAGAGTAAGAGTAAAGACCTTAGCTATTAGGCCACAGTACGAGTCTAAGTCCTTAGCTATTAGGCCACAGTAAGAGTTAAGACCTTAACCTGTAGGCTAGAGTACGAGTCTAAGACCTTAGCTATTAGGCCAGAGTAAGAGATAAGACCTTAACCTGTAGGCCATAGTACGAGTCTAAGACCTTAGCTATTAGGCCAGAGTAAGAGTTAAGACCTTAGCTATTAGTCCAGAGTAAGAGTTAAGACCTTAACCTGTAGGCCATAGTACGAGTCTAAGACCTTAGCTATTAGGCCAGAGTAAGAGTTAAGACCTTAACCATTAGGCCAGAGTATGAGTCTAAGACCTTAGCTATTAGGCCAGAGTAAGAGTTAAGACCTTAACCATTAGGCAAGAGTACGAGTCTAAGACCTTAGCTATTAGGCCAGAGTAAGAGTTAAGACCTTAACCAGTAGGCCAGAGGCCGAGTCTAAGACCTTAGCTATTAGGCCAGAGTAAGAGTTAAGACCTTAACCATTAGGCAAGAGTACGAGTCTAAGACCTTAGCTATTAGCCCAGAGTAAGAGTTAAGACCTTAACCTGTAGGCCATAGTACGAGTCTAAGACCTTAGCTATTAGGCCAGAGTAAGAGTTAAGACCTTAACCAGTAGGCCAGAGTAAGATTTAAGACCTTAACCTGTACGCCATAGTACAAGTCTAAGACCTTAGCTATTAGGCCAGAGTAAGAGTTAAGACCTTAACCAGTAGGCCAGAGTACGAGTCTAAGACATTAGCTATTAGGCCAGAGTAAGAGTTAAGACCTTAACCATTAGGCCAGAGTACAAGTCTAAGACCTTAGCTATTAGGCAAGAGTAAGAGTTAAGACCTTAGCTATTAGGCCAGAGTAAGAGTTAAGACCTTAACCATTAGGCCAGAGTACGAGTCTAAGACCTTAGCTTTTAGGCCAGAGTAAGAGTTAAGACCTTAGCTATTAAGCCGGAGTAAGAGTTAAGACCTTTACCAGTAGGCCATAGTAAGAGTTAATATTTTACAGAACAAGGGAACCCAAAGGAATTAAGACAGGGACCTTGGGCAATTTCATGTTATAGAGAACAGTGGTCCCTATTCAGGAGGAATACAGTATGATAGATAACCATACACTTAGAATAGAATGTATGTCTTTTGTCCAGCCGGACAAGAATTTATTTTCATAGTATTTTTCAAAAGTAGTATCAAATAAAACATTCAAATGACAAGTGGGCACAGCCGTGACCAACAGAACACAAGACAGAACAATGAACACAGAATTGGCCAAAAGGCAAGCCAAAATGGGTCTGTACAGTTGTTCTCAGTATAGACAGACACAAATTAATCATTTAACACCGTTGCACAATGTGTTATAGCTTGAGTCTAGTGCATAGGGTGTTTGGGTGTCGACGACGTTTCGATGCCACATTAAATATAGGGCATCATCTTCAGGACAAACAAATAATGCACTGCTGTCTTGATAATATATCACAACTTTTTACAATTCTTTACATACAAAAAAGGAACAAGGGGAGTAAAAGGGGGATAAAAAATGGAAAGGAAGAATTTTAACCACATTTGACACAATACTAGGCATGTTTTCAGCATAACGTTTGTGACTTAGGTGCTTGGAGTTGCGTGAACAATGTGGATTGAATTTCATGCAGAGGTGGTGACATTTCTTTAGTCTATGCTGAGTGAGGATTGAAATTTGTGTCGCAGTGACGAGGTTAAAAAGGAGTTGGTTGAATTGATGCGGATTTATGGTGCCTAGTACAGCTTCGTCATGAAATGGTGAATTATTGCAGTGTTTTAACGGAGAAGAGACAAGTGAGTATGATAAAAACCAGTCTGCATATTAAAGGACGACGAACCGGCGCAGTGCCTGATCATGAGCAAGTTGTTTCCAGTGATTCAGGAGGAACAAAAAAACGGCGCTGTGCGAAGGTGAATGAAATATTTTCATGGGTGAACCCAGAAGGCAGTGGGGACTTTACCTAAGGTGGCAGAGAGTCAACAGTTCATTATAGGCGCAGGAGCGCTCAACATCTGGGCTTTGGGGGTTGCTGACACCAGCGGGATCTAAATGAACAAAAGGCAGAGGTGGAGGTGTCTAAGTTTAAGAAGGTCTTAACTCTTACTCTGGCCTAATAGCTAAGGTCTTAGACTCGTACGCTGGCCTAATGGTTAAGGTCATAACTCTTACTCTGGCCGAATTGCTAAGGTCTTAGCCTCGTACTCTGGCCTACTGGTTAAGGTCTTAGCTCTTACTCTGGCCTACTGGTTAAGGTCTTAACTCTTACTCTGGCCTAATAGCTAAGGTCTTAGACTCGTACTCTAGCATAATGGTTATGGTGTTAACTCTTACTCTGGCCTACTGGTTAAGGTCTTAACTCTTACTCTGGCCTAATAGCTAAGGTATTAACTCTTACTCTGGCCTAATAGCTAAGGTCTTCGACTCGTACTCTGGCCTAATGGTTAAGGTCTTAACTCTTACTCTGGTCAACTGGTTAAGTTTTTAACTCTTACTCTGGCCTAATAGCTAAGTTCTTAGACTCGTACTCTGGCCTAATGGTTAAGGTCTTAACTCTTACTGTGGCCTAATAGCTAATGACTTAAACTCGTACTGTGGCCTAATAGCTAAGGTCTTAACTCTTACTCTGGCCTAATAGCTAAGGTCTTAGACTCGTACTCTGGCCTAATGGTTAAGGTCTTAACTCTTACTCTGGCCGAATAGCTATGGTCTTAGACTCGTACTCTGGCCTACTGGTTAAGGTATTAACTCTTACTCTGGCCTACTGGTTAAGGTCTTAACTCTTACTCTGACCTAATGGCTAAGGTCTTAGACTCGTACTTTGGCCTAATGGTTAAGGTCTTAACTCTTACTCTGGCCTACTGGTTAAGGTCTTAACTCTTACTCTGGCCTAATAGCTAAGGTCTTAACTCTTACTCTGGCCTAATAGATAAGGTCTTAACTCTTACTCTGGCCTAATAGCTAAGGTCTTAGACTCGTACGCTGGCCTAATGGTTAAGGTCATAACTCTTACTCTGGCCGAATAGCTGAGGTCTTAGACTCGTACTCTGGCCTACTGGTTAAGGTCTTAACTCTTACTCTGGCCTAATAGCTAAGGTCTTAGACTCGTACTCTGGCATAATGGTTATGGTGTTAACTCTTACTCTGGCCTACTGGTTAAGGTCTTAACTCTTACTCTGGCCTAATAGCTAAGGTCTTAACTCTTACTCTGGCCTAATAGCTAAGGTCTTAACTCTTACTCTGGCCTAATAGCTAAGGTCTTAGACTCATACTCTGGCCTAATGGTTAAGGTCTTAACTCTTACTCTGGCCTACTGGTTAAGGTCTTAACTCTTACTCAGGCCTACTGGTTAAGGTCTTAACTCTTACTATGGCCTAATAGCTAAGGTCTTAGACTTGTACTCTGGCCTAATGGTTAAGGTCTTAACTCTTACTCTGGCCTAATAGCTAAGGTCTTAACTCTTACTCTGGCCTAATAGCTAAGGTCTTAGACTCGTACTCTAGCCTACAGGTTAAGGTCTTAACTCTTACTGTGGCCTAATAGCTAAGGACTTAAACTCGTACTGTGGCCTAATAGCTAAGGTCTTAACTCTTACTCTGGCCTAATAGCTAAGGTCTTCGACTCGTACTCTGGCCTAATGGTTAAGGTCTTAACTCTGACTCTGGTCAACTGGTTAAGGTTTTAACTCTTACTCTGGCCTAAGAGCTAAGTTCTTAGACTCGTACTCTGGCCTAATGGTTAAGGTCTTAACTCTTACTCTGGCCTACTGGTTAAGGTCTTAACTCTTACTCTGACCTAATAGCTAAGGTCTTAGACTCGTACTCTGGCCTAATGGTTAAGGTCTTAACTCTTACTCTGGCCGAATAGCTATGGTCTTAGACTCGTACTCTGGCCTACTGGTTAAGGTATTAACTCTTACTCTGGCCTACTGGTTAAGGTCTTAACTCTTAGCTATCAGGCCAGAGTAAGAGTTAAGACCTTAGCTATTAGGCCCGAGTAAGAGTTAAGACCTTAGCTATTAGGCCAGAGTAAGAGTTAAGACCTTTACCAGTAGGCCATAGTAAGAGTTAAGACCTTAACCATTAGGCCAGAGTACGAGTCTAAGACCTTAGCTATTAGGCCAGAGTAAGAGTTAAGACCTTAGCTATTAGGCCAGAGTAAGTGTTAAGACCTTAACCATTAGGCCAGAGTACGAGTCTAAGACCTTAGCTATTAGGCCAGAGTAAGAGTTAAGACCTTAGCTATTAGGCCAGAGTAAGAGTTAAGACCTTAGCTATTAGGCCAGAGTAAGAGTTAAGACCTTTACCAGTAGGCCATAGTAAGAGTTAAGACCTTAACCATTAGGCCAGAGTACGAGTCTACGACCTTAGCTATTAGGCCAGAGTAAGAGTTAAGACCTGAATCAGTAGGCCAGAGTAAGAGTTAAGACCTTAACCATTAGGCCAGAGTACGAGTCTAAGACCTTAGCTATTAGGCCAGAGTAAGCGTTAAGACCTTAGCTATTAGGCCAGAGTAAGAGTTAAGACCTTAACCAGTAGGCCAGAGTACGTGTCCAAGACCTTAGCTATTAGGCCAGATTAAGAGTTAAGACCTTAACCAGTAGGCCAGAGTAAGAGTTAAGACCTTAACCTGTAGGCCATAGAACGAGTCTAAGACCTTAGCTATTAGGCCAGAGTAAGAGTTAAGACCTTAGCTATTAGGCCAGAGTAAGAGTTAAGACCTTAACCATTAGGCCAGAGTATGAGTCTAAGACCTTAGCTATTAGGCCAGAGTAAGAGTTAAGACCTTAGCTATTAGGCCAGAGTAAGAGTTAAGACCTTAACCAGTAGGCCAAAGTAAGAGTTAAGACCTGAACCATTAGGCCAGAGTACGAGTCTAAGACCTTAGCTATTAGGCCATAGTAAGAGTTAAGACCTTAACCAGTAGGCCTGAGTAAGAGTTAAGACCTTAACCAGTAGGCCAGAGTAAGAGTTGAGACCTTAACCATTAGGCCAGAGTACGAGTCTAAGACCTTAGCTATTAGGCCAGAGTAAGAATTAAGACCTTAGCTATTAGGCCAGAGTAAGAGTTAAGACCTTAGCTATTAGGCTAGAGTAAGAGTTAAGACCTTAACCAGTAGGCCAGAGTAAGAGTTAACACCATAACCATTATGCTAGAGTACGAGTCTAAGACCTTAGCTATTAGGCCAGAGTAAGAGTTAAGACCTTAACCAGTAGGCCAGAGTAAGAGCTAAGACCTTAACCAGTAGGCCAGAGTACGAGTCTAAGACCTTAGCTATTCGGCCAGAGTAAGAGTTATGACCTTAACCATTAGGCCAGAGTACGAGTCTAAGACCTTAGCTATTAGGCCAGAGTAAGAGTTAAGACCTTAGCTATTAGGCCAGAGTAAGATTTAAGACCTTAGCTATTAGGCCAGAGTAAGAGTTAAGACCTTAACCAGTAGGCCAGAGTAAGAGTTAAGACCTTAACCATTAGGCCAGAGTACGAGTCTAAGACCTTAGCTATTAGGCCAGAGTAAGAGTTAATACCTTAACCAGTAGGCCAGAGTAAGAGTTAATACCTTAACCAGTAGGCCAGAGTACGAGTCTAAGACCATAGCTATTCGGCCAGAGTAAGAGTTAAAACCTTAACCAGTTGACCAGAGTAAGAGTTAAGACCTTAACCATTAGGCCAGAGTACGAGTCGAAGACCTTAGCTATTAGGCCAGAGTAAGAGTTAAGACCTTAGCTATTAGGCCACAGTACGAGTCTAAGTCCTTAGCTATTAGGCCACAGTAAGAGTTAAGACCTTAACCTGTAGGCTAGAGTACGAGTCTAAGACCTTAGCTATTAGGCCAGAGTAAGAGATAAGACCTTAACCTGTAGGCCATAGTACGAGTCTAAGACCTTAGCTATTAGGCCAGAGTAAGAGTTAAGACCTTAGCTATTAGGCCAGAGTAAGAGTTAAGACCTTAACCTGTAGGCCATAGTACGAGTCTAAGACCTTAGCTATTAGGCCAGGGTAAGAGTTAAGACCTTAACCATTAGGCCAGAGTATGAGTCTAAGACCTTAGCTATTAGGCCAGAGTAAGAGTTAAGACCTTAACCATTAGGCAAGAGTACGAGTCTAAGACCTTAGCTATTAGGCCAGAGTAAGAGTTAAGACCTTAACCAGTAGGCCAGAGGCCGAGTCTAAGACCTTAGCTATTAGGCCAGAGTAAGAGTTAAGACTTTAACCATTAGGCAAGAGTACGAGTCTAAGACCTTAGCTATTAGCCCAGAGTAAGAGTTAAGACTTTAACCTGTAGGCCATAGTACGAGTCTAAGACCTTAGCTATTAGGCCAGAGTAAGAGTTAAGACCATAACCAGTAGGCCAGAGTAAGAGTTAAGACCTTAATCTGTAGGCCATAGCACGAGTCTAAGGCCTTAGCTATTAGCCAGAGTAAGAGTTAAGACCTTAGCTATTAGGCCAGAGTAAGAGTTAAGACCTTAACCAGTAGGCCAGAGTACGAGTCTAAGACATTAGCTATTAGGCCAGAGTAAGAGTTAAGACCTTAACCATTAGGCCAGAGTACAAGTCTAAGACCTTAGCTATTAGGCAAGAGTAAGAGTTAAGACCTTAGCTATTAGGCCAGAGTAAGAGTTAAGACCTTAACCATTAGGCCAGAGTACGAGTCTAAGACCTTAGCTTTTAGGCCAGAGTAAGAGTTAAGACCTTAGCTATTAGGCCAGAGTAAGAGTTAAGACCTTTACCAGTAGGCCATAGTAAGAGTTAATATTTTACAGAACAAGGGAACCCAAAGGAATTAAGACAGGGACCTTGGGCAATTTCATGTTATAGAGAACAGTGGTCCCTATTCAGGAGGAATACAGTGTGATAGATAACCATACACTTAGAATAGAATGTATGTCTTTTGTCCAGCCGGACAAGAATTTATTTTCATAGTATTTTTCAAAAGTAGTATCAAATAAAACATTCAAATGACAAGTGGGCACAGCCGTGACCAACAGAACACAAGACAGAACAATGAACACAGAATTGGCCAAAAGGCAAGCCAAAATGGGTCTGTACAGTTGTTCTCAGTATAGACAGACACAAATTAATCATTTAACACCGTTGCACAATGTGTTATAGCTTGAGTCTAGTGCATAGGGTGTTTGGGTGTCGACGACGTTTCGATGCCACATTAAATATAGGGCATCATCTTCAGGACAAACAAATAATGCACTGCTGTCTTGATAATATATCACAACTTTTTACAATTCTTTACATACAAAAAAGGACCAAGGGGAGAAAAAGGGGGATAAAAAATGGAAAGGAAGAATTTTAACTACATTTGACACAATACTAGGCATGTTTTCAGCATAACGTTTGTGACTTAGGTGCTTGGAGTTGCGTGAACAATGTGGATTGAATTTCATGCAGAGGTGGTGACATTTCTCTAGTCTATGCTGAGTGAGGATTGAAATTTGTGTCGCAGTGACGACGTTAAAAAGGAGTTGGTTGAATTGATGCTGATTTATGGTGCCTAGTACAGCTTCGTCATGAAATGGTGAATTATTGCAGTGTTTTAACGGAGAAGAGACAAGTGAGTATGATAAAAACCAGTCTGCATATTAAAGGACGACGAACCGGCGCAGTGCCTGATCATGAGCAAGGTGTTTCCAGTGATTCAGGAGGAACAAAAAAACGGCGCTGCGCGAAGGTGAATGAAATATTTTCATGGGTGAACCCAGAAGGCAGTGGGGACTTTACCTAAGGTGGCAGAGAGTCAACGGTTCATTATAGGCGCAGGAGCGCTCAACATCTGGGCTTTGGGGGTTGCTGACACCAGCGGGATCTAAATGAACAAAAGGCAGAGGTGGAGGTGTCTAAGTTTAAGAAGGTCTTAACTCTTACTCTGGCCTAATAGCTAAGGTCTTAGACTCGTACGCTGGCCTAATGGTTAAGGTCATAACTCTTACTCTGGCCGAATTGCTAAGGTCTTAGACTCGTACTCTGGCCTACTGGTTAAGGTCTTAGCTCTTACTCTGGCCTACTGGTTAAGGTCTTAACTCTTACTCTGGCCTAATAGCTAAGGTCTTAGACTCGTACTCTAGCATAATGGTTATGGTGTTAACTCTTACTCTGGCCTACTGGTTAAGGTCTTAACTCTTACTCTGGCCTAATAGCTAAGGTCTTAACTCTTACTCTGGCCTAATAGCTAAGGTCTTCGACTCGTACTCTGGCCTAATGGTTAAGGTCTTAACTCTTACTCTGGTCAACTGGTTAAGTTTTTAACTCTTACTCTGGCCTAATAGCTAAGTTCTTAGACTCGTACTCTGGCCTAATGGTTAAGGTCTTAACTCTTACTCTGACCTACTGGTTAAGGTCTTAACTCTTACTCTGACCTAATAGCTAAGGTCTTAGACTCGTACTCTGGCCTACAGGTTAAGGTCTTAACTCTTACTCTGGCCTAATATCTACTGTCTTAACTCTTACTCTGGCCTAATACCTAAGGTCTTAGAATCGTACTCTGGCCTAATGGTTAAGGTCTTAACTCTTACTCTGGCCTACTGATTCAGGTCTTAACTCTTACTCTGGCCTAATAGCTAAGGTCTTAGACTCGTACTCTGGCCTACTGGTTCAGGTCTTAACTCTTACTCTGGCCTACTGGTTAAGGTCTTAACTCTTACTCAGGCCTACTGGTTAAGGTCTTAACTCTTACTATGGCCTAATAGCTAAGGTCTTAGACTCGTACTCTGGCCTAATGGTTAAGGTCTTAACTCTTACTCTGGCCTAATAGCTAAGGTCTTAACTCTTACTCTGGCCTAATAGCTAAGGTCTTAGACTCGTACTATGGCCTACAGGTTAAGGTCTTAACTCTTACTCTGGCCTAATATCTACGGTCTTAACTCTTACTCTGGCCTAATAGCTAAGGTCTTAGAATCGTACTCTGGCCTAATGGTTAAGGTCTTAACTCTTACTCTGGCCTACTGATTCAGGTCTTAACTCTTACTCTGGCCTAATAGCTAAGGTCTTAGACTCGTACTCTGGCCTACTGGTTCAGGTCTTAACTCTTACTCTGGCCTACTGGTTAAGGTCTTAACTCTTACTCTGGCCTAATAGCTAAGGTCTTAACTCTTACTCTGGCCTAATAGCTAAGGTCTTAGACTCGTACTCTGGCCTAATGGTTAAGGTCTTAACTCTTACTCTGGCCTAATAGCTAAGGTCTTAACTCTTACTCTGGCCTAATAGCTAAGGTCTTAGACTCGTACTATGGCCTACAGGTTAAGGTCTTAACTCTTACTCTGGCCTACTGGTTAAGGTCTTAACTCTTACTCTGGCCTAATAGCTAAGGTCTTAACTCTTACTCTGGTCTAATAGCTAAGGTCTTAACTCTTACTCTGGCCTAATAGCTAAGGTCTTAGACTCGTACTCTGGCGTAATGGTTAAGGTATTAACTCTTTCTCTGGCCTACTGGTTAAGGTCTTAACTTTTACTCTGGCCTACTGGTTAAGGTCTTAACTCTTACTATGGCCTAATAGCTAAGGTCTTAACTCTTACTCTGGCCTAATATCTAAGGTCTTAGACTCGTACTCTGGCCTAATGGTTAAGGTCTTAACTCTTACTCTGGCCCACTGGTTAAGGTCTTAACTCTTACTCTGGCCTAATAGGTAAGGTCTTAGACTAGTGCTCTGACCTACTGGTTAAGGTTTTAACTCTTACTCTGGCCTAATAGCTAAGGTCTTAGACTCATACTCTGGCCTAATGGTTAAGGTCTTAACTCTTACTCTGGCCTACTGGTTAAGGTCTTAACTCTTACTCTGGCCTAATAGCTAAGGTCTAACTCTTACTCTGGCCTAATAGCTAAGGTCTTAGACTCGTACTATGGCGTACAGTAAAGGTCTTAAATCTTACTCTGGCCTACTGGTTAAGGTCTTAACTCTTACTCTGGCCTAATAGCTAAGGTCTTAGACTCGTACTCTGGCCTACTGGTTAAGGTCTTAACTCTTACTCTGGCCTAATAGCTAAGGTCTTCACTCTTACTGTAGCCTAATATTTAAGGTCTTAGACTCGTACTCTGGCCTAATGGGTAAGGTCTTAACTCTTACTCTGGCCTACTGGTTAAGGTCTTAACTCTTACTCTGGCCTAATAGCTAAGGTCTTAACTCTTACTCTGGCCTAATAGCTAAGGTCTTAGACTCGTACTCTGGCCTAATGGTTAAGGTCTTAACTCTTACTCTGGCCTCCTGGTTAAGGTCTTAACTCTTACTCTGGCCTACTGGTTAAGGTCTTAACTCTTACTCTGGCCTAATAGCTAAGGTCTTAACTCTTACTCTGGCCTAATAGCTAAGGTCTTAACTCTTACTCTGGCCTAATAGCTATGGTCTTAGACTCGTACTCTGACCTAATGGTTAAGGTCTTAACTCTTACTCTGGCCTAATAGCTAAGGTCTTAACTCTTACTCTGGCCTAATAGCTAAGGTCTTAGACTCGGCCTCTGGCCTAATGGTTAAGGTCTTAACTCTTACTCTGGCCTAATAGTTAAGGTCTTAGACTCGGCCTCTGGCCTACTTGTTAAGGTCTTAACTCTTACTCTGGCCTAATAGCTAAGGTCTTAGACTCGTACTCTTGCCTAATGGTTAAGGTCTTAACTCTTACTCTGGCCTAATAGCTAAGGTCTTAGACTCGTACTCTGGCCTAATGGTTAAGGTCTTAACTCTAACTCTGGCCTAATAGCTAATGTCTTAGACTCGTACTATGGCCTACAGGTTACGGTCTTAACTCTTACTCTGGCCTAATAGCTAAGGTCTTAACTCTTACTCTGGCCTAATAGCTAAGGTCTTAGACTCGTACTATAGCTAAGGTCTTAGACTCGTACTATGGCCTACAGGTTAAGGTCTTATCTCTTACTCTGGCCTAATAGCTAAGGTCTTAGACTCGTACTCTAGCCTACAGGTTAAGGTCTTAACTCTTACTGTGGCCTAATAGCTAAGGACTTAAACTCGTACTTTGGCCTAATAGCTAAGGTCTTAACTCTTACTCTGGCCTAATAGCTAAGGTCTTCGACTCGTACTCTGGCCTAATGGTTAAGGTCTTAACTCTTACTCTGGTCAACTGGTTAAGGTTTTAACTCTTACTCTGGCCTAATAGCTAAGTTCTTAGACTCATACTCTGGCCTAATGGTTAAGGTCTTAACTCTTACTCTGGCCTACTGGTTAAGGTCTTAACTCTTACTCTGACCTAATAGCTAAGGTCTTAGACTCGTACTCTGGCCTAATGGTTAAGGTCTTAACTCTTACTCTCGCCGAATAGCTATGGTCTTAGACTCGTACTCTTGCCTACTGGTTAAGGTATTAACTCTTACTCTGGCCTACTGGTTAAGGTCTTAACTCTTACTCTGGCCTAATAGCTAAGGTCTTAGACTCATATTCTGGCCTAATGGTTAAGGTCTTAACTCTTACTCTGGCCCACTGGTTAAGGTCTTAACTCTTACTCTGGCCTAATAGGTAAGGTCTTAGACTCGTACTCTGACCTACTGGTTAAGGTTTTAACTCTTACTCTGTCCTAATAGCTAAGGTCTTAGACTCGGCCTCTGGCCTAATGGTTAAGGTCTTAACTCTTACTCTGGCCTAATAGTTAAGGTCTTAGACTCGGCCTCTGGCCTACTTGTTAAGGTCTTAACTCTTACTCTGGCCTAATAGCTAAGGTCTTAGACTCGTACTCTTGCCTAATGGTTAAGGTCTTAACTCTTACTCTGGCCTAATAGCTAAGGTCTTAGACTAGTGCTCTGACCTACTGGTTAAGGTTTTAACTCTTACTCTGGCCTAATAGCTAAGGTCTTAGACTCATACTCTGGCCTAATGGTTAAGGTCTTAACTCTTACTCTGGCCTACTGGTTAAGGTCTTAACTCTTACTCTGGCCTAATAGCTAAGGTCTAACTCTTACTCTGGCCTAATAGCTAAGGTCTTAGACTCGTACTATGGCGTACAGTAAAGGTCTTAAATCTTACTCTGGCCTACTGGTTAAGGTCTTAACTCTTACTCTGGCCTAATAGCTAAGGTCTTAGACTCGTACTCTGGCCTACTGGTTAAGGTCTTAACTCTTACTCTGGCCTAATAGCTAAGGTCTTCACTCTTACTGTAGCCTAATATTTAAGGTCTTAGACTCGTACTCTGGCCTAATGGGTAAGGTCTTAACTCTTACTCTGGCCTACTGGTTAAGGTCTTAACTCTTACTCTGGCCTAATAGCTAAGGTCTTAACTCTTACTCTGGCCTAATAGCTAAGGTCTTAGACTCGTACTCTGGCCTAATGGTTAAGGTCTTAACTCTTACTCTGGCCTCCTGGTTAAGGTCTTAACTCTTACTCTGGCCTACTGGTTAAGGTCTTAACTCTTACTCTGGCCTAATAGCTAAGGTCTTAACTCTTACTCTGGCCTAATAGCTAAGGTCTTAACTCTTACTCTGGCCTAATAGCTATGGTCTTAGACTCGTACTCTGACCTAATGGTTAAGGTCTTAACTCTTACTCTGGCCTAATAGCTAAGGTCTTAACTCTTACTCTGGCCTAATAGCTAAGGTCTTAGACTCGGCCTCTGGCCTAATGGTTAAGGTCTTAACTCTTACTCTGGCCTAATAGTTAAGGTCTTAGACTCGGCCTCTGGCCTACTTGTTAAGGTCTTAACTCTTACTCTGGCCTAATAGCTAAGGTCTTAGACTCGTACTCTTGCCTAATGGTTAAGGTCTTAACTCTTACTCTGGCCTAATAGCTAAGGTCTTAGACTCGTACTCTGGCCTAATGGTTAAGGTCTTAACTCTAACTCTGGCCTAATAGCTAATGTCTTAGACTCGTACTATGGCCTACAGGTTACGGTCTTAACTCTTACTCTGGCCTAATAGCTAAGGTCTTAACTCTTACTCTGGCCTAATAGCTAAGGTCTTAGACTCGTACTATAGCTAAGGTCTTAGACTCGTACTATGGCCTACAGGTTAAGGTCTTATCTCTTACTCTGGCCTAATAGCTAAGGTCTTAGACTCGTACTCTAGCCTACAGGTTAAGGTCTTAACTCTTACTGTGGCCTAATAGCTAAGGACTTAAACTCGTACTTTGGCCTAATAGCTAAGGTCTTAACTCTTACTCTGGCCTAATAGCTAAGGTCTTCGACTCGTACTCTGGCCTAATGGTTAAGGTCTTAACTCTTACTCTGGTCAACTGGTTAAGGTTTTAACTCTTACTCTGGCCTAATAGCTAAGTTCTTAGACTCATACTCTGGCCTAATGGTTAAGGTCTTAACTCTTACTCTGGCCTACTGGTTAAGGTCTTAACTCTTACTCTGACCTAATAGCTAAGGTCTTAGACTCGTACTCTGGCCTAATGGTTAAGGTCTTAACTCTTACTCTCGCCGAATAGCTATGGTCTTAGACTCGTACTCTTGCCTACTGGTTAAGGTATTAACTCTTACTCTGGCCTACTGGTTAAGGTCTTAACTCTTACTCTGGCCTAATAGCTAAGGTCTTAGACTCATATTCTGGCCTAATGGTTAAGGTCTTAACTCTTACTCTGGCCCACTGGTTAAGGTCTTAACTCTTACTCTGGCCTAATAGGTAAGGTCTTAGACTCGTACTCTGACCTACTGGTTAAGGTTTTAACTCTTACTCTGTCCTAATAGCTAAGGTCTTAGACTCGGCCTCTGGCCTAATGGTTAAGGTCTTAACTCTTACTCTGGCCTAATAGTTAAGGTCTTAGACTCGGCCTCTGGCCTACTTGTTAAGGTCTTAACTCTTACTCTGGCCTAATAGCTAAGGTCTTAGACTCGTACTCTTGCCTAATGGTTAAGGTCTTAACTCTTACTCTGGCCTAATAGCTAAGGTCTTAGACTCGTACTCTGGCCTAATGGTTAAGGTCTTAACTCTAACTCTGGCCTAATAGCTAATGTCTTAGACTCGTACTATGGCCTACAGGTTACGGTCTTAACTCTTACTCTGGCCTAATAGCTAAGGTCTTAACTCTTACTCTGGCCTAATAGCTAAGGTCTTAGACTCGTACTATAGCTAAGGTCTTAGACTCGTACTATGGCCTACAGGTTAAGGTCTTATCTCTTACTCTGGCCTAATAGCTAAGGTCTTAGACTCGTACTCTAGCCTACAGGTTAAGGTCTTAACTCTTACTGTGGCCTAATAGCTAAGGACTTAAACTCGTACTTTGGCCTAATAGCTAAGGTCTTAACTCTTACTCTGGCCTAATAGCTAAGGTCTTCGACTCGTACTCTGGCCTAATGGTTAAGGTCTTAACTCTTACTCTGGTCAACTGGTTAAGGTTTTAACTCTTACTCTGGCCTAATAGCTAAGTTCTTAGACTCATACTCTGGCCTAATGGTTAAGGTCTTAACTCTTACTCTGGCCTACTGGTTAAGGTCTTAACTCTTACTCTGACCTAATAGCTAAGGTCTTAGACTCGTACTCTGGCCTAATGGTTAAGGTCTTAACTCTTACTCTCGCCGAATAGCTATGGTCTTAGACTCGTACTCTTGCCTACTGGTTAAGGTATTAACTCTTACTCTGGCCTACTGGTTAAGGTCTTAACTCTTACTCTGGCCTAATAGCTAAGGTCTTAGACTCATATTCTGGCCTAATGGTTAAGGTCTTAACTCTTACTCTGGCCCACTGGTTAAGGTCTTAACTCTTACTCTGGCCTAATAGGTAAGGTCTTAGACTCGTACTCTGACCTACTGGTTAAGGTTTTAACTCTTACTCTGGCCTAATAGCTAAGGTCTTAGACTCATACTCTGGCCTAATGGTTAAGGTCTTAATTCTTACTCTGGCCTACTGGTTAAGGTCTTAATTCTTACTCTGGCCTACTGGTTAAGGTCTTAATTCTTACTCTGGCCTAATAGCTAAGGTCTTAACTCTTACTCTGGCCTAATAGCTAAGGTCTTAGACTCGTACTATGGCCTACTGGTTAAGGTCTTAACTCTTACTCTGGCCTAATAGCTAAGGTCTTAACTCTTACTCTGGCCTAATAGCTAAGGTCTTAGACTCGTACTCTGGCCTAATGGTTAAGGTCTTAACTCTTACTCTGGCCGAATAGCTAAGGTCTTAACTCTTACTCTGGCCTAATAGCTAAGGTCTTAGACTCGTACTATGGCCTACAGGTTAAGGTCTTAACTCCTACTCTGGCCTACTGGTTAAGGTCTTAACTCTTACTCTGGCCTAATAGCTAAGGACTTAGACACGTACTCTGGCCTACTGGTTAAGGTCTTAACACTTACTCTGGCCTAATAGCTAAGGTCTTAACTCTTACTGTGGCCTAATAGCTAAGGTCTTAGACTCGTACTCTGGCCTAATGGTTAAGGTCTTAACTCTTACTCTGGCCCACTGATTCAGGTCTTAACTCTTACTCTGGCCTAATAGCTAAGGTCGTAGACTCGTACTCTGGCCTAATGGTTAAGGTCTTAACTCTTACTATGGCCTACTGGTAAAGGTCTTAACTCTTACTCTGGCCTAATAGCTAAGGTCTTAACTCTTACTCTGGCCTAATAGGTAAGGTCTTAACTCTTACTCTGGCCTAATAGCTAAGTTCTTAGACTCATACTCTGGCCTAATGGTTAAGGTCTTAACTCTTACTCTGGCCTACTGGTTAAGGTCTTAACTCTTACTCTGACCTAATAGCTAAGGTCTTAGACTCGTACTCTGGCCTAATGGTTAAGGTCTTAACTCTTACTCTCGCCGAATAGCTATGGTCTTAGACTCGTACTCTGGCCTACTGGTTAAGGTATTAACTCTTACTCTGGCCTACTGGTTAAGGTCTTAACTCTTACTCTGGCCTAATAGCTAAGGTCTTAGACTCATATTCTGGCCTAATGGTTAAGGTCTTAACTCTTACTCTGGCCCACTGGTTAAGGTCTTAACTCTTACTCTGGCCTAATAGGTAAGGTCTTAAACTCGTACTCTGACCTACTGGTTAAGGTTTTAACTCTTACTCTGGCCTAATAGCTAAGGTCTTAGACTCATACTCTGGCCTAATGGTTAAGGTCTTAATTCTTACTCTGGCCTACTGGTTAAGGTCTTAATTCTTACTCTGGCCTACTGGTTAAGGTCTTAATTCTTACTCTGGCCTACTGGTTAAGGTCTTAACTCGTACTCTGGCCTAATGGTTAAGGTCTTAACTCTTACTCTGGCCTAATAGCTAAGGTCTTAACTCTTACTCTGGCCTAATAGCTAAGGTCTTAGACTCGTACTATGGCCTACTGGTTAAGGTCTTAACTCTTACTCTGGCCTAATAGCTAAGGTCTTAACTCTTACTCTGGCCTAATAGCTAAGGTCTTAGACTCGTACTCTGGCCTAATGGTTAAGGTCTTAACTCTTACTCTGGCCGAATAGCTAAGGTCTTAACTCTTACTCTGGCCTAATAGCTAAGGTCTTAGACTCGTACTATGGCCTACAGGTTAAGGTCTTAACTCCTACTCTGGCCTACTGGTTAAGGTCTTAACTCTTACTCTGGCCTAATAGCTAAGGACTTAGACACGTACTCTGGCCTACTGGTTAAGGTCTTAACACTTACTCTGGCCTAATAGCTAAGGTCTTAACTCTTACTGTGGCCTAATAGCTAAGGTCTTAGACTCGTACTCTGGCCTAATGGTTAAGGTCTTAACTCTTACTCTGGCCCACTGATTCAGGTCTTAACTCTTACTCTGGCCTAATAGCTAAGGTCGTAGACTCGTACTCTGGCCTAATGGTTAAGGTCTTAACTCTTACTATGGCCTACTGGTAAAGGTCTTAACTCTTACTCTGGCCTAATAGCTAAGGTCTTAACTCTTACTCTGGCCTAATAGGTAAGGTCTTAACTCTTACTCTGGCCTAATAGCTAAGGTCTTAGACTCGTACTCTGGCCTAATGGTTAAGGTCTTAACTCTTACTCTGGCCTAATAGCTAAGGTCTTAACTCTTACTCTGGCCTAATAGCTAAGGTCTTAGACTCGTACTCTTGCCTAATGGTTAAGGTCTTAACTCTTACTCTGGCCTAATAGCTAAGGTCTTAGACTCGTACTCTGGCCTACTGGTTAAGGTCTTAACTCTTACTCTGGCCTAATAGCTAAGGTCTTAACTCTTACTCTGGCTAATAGCTAAGGTCTTAGACTCGTGCTATGGCCTAGAGGTTAAGGTCTTAACTCTTATTCTGGCCTACTGGTTATGGTCTTAACTCCTACTCTGGCCTAATAGCTAAGGTCTTAACACTTACTCTGGCCTACTAGCTAAGGTCTTAACTCTTACTCTGGCCTAATAGCTATGGTCTTAGACTCGTACTCTGACCTAATGGTTAAGGTCTTAACTCTTACTCTGGCCTAATAGCTAAGGTCTTAACTCTTACTCTGGCCTAATAGCTAAGGTCTTAGACTTGTACTCTGGCCTAATGGTTAAGGTCTTAACTCTTACTCTGGCCTAATAGCTAAGGTCTTAGACTCCTACTTTGGCCTGATAGCTAAGGTCTTAGACTCGTACTCTAGCCTAATAGCTAAGGTCTTAGACTCATACTCTGGCCTACTGGTTAAGGTCTTAACTCTTACTCTGGCCTAATAGCTAAGGTCTTAACTCGTACTCTGGCCTAATAGCTAAGGTCTTAGACTCATACTCCGGCCTAATGGTTAAGGTCTTAACTCTTACTCTGGCCTAATAGCTAAGGTCTTAAGTCTTACTCTGGCCTAATAGCTAAGGTCTTAGACTCGTACTATGGCCTACAGGTTAAGGTCTTAACTCTTACTCTGGCCTACTGGTTAAGGTCTTAACACTTACTCTGACCTAATAGCCAAGGTCTTAGACTCGTACTCTGGCCTACTGGTTAAGGTCGTAACTCTTACTCTGGCCTAATAGCTAAGGTCTTAACTCTTACTCTGGCCTAATAGCTAAGGTCTTAGACTTGTACTTTGGCCTAATGGTTAAGGTCTTAACTCTTACTCTGGCCTACTGGTTAAGGTCTTAACTCTTACTCTGGCCTAATAGCTACGGTCTTAACTCTTACTCTGGCCTAATAGCTAAGGTCTTAACTCTTACTCTGGCCTAATAGCTATGGTCTTAGACTCGTACTCTGACCTAATGGTTAAGGTCTTAACTCTTACTCTGGCCTAATAGCTAAGGTCTTAACTCTTACTCTGGCCTAATAGCTAAGGTCTTATACTCGTACTCTGGCCTAATGGTTAAGGTCTTAACTCCTACTCTGGCCTAATAGCTAAGGTCTTAGACTCCTACTTTGGCCTAATAGCTAAGGTCTTAGACTCGTACTCTGGCCTAATAGCTAAGGTCTTAACTCTTACTCTGGCCTAATAGCTAAGGTCTTAACTCTTACTCTGGCCTAATAGCTAAGGTCTTAGACTCGTACTCTGGCCTAATGGTTAAGGTCTTAACTCTTACTCTGGACTACTGGTTAAGGTCTTAACTCTTACTCTGGCCTAATAGCTAAGGTCTTAGACTCGTACTCTGGCCTAATGGTTAAGGTCTTAACTCTTACTCTGGCCTACTGGTTAAGGTCTTAACTCTTACTCTGGCCTACTGGTTAAGGTCTTTACTCTTACTCTGGCCTAATAGCTGAGGTCTCAACTCTTTCTATGGCCTAATAGCTAAGGTCTTAACTCTTTCTCTGGCCTAATAGCTATGGTCTTAGACTCGTACTCTGGCCTAATGGTTAAGGTCTTAACTCTTACTCTGGCCTAATAGCTAAGGTCCTAACTCTTACTCTGGCCTAATAGCTAAAGTCTTAGACTCGTACCCTGGCCTAATCGTTAAGGTCGTAACTCTTACTCTGGCCTAATAGCTAAGGTCGTAGACTCGTACTCTGGCCTAATGGTTAAGGTCTTAACTCTTACTATGGCCTACTGGTAAAGGTCTTAACTCTTACTCTGGCCTAATAGCTAAGGTCTTAACTCTTACTCTGGCCTAATAGCTAAGGTCTTAACTCTTACTCTGGCCTAATAGCTAAGGTCTTAGACTCGTACTCTGGCCTAATGGTTAAGGTCTTAACTCTTACTCTGGCCTAATAGCTAAGGTCTTAACTCTTACTCTGGCCTAATAGCTAAGGTCTTAGACTCGTACTCTTGCCTAATGGTTAAGGTCTTAACTCTTACTCTGGCCTAATAGCTAAGGTCTTAGACTCGTACTCTGGCCTACTGGTTAAGGTCTTAACTCTTACTCTGGCCTAATAGCTAAGGTCTTAACTCTTACTCTGGCTAATAGCTAAGGTCTTAGACTCGTGCTATGGCCTAGAGGTTAAGGTCTTAACTCTTATTCTGGCCTACTGGTTATGGTCTTAACTCTTACTCTGGCCTAATAGCTAAGGTCTTAGACTCGTACTATGGCCTACAGGTTAAGGTCTTAACTCTTACTCTGGGCTAATAGCTAAGGTCTTAACTCTTACTCTGGCCTAATAGCTAAGGTCTTAACACTTACTCTGGCCTACTAGCTAAGGTCTTAACTCTTACTCTGGCCTAATAGCTATGGTCTTAGACTCGTACTCTGACCTAATGGTTAAGGTCTTAACTCTTACTCTGGCCTAATAGCTAAGGTCTTAACTCTTACTCTGGCCTAATACCTAAGGTCTTAGACTTGTACTCTGGCCTAATGGTTAAGGTCTTAACTCTTACTCTGGCCTAATAGCTAAGGTCTTAGACTCCTACTTTTGCCTAATAGCTAAGGTCTTAGACTCGTACTCTAGCCTAATAGCTAAGGTCTTAGACTCGTACTCTGGCCTACTGGTTAAGGTCTTAACTCTTACTCTGGCCTAATAGCTAAGGTCTTAGACTCATACTCCGGCCTAATGGTTAAGGTCTTAACTCTTACTCTGGCCTAATAGCTAAGGTCTTAAGTCTTACTCTGGCCTAATAGCTAAGGTCTTAGACTCGTACTATGGCCTACAGGTTAAGGTCTTAACTCTTACTCTGGCCTACTGGTTAAGGTCTTAACACTTACTCTGGCCTAATAGCCAAGGTCTTAGACTCGTACTCTGGCCTACTGGTTAAGGTCGTAACTCTTACTCTGGCCTAATAGCTAAGGTCTTAACTCTTACTCTGGCCTAATAGCTAAGGTCTTAGACTTGTACTTTGGCCTAATGGTTAAGGTCTTAACTCTTACTCTGGGCTAATAGCTAAGGTCTTAACTCTTACTCTGGCCTAATAGCTAAGGTCTTAACACTTACTCTGGCCTACTAGCTAAGGTCTTAACTCTTACTCTGGCCTAATGGCTATGGTCTTAGATTCGTACTCTGACCTAATGGTTAAGGTCTTAACTCTTACTCTGGCCTAATAGCTAAGGTCTTAACTCTTACTCTGGCCTAATAGCTAAGGTCTTAGACTTGTACTCTGGCCTAATGGTTAAGGTCTTAACTCTTACTCTGGCCTAATAGCTAAGGTCTTAGACTCCTACTTTGGCCTAATAGCTAAGGTCTTAGACTCGTACTCTAGCCTAATAGCTAAGGTCTTAGACTCGTGCTCTGGCCTACTGGTTAAGGTCTTAACTCTTACTCTGGCCTAATAGCTAAGGTCTTAACTCGTACTCTGGCCTAATAGCTAAGGTCTTAGACTCATACTCCGGCCTAATGGTTAAGGTCTTAACTCTTACTCTGGCCTAATAGCTAAGGTCTTAAGTCTTACTCTGGCCTAATAGCTAAGGTCCTAGACTCGTACTATGGCCTACAGGTTAAGGTCTTAACTCTTACTCTGGCCTACTGGTTAAGGTCTTAACACTTACTCTGGCCTAATAGCCAAGGTCTTAGACTCGTACTCTGGCCTACTGGTTAAGGTCGTAACTCTTACTCTGGCCTAATAGCTAAGGTCTTAACTCTTACTCTGGCCTAATAGCTAAGGTCTTAGACTTGTACTTTGGCCTAATGGTTAAGGTCTTAACTCTTACTCTGGCCTACTGGTTAAGGTCTTAACTCTTACTCTGGCCTAATAGCTACGGTCTTAACTCTTACTCTGGCCTAATAGCTAAGGTCTTAACTCTTACTCTGGCCTAATAGCTATGGTCTTAGACTCGTACTCTGACCTAATGGTTAAGGTCTTAACTCTTACTCTGGCCTAATAGCTAAGGTCATAACTCTTACTCTGGCCTAATAGCTAAGGTCTTATACTCGTACTCTGGCCTAATGGTTAAGGTCTTAACTCCTACTCTGGCCTAATAGCTAAGGTCTTAGACTCCTACTTTGGCCTAATAGCTAAGGTCTTAGACTCGTACTCTGGCCTAATAGCTAAGGTCTTAACTCTTACTCTGGCCTAATAGCTAAGGTCTTAACTCTTACTCTGGCCTAATAGCTAAGGTCTTAGACTCGTACTCTGGCCTAATGGTTAAGGTCTTAACTCTTACTCTGGCCTACTGGTTAAGGTCTTAACTCTTACTCTGGCCTAATAGCTAAGGTCTTAGACTCATACTCTGGCCTAATGGTTAAGGTCTTAACTCTTACTCTGGCCTACTGGTTAAGGTCTTAACTCTTACTCTGGCCTACTGGTTAAGGTCTTTACTCTTACTCTGGCCTAATAGCTGAGGTCTCAACTCTTTCTCTGGCCTAATAGCTAAGGTCTTAACTCTTACTCTGGCCTAATAGCTATGGTCTTAGACTCGTACTCTGGCCTAATGGTTAAGGTCTTAACTCTTACTCTGGCCTAATAGCTAAGGTCCTAACTCTTACTCTGGCCTAATAGCTAAAGTCTTAGACTCGTACCCTGGCCTAATCGTTAAGGTCGTAACTCTTACTCTGGCCTAATAGCTAAGGTCGTAGACTCGTACTCTGGCCTAATGGTTATGGTCTTAACTCTTACTATGGCCTAATAGCTAAGGTCTTAACTCTTACTCTGGCCTAATAGCTAAGGTCTTAACTCTTACTCTGGCCTAATAGCTAAGGTCTTAGACTCGTACTCTGGCCTAATGGTTAAGGTCTTAACTCTTACTCTGGCCTAATAGCTAAGGTCTTAACTCTTACTCTGGCCTAATAGCTAAGGTCTTAGACTCGTACTCTTGCCTAATGGTTAAGGTCTTAACTCTTACTCTGGCCTAATAGCTAAGGTCTTAGACTCGTACTCTGGCCTACTGGTTAAGGTCTTAACTCTTACTCTGGCCTAATAGCTAAGGTCTTAACTCTTACTCTGGCTAATAGCTAAGGTCTTAGACTCGTGCTATGGCCTAGAGCTTAAGGTCTTAACTCTTATTCTGGCCTACTGGTTATGGTCTTAACTCTTACTCTGGCCTAATAGCTAAGGTCTTAGACTCGTACTATGGCCTACAGGTTAAGGTCTTAACTCTTACTCTGGGCTAATAGCTAAGGTCTTAACTCTTACTCTGGCCTAATAGCTAAGGTCTTAACACTTACTCTGGCCTACTAGCTAAGGTCTTAACTCTTACTCTGGCCTAATAGCTATGGTCTTAGACTCGTACTCTGACCTAATGGTTAAGGTCTTAACTCTTACTCTGGCCTAATAGCTAAGGTCTTAACTCTTACTCTGGCCTAATACCTAAGGTCTTAGACTTGTACTCTGGCCTAATGGTTAAGGTCTTAACTCTTACTCTGGCCTAATAGCTAAGGTCTTAGACTCCTACTTTGGCCTAATAGCTAAGGTCTTAGACTCGTACTCTAGCCTAATAGCTAAGGTCTTAGACTCGTACTCTGGCCTACTGGTTAAGGTCTTAACTCTTACTCTGGCCTAATAGCTAAGGTCTTAACTCGTACTCTGGCCTAATAGCTAAGGTCTTAGACTCATACTCCGGCCTAATGGTTAAGGTCTTAACTCTTACTCTGGCCTAATAGCTAAGGTCTTAAGTCTTACTCTGGCCTAATAGCTAAGGTCTTAGACTCGTACTATGGCCTACAGGTTAAGGTCTTAACTCTTACTCTGGCCTACTGGTTAAGGTCTTAACACTTACTCTGGCCTAATAGCCAAGGTCTTAGACTCGTACTCTGGCCTACTGGTTAAGGTCGTAACTCTTACTCTGGCCTAATAGCTAAGGTCTTAACTCTTACTCTGGCCTAATAGCTAAGGTCTTAGACTTGTACTTTGGCCTAATGGTTAAGGTCTTAACTCTTACTCTGGCCTACTGGTTAAGGTCTTAACTCTTACTCTGGCCTAATAGCTACGGTCTTAACTCTTACTCTGGCCTAATAGCTAAGGTCTTAACTCTTACTCTGGCCTAATAGCTATGGTCTTAGACTCGTACTCTGACCTAATGGTTAAGGTCTTAACTCTTACTCTGGCCTAATAGCTAAGGTCTTAACTCTTACTCTGGCCTAATAGCTAAGGTCTTATACTCGTACTCTGGCCTAATGGTTAAGGTCTTAACTCCTACTCTGGCCTAATAGCTAAGGTCTTAGACTCCTACTTTGGCCTAATAGCTAAGGTCTTAGACTCGTACTCTGGCCTAATAGCTAAGGTCTTAACTCTTACTCTGGCCTAATAGCTAAGGTCTTAGACTCGTACTCTGGCCTAATGGTTAAGGTCTTAACTCTTACTCTGGCCTACTGGTTAAGGTCTTAACTCTTACTCTGGCCTAATAGCTAAGGTCTTAGACTCGTACTCTGGCCTAATGGTTAAGGTCTTAACTCTTACTCTGGCCTACTGGTTAAGGTCTTTACTCTTACTCTGGCCTAATAGCTGAGGTCTCAACTCTTTCTCTGGCCTAATAGCTAAGGTCTTAACTCTTACTCTGGCCTAATAGCTATGGTCTTAGACTCGTACTCTGGCCTAATGGTTAAGGTCTTAACTCTTACTCTGGCCTAATAGCTAAGGTCCTAACTCTTACTCTGGCCTAATAGCTAAAGTCTTAGACTCGTACCCTGGCCTAATCGTTAAGGTCGTAACTCTTACTCTGGCATAATAGCTAAGGTCTTAGACTCTTACTCTGGCCTACTGGTTAAGGTATTAACTCTTACTCTGGCCTAATAGCTAAGGTCTTAGACTCGTACTGTGGCCTAATGGTTAAGGTCTTAACTCTTACTCTGGCCTAAATGCTAAGGACTTAGACTCATACTCTGGCCTACTGGTTAAGGTCTCAACTCTTACTCTGGCCTAATAGCTAAGGTCTTAGACTCGTACTCTGGCCTAATGGTTAATGTCTTAACTCTTACTCTGGCCTAATAGCTAAGGTCTTAGACTCATACTCTGGCCTAATGGTTAAGGTCTTAACTCTTACTCTGGCCTAATAGCTAAGGTCTTAACTCTTACTCTGGCCTAATAGCTATGGTCTTAGACTCGTACTCTGGCCTAATGGTTAAGGTCTTAACTCTTACTCTGGCCTAATAGCTAAGGTCTTAACTCTTACTGTCGCCTAATAGCTAAGGTATTAGACTCGTACTCTGGCCTAATGGTTAAGGTCTTAACTCTTACTCTGGCCTAATAGCTAAGGTCTTAGACTCGTACTCTGGCCTACTGGTTAAGGTCTTAACTCTTACTCTGACCTAATAGCTAAGGTCCTAGACTCATACTCTGGCCTATTGGTTAAGGTATTAACTCTTACTCTGGCCTAATAGCTAAGGTCTTAGACTCGTACTCTGGCCTAATGGTTAAGGTCTTAACTCCCACTCTGGCCTAATAGCTAAGGACTTAGACTCATACTCTGGCCTACTGGTTAAGGTCTTAACTCTTACTCTGACCTAATAGCGAAGGTCTTAGACTCATACTCTGGCCTATTGGTTAAGGTCTTAACTCTTACTCTGTCCTAATAGCTAAGGTCTTTGACTCGTACTCTGGCCTAATGGTTGAGGTCTTAACTCTTACTCTGGCCTAATAGCTAAGATCTTAACTCTTACTCTGGCCTAATAGCTAAGGTCTTAGACTCGTACTCTGGCCTAATGGTTAAGGTCTTAACTCTTACTCTGGCCTAATAGCTAAGGACTTAGACTCGTACTCTTGCCTACTGTTTAAGGTCTTAACTCTTACTCTGGCCTAATAGCTAAGGTCTTAGACTCATACTCTGGCCTATTGGTTAAGGTCTTAACTCTTACTCTGGCCTAATAGCTAAGGTCTTAGACTCATACTCCGGCCTAATTGTTAAGGTCTTAACTCTTACTCTGGTCTAATAGCTAAGGTCTTAACTCTTACTCTGGCCTAATAGCTAAGGTCTTAGACTCGTACTATTGCCTACAGGTTAAGGTCTTAACTCTTACTCTGGCCTACTGGTTAAGGTCTTAACTCTTACTCTGGCCTAATAGCTAAGATCTTAGACTCGTACTCTGGCCTACTGGTTAAGGTCGTAACTCTTACTCTGGCCTAATAGCTAAGGTCTTAACTCTTACTCTGGCCTAATGGTTAAAGTCTTAACTCTTACTCTGGCCTAATAGCTAAGGTCTTAGACTTGTACTCTGGCCTAATGGTTAAGGTCTTAACTCTTACTCTGGCCTAATAGCTAAGGTCTTAGACTCGTACTATGGCCTACAGGTTAAGGTCTTAACTCTTACTCTGGCCTAATAGCTAAGGTCTTAACTCTTACTCTGGCCTAATAGCTATGGTCTTAGACTCGTACTCTGGCCTAATGGTTAAGGTCTTAACTCTTACTCTGGCCTAATAGCTAAGGTCTTAGACTCGTACTATGGCCTACAGGTTAAGGTCCTATCTCTTACTCTGGCCTAATAGCTAAGGTCTTAGACTCGTACTCTAGCCTACAGGTTAAGGTCTTAACTCTTACTGTGGCCTAATAGCTAAGGACTTAGACTCGTACTGTGGCCTAATAGCTAAGGTCTTAACTCTTACTCTGGCCTAATAGCTAAGGTCTTCGACTCGTACTCTGGCCTAATGGTTAAGGTCTTAACTCTTACACTGGTCAACTGGTTAAGGTTTTAACTCTTACTCTGGCCTAATAGCTAAGGTCTTAGACTCATACTCTGGCCTAATGGTTAAGGTCTTAACTCTTACTCTGGCCTACTTGTTAAGGTCTTAACTCTTCCTCTGACCTAATAGCTAAGGTCTTAGACTCGTACTCTGGCCTAATGGTTAAGGTCTTAACTCTTACTCTGGCCGAATAGCTATGGTCTTAGACTCGTACTCTGGCCTACTGGTGAAGGTAGTAACTCTTACTCTGGCCTACTGGTTAAGGTCTTAACTCTTACTCTGGCCTAATAGCTAAGGTCTTAGACTCGTACTCTGGCCTACTGGTTAGGGTCTTAACTCTTACTCTGGCCTAATAGCTAAGATCTTAAATCTTACTCTGGCCTAATAGCTAAGGTCTTAACTCTTACTCTGGCCTAATAGCTAAGGTCTTAGACTCGTACTCTGGCCTAATGGTTAAGGTCATAACTCTTACTCTGGCCAAATAGCTAAGGTCTTAGACTCGTACTCTGGCCTACTGGTTAAGGTCTTAGCTCTTACTCTGGCCTACTGGTTAAGGTCTTAACTCTTACTCTGGCCTAATAGCTAAGGTCTTAGACTCGTACTCTAGCATAATGGTTATGGTGTTAACTCTTACTCTAGCCTACTGGTTAAGGTCTTAACTCTTACTCTGGCCTAATAGCTAAGGTCTTAACTCTTACTCTGGCCTAATAGCTAAGGTCTTAACTCTTACTCTGGCCTAATAGCTAAGGTCTTAGACTCGTACTCTGGCCTAATGGTTAAGGTCTTAACTCTTACTCTGGCCTACTGGTTAAGGTCTCAACTCTTACTCAGGCCTACTGGTTAAGGTCTTAACTCTTACTATGGCCTAATAGCTAAGGTATTAGACTCGTACTCTGGCCTAATGGTTCAGGTCTTAACTCTCACTTTGGCCCACTGGTTAAGGTCTTAACTCTTACTCTGGCCTAATAGCTAAGGTCTTAACTCTTACTCTGGCCTAATAGCTAAGGTCTTAGACTCGTACTCTGGCCTAGTGGTTAAGGTCTTAACTCTTACTCTGGCCTAATAGCTAAGGTCTTAACTCTTACTCTGGCCTAATAGCTAAGGTCTTAGACTCGTACTATGGCCTACAGGTCAAGGTCTTAACTCCTACTCTGGCCTACTGGTTAAGGTCTTAACTCTTACTCTGGCCTAATAGCTAAGGACTTAGACACGTACTCTGGCCCACTGGTTAAGGTCTTAACACTTACTCTGGCCTAATAGCTAAGGTCTTAACTCTTACTCTGGCCTAATAGCTAAGGTCTTAGACTCGTACTCTGGCCTAATGGTTAAGGTCTTAACTCTTACTCTGGCCTACTGATTCAGGTCTTAACTCTTACTCTGGCCTAATAGCTAAGGTCGTAGACTCGTACTCTGGCCTAATGGTTAAGGTCTTAACTCTTACTATGGCCTACTGGTAAAGGTCTTAACTCTTACTCTGGCCTAAAAGCTAAGGTCTTAACTCTTACTCTGGCCTAATAGCTAAGGTCTTAACTCTTACTCTGGCCTAATAGCTAAGGTCTTAGACTCGTACTCTGGCCTAATGGTTAAGGTCTTAACTCTTACTCTGGCCTAATAGCTAAGGTCTTAGACTCCTACTTTGGCCTAATAGCTAAGATCTTAGACTCATACTATGGCCTAATAGCTAAGGTCTTAGACTCGTACTCTGGCCTACTGGTTAAGGTCTTAACTCTTACTCTGGCCTAATAGCTAAGGTCTTAACTCGTACTCTGGCCTAATAGCTAAGGTCTTAGACTCATACTCCGGCCTAATGGTTAAGGTCTTAACTCTTACTCTGGCCTAATAGCTAAGGTCTTAAGTCTTACTCTGGCCTAATAGCTAAGGTCTTAGACTCGTACTATGGCCTACAGGTTAAGGTCTTAACTCTTACTCTGGTCTACTGGTTAAGGTCTTAACTCTTACTCTGGCCTAATAGCTAAGGTCTTAGACTCGTACTCTGGCCTACTGGTTAAGGTCGTAACTCTTACTCTGGCCTAATAGCTAAGGTCTTAACTCTTACTCTGGCCTAATAGCTAAGGTCTTAGACTTGTACTTTGGCCTAATGGTTATGGTCTTAACTCTTACTCTGGCCTACTGGTTAAGGTCTTAACTCTTACTCTGGCCTAATAGCTACGGTCTTAACTCTTACTCTGGCCCAATAGCTAAGGTCTTAACTCTTACTCTGGCCTAATAGCTATGGTCTTAGACTCGTACTCTGACCTAATGGTTAAGGTCTTAACTCTTACTCTGGCCTAATAGCTAAGGTCTTAACTCTTACTCCGGCCTAATAGCTAAGGTCTTAGACTCGTACTCTGGCCTAATGGTTAAGGTCTTAACTCTTACTCTGGCCTAATAGCTAAGGTCTTAGACTCCTACTTTGGCCTAATAGCTAAGGTCTTAGACTCGTACTCTGGCCTAATAGCTAAGGTCTTAACTCTTACTCTGGCCTAATAGCTAAGGTCTTAACTCTTACTCTGGCCTAATAGCTAAGGTCTTGGACTCGTACTCTGGCCTAATGGTTAAGGTCTTAACTCTTACTCTGGCCTACTGGTTAAGGTCTTAACTCTTACTCTGGCCTAATAGCTAAGGTCTTAGACTCGTACTCTGGCCTAATGGTTAAGGTCCTAACTCTTACTCTGGCCTACTGGTTAAGGTCTTAACTCTTACTCTGGCCTACTGGTTAAGGTCTTTACTCTTACTCTGGCCTAATATCTGAGGTCTTAACTCTTTCTCTGGCCTAATAGCTAAGGTCTTAACTCTTTCTCTGGCCTAATAGCGATGGTCTTAGACTCGTACTCTGGCCTAATGGTTAAGGTCTTAACTCTTACTCTGGCCTAATAGCTAAGGTCCTAACTCTTACTCTGGCCTAATAGCTAAAGTCTAAGACTCGTACCCTGGCCTACTCGTTAAGGTATTAACTCTTACTCTGGCCTAATAGCTAAGGTCTTAGACTCGTACTCTGGCCTAATGGTTAAGGTCTTAACTCTTACTCTGGCCTAATAGCTAAGGACTTAGACTCATACTCTGGCCTACTGGTTAAGGTCTTAACTCTTACTCTGGCCTAATAGCTAAGGTCTTAGACTCGTACTCTGGCCTAATGGTTAAGGTCTTAACTCTTACTCTGGCCTAATAGCTAAGGTCTTAGACTCGTACTCTGGCCTAATGGTTAAGGTCTTAACTCTTACTCTGGCCTAATAGTTAAGGTCTTAGACTCGTACTATGGCCTACAGGTTAAGGTCTTAACTCTTACTCTGGCCTAATAGCTAAGGTCTTAACTCTTACTCTGGCCTAATAGCTATGGTCTTAGACTCATACTCTGGCCTAATGGTTAAGGTCTTAACTCTTACTCTGGCCTAATAGCTAAGGTCTTAACTCTTACTGTCGCCTAATAGCTAAGGTATTAGACTCGTACTCTGGCCTAATGGTTAAGGTCTTAACTCTTACTCTGGCCTAATAGCTAAGGTCTTAGACTCGTACTCTGGCCTACTGGTCAAGGTCTTAACTCTTACTCTGACCTAATAGCTAAGGTCCTAGACTCATACTCTGGCCTATTGGTTAAGGTCTTAACTCTTACTCTGGCCTAATAGCTAAGGTCTTAGACTCGTACTCTGGCCTAATGGTTAAGGTCTTAACTCCCACTCTGGCCTAATAGCTAAGGACTTAGACTCATACTCTGGCCTACTGGTTAAGGTCTTAACTCTTACTCTGACCTAATAGCGAAGGTCTTAAACTCGTACTCTGGCCTAATGGTTAAGGTCTTAACTCCCACTCTGGCCTAATAGCTAAGGACTTAGACTCATACTCTGGCCTACTGGTTAAGGTCTTAACTCTTACTCTGACCTAATAGCGAAGGTCTTAGACTCATACTCTGGCCTATTGGTTAAGGTCTTAACTCTTACTCTGTCCTAATAGCTAAGGTCTTAGACTCGTACTCTGGCCTAATGGTTGAGGTCTTAACTCTTACTCTGGCCTAATAGCTAAGGTCTTAACTCTTACTCTGGCCTAATAGCTAAGGTCTTAGACTCATACTCTGGCCTAATGGTTAAGGTCTTAACTCTTACTCTGGCCTAATAGCTAAGGACTTAGACTCGTACTCTGGCCTATTGGTTAAGGTCTTAACTCTTACTCTGGCCTAATAGCTAAGGTCTTAGACTCATACTCCGGCCTAATGGTTAAGGTCTTAACTCTTACTCTGGCCTAATAGCTAAGGTCTTAACTCTTACTCTGGCCTAATAGCTAAGGTCTTAGACTCGTACTATGGCCTACAGGTTAAGGTCTTAACTCTTACTCTGGCCTACTGGTTAGGGTCTTAACTCTTACTCTGGCCTAATAGCTAAGGTCTTAAATCTTACTCTGGCCTAATAGCTAAGGTCTTAACTCTTACTCTGGCCTAATAGCTAAGGTCCTAAACTCGTACTCTGGCCTAATGGTTAAGGTCATAACTCTTACTCTGGCCAAATAGCTAAGGTCTTAGACTCGTACTCTGGGCTACTGGTTAAGGTCTTAGCTCTTACTCTGGCCTACTGGTTAAGGTCTTAACTCTTACTCTGGCCTAATAGCTAAGGTCTTAGACTCGTACTCTAGCATAATGGTTATGGTGTTAACTCTTACTCTAGCCTACTGGTTAAGGTCTTAACTCTTATTCTGGCCTAATAGCTAAGGTCTTAAATCTTACTCTGGCCTAATAGCTAAGGTCTTAACTCTTACTCTGGTCTACTGGTTAAGGTCTTAACTCTTACTCTGGCCTAATAGCTAAGGTCTTAGACTCGTACTCTGGCATACTGGTTAAGGTCGTAACTCTTACTCTGGCCTAATAGCTAAGGTCTTAACTCTTACTCTGGCATAATAGCTAAGGTCTTAGACTTGTACTTTGGCCTAATGGTTAAGGTCTTAACTCTTACTCTGGCCTACTGGTTAAGGTCTTAACTCTTACTCTGGCCTAATAGCTACGGTCTTAACTCTTACTCTGGCCTAATAGCTAAGGTCTTAACTCTTACTCTGGCCTAATAGCTATGGTCTTAGACTCGTACTCTGACCTAATTGTTAAGGTCTTAACTCTTACTCTGGCCTAATAGCTAAGGTCTTAACTCTTACTCTGGCCTAATAGCTAAGGTCTTAGACTCGTACTCTGGCCTAATGGTTAAGGTCTTAACTCTTACTCTGGCCTAATAGCTAAGGTCTTAGACTCCTACTTTGGCCTAATAGCTAAGGTCTTAGACTTGTACTCTGGCCTAATAGCTAAGGTCTTAACTCTTACTCTGGCCTAATAGCTAAGGTCTTAACTCTTACTCTGGCCTAATAGCTAAGGTCTTGGACTCGTACTCTGGCCTAATGGTTAAGGTCTTAACTCTTACTCTGGCCTACTGGTTAAGGTCTTAACTCTTACTCTGGCCTAATAGCTAAGGTCTTAACTCGTACTCTGGCCTAATGGTTAAGGTCCTAACTCTTACTCTGGCCTACTGGTTAAGGTCTTAACTCTTACTCTGGCCTACTGGTTAAGGTCTTTACTCTTACTCTGGCCTAATAGCTGAGGTCTTAACTCTTTCTCTGGCCTAATAGCTAAGGTCTTAACTCTTACTCTGGCCTAATAGCGATGGTCTTAGACTCGTACTCTGGCCTAATGGTTAAGGTCTTAACTCTTACTCTGGCCTAATAGCTAAGGTCCTAACTCTTACTCTGGCCTAATAGCTAAAGTCTTAGACTCGTACCCTGGCCTAATGGTTAAGGTCGTAACTCTTACTCTGGCATAATAGCTAAGGTCTTAGACTCGTACTCTGGCCTACTGGTTAAGGTATTAACTCTTACTCTGGCCTAATAGCTAAGGTCTTAGACTCGTACTCTGGCCTAATGTTTAAGGTCTTAACTCTTACTCTGGCCTAATAGCTAAGGACTTAGACTCATACTCTGGCCTACTGGTTAAGGTCTTAACTCTTACTCTGGCCTAATATCTAAGTTCTTAGACTCGTACTCTGGCCTAATGGTTAAGGTCTTAACTCTTACTCTGGCCTAATAGCTAAGGTCTTAGACTCGTACTCTGGCCTAATGGTTAAGGTCTTAACTCTTACTCTGGCCTAATAGCTAAGGTCTTAGACTCGTACTATGGCCTACAGGTTAAGGTCTTAACTCTTACTCTGGCCTAATAGCTAAGGTCTTAACTCTTACTCTGGCCTAATAGCTATGGTCTTAGACTCGTACTCTGGCCTAATGGTTAAGGTCTTAACTCTTACTCTGGCCTAATAGCTAAGGTCTTAACTCTTACTGTCGCCTAATAGCTAAGGTATTAGACTCGTACTCTGGCCTAATGGTTAAGGTCTTAACTCTTACTCTGGCCTAATAGCTAAGGTCTTAACTCTTACTCTGGCCTAATAGCTAAGGTCTTGGACTCGTACTCTGGCCTAATGGTTAAGGTCTTAACTCTTACTCTGGCCTACTGGTTAAGGTCTTAACTCTTACTCTGGCCTAATAGCTAAGGTCTTAGACTCGTACTCTGGCCTAATGGTTAAGGTCCTAACTCTTACTCTGGCCTACTGGTTAAGGTCTTAACTCTTACTCTGGCCTACTGGTTAAGGTCTTTACTCTTACTCTGGCCTAATAGCTGAGGTCTTAACTCTTTCTCTGGCCTAATAGCTAAGGTCTTAACTCTTACTCTGGCCTAATAGCGATGGTCTTAGACTCGTACTCTGGCCTAATGGTTAAGGTCTTAACTCTTACTCTGGCCTAATAGCTAAGGTCCTAACTCTTACTCTGGCCTAATAGCTAAAGTCTTAGACTCGTACCCTGGCCTAATGGTTAAGGTTGTAACTCTTACTCTGGCATAATAGCTAAGGTCTTAGACTCGTACTCTGGCCTACTGGTTAAGGTATTAACTCTTACTCTGGCCTAATAGCTAAGGTCTTAGACTCGTACTCTGGCCTAATGTTTAAGGTCTTAACTCTTACTCTGGCCTAATAGCTAAGGACTTAGACTCATACTCTGGCCTACTGGTTAAGGTCTTAACTCTTACTCTGGCCTAATAGCTAAGTTCTTAGACTCGTACTCTGGCCTAATGGTTAAGGTCTTAACTCTTACTCTGGCCTAATAGCTAAGGTCTTAGACTCGTACTCTGGCCTAATGGTTAAGGTCTTAACTCTTACTCTGGCCTAATAGCTAAGGTCTTAGACTCGTACTATGGCCTACAGGTTAAGGTCTTAACTCTTACTCTGGCCTAATAGCTAAGGTCTTAACTCTTACTCTGGCCTAATAGCTATGGTCTTAGACTCGTACTCTGGCCTAATGGTTAAGGTCTTAACTCTTACTCTGGCCTAATAGCTAAGGTCTTAACTCTTACTGTCGCCTAATAGCTAAGGTATTAGACTCGTACTCTGGCCTAATGGTTAAGGTCTTAACTCTTACTCTGGCCTAATAGCTAAGGTCTTAGACTCGTACTCTGGCCTACTGGTCAAGGTCTTAACTCTTACTCTGACCTAATAGCTAAGGTCCTAGACTCATACTCTGGCCTATTGGTTAAGGTCTTAACTCTTACTCTGGCCTAATAGCTAAGGTCTTAGACTCGTACTCTGGCCTAATGGTTAAGGTCTTAACTCCCACTCTGGCCTAATAACTAAGGACTTAGACTCATACTCTGGCCTACTGGTTAAGGTCTTAACTCTTACTCTGACCTAATAGCAAAGGTTTTAGACTCATACTCTGGCCTATTGGTTAAGGTCTTAACTCTTACTCTGTCCAAATAGCTAAGGTCTTAGACTCATACTCTGGCCTAATGGTTGAGGTCTTAACTCTTACTCTGGCCTAATAGCTAAGGTCTTAACTCTTACTCTGGCCTAATAGCTAAGGTCTTAGACTCGTACTCTGGCCTAATGGTTAAGGTCTTAACTCTTACTCTGGCCTAATAGCTAAGGACTTAGACTCGTACTCTTGCCTACTGTTTAAGGTCTTAACTCTTACTCTGGCCTAATAGCTAAGGTCTTAGACTCATACTCTGGCCTATTGGTTAAGGTCTTAACTCTTACTCTGGCCTAATAGCTAAGGTCTTAGACTCATACTCCGGCCTAATGGTTAAGGTCTTAACTCTTACTCTGGCCTAATAGCTAAGGTCTTAACTCTTACTCTGGCCTAATAGCTAAGGTCTTAGACTCGTACTATGGCCTACAGGTTAAGGTCTTAACTCTTACTCTGGCCTACTGGTTAGGGTCTTAACTCTTACTCTGGCCTAATAGCTAAGGTCTTAAATCTTACTCTGGCCTAATAGCTAAGGTCTTAACTCTTACTCTGGCCTAATAGCTAAGGTCTTAAACTCGTACTCTGGCCTAATGGTTAAGGTCATAACTCTTACTCTTGCCAAATAGCTACGGTCTTAGACTCGTACTCTGGCCTACTGGTTAAGGTCTTAGCTCTTACTCTGGCCTACTGGTTAAGGTCTTAACTCTTACTCTGGCCTAATAGCTAAGGTCTTAGACTCGTACTCTAGCATAATGGTTATGGTGTTAACTCTTACTCTAGCCTACTGGTTAAGGTCTTAACTCTTACTCTGGCCTAATAGCTAAGGTCTTAACTCTTACTCTGGCCTAATAGCTAAGGTCTTAGACTCGTACTCTGGCCTAATGGTTAAGGTCTTAACTCTTACTCTGGCCTACTGGTTAAGGTCTCAACTCTTACTCAGGCCTACTGGTTAAGGTCTTAACTCTTACTATGGCCTAATAGCTAAGGTATTAGACTCGTACTCTGGCCTAATGGTTCAGGTCTTAACTCTCACTTTGGCCTACTGGTTAAGGTCTTAACTCTTACTCTGGCCTAATAGCTAAGGTCTTAACTCTTACTCTGGCCTAATAGCTAAGGTCTTAGACTCGTACTCTGGCCTAATGGTTAAGGTCTTAACTCTTACTCTGGCCTAATAGCTAAGGTCTTAACTCTTACTCTGGCCTAATAGCTAAGGTCTTAGACTCGTACTATGGCCTACAGGTTAAGGTCTTAACTCCTACTCTGGCCTACTGGTTAAGGTCTTAACTCTTACTCTGGCCTAATTGCTAAGGACTTAGACACGTACTCTGGCCCACTGGTTAAGGTCTTAACACTTACTCTGGCCTAATAGCTAAGGTCTTAACTCTTACTCTGGCCTAATAGCTAAGGTCTTAGACTCGTACTCTGGCCTAATGGTTAAGGTCTTAACTCTTACTCTGGCCTACTGATTCAGGTCTTAACTCTTACTCTGGCCTAATAGCTAAGGTCGTAGACTCGTACTCTGGCCTAATGGTTAAGGTCTTAACTCTTACTATGGCCTACTGGTAAATGTCTTAACTCTTACTCTGGCCTAAAAGCTAAGGTCTTAACTCTTACTCTGGCCTAATAGCTATGGTCTTAGACTCGTACTCTGGCCTAATAGCTAAGGTCTTAACTCTTACTCTGGCCTAATAGCTAAGGTCTTAGACTCGTACTCTTGCCTAATGGTTAAGGTCTTAACTCTTACTCTGGCCTAATAGCTAAGGTCTTAGACTCGTACTCTGGCCTACTGGTTAAGGTCTTAACTCTTACTCTGGCTTACTGATTCAGGTCTTAACTCTTACTCTGGCCTAATAGCTAAGGTCGTAGACTCGTACTCTGGCCTAATGGTTAAGGTCTTAACTCTTACTATGGCCTACTGGTAAAGGTCTTAACTCTTACTCTGGCCTACTAGCTAAGGTCTTAACTCTTACTCTGGCCTAATAGCTAAGGTCTTAACTCTTACTCTGGCCTAATAGCTAAGGTCTTAGACTCGTACTCTGGCCTAATAGCTAAGGTCTTAACTCTTACTCTGGCCTAATAGCTAAGGTCTTAGACTTGTACTCTTGCCTAATGGTTAAGGTCTTAACTCTTACTCTGGCCTAATAGCTAAGGTCTTAGACTCGTACTCTGGCCTACTGGTTAAGGTCTTAACTCTTACTCTGGCCTAATAGCTAAGGTCTTAACTCTTACTCTGGCTAATAGCTAAGGTCTTAGACTCGTACTCTGGCCTACTGGTTAAGGTCTTAACTCTAACTCACTCTGACCTAATAGCTAAGATCGTAGACTCGTACTCTGGCCTAATGGTTAAGGTCATAACTCTTACTCTGGCCTAATAGCTAAGGTCTTAGACTCGTACTCTGGCCTAATGGTTAAGGTGTTAACTATTACTCTGGCCTAATAGCTAAGGTCTTAGACTCGTACTATGGCCTACAGGTTAAGGTCTTAACTCTTACTCTGGCCTAATACCTATGGTCTTAACTCTTACTCTGGCCTAATAGCTATGGTCTTAGACTCGTACTCTGGCCTAATGGTTAAGGTCTTAACTCTTACTCTGGCCTAATAGCTAAGGTCTTAGACTCTTACTCTGGCCTACTGGTTAAGGTCTTAACTCTTACTCTGGCCTAATAGCTAAGGTCTTAGACTCGTACTCTGGCCTGCTTGTTAAGGTCTTAACTCTTACTCTGGCCTACTGGTTAAGGTCTTAACTCTTACTCTGGCCTAATAGCTAAGGTCTTAGACTCGTATTCTGGCCTAATGGTTATGGTCTTAACTCTAACTCTGGCCTACTGGTTAAGGTCTTAACTCTTACTCTGGCCTAATAGCTAAGGTCTTAACTCTTACTCTGGCCTAATAGCTAAGGTCTTAACTCTTACTCTGGCCTAATAGCTAAGGTCTTAGCCTCATACTCTGGCCTAATGGTTAAGGTCGTAACTCTTACTCTGGCCGACTGGTTAAGGTCTTAACACTTACGCTGGCCTACTGGTTAAGGTCTTAACTCTTACTCTGGCCTAATAGCTAAGGTCTTAGACTCGTACTCTGGCCTAATGGTTAAGGTCTTAACTCTTATTCTGGCCTAATAGCTAAGGTCTTAACTCTTACTCTGGTCTAATAGCTAAGGTCTTAACTCTTACTCTGGCCTAATAGCTAAGGTCTTAGACTCATACTCTGGCCTAATGGTTAAGGTCTTAACTCTTAATCTGGCCTAATAGCTAAGGTCTTAACTCTTACTCTGGCCTAATAGCTAAGGTCTTAGACTCGTAGTCTGGCCTAATGGTTAAGGTGTTAACTATTACTCTGGCCTAATAGCTAAGGTCTTAGACTCGTACTATGGCCTACAGGTTAAGGTCTTAACTCTTACTCTGGCCTAATACCTAAGGTCTTAACTCTTACTCTGGCCTAATAGCTATGGTCTTAGACTCGTACTCTGGCCTAATGGTTAAGGTCTTAACTCTTACTCTGGCCTAATAGCTAAGGTCTTAGACTCTTACTCTGGCCTACTGGTTAAGGTCTTAACTCTTACTCTGGCCTAATAGCTAAGGTCTTAGACTCGTACTCTGGCCTGCTTGTTAAGGTCTTAACTCTTACTCTGGCCTACTGGTTAAGGTCTTAACTCTTACTCTGGCCTAATAGCTAAGGTCTTAACTCTTACTCTGGCCTAATAGCTAAGGTCTTAACTCTTACTCTGGCCTAATAGCTAAGGTCTTAGCCTCATACTCTGGCCTAATGGTTAAGGTCGTAACTCTTACTCTGGCCGACTGGTTAAGGTCTTAACACTTACGCTGGCCTACTGGTTAAGGTCTTAAGTCTTACTCTGGCCTAATAGCTAAGGTCTTAGACTCGTACTCTGGCCTAATGGTTAAGGTCTTAACTCTTATTCTGGCCTAATAGCTAAGGTCTTAACTCTTACTCTGGTCTAATAGCTAAGGTCTTAACTCTTACTCTGGCCTAATAGCTAAGGTCTTAGACTCATACTCTGGCCTAATGGTTAAGGTCTTAACTCTTAATCTGGCCTAATAGCTAAGGTCTTAACTCTTACTCTGGCCTAATAGCTAAGGTCTTAGACTCGTAGTCTGGCCTAATGGTTAAGGTCTTAACTCTTACTCTGGCCTAATAGCTAAGGTCTTAGACTCGTACTCTGGCCTAATGGTTAAGGTCTTAACTCTTACTCTGGCCTAATAGCTAAGGTCTTAGGCTCGTACTATGGACTACAGGTTAAGGTCTTAACTCTTACTCTGGCCTAATAGCTAAGGTATTAACTCTTACTCTGGCCTAATAGCTAAGGTCTTAGACTCATACTCTGGCCTAATGGATAAGGTCCTAACTCTTAATCAGGCCTAATAGCTAAGGTCTTAACTCTTACTCTGGCCTAATAGCTAAGGTCTTAGACTCGTACTATGGCCTATAGGTTAAGGTCTTAACTCTTACTCTGGCCGAATAGCTAAGGTCTTAGACTCGTACTCTGGCCTACAGGTTAAGGTCTTAACTCTTACTCTGGCCTAATAGCTAAGGTCTTAGACTCGTACTGTGGCCTAATAGCTAAGGTCTTAACTCTTACTCTGGCCTAATAGCTAAGGTCTTCGACTCATACTCTGGCCTAATGGTTAAGGTCTTAACACTTACTCTGGCCTACTGGTTAAGGTCTTAACTCTTACTCTGGCCTAATAGCTAAGGTCTTAGACTCGTACTCTGGCCTAATGGTTAAGGTCTTAACTCTTACTCTGGCCTACTGGTTAAGGTCTTAACTCTTACTCTGGCCTAATAGCTAAGGTCTTAGACTCATACTCTGGCCTACTGGTTAAGGTCTTAACTCTTACTCTGACCTAATAGCTAAGGTCTTAGACTCGTGCTCTGGCCTAATGGTTAAGCTCTTAACTCTTACTCTGGCCTAATAGCTAAGGTCTTAGACTCGTACTCTGACCTAATAGTTATGGTCTTAACTCGTACTCTGGCCTAATAGCTAAAGTCTTAGACTCGTACTATGGCCTACAGGTTAAGGTCTTAACTCTTACTCTGGCCTAATAGCTAAGGTCTTAACTCTTACTCTGGCCTAATAGCTAAGGTCTGAGACTCGTACTCTGGCCTAATGGTTAAGGTCTTAACTCTTACTCTGGCCTAATAGCTAAGGTCTTAGACTCGTACTCTGGCCTAATAGCTAAGGTCTTAACTCTTACTCTGGCCTAATAGCTAAGGTCTTCGACTCGTACTCGGGCCTAATGGTTAAGGTCTTAACTCTTACTCTGGCCTACTGGTTAAGGTCTTAACTCTTACTCTGGCCTAAAAGCTAAGGTCTTAGACTCGTACTCTGGCCTAATGGTTAAGGTCTTAACTCTTACTTTGGCCTAATAGCTAAGGTCTTCGACTCGTACTCGGGCCTAATGGTTAAGGTCTTAACTCTTACTCTGGCCTACTGGTTAAGGTCTTAACTCTTACTCTGGCCTAATAGCTATGGTCTTAGACTCGTACTCTGGCCTAATGGATAATGTCTTAACTCTTACTCTGGCTGAATAGCTAAAGTCTTAGACTCGTACTCTGGCCTACTGGTTAAGGTCTTAACTCTTACTCTGGCCTACTGGTTAAGGTCTTAACTCTTACTCTGGCCTAATAGCTAAGGTCTTAGACTCGTATTCTGGCCTAATGGTTATGGTCTTAACTCTTACTCTGGCCTACTGGTTAAGGTCTTAACTCTTACTCTGGCCTAATAGCTAAGGTCTTAACTCTTACTCTGGCCTAATAGCTAAGGTCTTAACTCTTACTCTGGCCTAATAGCTAAGGTCTTAGACTCATACTCTGGCCTAATGGTTAAGGTCTTAACTCTTACTCTGGCCGACTGGTTAAGGTCTTAACTCTTACGCTGGCCTACTGGTTAAGGTCTTAAGTCTTACTCTGGCCTAATAGCTAAGGTCTTAACTCTTACTCTGGTCTAATAGCTAAGGTCTTAACTCTTACTCTGGCCTAATAGCTAAGGTCTTAGACTTGTACTCTGGCCTAATGGTTAACGTCTTAACTCTTACTCTGGCCTAATAGCTAAGGTCTCAACTCTTACTCTGGCCTAATAGTTAAGGTCTTAGACTCGTACTCTGGCATAATGGTTAAGGTCTTAACTCTTACTCTGGCCCAATAGCTAAGGTCTTAACTCTTACTCTGGCCTAATAGCTAAGGTCTTAGCCTCGTACTATGGCCTACAGATTAAGGTCTTAACTCTTACTCTTGACTACTGGTTAAGGTCTTAATTCTTACTCTGGCCTAATAGCTAAGGTCTTAGACTCGTACTCTGGCCTTCTGGTTAAGGTCTTAACTCTTACTCTGGCCTACTGGTTAAGGTCTTAACTCTTACTATTGCCTAATAGCTAAGGTCTTAGACTCGTACTCTGGCCTAATGGTTAAGGTCTTAACTCTTACTCTGGCCTAATAGCTAAGGTCTTAGACTCTTACTCTGGCCTACTGGTTAAGGTCTTAACTCTTACTCTGGCCTAATAGCTAAGGTCTTAGACTCGTACTCTGGCCTAATGGTTAAGGTCTTAACTCTTACTCTGGCCTAATAGCTAAGGTCTTAGACTCGTAGTCTGGCCTAATGGTTAAGGTCTTAACTCTTACTCTGGCCTAATAGCTAAGGTCTTAGACTTGTACTCTGGCCTAATGGTTAAGGTCTTAACTCTTACTCTGGCCTAATAGCTAAGGTCTTAGACTCGTACTATGGACTACAGGTTAAGGTCTTAACTCTTACTCTGGCCTAATAGCTAAGGTATTAACTCTTACTCTGTCCTAATAGCTAAGGTCTTAGACTCATACTCTGGCCTAATGGTTAAGGTCTTAACTCTTAATCTGGCCTAATAGCTAAGGTCTTAACTCTTACTCTGGCCTAATAGCTAAGGTCTTAGACTCGTACTATGGCCTATAGGTTAAGGTCTTAACTCTTACTCTGGCCTAATATCTAAGGTCTTAGACTCGTACTCTGGCCTACAGGTTAAGGTCTTAACTCTTACTCTGGCCTAATAGCTAAGGTCTTAGACTCGTACTGTGGCCTAATAGCTAAGGTCTTAACTCTTACTCTGGCCTACTAGCTAAGGTCTTCGACTCGTACTCTGGCCTAATGGTTAAGGTCTTAACTCTTACTCTGGCCTACTGGTTAAGGTCTTAACTCTTACTCTGGCCTAATAGCTAAGGTCTTAGACTTGTACTCTGGCCTAATGGTTAAGGTCTTAACTCTTACTCTGGCCTACTGGTTAAGGTCTTAACTCTTACTCTGGCCTAATAGCTATGGTCTTAGACTCGTACTCTGGCCTAATGGATAATGTCTTAACTCTTACTCTGGCTGAATAGCTAAAGTCTTAAACTTGTACTCTGGCCTAATGGATAAGGTCTTAACTCTTACTCTGGCCTACTGGTTAAGGTCTTAACTCTTACTCTGACCTAATAGCTAAGGTCTTAGACTCTTACTCCGGCCTACTGGTTAAGGTCTTAACTCTTACTCTAGCCTAATAGCTAAGGTCTTAGACTCGTACTCTGGCCTAATGGTTAAGGTCTTAACTCTTACTCTGGCCTACTGGTTAAGGTCTTAAATCTTACTCTGGCCTAATAGCTAAGGTCTTAGACTCGTACTCTGGCCTACTGGTTAAGGTCTTAACTCTTACTCTGACCTAATAGCTAAGGTCTTAGACTCATGCTCTGGCCTAATGGTTAAGCTCTTAACTCTTACTCTGGCCTAATAGCTAAGGTCTTAGACTCGTACTCTGGCCTAATAGTTAAGGTCTTAACTCGTACTCTGGCCTAATAGTTAAGGTCTTAACTCGTACTCTGGCCTAATAGCTAAGGTCTTAGACTCGTACTATGGCCTACAGGTTAAGGTCTTAACTCTTACTCTGGCCTAATAGCTAAGGTCTTAACTCTTACTCTGGCCTAATAGCTAAGGTCTGAGACTCGTACTCTGGCCTAATGGTTAAGGTCTTAACTCTTACTCTGGCCTAATAGCTAAGGTCTTAGACTCGTACTCTGGCCTAATAGCTAAGGTCTTAACTCTTACTCTGGCCTAATAGCTAAGGTCTTAGACTCTTACTCTGGCCTACAGGTTAAGGTCTTAACTCTTACTCTGGCCTAATAGCTACGGTCTTAGACTCGTACTGTGGCCTAATAGCTGAAGGTCTTAACTCTTACTCTGGCCTAATAGCTTAGGTCTTCGACTCGTACTCGGGCCTAATGGTTAAGGTCTTAACTCTTACTCTGGCCTACTGGTTAAGGTCTTAACTCTTACTCTGGCCTAATAGCTAAGGTCTTAGACTCGTACTCTGGCCTAATGGTTAAGGTCTTAACTCTTACTTTGGCCTACTGGTTAAGGTCTTAACTCTTACTCTGGCCTAATAGCTATGGTCTTAGACTCGTACTCTGGCCTAATGGATAATGTCTTAACTCTTACTCTGGCTGAATAGCTAAAGTCTTAGACTCGTACTCTGGCCTACTGGTTAAGGTCTTAACTCTTACTCTGGCCTACTGGTTAAGGTATTAACTCTTACTCTGGCCTAATAGCTAAGGTCTTAGACTCGTATTCTGGCCTAATGGTTATGGTCTTAACTCTTACTCTGGCCTACTGGTTAAGGTCTTAACTCTTACTCTGGCCTAATAGCTAAGGTCTTAACTCTTACTCTGGCCTAATAGCTAAGGTCTTATACTCATACTCTGGCCTAATGGTTAAGGTCTTAACTCTTACGCTGGCCTACTGGTTAAGGTCTTAAGTCTTACTCTGGCCTAATAGCTAAGGTCTTAGACTCGTATTCTGGCCTAATGGTTATGGTCTTAACTCTTACTCTGGCCTACTGGTTAAGGTCTTAACTCTTACTCTGGCCTAATAGCTAAGGTCTTAACTCTTACTCTGGCCTAATAGCTAAGGTCTTATACTCATACTCTGGCAGACTGGTTAAGGTCTTAACTCTTACGCTGGCCTACTGGTTAAGGTCTTAAGTCTTACTCTGGCCTAATAGCTAAGGTCTTAGACTCGTGCTCTGGCCTAATGGTTATGGTCTTAACTCTTACTCTGGCCTAGTGGTTAAGGTCTTAACTCTTACTCTGGCCTAATAGCTAAGGTCTTAACTCTTACTCTGGCCTAATAGCTAAGGTCTTAGACTCGTACTCTGGCCTAATGGTTAACGTCTTAACTCTTACTCTGGCCTAATAGCTAAGGTCTCAACTCTTACTCTGGCCTAATAGCTAAGGTCTCAAATCTTACTCTGGCCTAATAGCTAAGGTCTTAGACTCGTACTCTGGCCTAATGGTTATGGGCTTAACTCTTACTCTGGCCTAGTGGTTAAAGTCTTAACTCTTACTCTGGCCTAATAGCTAGGGTCTTAACTCTTACTCTGGCCTAATAGCTAAGGTCTTAGACTCGTACTCTGGCCTAATGGTTAATATCTTAACTCTTACTCTGGCCTACTGGTTAGGGTCTTAACTCTTACTCTGGCCTTATAGCTAAGGTCTTAACTCTTACTCTGGCCTAATAGCTAAGGTCTTAACTCTTACTCTGTCCTAATAGCTATGGTCTTAGACTCGTACTCTGGCCTAATGGTTAAGGTCTTAACTCTTACTCTGGCCTAATAGCTAAGGTCCTAACTCTTACTCTGGCCTAATAGCTAAGGTCTTAGACTCGTACTCTGGCCTACTGGTTATGGTCTTAACTCTTACTCTGGCCTAATAGCTAAGATCGTAGACTCGTACTCTGGCCTAATGGTTAAGGTCTTAACTCTTACTCTGGCCTAATAGCTAAGGTCTTAGACTCGCACTCTGGCCTAATGGTTAAGGTCTTAACTCTTACTCTGGCCTAATAGCTAAGGTCTTAGACTCGTACTATGGCCTACAGGTTAAGGTCTTAACTCTTACTCTGGCCTAATAGCTAAGGTCTTAACTCTTACTCTGGCCTAATAGCTATGGTCTTAGACTCGTACTCTGGCCTAATGGTTAAGGTCTTAACTCTTACTCTGGCCTAATTGCTAAGGTCATAACTCTTACTCTGGCCTAATAGCTAAGGTCTTAGACTCGTACTTTGGCCTAATGGTTAAGGTCTTAACTCTTACTCTGGCCTAATAGCTAAGGTCTTAGACTTGTACTCTGGCCTACTGGTTAAGGTCTTAACTCTTACTCTGGCCTAATAGCTAAGGTCTTAGACTCGTACTCTGGCCTAATGGTTAAGGTCTTAACTCTTACTCTGGCCGAATAGCTAAGGTCTTAGACTCGTACTCTTGCCTACTGGTTAAGGTCTTAACTCTTACTCTGGTCTACTGGTTAAGGTCTTAACTCTTACTCTGGCCTAATAGCTAAGGTCTTAGACTCGTACTCTGGCCTAATGGTTAAGGTCTTAACTCTTACTCTGGCCAATTGCTAAGGTCTTAACTCTTACTCTGGCCTAATAGCTAAGGTCTTAGACTCGTACTCTTGCCCAATGGTTAAAGTCTTAACTCTTACTCTGGCCTAATAGCTAAGGTCTTAATTCTTACTCTGGCCTAATAGCTAAGGTCTTAGACTCGTACTATGGCCTACAGGTTAAGGTCTTAACTCTTACTCTGGCCTAATATCTAAGGTCTTAACTCTTACTCTGGCCTAATAGCTAAGGTCTTAGACTCGTACTCTGGCCTACTGGTTAAGGTCTTAACTCTTACTCTGGCCTAATAGCTAAGGTCTTAACTCTTACTCTGGCCTAATATCTAAGGTCTTAGACTCATACTCTGGCCTAATGGTTAAGATCTTAACTCTTACTCTGGCCTACTGGTTAAGGTCTTAACTCTTACTCTGGCCTAATAGCTAAGGTCTTAACACTTACTCTGGCCTAATAGCTAAGGTCTTAACTCTTACTCTGTCCTAATAGCTATGGTCTTAGACTCGTACTCTGGCCTAATGGTTAAGGTCTTAACTCTTACTCTGACCTAATAGCTAAGGTCTTAGACACGTACTGTGGCCTAATAGCTAAGGTCTTAACTCTTACTCTGGCCTAATAGCTAAGGTCTAAGACTCGTACTCTGGCCTACTGGTTAAGGTCTTAACTCTTACTCTGGCCTAATAGCTATGGTCTTAGACTCGTACTCTGGCCTAATGGATAAGGTCTTAACTCTTACTCTGGCTGAATAGCTAAGGTCTTAGACTCGTACTCTGGCCTACTGGTTAAGGTCTTAACTCTTACTCTGGCCTACTGGTTAAGGTCTTAACTCTTACTCTGGCCTAATAGCTAAGGTCTTAGACTCGTACTCTGGCCTAATGGTTATGGTCTTAACTCTTACTCTGGCCTAATGGTTAAGGTCTTAACTATTACTCTGGCCTAATAGCTAAGGTCTTAACTCTTACTCTGGCCTAATAGCTAAGGTCTTAGACTCGTACTCTGGCCTAATGGTTAACATCTTTACTCTTACTCTGGCCTAATAGCTAAGGTCTCAACTCTTACTCTGGCCTAATAGCTACGGTCTTAGACTCGTACTCTGGCCTAATGGATAAGGTCTTAACTCTTACTCTGGCCTAATAGCTAAGGTCTTAACTCTTACTCTGGCCTAATAGCTAAGGTCTTAGACTCGTACTATGGCCTACAGGTTAAGGTCTTAACTCTTACTCTCGCCTACTGGTTAAGGTCTTAACTCTTACTCTGGCCTAATAGCTAAGGTCTTAGACTCGTACTCTGGCCTACTGGTTAAGGTCTTAACTCTTACTCTGGCCTAATAGCTAAGGTCTTAGACTCGTACTATGGCCTACAGGTTAAGGTCTTAATTCTTACTCTCGCCTACTGGTTAAGGTCTTAACTCTTACTCTGGCCTAATAGCTAAGGTCTTAGACTTGTACTCTGGCCTTCTGGTTAAGGTCTTAACTCTTACTCTGGCCTACTGGTTAAGGTCTTAACTCTTACTATGGCCTAATAGCTAAGGTCTTAGACTCGTACTCTGGCCTAAAGGTTAAGGTCTTAACTCTTACTCTGGCTTACAGGTTAAGGTCTTAACTCTTACTCTGGCCTAATAGCTAAGGTCTTAACTCTTACTCTGGCCTAATAGCTAAGGTCTTAGACTCGTACTCTGGCCTAATGGTTAAGGTCTTAACTCTTACTTTGGCCTACTGGTTAAGGTCTTAACTCTTACTCTGACCTAATAGCTATGGTCTTAGACTCGTACTCTGGCCTAATGGATAATGTCTTAACTCTTACTCTGGCTGAATAGCTAAAGTCTTAGACTCATACTCTGGCCTACTGGTTAAGGTCTTAACTCTTACTCTGGCCTAAAGGTTAAGGTATTAACTCTTACTCTGGCCTAATAGCTAAGGTCTTAACTCTTACTCTGGCCTAATAGCTAAGGTCTTAACTCTTACTCTGGCCTAATAGCTAAGGTCTTAGACTCATACTCTGGCCTAATGGTTAAGGTCTTAACTCTTACTCTGGCAGACTGGTTAAGGTCTTAACTCTTACGCTGGCCTACTGGTTAAGGTCTTAAGTCTTACTCTGGCCTAATAGCTAAGGTCTTAGACTCGTGCTGTGGCCTAATGGTTATGGTCTTAACTCTTACTCTGGCCTAGTGGTTAAGGTCTTAACTCTTACTCTGGCCTAATAGCTAAGGTCTTAACTCTTACTCTGGCCTAATAGCTAAGGTCTTAGACTCGTACTCTGGCCTAATGGTTAACGTCTTAACTCTTACTCTGGCCTAATAGCTAAGGTCTCACCTCTTACTCTGGCCCAATAGCTAAGGTCTTAACTCTTACTCTGGCCTAATAGCTAAGGTCTTAGACTCGTACTGTGGCCTAATAGCTAAGGTCTTAACTCTTACTCTGGCCTAATAGCTAAGGTCTTCGACTCGTACTCTGGCCTAATGGTTAAGGTCTTAACTCTTACTCTGGCCTACTGGTTAAGGTCTTAACTCTTACTCTGGCCTAATAGCTAAGGCCTTAGACTCGTACTCTGGCCTAATGCTTAAGATCTTAACTTTTACTCTGGCCTACTGGTTAAGGTCTTAACTCTTACTCTGGCCTAATAGCTAAGGTCTTAACTCTTACTCTGGCATAATAGCTAAGGTCTTAGACTTGTACTATGGCCTACAGGTTAAGGTCTTAACTTTTACTCTGGCCTACTGGTTAAGGTCTTAAGTCTTACTATGGCAAATAGCTAAGGTCTTAGACTCGTACTCTGGCCTAATGGTTAAGGTCTTAACTCTTACTCTGGCCTACTGGTTAAGGTCTTAACTCTTACTCTGGCCTAATAGCTAAGGTCTTAACTCTTACTCTGGCCTAACAGCTAAGGTCTTAGACTCGTACTCTGGCCTAATGGTTAAGGTCTTAACTCTTACTCTGGCCTAATAGCTAAGGTCTTAATTCGTACTCTGGCCTAATAGCTAACGTCTTAGACTCGTACTATGGCCTACAGGTTAAGGTCTTAACTTTTAATCTGGCCTACTGGTTAAGGTCTTAACTCTTACGCTGGCCTAATAGCTAAGGTCTTAGACTCATACTCTGGCCTACTGGTTAAGGTCTTAACTCTTACTCTGGCCTAAAAGCTAAGGTCTTAACTCTTTCTGTGGCCTAATAGCTAAGGTCTTAGACTCGTACTATGGCCTACAGGTTAAGGTCTTAACTCTTACTCTGGCATACTGGTTAAGGTCTTAACTCTTACGCTGGCCTAACAGCTAAGGTCTTAGACTCGTACTCTGGCCTAATGGTTAAGGTCTTAACACTTACTCTGGCCTAATGGTTAAGGTCTTAACTCTTACTCTGGCCTAATAGCTAAGGTCTTAACACTTACTCTGGCCTAATAGCTAAGGTCTTAACTCTTACTCTGGCCTAATATCTATCGTCTTAGACTTGTACTCTGGCCTATTGGTTAAGGTCTTAACTCTTACTCTGGCCTAACAGCTAAGGTCTTAACTCTTACTCTGGCCTAATAGCTAAGGTCTTAGACCCGTACTATGGCCTACAGGTTAGGGTCTTAACTCTTACTCTGGCCTACTGGTTAAGGTCTTAACTTTTACTCTGGCCTAATAGCTAAGGTCTCAACACTTACTCTGGCCTAATAGCTAAGGTCTTAGACTCGTTCTCTGGCCTAATGGTTAAGGTCTTAACTCTTACTCTGGCCTAATAGCTAAGGTCTTAACTCTTACTCTGGCCTAATAGCTAAGGTCGTAGACTCGTACTATGGCCTACAGGTTAAGGTCTTAACTTTTACTCTGGCCTACTGGTTAAGGTCTTAACTCTTACTATGGCAAATAGCTAAGAACTTAGACTCGTACTCTGGCCTAATGGTTAAGGTCTTAACTCTTACTCTGGCCTACTGGTTAAGGTCTTAACTCTTACTCTGACCTAATAGCTAAGGTCTCAACTCTTACTCTGGCCTAACAGCTAAGGTCTTAGACTCGTACTCTGGCCTAATGGTTAAGGTCTTAACTCTTACTCTGGCCTAATAGCTAAGGTCTTAAGTCGTACTCTGGCCTAATAGCTAACGTCTTAGACTCGTACTATGGCCTACAGGTTAAGGTCTTAACTTTTAATCTGGCCTACTGGTTAAGGTCTTAACTCTTATGCTGGCCTAATAGCTAAGGTCTTAGACTTGTACTCTGGCCTACTGGTTAAGGTCTTAACTCTTAATATGGCCTAAAAGCTAAGGTCTTAACTCTTTCTGTGGCCTAATAGCTAAGATCTTAGACTCGTACTATGGCCTACAGGTTAAGGTCTTAACTCTTACTCTGGCCTACTGGTTAAGGTCTTACCTTTTACGCTGGCCTAATAGCTAAGGTCTTAACTCTTACTCTGGCCTAATAGCTAAGGTCTTACATTCGTACTCTGGCCTAATGGTTAAGGTCTTAACTCTTACTCTGGCCTAATAGCTAGGGTCTTAGACTCGTACTCTGGCCTAATAGCTAAGGTCTTAGACTCGTACTCTGGCCTACTGGTTAAGGTCTTAACTCTTACTCTGGCCTACTGGTTAAGGTCTTAACTCTTACTCTGGCCTAATAGCTAAGGTCTTAGACTCGTACTCTGGCCTAATGGTTAAGGTCTTAACACTTACTCTGGCCTACTGGTTAAGGTCTTAACTCTTACTCTGGCCTACTGGTTAAGGTCTTTACTCTTACTCTGGCCTAAATGCTAAGGTCTTAAATCTTACTCTGGCCTAATAGCTAAGGTCTTAACTCTTACTCTGGCCTAATAGCTATGGTCTTAGACTCGTACTCTGGCCTAATGGTTAAGGTCTTAACTCTTACTCTGGCCTAATAGCTAAGGTCTTAACTCTTACTCTGGCCTAATAGCTAAGGTCTTAACTCTTACTCTGGCCTAATAGCTATGGTCTTAGACTCGTACTCTGGCCTAATGGTTAAGGTCGTAACTCTTACTCTGGCCTAATAGCTAAGGTCTTAGACTCGTACTCTGGCCTACTGGTTAAGGTCTTAACTCTTACTCTGGCCTAATAGCTAAGGTCTTAGACTTGTACTCTGGCCTAATCGTTAGGGTCTTAACTCTTACTCTGGCCTAAAAGCTAAGGACTTAGACTCATACTCTGGCCTACTGGTTATGGTCTTAACTCTTACTCTGGCCTAATAGCTAAGGTCTTAACTCTTACTCTGGCCTAATAGTTAAGGTCTTAGACTCGTACTCTGGCCTAATGGTTAAGGTCGTAACTCTTACTGTGGCCTAATAGCTAAGGTCTTAGACTCGTACTCTGGCCTAATGGTTAAGGTCTTAACTCTTACTCTGGCCTAATAGCTAAGGTCTTAGACTCGGACTCTGGCCTACTGGTCTTAACTCTTACTCTGGCCTAATAGCTAAGGTCTTAACTCTTACTCTGGCCTTATAGCTAAGGTCTTAGACTCGTACTCTGGCCTAATGGTTAAGGTCTTAACTCTTACTCTGGCCTAATAGCTAAGGTCTTAACTCTTACTCTGGCCTAATAGCTAAGGTCTAAGACTCGTACTATGGCCTACAGGTTAAGGTCTTAACTCTTACTCTGGCCTACTGGTTAAGGTCTTAACTCTTACTCTGGCCTAATAGCTAAGGTCTTAACTCTTACTCTGGCCTAATAGCTAAGGTCTTAGACTCGTACTCTGGCCTAATGGTTAAGGTCTTAACTCTTACTCTGGCCTACTGGTTAAGGTCTTAACTCTTACTCTGGCCTAATAGCTAAGGTCTTAGACTCGTACTCTGGCCTAATGGTTAAGGTCTTAACTCTTACTCTGGCCTAATAGCTAAGGTCTTAACACTTACTCTGGACTAATAGCTAAGGTCTTAACTCTTACTCTGGCCTAATAGCTATGGTCTTAGACTTGTACTCTGGCCTATTGGTTAAGGTCTTAACTCTTACTCTGGCCTAATAGCTAAGGTCTTAACCCTTACTCTGGCCTAATAGCTAAGGTCTTAGACTCGTACTATGGCCTACAGGTTAAGGTCTTAACTCTTACTCTGGCCTACTGGTTAAGGTCTTACCTTTTACTCTGGCCTAATAGCTAAGGTCTCAACACTTACTCTGGCCTAATAGCTAAGGTCTTAGACTCGTTCTCTGGCCTAATGGTTAAGGTCTTAACTCTTACTCTGGCCTAATAGCTAAGGTCTTAACTCTTACTCTGGCCTAATAGCTAAGGTCTTAGACTCGTACTATGGCCTACAGGTTAAGGTCTTAACTTTTACTCTGGCCTACTGGTTAAGGTCTTAACTCTTACTATGGCAAATAGCTAAGGTCTTAGACTCGTACTCTGGCCTAATGGTTAAGGTCTTAACTCTTACTCTGGCCTACTGGTTAAGGTCTTAACTCTTACTCTGGCCTAATAGCTAAGGTCTCAACTCCTACTCTGGCCTAATAGCTAAGGTCTTAGACTCGTACTCTGGCCTAATGGTTAAGGTCTTAACTCTTACTCTGGCCTAATAGCTAAGGTCTTAACTCGTACTCTGGCCTAATCGCTAACGTCTTAGACTCGTACTATGGCCTACAGGTTAAGGTCTTAACTTTTAATCTGGCCTACTGGTTAAGGTCTTAACTCTTACGCTGGCCTAATAGCTAAGGTCTTAGACTCGTACTCTGGCCTACTGGTTAAGGTCTTAACTCTTACTCTGGCTTAAAAGCTAAGGTCTTAACTCTTTCTGTGGCCTAATAGCTAAGGTCTTAGACTCGTACTCTGGCCTAATAGCTAAGGTCTTAGACTTGTACTATGGCCTACAGGTTAAGGTCTTAACTCTTACTCTGGCCTACTGGTTAAGGTCTTAACTCTTACTCTGGCCTAATAGCTAAGGTCTTAGACTCGTACTCTGGCCTAATGGTTAAGGTCTTAACTCTTACTCTGGCCTAATAGCTAAGGTCTTAACACTTACTCTGGCCTAATAGCTAAGGTCTTAACTCTTACTCTGGCCTAATAGCTATGGTCTTAGACTTGTACTCTGGCCTATTGGTTAATGTCTTAACTCTTACTCTGGCCTAATAGCTAAGGTCTTAGACTCGTACTATGGCCTACAGGTTAAGGTCTTAACTCCTACTCTGGCCTACTGGTTAAGGTCTTAACTTTTACTCTGGCCTAATAGCTAAGGTCTCAACACTTACTCTGGCCTAATAGCTAAGGTCTTAGACTCGTTCTCTGGCCTAATGGTTAAGGTCTTAACTCTTACTCTGGCCTAATAGCTAAGGTCTTAACTCTTACTCTGGCCTAATAGCTAAGGTCTTAGACTCGTACTATGGCCTACAGGTTAAGGTCTTAACTTTTACTCTGGCCTACTGGTTAAGGTCTTAAGTCTTACTATGGCAAATAGCTAAGGTCTTAGACTCGTACTCTGGCCTAATGGTTAGGGTCTTAACTCTTACTCTGGCCTACTGGTTAAGGTCTTAACTCTTACTCTGGCCTAATAGCTAAGGTCTCAACTCTTACTCTGGCCTAACAGCTAAGGTCTTAGACTCGTACTCTGGCCTAATGGTTAAGGTCTTAACTCTTACTCTGGCCTAATAGCTAAGGTCTTAATTCGTACTCTGGCCTAATAGCTAACGTCTTAGACTCGTACTATGGCCTACAGGTTAAGGTCTTAACTTTTAATCTGGCCTACTGGTTAAGGTCTTAAATCTTACGCTGGCCTAAAAGCTAAGGTCTTAACTCTTTCTGTGGCCTAATAGCTAAGGTCTTAGACTCGTACTATGGCCTACAGGTTAAGGTCTTAACTCTTACTCTGGCCTACTGGTTAAGGTCTTAACTCTTACTCTGGCTTAAAAGCTAAGGTCTTAACTCTTTCTGTGGCCTAATATCTAAGGTCTTAGAATCGTACTCTGGCCTAATAGCTAAGGTCTTAGACTCGTACTATGGCCTACAGGTTAAGGTCTTAACTCTTACTCTGGCCTACTGGTTAAAGTCTTAACTCTTACTCTGGCCTAATAGCTAAGGTCTTAGACTCGTACTCTGGCCTAATGGTTAAGGTCTTAACTCTTACTCTGGCCTAATAGCTAAGGTCTTAACACTTACTCTGGCCTAATAGCTAAGGTCTTAACTCTTACTCTGGCCTAATAGCTATGGTCTTAGACTTGTACTCTGGCCTATTGGTTAAGGTCTTAACTCTTACTCTGGCCTAATAGCTAAGGTCTTAACTCTTACTCTGGCCTAATAGCTAAGGTCTTAGACTCGTACTATGGCCTACAGGTTAAGGTCTTAACTCTTACTCTGGCCTACTGGTTAAGGTCTTAACTTTTACTCTGGCCTAATAGCTAAGGTCTCAACACTTACTCTGGCCTAATAGCTAAGGTCTTAGACTCGTTCTCTGGCCTAATGGTTAAGGTCTTAACTCTTACTCTGGCCTAATAGCTAAGGTCTTAACTATTACTCTGGCCTAATAGCTAAGGTCTTAGACTCGTACTATGGCCTAGAGGTTAAGGTCTTAACTTTTACTCTGGCCTACTGGTTAAGGTCTTAAGTCTTACTATGGCAAATAGCTAAGGTCTTAGACTCGTACTCTGGCCTAATGGTTAAGGTCTTAACTCTTACTCTGGCCTACTGGTTAAGGTCTTAACTCTTACTCTGGCCTAATAGCTAAGGTCTCAACTCTTACTCTGGCCTAACAGCTAAGGTCTTAGACTTGTACTCTGGCCTAATGGTTAAGGTCTTAACTCTTACTCTGGCCTAATAGCTAAGGTCTTAATTCGTACTCTGGCCTAATAGCTAACGTCTTAGACTCGTACTATGGCCTACAGGTTAAGGTATTAACTTTTAATCTGGCCTACTGGTTAAGGTCTTAACTCTTACGCTGGCCTAATAGCTAAGGTCTTAGACTCGTAATCTGGCCTACTGGTTAAGGTCTTAACTCTTACTCTGGCCTAAAAGCTAAGGTCTTAACTCTTTCTGTGGCCTAATAGCTAAGGTCTCAGACTCGTACTATGGCCTACAGGTTAAGGTCTTAACTCTTACTCTCGCCTACTGGTTAAGGTCTTAACTCTTACGCTGGCCTAACAGCTAAGGTCTTAGACTCGTACTCTGGCCTACTGGTTAAGGTCTTAACTCTTACTCTGGCCTAATAGCTAAGGTCTTAACTCTTACTCTGGCCTAATAGCTAAGGTCTTAGATTCGTACTCTGGCCTAATGGTTAAGGTCTTAACTCTTACTCTGGACTAATAGCTAAGGTCTTAGACTCGTACTCTGGCCTAATAGCTAAGGTCTTAGACTCGTACTCTGGCCTACTGGTTAAGGTCTTAACTCTTACTCTGGCCTAATAGCTAAGGTCTTAACTCTTACTCTGGCCTAATAGTTAAGGTCTTAGACTCGTACTCTGGCCTAATGGTTAAGGTCGTAACTCTTACTCTGGCCTAATAGCTAAGGTCTTAGACTCGTACACTGGCCTACAGGTTAAGGTCTTACCTCTTACTCTGGCCTAATAGCTAAGGTCTTAGACTCGTTCTCTGGCCTAATCGTTAGGGTCTTAACACTTACTCTGGCCTAAAAGCTAAGGACTTAGACTCATACTCTGGCCTACTGGTTATGGTCTTAACTCTTACTCTGGCCTAATAGCTAAGGTCTTAACTCTTACTCTGGCCTAATAGTTAAGGTCTTAGACTCGTACTCTGGCCTAATGGTTAAGGTCGTAACTCTTACTGTGGCCTAATAGCTAAGATCTTAGACTCGTACTCTGGCCTAATGGTTAAGGTCTTAGACTCGTACTCTGGCCTAATAGCTAAGGTCTTAGACTCGTACTCTGGCCTATTGGTTAAGGTCTTAACTCTTACTCTGCCTAATAGCTAAGGTCTTAGACTCAGACTCTGGCCTACTGGTTAAGGTCTTAACTCTTACTCTGGCCTAATAGCTAAGGTCTTAACTCTTACTCTGGCCTTATAGCTAAGGTCTTAGACTTGTACGATGGCCTACAGGTTAAGGTCTTAACTTTTACTCTGGCCTACTGGTTAAGGTCTTAACTCTAACTATGGCAAATAGCTAAGGTCTTAGACTCGTACTCTGGCCTAATGGTTAAGGTCTTAACTCTTACTCTGGCCTACTGGTTAAGGTCTTAACTCTTACTCTGGTCTAATAGCTAAGGTCTCAACTCTTACTCTGGCCTAATAGCTAAGGTCTTAGACTCGTACTCTGGCCTAATGGTTAAGGTCTTAACTCTTACTCTGGCCTAATAGCTAACGTCTTAACTCGTTCTCTGGCCTAATAGCTAACGTCTTAGACTCGTACTATGGCCTACAGGTTAAGGTCTTAACTCTTACTGTGGCCTAATAGCTAAGATCTTAGACTCGTACTCTGGCCTAATGGTTAAGGACTTAACTCTTACTCTGGCCTAATAGCTAAGGTCTTAGACTCGTACTCTGGCCTACTGGTTAAGGTCTTAACTCTTACTCTGGCCTAATGGTTAAGGTCTTAACTCTTACTCTGGCCTACTGGTTAAGGTCGTAACTCTTACTCTGGCCTAATAGCTAAGGTCTCAACTCTTACTCTGGCCTAATAGCTAAGGTCTTAGACTCGTACTCTGGCCTAATGGTTAAGGTCTTAGACTCGTACTCTGGCCTAATCGTTAGGGTCTTAACTCTTACTCTGGCCTAAAAGCTAAGGACTTAGACTCATACTCTGGCCTACTGGTTATGGTCTTAACTCTTACTCTGGCCTAATAGCTAAGGTCTTAACTCTTACTCTGGCCTAATATTTAAGGTCTTAGACTCGTACTCTGGCCTAATGGTTAAGGTCGTAACTCTTACTGTGGCCTAATAGCTAAGGTCTTAGACTCGTACTCTGGCCTAATGGTTAAGGTCTTAACTCTTACTCTGGCCTAATAGCTAAGGTCTTAGACTCGTACTCTGGCCTACTGGTTAAGGTCTTAACTCTTACTCTGGCCTAATAGCTAAGGTCTTAGACTCGGACTCTGGCCTACTGGTTAAGGTCTTAACTCTTACTCTGGCCTAATAGCTAAGGTCTTAACTCTTACTCTGGCCTTATAGCTAAGGTTTTAGACTCGTACTCTGGCCTAATGGTTAAGGTCTTAACTCTTACTCTGGCCTAATAGCTAAGGTCTTAACTCTTACTCTGTCCTAATAGCTAAGGTCTTAGACTCGTACTATGGCCTACAGGTTAAGGTCTTAACTCTTACTCTGGCCTACTGTTTAAGGTCTTAACTCTTACTCTGGCCTAATAGCTAAGGTCTTAACTCTTACTCTGGCCTAATAGCTAAGGTCTTAGACTCGTACTCTGGCCTAATGGTTAAGGTCTTAACTCTTACTCTGGCCTACTGGTTAAGGTCTTAACTCTTAATATGGCCTAATAGCTAAGGTCTTAGACTCGTACTCTGGCCTAATGGTTAAGGTCTTAACTCTTACTCGGGCCTAATATCTAAGGTCTTAACACTTACTCTGGCCTAATAGCTAAGGTCTTAACTCTTACTCTGGCCTAATAGCTATGGTCTTAGACTTGTACTCTGGCCTATTGGTTAAGGTCTTAACTCTTACTCTGGCCTAATAGCTAAGGTCTTAACTCTTACTCTGGCCTAATAGCTAAGGTCTTAGACTCGTACTATGGCCTACAGGTTAAGGTCTTAACTCTTACTCTGGCCTACTGGTTAAGGTCTTAACTTTTACTCTGGCCTAATAGCTAAGGTCTCAACACTTACTCTGGCCTAATAGCTAAGGTCTTAGACTCGTTCTCTGGCCTAATGGTTAAGGTCTTAACTATTACTCTGGCCTAATAGCTAAGGTCTTAACTCTTACTCTGGCCTAATAGCTAAGGTCTTAGACTCGTACTATGGCCTACAGGTTAAGGTCTTAACTCTTACTCTGGCCTACTGGTTAAGGTCTTAACTCTTACTCTGGCCTAATAGCTAAGGTCTCAACTCTTACTCTGGCCTAATAGCTAAGGTCTTAGACTCGTACTCTGGCCTAATGGTTAAGGTCTTAACTCTTACTCTGGCCTAATAGCTAAGGTCTTAACTCGTACTCTGGCCTAATAGCTAACGTCTTAGACTCGTACTATGGCCTACAGGTTAAGGTCTTAACTTTTAATCTGGTCTACTGGTTAAGGTCTTAACTCTTACGCTGGCCTAATAGCTAAGGTCTTAGACTCGTACTCTGGCCTACTGGTTAAGGTCTTAACTCTTACTCTGGCCTAATAGCTAAGGTCTTAACTCTTACTCTGGCCTAATAGCTAAGTTCTTAGACTCGTACTATGGCCTACAGGTTAAGGTCTTAACTTTTACTCTGGCCTACTGGTTAAGGTCTTAAGTCTTACTATGGCAAATAGCTAAGGTCTTAGACTCGTACTCTGGCCTAATGGTTAAGGTCTTAACTCTTACTCTGGCCTACTGGTTAAGGTCTTAACTCTTACTCTGGCCTAATAGCTAAGGTCTTAACTCTTTCTGTGGCCTAATAGCTAAGGTCTTATACTCGTACTCTGGCCTAATAGCTAAGGTCTTAGACTCGTACTACGGCCTACAGGTTAAGGTCTTAACTCTTACCCTGGCCTACTGGTTAAGGTCTTAACTTTTACTCTGGCCTAATAGCTAAGGTCTCAAAACTTACTCTGGCCTAATAGCTAAGGTCTTAGACTCGTTCTCTGGCCTAATGTTTAAGGTCTTAACTCTTACTCTGGCCTAATAGCTAAGGTCTTAACTCTTACTTTTGCCTAATAGCTAAGGTCTTAGACTCGTACTATGGCCTACAGGTTAAGGTCTTAACTTTTACTCTGGCCTACTGGTTAAGGTCTTAAGTCTTACTATGGCAAATAGCTAAGGTCTTAGACTCGTACTCTGGCCTAATGGTTAAGGTCTTAACTCTTACTCTGGCCTACTGGTTAAGGTCTTAACTCTTACTCTGGCCTAATAGCTAAGGTCTTAACTCTTACTCTGGCCTAATAGTAAGGTCTTAGACTCGTACTCTGGCCTAATGGTTAAGGTCTTAACTCTTAGTCTGGCCTACTGGTTAAGGTCTTAACTCTTACTCTGGCCTAATAGCTAAGGTCTTAGACTCGTACTCTGGCCTAATGGTTAAGGTCTTAACTCTTACTCTGGCCTAATAGCTAAGGTCTTAACTCTTACTCTGGCCTAATAGCTAAGGTCTTAGACTCGTACTATGGCCTACAGGTTAAGGTCTTAACTCTTACTCTGGCCTACTGGTTAAGGTCTTAACTTTTACTCTGGCCTAACAGCTAAGGTCTCAACACTTACTCTGGCCTAATAGCTAAGGTCTTAGACTCGTTCTCTGGCCTAATGGTTAAGGTCTTAACTTTTACTCTGGCCTAATAGCTAAGGTCTTAACTCTTACTCTGGCCTAATAGCTAAGGTCTTAGACTCGTACTCTGGCCTAATGGTTAAGGTCTTAACTCTTACTCTGGCCTACTGGTTAAGGTCTTTACTCTTACTCTGGCCTAAATGCTAAGGTCTTAAATCTTACTCTGGCCTAATAGCTAAGGTCTTAACTCTTACTCTGGCCTAATAGCTAAGGTCTTAGACTCGTGCTCTGGCCTAATGGTTAAGGTCTTAACTCTTACTCTGGCATAATAGCTACGGTCATAGACTTGTACTCTGGCCTAATGGTTAAGGTCTTAACTCTTACTCTGGCCTACTGGTTAAGGTCTTAACTCTTACTCTGGCCTAATAGCTAAGGTCTCAACTCTTACTCTGGCCTAATAGCTAAGGTCTTAGACTCGTAGTCTGGCCTAATGGTTAAGGTCTTAACTCTTACTCTGGCCTAATAGCTAAGGTCTTAACTCGTACTCTGGCCTAATAGCTAACGTCTTAGACTCGTACTATGGCCTACAGGTTAAGGTCTTAACTTTTAATCTGGCCTACTGGTTAAGGTCTTAACTCTTACGCTGGCCTAATAGCTAAGGTCTTAGACTCGTACTCTGGCCTACTGGTTAAGGTCTTAACTCTTACTCTGGCCTAAAAGCTAAGGTCTTAACTCTTTCTGTGGCCTAATAGCTAAGGTCTTAGACTCGTACTCTGGCCTAATAGCTAAGGTCTTAGACTCGTACTATGGCCTACAGGTTAAGGTCTTAACTCGTACTCTGGCCTAATGGTTAAGGTCTTAACTCTTACTCTGGCCTACTGGTTAAGGTCTTAAATCTTAGTATGGCCTAATAGCTAAGGTCTTAGACTCGTACTCTGGCCTAATGGTTAAGGTCTTAACTCTTACTCGGGCCTAATATCTAAGGTCTTAACACTTACTCTGGCCTAATAGCTAAGGTCTTAACTCTTACTCTGGCCTAATAGCTATGGTCTTAGACTTGTACTCTGGCCTATTGGTTAAGGTCTTAACTCTTACTCTGGCCTAATAGCTAAGGTCTTAACTCTTACTCTGGCCTAATAGCTAAGGTCTTAGACTCGTACTATGGCCTACAGGTTAAGGTCTTAACTCTTACTCTGGCCTACTGGTTAAGGTCTTAACTCTTACTCTGGCTTAAAAGCTAAGGTCTTAACTCTTTCTGTGGCCTAATATCTAAGGTCTTAGAATCGTACTCTGGCCTAATAGCTAAGGTCTTAGACTCGTACTATGGCCTACAGGTTAAGGTCTTAACTCTTACTCTGGCCTACTGGTTAAAGTCTTAACTCTTACTCTGGCCTAATAGCTAAGGTCTTAGACTCGTACTCTGGCCTAATGGTTAAGGTCTTAACTCTTACTCTGGCCTAATAGCTAAGGTCTTAACACTTACTCTGGCCTAATAGCTAAGGTCTTAACTCTTACTCTGGCCTAATAGCTATGGTCTTAGACTTGTACTCTGGCCTATTGGTTAAGGTCTTAACTCTTACTCTGGCCTAATAGCTAAGGTCTTAACTCTTACTCTGGCCTAATAGCTAAGGTCTTAGACTCGTACTATGGCCTACAGGTTAAGGTCTTAACTCTTACTCTGGCCTACTGGTTAAGGTCTTAACTTTTACTCTGGCCTAATAGCTAAGGTCTCAACACTTACTCTGGCCTAATAGCTAAGGTCTTAGACTCGTTCTCTGGCCTAATGGTTAAGGTCTTAACTCTTACTCTGGCCTAATAGCTAAGGTCTTAACTATTACTCTGGCCTAATAGCTAAGGTCTTAGACTCGTACTATGGCCTAGAGGTTAAGGTCTTAACTTTTACTCTGGCCTACTGGTTAAGGTCGTAAGTCTTACTATGGCAAATAGCTAAGGTCTTAGACTCGTACTCTGGCCTAATGGTTAAGGTCTTAACTCTTACTCTGGCCTACTGGTTAAGGTCTTAACTCTTACTCTGGCCTAATAGCTAAGGTCTCAACTCTTACTCTGGCCTAACAGCTAAGGTCTTAGACTTGTACTCTGGCCTAATGGTTAAGGTCTTAACTCTTACTCTGGCCTAATAGCTAAGGTCTTAATTCGTACTCTGGCCTAATAGCTAACGTCTTAGACTCGTACTATGGCCTACAGGTTAAGGTATTAACTTTTAATCTGGCCTACTGGTTAAGGTCTTAACTCTTACGCTGGCCTAATAGCTAAGGTCTTAGACTCGTAATCTGGCCTACTGGTTAAGGTCTTAACTCTTACTCTGGCCTAAAAGCTAAGGTCTTAACTCTTTCTGTGGCCTAATAGCTAAGGTCTCAGACTCGTACTATGGCCTACAGGTTAAGGTCTTAACTCTTACTCTGGCCTACTGGTTAAGGTCTTAACTCTTACGCTGGCCTAACAGCTAAGGTCTTAGACTCGTACTCTGGCCTACTGGTTAAGGTCTTAACTCTTACTCTGGCCTAATAGCTAAGGTCTTAACTCTTACTCTGGCCTAATAGCTAAGGTCTTAGATTCGTACTCTGGCCTAATGGTTAAGGTCTTAACTCTTACTCTGGACTAATAGCTAAGGTCTTAGACTCGTACTCTGGCCTAATAGCTAAGGTCTTAGACTCGTACTCTGGCCTACTGGTTAAGGTCTTAACTCTTACTCTGGCCTAATAGCTAAGGTCTTAACTCTTACTCTGGCCTAATAGTTAAGGTCTTAGACTCGTACTCTGGCCTAATGGTTAAGGTCGTAACTCTTACTCTGGCCTAATAGCTAAGGTCTTAGACTCGTACACTGGCCTACAGGTTAAGGTCTTACCTCTTACTCTGGCCTAATAGCTAAGGTCTTAGACTCGTTCTCTGGCCTAATCGTTAGGGTCTTAACACTTACTCTGGCCTAAAAGCTAAGGACTTAGACTCATACTCTGGCCTACTGGTTATGGTCTTAACTCTTACTCTGGCCTAATAGCTAAGGTCTTAACTCTTACTCTGGCCTAATAGTTAAGGTCTTAGACTCGTACTCTGGCCTAATGGTTAAGGTCGTAACTCTTACTGTGGCCTAATAGCTAAGATCTTAGACTCGTACTCTGGCCTAATGGTTAAGGTCTTAGACTCGTACTCTGGCCTAATAGCTAAGGTCTTAGACTCGTACTCTGGCCTATTGGTTAAGGTCTTAACTCTTACTCTGCCTAATAGCTAAGGTCTTAGACTCAGACTCTGGCCTACTGGTTAAGGTCTTAACTCTTACTCTGGCCTAATAGCTAAGGTCTTAACTCTTACTCTGGCCTTATAGCTAAGGTCTTAGACTTGTACGATGGCCTACAGGTTAAGGTCTTAACTTTTACTCTGGCCTACTGGTTAAGGTCTTAACTCTAACTATGGCAAATAGCTAAGGTCTTAGACTCGTACTCTGGCCTAATGGTTAAGGTCTTAACTCTTACTCTGGCCTACTGGTTAAGGTCTTAACTCTTACTCTGGTCTAATAGCTAAGGTCTCAACTCTTACTCTGGCCTAATAGCTAAGGTCTTAGACTCGTACTCTGGCCTAATGGTTAAGGTCTTAACTCTTACTCTGGCCTAATAGCTAACGTCTTAACTCGTTCTCTGGCCTAATAGCTAACGTCTTAGACTCGTACTATGGCCTACAGGTTAAGGTCTTAACTCTTACTGTGGCCTAATAGCTAAGATCTTAGACTCGTACTCTGGCCTAATGGTTAAGGACTTAACTCTTACTCTGGCCTAATAGCTAAGGTCTTAGACTCGTACTCTGGCCTACTGGTTAAGGTCTTAACTCTTACTCTGGCCTAATGGTTAAGGTCTTAACTCTTACTCTGGCCTACTGGTTAAGGTTGTAACTCTTACTCTGGCCTAATAGCTAAGGTCTCAACTCTTACTCTGGCCTAATAGCTAAGGTCTTAGACTCGTACTCTGGCCTAATGGTTAAGGTCTTAGACTCGTACTCTGGCCTAATCGTTAGGGTCTTAACTCTTACTCTGGCCTAAAAGCTAAGGACTTAGACTCATACTCTGGCCTACTGGTTATGGTCTTAACTCTTACTCTGGCCTAATAGCTAAGGTCTTAACTCTTACTCTGGCCTAATATTTAAGGTCTTAGACTCGTACTCTGGCCTAATGGTTAAGGTCGTAACTCTTACTGTGGCCTAATAGCTAAGGTCTTAGACTCGTACTCTGGCCTAATGGTTAAGGTCTTAACTCTTACTCTGGCCTAATAGCTAAGGTCTTAGACTCGTACTCTGGCCTACTGGTTAAGGTCTTAACTCTTACTCTGGCCTAATAGCTAAGGTCTTAGACTCGGACTCTGGCCTACTGGTTAAGGTCTTAACTCTTACTCTGGCCTAATAGCTAAGGTCTTAACTCTTACTCTGGCCTTATAGCTAAGGTTTTAGACTCGTACTCTGGCCTAATGGTTAAGGTCTTAACTCTTACTCTGGCCTAATAGCTAAGGTCTTAACTCTTACTCTGTCCTAATAGCTAAGGTCTTAGACTCGTACTATGGCCTACAGGTTAAGGTCTTAACTCTTACTCTGGCGTACTGTTTAAGGTCTTAACTCTTACTCTGGCCTAATAGCTAAGGTCTTAACTCTTACTCTGGCCTAATAGCTAAGGTCTTAGACTCGTACTCTGGCCTAATGGTTAAGGTCTTAACTCTTACTCTGGCCTACTGGTTAAGGTCTTAACTCTTAATATGGCCTAATAGCTAAGGTCTTAGACTCGTACTCTGGCCTAATGGTTAAGGTCTTAACTCTTACTCGGGCCTAATATCTAAGGTCTTAACACTTACTCTGGCCTAATAGCTAAGGTCTTAACTCTTACTCTGGCCTAATAGCTATGGTCTTAGACTTGTACTCTGGCCTATTGGTTAAGGTCTTAACTCTTACTCTGGCCTAATAGCTAAGGTCTTAACTCTTACTCTGGCCTAATAGCTAAGGTCTTAGACTCGTACTATGGCCTACAGGTTAAGGTCTTAACTCTTACTCTGGCCTACTGGTTAAGGTCTTAACTTTTACTCTGGCCTAATAGCTAAGGTCTCAACACTTACTCTGGCCTAATAGCTAAGGTCTTAGACTCGTTCTCTGGCCTAATGTTTAAGGTCTTAACTATTACTCTGGCCTAATAGCTAAGGTCTTAACTCTTACTCTGGCCTAATAGCTAAGGTCTTAGACTCGTACTATGGCCTACAGGTTAAGGTCTTAACTCTTACTCTGGCCTACTGGTTAAGGTCTTAACTCTTACTCTGGCCTAATAGCTAAGGTCTCAACTCTTACTCTGGCCTAATAGCTAAGGTCTTAGACTCGTACTCTGGCCTAATGGTTAAGGTCTTAACTCTTACTCTGGCCTAATAGCTAAGGTCTTAACTCGTACTCTGGCCTAATAGCTAACGTCTTAGACTCGTACTATGGCCTACAGGTTAAGGTCTTAACTTTTAATCTGGTCTACTGGTTAAGGTCTTAACTCTTACGCTGGCCTAATAGCTAAGGTCTTAGACTCGTACTCTGGCCTACTGGTTAAGGTCTTAACTCTTACTCTGGCCTAATAGCTAAGGTCTTAACTCTTACTCTGGCCTAATAGCTAAGTTCTTAGACTCGTACTATGGCCTACAGGTTAAGGTCTTAACTTTTACTCTGGCCTACTGGTTAAGGTCTTAAGTCTTACTATGGCAAATAGCTAAGGTCTTAGACTCGTACTCTGGCCTAATGGTTAAGGTCTTAACTCTTACTCTGGCCTACTGGTTAAGGTCTTAACTCTTACTCTGGCCTAATAGCTAAGGTCTTAACTCTTTCTGTGGCCTAATAGCTAAGGTCTTATACTCGTACTCTGGCCTAATAGCTAAGGTCTTAGACTCGTACTACGGCCTACAGGTTAAGGTCTTAACTCTTACTCTGGCCTACTGGTTAAGGTCTTAACTTTTACTCTGGCCTAATAGCTAAGGTCTCAAAACTTACTCTGGCCTAATAGCTAAGGTCTTAGACTCGTTCTCTGGCCTAATGTTTAAGGTCTTAACTCTTACTCTGGCCTAATAGCTAAGGTCTTAACTCTTACTTTTGCCTAATAGCTAAGGTCTTAGACTCGTACTATGGCCTACAGGTTAAGGTCTTAACTTTTACTCTGGCCTACTGGTTAAGGTCTTAAGTCTTACTATGGCAAATAGCTAAGGTCTTAGACTCGTACTCTGGCCTAATGGTTAAGGTCTTAACTCTTACTCTGGCCTACTGGTTAAGGTCTTAACTATTACTCTGGCCTAATAGCTAAGGTCTTAACTCTTACTCTGGCCTAATAGTAAGGTCTTAGACTCGTACTCTGGCCTAATGGTTAAGGTCTTAACTCTTAGTCTGGCCTACTGGTTAAGGTCTTAACTCTTACTCTGGCCTAATAGCTAAGGTCTTAGACTCGTACTCTGGCCTAATGGTTAAGGTCTTAACTCTTACTCTGGCCTAATAGCTAAGGTCTTAACACTTACTCTGGCCTAATAGCTAAGGTCTTAACTCTTACTATGGCCTAATAGCTATGGGCTTAGACTTGTACTCTGGCCTATTGGTTAAGGTCTTAACTCTTACTCTGGTCTAATAGCTAAGGTCTTAACTCTTACTCTGGCCTAATAGCTAAGGTCTTAGACTCGTACTATGGCCTACAGGTTAAGGTCTTAACTCTTACTCTGGCCTACTGGTTAAGGTCTTAACTTTTACTCTGGCCTAACAGCTAAGGTCTCAACACTTACTCTGGCCTAATAGCTAAGGTCTTAGACTCGTTCTCTGGCCTAATGGTTAAGGTCTTAACTTTTACTCTGGCCTAATAGCTAAGGTCTTAACTCTTACTCTGGCCTAATAGCTAAGGTCTTAGACTCGTACTCTGGCCTAATGGTTAAGGTCTTAACTCTTACTCTGGCCTACTGGTTAAGGTCTTTACTCTTACTCTGGCCTAAATGCTAAGGTCTTAAATCTTACTCTGGCCTAATAGCTAAGGTCTTAACTCTTACTCTGGCCTAATAGCTAAGGTCTTAGACTCGTGCTCTGGCCTAATGGTTAAGGTCTTAACTCTTCCTCTGGCATAATAGCTACGGTCATAGACTTGTACTCTGGCCTAATGGTTAAGGTCTTAACTCTTACTCTGGCCTAAAAGCTAAGGACTTAGACTCATACTCTGGCCTACTGGTTATGGTCTTAACTCTTACTCTGGCCTAATAGCTAAGGTCTTAACTCTTACTCTGGCCTAATATTTAAGGTCTTAGACTCGTACTCTGGCCTAATGGTTAAGGTCGTAACTCTTACTGTGGCCTAATAGCTAAGGTCTTAGACTCGTACTCTGGCCTAATGGTTAAGGTCTTAACTCTTACTCTGGCCTAATAGCTAAGGTCTTAGACTCGTACTCTGGCCTACTGGTTAAGGTCTTAACTCTTACTCTGGCCTAATAGCTAAGGTCTTAGACTCGGACTCTGGCCTACTGGTTAAGGTCTTAACTCTTACTCTGGCCTAATAGCTAAGGTCTTAACTCTTACTCTGGCCTTATAGCTAAGGTTTTAGACTCGTACTCTGGCCTAATGGTTAAGGTCTTAACTCTTACTCTGGCCTAATAGCTAAGGTCTTAACTCTTACTCTGTCCTAATAGCTAAGGTCTTAGACTCGTACTATGGCCTACAGGTTAAGGTCTTAACTCTTACTCTGGCCTACTGTTTAAGGTCTTAACTCTTACTCTGGCCTAATAGCTAAGGTCTTAACTCTTACTCTGGCCTAATAGCTAAGGTCTTAGACTCGTACTCTGGCCTAATGGTTAAGGTCTTAACTCTTACTCTGGCCTACTGGTTAAGGTCTTAACTCTTAATATGGCCTAATAGCTAAGGTCTTAGACTCGTACTCTGGCCTAATGGTTAAGGTCTTAACTCTTACTCGGGCCTAATATCTAAGGTCTTAACACTTACTCTGGCCTAATAGCTAAGGTCTTAACTCTTACTCTGGCCTAATAGCTATGGTCTTAGACTTGTACTCTGGCCTATTGGTTAAGGTCTTAACTCTTACTCTGGCCTAATAGCTAAGGTCTTAACTCTTACTCTGGCCTAATAGCTAAGGTCTTAGACTCGTACTATGGCCTACAGGTTAAGGTCTTAACTCTTACTCTGGCCTACTGGTTAAGGTCTTAACTTTTACTCTGGCCTAATAGCTAAGGTCTCAACACTTACTCTGGCCTAATAGCTAAGGTCTTAGACTCGTTCTCTGGCCTAATGGTTAAGGTCTTAACTATTACTCTGGCCTAATAGCTAAGGTCTTAACTCTTACTCTGGCCTAATAGCTAAGGTCTTAGACTCGTACTATGGCCTACAGGTTAAGGTCTTAACTCTTACTCTGGCCTACTGGTTAAGGTCTTAACTCTTACTCTGGCCTAATAGCTAAGGTCTCAACTCTTACTCTGGCCTAATAGCTAAGGTCTTAGACTCGTACTCTGGCCTAATGGTTAAGGTCTTAACTCTTACTCTGGCCTAATAGCTAAGGTCTTAACTCGTACTCTGGCCTAATAGCTAACGTCTTAGACTCGTACTATGGCCTACAGGTTAAGGTCTTAACTTTTAATCTGGTCTACTGGTTAAGGTCTTAACTCTTACGCTGGCCTAATAGCTAAGGTCTTAGAATCGTACTCTGGCCTACTGGTTAAGGTCTTAACTCTTACTCTGGCCTAATAGCTAAGGTCTTAACTCTTACTCTGGCCTAATAGCTAAGTTCTTAGACTCGTACTATGGCCTACAGGTTAAGGTCTTAACTTTTACTCTGGCCTACTGGTTAAGGTCTTAAGTCTTACTATGGCAAATAGCTAAGGTCTTAGACTCGTACTCTGGCCTAATGGTTAAGGTCTTAACTCTTACTCTGGCCTACTGGTTAAGGTCTTAACTCTTACTCTGGCCTAATAGCTAAGGTCTTAACTCTTTCTGTGGCCTAATAGCTAAGGTCTTATACTCATACTCTGGCCTAATAGCTAAGGTCTTAGACTCGTACTACGGCCTACAGGTTAAGGTCTTAACTCTTACTCTGGCCTACTGGTTAAGGTCTTAACTTTTACTCTGGCCTAATAGCTAAGGTCTCAAAACTTACTCTGGCCTAATAGCTAAGGTCTTAGACTCGTTCTCTGGCCTAATGTTTAAGGTCTTAACTCTTACTCTGGCCTAATAGCTAAGGTCTTAACTCTTACTTTTGCCTAATAGCTAAGGTCTTAGACTCGTACTATGGCCTACAGGTTAAGGTCTTAACTTTTACTCTGGCCTACTGGTTAAGGTCTTAAGTCTTACTATGGCAAATAGCTAAGGTCTTAGACTCGTACTCTGGCCTAATGGTTAAGGTCTTAACTCTTACTCTGGCCTACTGGTTAAGGTCTTAACTATTACTCTGGCCTAATAGCTAAGGTCTTAACTCTTACTCTGGCCTAATAGTAAGGTCTTAGACTCGTACTCTGGCCTAATGGTTAAGGTCTTAACTCTTAGTCTGGCCTACTGGTTAAGGTCTTAACTCTTACTCTGGCCTAATAGCTAAGGTCTTAGACTCGTACTCTGGCCTAATGGTTAAGGTCTTAACTCTTACTCTGGCCTAATAGCTAAGGTCTTAACACTTACTCTGGCCTAATAGCTAAGGTCTTAACTCTTACTATGGCCTAATAGCTATGGGCTTAGACTTGTACTCTGGCCTATTGGTTAAGGTCTTAACTCTTACTCTGGCCTAATAGCTAAGGTCTTAACTCTTACTCTGGCCTAATAGCTAAGGTCTTAGACTCGTACTATGGCCTACAGGTTAAGGTCTTAACTCTTACTCTGGCCTACTGGTTAAGGTCTTAACTTTTACTCTGGCCTAACAGCTAAGGTCTCAACACTTACTCTGGCCTAATAGCTAAGGTCTTAGACTCGTTCTCTGGCCTAATGGTTAAGGTCTTAACTTTTACTCTGGCCTAATAGCTAAGGTCTTAACTCTTACTCTGGCCTAATAGCTAAGGTCTTAGACTCGTACTCTGGCCTAATGGTTAAGGTCTTAACTCTTACTCTGGCCTACTGGTTAAGGTCTTTACTCTTACTCTGGCCTAAATGCTAAGGTCTTAAATCTTACTCTGGCCTAATAGCTAAGGTCTTAACTCTTACTCTGGCCTAATAGCTAAGGTCTTAGACTCGTGCTCTGGCCTAATGGTTAAGGTCTTAACTCTTACTCTGGCATAATAGCTACGGTCATAGACTTGTACTCTGGCCTAATGGTTAAGGTCTTAACTCTTACTCTGGCCTACTGGTTAAGGTCTTAACTCTTACTCTGGCCTAATAGCTAAGGTCTCAACTCTTACTCTGGCCTAATAGCCAAGGTCTTAGACTCGTAGTCTGGCCTAATGGTTAAGGTCTTAACTCTTACTCTGGCCTAATAGCTAAGGTCTTAACTCGTACTCTGGCCTAATAGCTAACGTCTTAGACTCGTACTATGGCCTACAGGTTAAGGTCTTAACTTTTAATCTGGCCTACTGGTTAAGGTCTTAACTCTTACGCTGGCCTAATAGCTAAGGTCTTAGACTCGTACTCTGGCCTACTGGTTAAGGTCTTAACTCTTACTCTGGCCTAAAAGCTAAGGTCTTAACTCTTTCTGTGGCCTAATAGCTAAGGTCTTAGACTCGTACTCTGGACTAAAAGCTAAGGTCTTAGACTCGTACTATGGCCTACAGGTTAAGGTCTTAACTCGTACTCTGGCCTAATGGTTAAGGTCTTAACTCTTACTCTGGCCTACTGGTTAAGGTCTTAACTCTTAATATGGCCTAATAGCTAAGGTCTTAGACTCGTACTCTGGCCTAATGGTTAAGGTCTTAACTCTTACTCGGGCCTAATATCTAAGGTCTTAACACTTACTCTGGCCTAATAGCTAAGGTCTTAACTCTTACTCTGGCCTAATAGCTATGGTCTTAGACTTGTACTCTGGCCTATTGGTTAAGGTCTTAACTCTTACTCTGGCCTAATAGCTAAGGTCTTAACTCTTACTCTGGCCTAATAGCTAAGGTCTTAGACTCGTACTATGGCCTACAGGTTAAGGTCTTAACTCTTACTCTGGCCTACTGGTTAAGGTCTTAACTTTTACTCTGGCCTAATAGCTAAGGTCTCAACACTTACTCTGGCCTAATAGCTAAGGTCTTAGACTCGTTCTCTGGCCTAATGGTTAAGGTCTTTACTATTACTCTGCCCTAATAGCTAAGGTCTTAACTCTTACTCTGGCCTAATAGCTAAGGTCTTAGACTCGTACTATGGCCTACAGGTTAAGGTCTTAACTCTTACTCTGGCCTACTGGTTAAGGTCTTAACTCTTACTCTGGCCTAATAGCTAAGGTCTCAACTCTTACTCTGGCCTAATAGCTAAGGTCTTAGACTCGTACTCTGGCCTAATGGTTAAGGTCTTAACTCTTACTCTGGCCTAATAGCTAAGGTCTTAACTCGTACTCTGGCCTAATAGCTAACGTCTTAGACTCGTACTATGGCCTACAGGTTAAGGTCTTAACTTTTAATCTGGTCTACTGGTTAAGGTCTTAACTCTTACGCTGGCCTAATAGCTAAGGTCTTAGACTCGTACTCTGGCCTACTGGTTAAGGTCTTAACTCTTACTCTGGCCTAATAGCTAAGGTCTTAACTCTTACTCTGGCCTAATAGCTAAGGTCTTAGACTCGTACTATGGCCTACAGGTTAAGGTCTTAACTTTTACTCTGGCCTACTGGTTAAGGTCTTAAGTCTTACTATGGCAAATAGCTAAGGTCTTAGACTCGTACTCTGGCCTAATGGTTAAGGTCTTAACTCTTACTCTGGCCTACTGGTTAAGGTCTTAACTCTTACTCTGGCCTAATAGCTAAGGTCTTAACTCTTTCTGTGGCCTAATAGCTAAGGTCTTATACTCGTACTCTGGCCTAATAGCTAAGGTCTTAGACTCGTACTACGGCCTACAGGTTAAGGTCTTAACTCTTACTCTGGCCTACTGGTTAAGGTCTTAACTTTTACTCTGGCCTAATAGCTAAGGTCTCAAAACTTACTCTGGCCTAATAGCTAAGGTCTTAGACTCGTTCTCTGGCCTAATGTTTAAGGTCTTAACTCTTACTCTGGCCTAATAGCTAAGGTCTTAACTCTTACTCTGGCCTAATAGCTAAGGTCTTAGACTCGTACTATGGCCTACAGGTTAAGGTCTTAACTTTTACTCTGGCCTACTGGTTAAGGTCTTAAGTCTTACTATGGCAAATAGCTAAGGTCTTAGACTCGTATTCTGGCCTAATGGTTAAGGTCTTAACTCTTACTCTGGCCTACTGGTTAAGGTCTTAACTCTTACTCTGGCCTAAAAGCTAAGGTCTTAACTCTTACTCTGGCCTAATAGTAAGGTCTTAGACTCCTACTCTGGCCTAATGGTTAAGGTCTTAACTCTTAGTCTGGCCTACTGGTTAAGGTCTTAACTCTTACTCTGGCCTAATAGCTAAGGTCTTAGACTCGTACTCTGGCCTAATGGTTAAGGTCTTAACTCTTACTCTGGCCTAATAGCTAAGGTCTTAACACTTACTCTGGCCTAATAGCTAAGGTCTTAACTCTTACTATGGCCTAATAGCTATGGGCTTAGACTTGTACTCTGGCCTATTGGTTAAGGTCTTAACTCTTACTCTGGCCTAATAGCTAAGGTCTTAACTCTTACTCTGGCCTAATAGCTAAGGTCTTAGACTCGTACTATGGCCTACAGGTTAAGGTCTTAACTCTTACTCTGGCCTACTGGTTAAGGTCTTAACTTTTACTCTGGCCTAACAGCTAAGGTCTCAACACTTACTCTGGCCTAATAGCTAACGTCTTAGACTCGTTTTCTGGCCTAATGGTTAAGGTCTTAACTTTTACTCTGGCCTAATAGCTAAGGTCTTAACTCTTACTCTGGCCTAATAGCTAAGGTCTTAGACTCGTACTATGGCCTACAGGTTAAGGTCTTAACTTTTACTCTGGCCTACTGGTTAAGGTCTTAACTCTTACTATGGCAAATAGCTAAGGTCTTAGACTCGTACTCTGGCCTAATGGTTAAGGTCTTAACTCTTACTCTGGCCTACTGGTTAAGGTCTTAACTCTTACTCTGGCCTAATAGCTAAGGTCTCAACTCTTACTCTGGCCTAATAGCTAAGGTCTTAGACTCGTAGTCTGGCCTAATGGTTAAGGTCTTAACTCTTACTCTGGCCTAATAGCTAAGGTCTTAACTCGTACTCTGGCCTAATAGCTAACGTCTTAGACTCGTACTATGGCCTACAGGTTAAGGTCTTAACTTTTAATCTGGCCTACTGGTTAAGGTCTTAACTCTTACGCTGGCCTAATAGCTAAGGTCTTAGACTCGTACTCTGGCCTACTGGTTAAGGTCTTAACTCTTACTCTGGCCTAAAAGCTAAGGTCTTAACTCTTTCTGTGGCCTAATAGCTAAGGTCTTAGACTCGTACTCTGGCCTAATAGCTAAGGTCTTAGACTCGTACTATGGCCTACAGGTTAAGGTCTTAACTCTTACTCTGGCCTACTGGTTAAGGTCTTAACTCTTACGCTGGCCTAATAGCTAAGGTCTTAGACTCGTACTCTGGCCTACTGGTTAAGGTCTTAACTCTTACTCTGGCCTACTAGCTAAGGTCTTAACTCTTACTCTTGCCTAATAGCTAAGGTCTTAGACTCGTACTCTGGCCTAATGGTTAAGGTCTTAACTCTTACTCTGGCCTACTGGTTAAGGTCTTTACTCTTACTCTGGCCTAAATGCTAAGGTCTTAAATCTTACTCTGGCCTAATAGCTAAGGTCTTAACTCTTACTCTGGCCTAATAGCTAAGGTCTTAGACTCGTGCTCTGGCCTAATGGTTAAGGTCTTAACTCTTACTCTGGCATAATAGCTAAGGTCTTAACTCTTACTCTGGCCTAATAACTAAGGTCTTAGACTCATACTATGGCCTTCAGGTTAAGGTCTTAACTTTTACTCTGGCCTACTGGTTAAGGTCTTAACTCTTACTCTGGCCTAATAGCTAAGGTCTTATACTCGTACTCTGGCCTACTGGTTAAGTTCTTAACTCTTACTCTAGCCTAATAGCTAAGGTCTTAACTCTTACTCTGGCCTAATAGCTAAGGTCTTAGACTCGTACTCTGGCCTATTGGTTAAGGTCTTAACTCTTACTCTGGCCTACTGGTTAAGGTCTTAACTCTTACTCTGGCCTAATAGCTAAGGGGTTAACTATTACTCTGGCCTAATAGCTAAGGTCTTAGACTCGTACTCTGGCTGAATGGTTAAGGTCTTAGACTCGTACTATGGCCTACAGGTTAAGGTCTTAACTCTTACTCTGGCCTACTGGTTAAGGTCTTAACTTTTACTCTGGCCTAATAGCTAAGGTCTCAAAACTTACTCTGGCCTAATAGCTAAGGTCTTAGACTCGTTCTCTGGCCTAATGTTTAAGGTCTTAACTCTTACTCTGGCCTAATAGCTAAGGTCTTAACTCTTACTCTGGCCTAATAGCTAAGGTCTTAGACTCGTACTATGGCCTACAGGTTAAGGTCTTAACTTTTACTCTGGCCTACTGGTTAAGGTCTTAAGTCTTACTATGGCAAATAGCTAAGGTCTTAGACTCGTACTCTGGCCTAATGGTTAAGGTCTTAACTCTTACTCTGGCCTACTGGTTAAGGTCTTAACTCTTACTCTGGCCTAATAGCTAAGGTCTTAACTCTTACTCTGGCCTAATAGTAAGGTCTTAGACTCGTACTCTGGCCTAATGGTTAAGGTCTTAACTCTTAGTCTGGCCTACTGGTTAAGGTCTTAACTCTTACTCTGGCCTAATAGCTAAGGTCTTAGACTCGTACTCTGGCCTAATGGTTAAGGTCTTAACTCTTACTCTGGCCTAATAGCTAAGGTCTTAACACTTACTCTGGCCTAATAGCTAAGGTCTTAACTCTTACTATGGCCTAATAGCTATGGGCTTAGACTTGTACTCTGGCCTATTGGTTAAGGTCTTAACTCTTACTCTGGCCTAATAGCTAAGGTCTTAACTCTTACTCTGGCCTAATAGCTAAGGTCTTAGACTCGTACTATGGCCTACAGGTTAAGGTCTTAACTCTTACTCTGGCCTACTGGTTAAGGTCTTAACTTTTACTCTGGCCTAACAGCTAAGGTCTCAACACTTACTCTGGCCTAATAGCTAAGGTCTTAGACTCGTTCTCTGGCCTAATGGTTAAGGTCTTAACTTTTACTCTGGCCTAATAGCTAAGGTCTTAACTCTTACTCTGGCCTAATAGCTAAGGTCTTAGACTCGTACTATGGCCTACAGGTTAAGGTCTTAACTTTTACTCTGGCCTACTGGTTAAGGTCTTAACTCTTACTATGGCAAATAGCTAAGGTCTTAGACTCGTACTCTGGCCTAATGGTTAAGGTCTTAACTCTTACTCTGGCCTACTGGTTAAGGTCTTAACTCTTACTCTGGCCTAATAGCTAAGGTCTCAACTCTTACTCTGGCCTAATAGCTAAGGTCTTAGACTCGTAGTCTGGCCTAATGGTTAAGGTCTTAACTCTTACTCTGGCCTAATAGCTAAGTTGTCTTAACTCGTACTCTGGCCTAATAGCTAACGTCTTAGACTCGTACTATGGCCTACAGGTTAAGATCTTAACTTTTAATCTGGCCTACTGGTTAAGGTCTTAACTCTTACGCTGGCCTAATAGCTAAGGTCTTAGACTCGTACTCTGGCCTACTGGTTAAGGTCTTAACTCTTACTCTGGCCTAAAAGCTAAGGTCTTAACTCTTTCTGTGGCCTAATAGCTAAGGTCTTAGACTCGTACTCTGGCCTAATAGCTAAGGTCTTAGACTCGTACTATGGCCTACAGGTTAAGGTCTTAACTCTTACTCTGGCCTACTGGTTAAGGTCTTAACTCTTACGCTGGCCTAATAGCTAAGGTCTTAGACTCGTACTCTGGCCTACTGGTTAAGGTCTTAACTCTTACTCTGGCCTAATAGCTAAGGTCTTAACTCTTACTCTTGCCTAATAGCTAAGGTCTTAGACTCGTACTCTGGCCTAATGGTTAAGGTCTTAACTCTTACTCTGGCCTACTGGTTAAGGTCTTAACTCTTACTCTGGCCTAAATGCTAAGGTCTTAAATCTTACTCTGGCCTAATAGCTAAGGTCTTAACTCTTACTCTGGCCTAATAGCTAAGGTCTTAGACTCGTGCTCTGGCCTAATGGTTAAGGTCTTAACTCTTACTCTGGCATAATAGCTAAGGTCTTAACTCTTACTCCGGCCTAATAACTAAGGTCTTAGACTCATACTATGGCCTTCAGGTTAAGGTCTTAACTTTTACTCTGGCCTACTGGTTAAGGTCTTAACTCTTACTCTGGCCTAATAGCTAAGGTCTTATACTCGTACTCTGGCCTACTGGTTAAGGTCTTAACTCTTACTCTAGCCTAATAGCTAAGGTCTTAACTCTTACTCTGGCCTAATAGCTAAGGTCTTAGACTCGTACTCTGGCCTATTGGTTAAGGTCTTAACTCTTACTCTGGCCTACTGGTTAAGGTCTTAACTCTTACTCTGGCCTAATAGCTAAGGGGTTAACTATTACTCTGGCCTAATAGCTAAGGTCTTAACTCTTACTCTGGCCTAATAGTTAAGGTCTTAGACTCGTACTCTGGCCTAATGGTTAAGGTCTTAACTCTTACTCTGGCCTAATAGCTAAGGTCTTAGACTCGTACTATGGCCTACAGGTTAAGGTCTTAACTCTCACTCTGGCCTACTAGCTAAGGTCTTAACTCTTACTCTGGCCTAATAGCTAAGGTCTTAGACTTGTACTCTGGCCTAATGGTTAAGGTCTTAACTCTTACTCTGGCCTACTGGTTAAGGTCTTAACTCTTACTCTGGCCTAATAGCTAAGGTCTTTGACTCGTACTCTGGCCTAATGGTTAAGGTCTTAACTCTTACTCTGGCCTAATAGCTAAGGTCTTAGACTCGTACTCTGGCCTACTGGTTAAGGTCTTAACTCTTACTCTGGCCTACTGGTTAAGGTCTTAACTCTTACTCTGGCCTTATATCTAAGGTCTTAACTCTTACTCTGGTCTAATAGCTAAGGTCTTAACTCTTACTCTGGCCTAATAGCTAAGGTCTTAGACTCGTACTCTGGCCTACTGGTTAAGGTCTTAACTATTACTCTGGCCTAATAGCTAAGGTCTTAACTCTTACTCTGGCCTAATAGTAAGGTCTTAGACTCGTACTCTGGCCTAATGGTTAAGGTCTTAACTCTTAGTATGGCCTACTGGTTAAGGTCTTAACTCTTACTCTGGCCTAATAGCTAAGGTCTTAGACTCGTACTCTGGCCTAATGGTTAAGGTCTTAACTCTTACTCTGGCCTAATAGCTAAGGTCTTAACACTTACTCTGGCCTAATAGCTAAGGTCTTAACTCTTACTATGGCCTAATAGCTATGGGCTTAGACTTGTACTCTGGCCTATTGGTTAAGGTCTTAACTCTTACTCTGGCCTAATAGCTAAGGTCTTAACTCTTACTCTGGCCTAATAGCTAAGGTCTTAGACTCGTACTATGGCCTACAGGTTAAGGTCTTAACTCTTACTCTGGCCTACTGGTTAAGGTCTTAACTTTTACTCTGGCCTAACAGCTAAGGTCTCAACACTTACTCTGGCCTAATAGCTAAGGTCTTAGACTCGTTCTCTGGCCTAATGGTTAAGGTCTTAACTTTTACTCTGGCCTAATAGCTAAGGTCTTAACTCTTACTCTGGCCTAATAGCTAAGGTCTTAGACTCGTACTCTGGCCTAATGGTTAAGGTCTTAACTCTTACTCTGGCCTACTGGTTAAGGTCTTTACTCTTACTCTGGCCTAAATGCTAAGGTCTTAAATCTTACTCTGGCCTAATAGCTAAGGTCTTAACTCTTACTCTGGCCTAATAGCTAAGGTCTTAGACTCGTGCTCTGGCCTAATGGTTAAGGTCTTAACTCTTACTCTGGCATAATAGCTACGGTCATAGACTTGTACTCTGGCCTAATGGTTAAGGTCTTAACTCTTACTCTGGCCTACTGGTTAAGGTCTTAACTCTTACTCTGGCCTAATAGCTAAGGTCTCAACTCTTACTCTGGCCTAATAGCCAAGGTCTTAGACTCGTAGTCTGGCCTAATGGTTAAGGTCTTAACTCTTACTCTGGCCTAATAGCTAAGGTCTTAACTCGTACTCTGGCCTAATAGCTAACGTCTTAGACTCGTACTATGGCCTACAGGTTAAGGTCTTAACTTTTAATCTGGCCTACTGGTTAAGGTCTTAACTCTTACGCTGGCCTAATAGCTAAGGTCTTAGACTCGTACTCTGGCCTACTGGTTAAGGTCTTAACTCTTACTCTGGCCTAAAAGCTAAGGTCTTAACTCTTTCTGTGGCCTAATAGCTAAGGTCTTAGACTCGTACTCTGGCCTAAAAGCTAAGGTCTTAGACTCGTACTATGGCCTACAGGTTAAGGTCTTAACTCGTACTCTGGCCTAATGGTTAAGGTCTTAACTCTTACTCTGGCCTACTGGTTAAGGTCTTAACTCTTAATATGGCCTAATAGCTAAGGTCTTAGACTCGTACTCTGGCCTAATGGTTAAGGTCTTAACTCTTACTCGGGCCTAATATCTAAGGTCTTAACACTTACTCTGGCCTAATAGCTAAGGTCTTAACTCTTACTCTGGCCTAATAGCTATGGTCTTAGACTTGTACTCTGGCCTATTGGTTAAGGTCTTAACTCTTACTCTGGCCTAATAGCTAAGGTCTTAACTCTTACTCTGGCCTAATAGCTAAGGTCTTAGACTCGTACTATGGCCTACAGGTTAAGGTCTTAACTCTTACTCTGGCCTACTGGTTAAGGTCTTAACTTTTACTCTGGCCTAATAGCTAAGGTCTCAACACTTACTCTGGCCTAATAGCTAAGGTCTTAGACTCGTTCTCTGGCCTAATGGTTAAGGTCTTTACTATTACTCTGCCCTAATAGCTAAGGTCTTAACTCTTACTCTGGCCTAATAGCTAAGGTCTTAGACTCGTACTATGGCCTACAGGTTAAGGTCTTAACTCTTACTCTGGCCTACTGGTTAAGGTCTTAACTCTTACTCTGGCCTAATAGCTAAGGTCTCAACTCTTACTCTGGCCTAATAGCTAAGGTCTTAGACTCGTACTCTGGCCTAATGGTTAAGGTCTTAACTCTTACTCTGGCCTAATAGCTAAGGTCTTAACTCGTACTCTGGCCTAATAGCTAACGTCTTAGACTCGTACTATGGCCTACAGGTTAAGGTCTTAACTTTTAATCTGGTCTACTGGTTAAGGTCTTAACTCTTACGCTGGCCTAATAGCTAAGGTCTTAGACTCGTACTCTGGCCTACTGGTTAAGGTCTTAACTCTTACTCTGGCCTAATAGCTAAGGTCTTAACTCTTACTCTGGCCTAATAGCTAAGGTCTTAGACTCGTACTATGGCCTACAGGTTAAGGTCTTAACTTTTACTCTGGCCTACTGGTTAAGGTCTTAAGTCTTACTATGGCAAATAGCTAAGGTCTTAGACTCGTACTCTGGCCTAATGGTTAAGGTCTTAACTCTTACTCTGGCCTACTGGTTAAGGTCTTAACTCTTACTCTGGCCTAATAGCTAAGGTCTTAACTCTTTCTGTGGCCTAATAGCTAAGGTCTTATACTCGTACTCTGGCCTAATAGCTAAGGTCTTAGACTCGTACTACGGCCTACAGGTTAAGGTCTTAACTCTTACTCTAGCCTACTGGTTAAGGTCTTAACTTTTACTCTGGCCTAATAGCTAAGGTCTCAAAACTTACTCTGGCCTAATAGCTAAGGTCTTAGACTCGTTCTCTGGCCTAATGTTTAAGGTCTTAACTCTTACTCTGGCCTAATAGCTAAGGTCTTAACTCTTACTCTGGCCTAATAGCTAAGGTCTTAGACTCGTACTATGGCCTACAGGTTAAGGTCTTAACTTTTACTCTGGCCTACTGGTTAAGGTCTTAAGTCTTACTATGGCAAATAGCTAAGGTCTTAGACTCGTATTCTGGCCTAATGGTTAAGGTCTTAACTCTTACTCTGGCCTACTGGTTAAGGTCTTAACTCTTACTCTGGCCTAAAAGCTAAGGTCTTAACTCTTACTCTGGCCTAATAGTAAGGTCTTAGACTCCTACTCTGGCCTAATGGTTAAGGTCTTAACTCTTAGTCTGGCCTACTGGTTAAGGTCTTAACTCTTACTCTGGCCTAATAGCTAAGGTCTTAGACTCGTACTCTGGCCTAATGGTTAAGGTCTTAACTCTTACTCTGGCCTAATAGCTAAGGTCTTAACACTTACTCTGGCCTAATAGCTAAGGTCTTAACTCTTACTATGGCCTAATAGCTATGGGCTTAGACTTGTACTCTGGCCTATTGGTTAAGGTCTTAACTCTTACTCTGGCCTAATAGCTAAGGTCTTAACTCTTACTCTGGCCTAATAGCTAAGGTCTTAGACTCGTACTATGGCCTACAGGTTAAGGTCTTAACTCTTACTCTGGCCTACTGGTTAAGGTCTTAACTTTTACTCTGGCCTAACAGCTAAGGTCTCAACACTTACTCTGGCCTAATAGCTAACGTCTTAGACTCGTTTTCTGGCCTAATGGTTAAGGTCTTAACTTTTACTCTGGCCTAATAGCTAAGGTCTTAACTCTTACTCTGGCCTAATAGCTAAGGTCTTAGACTCGTACTATGGCCTACAGGTTAAGGTCTTAACTTTTACTCTGGCCTACTGGTTAAGGTCTTAACTCTTACTATGGCAAATAGCTAAGGTCTTAGACTCGTACTCTGGCCTAATGGTTAAGGTCTTAACTCTTACTCTGGCCTACTGGTTAAGGTCTTAACTCTTACTCTGGCCTAATAGCTAAGGTCTCAACTCTTACTCTGGCCTAATAGCTAAGGTCTTAGACTCGTAGTCTGGCCTAATGGTTAAGGTCTTAACTCTTACTCTGGCCTAATAGCTAAGGTCTTAACTCGTACTCTGGCCTAATAGCTAACGTCTTAGACTCGTACTATGGCCTACAGGTTAAGGTCTTAACTTTTAATCTGGCCTACTGGTTAAGGTCTTAACTCTTACGCTGGCCTAATAGCTAAGGTCTTAGACTCGTACTCTGGCCTACTGGTTAAGGTCTTAACTCTTACTCTGGCCTAAAAGCTAAGGTCTTAACTCTTTCTGTGGCCTAATAGCTAAGGTCTTAGACTCGTACTCTGGCCTAATAGCTAAGGTCTGAGACTCGTACTATGGCCTACAGGTTAAGGTCTTAACTCTTACTCTGGCCTACTGGTTAAGGTCTTAACTCTTACGCTGGCCTAATAGCTAAGGTCTTAGACTCGTACTCTGGCCTACTGGTTAAGGTCTTAACTCTTACTCTGGCCTACTAGCTAAGGTCTTAACTCTTACTCTTGCCTAATAGCTAAGGTCTTAGACTCGTACTCTGGCCTAATGGTTAAGGTCTTAACTCTTACTCTGGCCTACTGGTTAAGGTCTTTACTCTTACTCTGGCCTAAATGCTAAGGTCTTAAATCTTACTCTGGCCTAATAGCTAAGGTCTTAACTCTTACTCTGGCCTAATAGCTAAGGTCTTAGACTCGTGCTCTGGCCTAATGGTTAAGGTCTTAACTCTTACTCTGGCATAATAGCTAAGGTCTTAACTCTTACTCTGGCCTAATAACTAAGGTCTTAGACTCATACTATGGCCTTCAGGTTAAGGTCTTAACTTTTACTCTGGCCTACTGGTTAAGGTCTTAACTCTTACTCTGGCCTAATAGCTAAGGTCTTATACTCGTACTCTGGCCTACTGGTTAAGTTCTTAACTCTTACTCTAGCCTAATAGCTAAGGTCTTAACTCTTACTCTGGCCTAATAGCTAAGGTCTTAGACTTGTACTCTGGCCTATTGGTTAAGGTCTTAACTCTTACTCTGGCCTACTGGTTAAGGTCTTAACTCTTACTCTGGCCTAATAGCTAAGGGGTTAACTATTACTCTGGCCTAATAGCTAAGGTCTTAGACTCGTACTCTGGCTGAATGGTTAAGGTCTTAGACTCGTACTATGGCCTACAGGTTAAGGTCTTAACTCTTACTCTGGCCTACTGGTTAAGGTCTTAACTTTTACTCTGGCCTAATAGCTAAGGTCTCAAAACTTACTCTGGCCTAATAGCTAAGGTCTTAGACTCGTTCTCTGGCCTAATGTTTAAGGTCTTAACTCTTACTCTGGCCTAATAGCTAAGGTCTTAACTCTTACTCTGGCCTAATAGCTAAGGTCTTAGACTCGTACTATGGCCTACAGGTTAAGGTCTTAACTTTTACTCTGGCCTACTGGTTAAGGTCTTAAGTCTTACTATGGCAAATAGCTAAGGTCTTAGACTCGTACTCTGGCCTAATGGTTAAGGTCTTAACTCTTACTCTGGCCTACTGGTTAAGGTCTTAACTCTTACTCTGGCCTAATAGCTAAGGTCTTAACTCTTACTCTGGCCTAATAGTAAGGTCTTAGACTCGTACTCTGGCCTAATGGTTAAGGTCTTAACTCTTAGTCTGGCCTACTGGTTAAGGTCTTAACTCTTACTCTGGCCTAATAGCTAAGGTCTTAGACTCGTACTCTGGCCTAATGGTTAAGGTCTTAACTCTTACTCTGGCCTAATAGCTAAGGTCTTAACACTTACTCTGGCCTAATAGCTAAGGTCTTAACTCTTACTATGGCCTAATAGCTATGGGCTTAGACTTGTACTCTGGCCTATTGGTTAAGGTCTTAACTCTTACTCTGGCCTAATAGCTAAGGTCTTAACTCTTACTCTGGCCTAATAGCTAAGGTCTTAGACTCGTACTATGGCCTACAGGTTAAGGTCTTAACTCTTACTCTGGCCTACTGGTTAAGGTCTTAACTTTTACTCTGGCCTAACAGCTAAGGTCTCAACACTTACTCTGGCCTAATAGCTAAGGTCTTAGACTCGTTCTCTGGCCTAATGGTTAAGGTCTTAACTTTTACTCTGGCCTAATAGCTAAGGTCTTAACTCTTACTCTGGCCTAATAGCTAAGGTCTTAGACTCGTACTATGGCCTACAGGTTAAGGTCTTAACTTTTACTCTGGCCTACTGGTTAAGGTCTTAACTCTTACTATGGCAAATAGCTAAGGTCTTAGACTCGTACTCTGGCCTAATGGTTAAGGTCTTAACTCTTACTCTGGCCTACTGGTTAAGGTCTTAACTCTTACTCTGGCCTAATAGCTAAGGTCTCAACTCTTACTCTGGCCTAATAGCTAAGGTCTTAGACTCGTAGTCTGGCCTAATGGTTAAGGTCTTAACTCTTACTCTGGCCTAATAGCTAAGTTGTCTTAACTCGTACTCTGGCCTAATAGCTAACGTCTTAGACTCGTACTATGGCCTACAGGTTAAGATCTTAACTTTTAATCTGGCCTACTGGTTAAGGTCTTAACTCTTACGCTGGCCTAATAGCTAAGGTCTTAGACTCGTACTCTGGCCTACTGGTTAAGGTCTTAACTCTTACTCTGGCCTAAAAGCTAAGGTCTTAACTCTTTCTGTGGCCTAATAGCTAAGGTCTTAGACTCGTACTCTGGCCTAATAGCTAAGGTCTTAGACTCGTACTATGGCCTACAGGTTAAGGTCTTAACTCTTACTCTGGCCTACTGGTTAAGGTCTTAACTCTTACGCTGGCCTAATAGCTAAGGTCTTAGACTCGTACTCTGGCCTACTGGTTAAGGTCTTAACTCTTACTCTGGCCTAATAGCTAAGGTCTTAACTCTTACTCTTGCCTAATAGCTAAGGTCTTAGACTCGTACTCTGGCCTAATGGTTAAGGTCTTAACTCTTACTCTGGCCTACTGGTTAAGGTCTTAACTCTTACTCTGGCCTAAATGCTAAGGTCTTAAATCTTACTCTGGCCTAATAGCTAAGGTCTTAACTCTTACTCTGGCCTAATAGCTAAGGTCTTAGACTCGTGCTCTGGCCTAATGGTTAAGGTCTTAACTCTTACTCTGGCATAATAGCTAAGGTCTTAACTCTTACTCCGGCCTAATAACTAAGGTCTTAGACTCATACTATGGCCTTCAGGTTAAGGTCTTAACTTTTACTCTGGCCTACTGGTTAAGGTCTTAACTCTTACTCTGGCCTAATAGCTAAGGTCTTATACTCGTACTCTGGCCTACTGGTTAAGGTCTTAACTCTTACTCTAGCCTAATAGCTAAGGTCTTAACTCTTACTCTGGCCTAATAGCTAAGGTCTTAGACTCGTACTCTGGCCTATTGGTTAAGGTCTTAACTCTTACTCTGGCCTACTGGTTAAGGTCTTAACTCTTACTCTGGCCTAATAGCTAAGGGGTTAACTATTACTCTGGCCTAATAGCTAAGGTCTTAACTCTTACTCTGGCCTAATAGTTAAGGTCTTAGACTCGTACTCTGGCCTAATGGTTAAGGTCTTAACTCTTACTCTGGCCTAATAGCTAAGGTCTTAGACTCGTACTATGGCCTACAGGTTAAGGTCTTAACTCTTACTCTGGCCTACTAGCTAAGGTCTTAACTCTTACTCTGGCCTAATAGCTAAGGTCTTAGACTTGTACTCTGGCCTAATGGTTAAGGTCTTAACTCTTACTCTGGCCTACTGGTTAAGGTCTTAACTCTTACTCTGGCCTAATAGCTAAGGTCTTTGACTCGTACTCTGGCCTAATGGTTAAGGTCTTAACTCTTACTCTGGCCTAATAGCTAAGGTCTTAGACTCGTACTCTGGCCTACTGGTTAAGGTCTTAACTCTTACTCTGGCCTACTGGTTAAGGTCTTAACTCTTACTCTGGCCTTATATCTAAGGTCTTAACTCTTACTCTGGTCTAATAGCTAAGGTCTTAACTCTTACTCTGGCCTAATAGCTAAGGTCTTAGACTCGTACTCTGGCCTAATGGTTAAGGTCATAACTCTTGCTCTGGCCGAATAGCTAATGTCTTAGACTCGTACACTGGCCTACTGGTTAAGGTCTTAACTCTTACTCTGGCCTAATAGCTAAGGTCTTAACTCTTACTCTGGCCTAATAACTAAGGTCTTAGACTCATACTATGGCCTTCAGGTTAAGGTCTTAACTTTTACTCTGGCCTACTGGTTAAGGTCTTAACTCTTACTCTGGCCTAATAGCTAAGGTCTTAGACTCATACTCTGGCCTACTGGTTAAGGTCTTAACTCTTACTCTGGCCTAATAGCTAAGGTCTTAACTCTTACTCTGGCCTAATAGCTAAGGTCTTAGACCCGTACTCTAGCCTAATGGTTAAGGTCTTAACTGTTACTCTGGCCTACTGGTTAAGGTCTTAACTCCTACTCTGGCCTAATAGCTAAGGGGTTAACTATTACTCTGGCCTAATAGCTAAGGTCTTAAATCTCACTCTGGCCTAATAGCTAAGGTCTTAGACTCGTACTCTGGCCTAATGGTTAAGGTTTAAACTCTTACTCTGGCCTAATAGCTAAGGTCTTAACTCTTACTCTGGCCTAATAGCTAAGGTCTTAGACTCGTACTCTGGCCTAATGGTTAAGGTCTTAACTCTTACTCTGGCCTAATAGCTAAGGTCGTAACTCTTACTCTGGCCTAATAGCTAAGGTCTTAGACTCGTACTCTGGCCTAATGGTTAAGGTCTTAACTCTTACTCTGGCCTAATAGCTAAGGTCTTAGACTCGTACTATGGCCTACAGGTTAAGGTCTTAACTCTTACTCTGGCCTAATAGCTAAGGTCTTAACTCTTACTCTGGCCTAATAGCTAAGGTCTTAGACTCGTACTCTGGCCTACAGGTTAAGGTCTTAACTTTTAATCTGGCCTACTGGTTAAGGTCTTAACTCTTACTATGGCAAATAGCTAAGGTCTTAGACTCGTACTCTGGCCTAATGGTTAAGGTCTTAACTCTTACTCTGGCCTACTGGTTAAGGTCTTAACTCTTACTCTGGCCTAATAGCTAAGGTCTCAACTCTTACTCTGGCCTAACAGCTAAGGTCTTAGACTCGTACTCTGGCCTAATGGTTAAGGTCTTAACTCTTACTCTGGCCTAATAGCTAAGGTCTTAACTCGTACTCTGGCCTAATAGCTAACGTCTTAGACTCGTATAATGGCCTACAGGTTAAGGTCTTAACTTTTAATCTGGCCTAGTGGTTAAGGTCTTAACTCTTACGCTGGCCTAATAGCTAAGGTCTTAGACTCGTACTCTGGCCTACTGGTTAAGGCCTTAAATCTTACTCTGGCCTAAAAGCTAAGGTCTTAACTCTTTCTGTGGCCTAATAGCTAAGGTCTTAGACTCGTACTATGACCTACAGGTTAAGGTCTTAACTCTTACTCTGGCCTACTGGTTAAGGTCTTAACTCTTATGCTGGCCTAATAGCTAAGGTCTTAGACTCGTACTCTGGCCTACTGGTTTAGGTCTTAACTCTTACTCTGGCCTAATAGCTAAGGTCTTAACTCTTACTCTGGCCTAATAGCTAAGGTCTTAGATTCGTACTCTGGCCTAATGGTTAAGGTCTTAACTCTTACTCTGGCCTAATAGCTAAGGTCTTAGACTCGTACTCTGGCCTAATAGCTAAGGTCTTAGACTCGTACTCTGGCCTACTGGTTAAGGTCTTAACTCTTACTCTGGCCTACTGGTTAAGGTCTTAACACTTACTCTGGCCTAATAGCTAAGGTCTTAGACTCGTACTCTGGCCTAATAGCTAAGGTCTTAGACTCGTACTCTGGCCTACTGGTTAAGGTCTTAACTCTTACTCTGGCCTAATAGCTAAGGTCTTAGATTCGTACTCTGGCCTAATGGTTAAGGTCTTAACTCTTACTCTGGCCTAATAGCTAAGGTCTGAGACTCGTACTCTGGCCTAATAGCTAAGGTCTTAGACTCGTACTCTGGCCTACTGGTTAAGGTCTTAACTCTTACTCTGGCCTACTGGTTAAGGTCTTAACACTTACTCTGGCCTAATAGCTAAGGTCTTAGACTCGTACTCTGGCCTAATGGTTAAGGTCTTAACTCTTACTCTGGCCTAATAGCTAAGGTCTTAACTCTTACTCTGGCCTAATAGTTAAGGTCTTAGACTCGTACTCTGGCCTAATGGTTAAGGTCGTAACTCTTACTCTGGCCTAATAGCTAAGGTCTTAGACTCGTACTCTGGCCTACTGGTTAAGGTCTTAACTCTTACTCTGGCCTAATAGCTAAGGTCTTAGACTCGTACTCTGGCCTAATCGTTAGGGTCTTAACTCTTACTCTGGCCTAAAAGCTGAGGACTTAGACTCATACTCTGGCCTACTGGTTATGGTCTTAACTCTTACTCCGGCCTAATAGCTAAGGTCTTAACTCTTACTCTGGCCTAATAGTTAAGGTCTTAGACTCATACTCTGGCCTAATGGTTAAGGTCTTAATTCTTACTCTGGCCTAATAGCTAAGGTCTTAGACACATACTCTGTCCTAATGGTTAAGGTCGGAACTCTTACTGTGGCCTAATAGCTAAGGTCTTAGACTCATACTCTGGCCTAATGGTTAAGGTCTTAATTCTTACTCTGGCCTAATAGCTAAGGTCTTAGACACATACTCTGGCCTACTGGTTAAGGTCTTAACTCTTACTCTGGCCTAATAGCTAAGGTCTTAGACTCGGACTCTGGCCTACTGGTTAAGGTCTTAACTCTTACTCTGGCCTAATAGCTAAGGTCTTAACTCTTACTCTGGCCTTATAGCTAAGGTCTTAGACTCGTACTCTGGCCTAATGGTTAAGGTCTTAACTCTTACTCTGGCCTAATAGCTAAGGTCTTAGACTCGTACTATGGCCTACAGGTTAAGGTCTTAACTCTTACTCTGGCCTACTGGTTAATGTCTTAACTCTTACTCTGGCCTAATAGCTAAGGTCTTAACTCTTTCTCTGGCCTAATAGCTAAGGTCTTAGACTTGTACTCTGGCCTAATGGTTAAGGTCTTAACTCTTACTCTGGCCTACTGGTTAAGGTCTTAACTCTTACTCTGGCCTAATAGCTAAGGTCTTAGACTCGTACTCTGGCCTAATGGTTAAGGTCTTACCTCTTACTCTGGCCTAATAGCTAAGGTCTTAACACTTACTCTGGCCTAATAGCTAAGGTCTTAACTCTTACTCTGGCCTAATAGCTATGGTCTTAGACTTGTACTCTGGCCTATTGGTTAAGGTCTTAACTCTTACTCTGGCCTAATAGCTAAGGTCTTAACTCTTACTCTGGCCTAATAGCTAAGGTCTTAGACTCGTACTATGGCCTACAGGTTAAGGTCTTAACTCTTACTCTGGCCTACTGGTTAAGGTCTTAACGTTTACTCTGGCCTAATAGCTAAGGTCTCAACACTTACTCTGGCCTAATAGCTAAGGTCTTAGACTCGTTCTCTTGCCTAATGGTTAAGGTCTTAACTCTTACTCTGGCCTAATAGCTAAGGTCTTAACTCTTACTCTGGCCTAATAGCTAAGGTCTTAGACTCGTACTATGGCCTACAGGTTAAGGTCTTAACTTTTACTCTGGCCTACTGGTTAAGGTCTTAACTCTTACTATGGCAAATAGCTAAGGTCTTAGACTCGTACTCTGGCCTAATGGTTAAGGTCTTAACTCTTACTCTGGCCTACTGGTTAAGGTCTTAACTCTTACTCTGGCCTAATAGCTAAGGTCTCAACTCTTACTCTGGCCTAATAGCTAAGGTCTTAGACTCATACTCTGGTCTAATGGTTAAGGTCTTAACTCTTACTCTGGCCGAATAGCTAAGGTCTTAACTCATACTCTGGCCTAATAGCTAACGTCTTAGACTCGTACTATGGCCTACAGGTTAAGGTCTTAACTTTTAATCTGGCCTACTGGTTAAGGTCTTAACTCTTACGCTGGCCTAATAGCTAAGGTCTTAGACTCGTACTCTGGCCTACTGGTTAAGGTCTTAACTCTTACTCTGGCCTAAAAGCTAAGGTCTTAACTCTTTCTGTGGCCTAATAGCTAAGGTCTTAGACTCGTACTCTGGCCTAATAGCTAAGGTCTTAGACTCATACTATGGCCTACAGGTTAAGGTCTTAACTCTTACTCTGGCCTACTGGTTAAGGTCTTAACTCTTACGCTGGCCTAATAGCTAAGGTCTTAGACTCGTACTCTGGCCTACTGGTTAAGGTCTTAACTCTTACTCTGGCCTAATAGCTAAGGTCTTAACTCTTACTCTGGCCTAATAGCTAAGGTCTTAGACTCGTACTCTGACCTAATGGTTAAGGTCTTAACTCTTACTCTGGCCTACTGGTTAAGGTCTTAACTCTTACTCTGGCCTACTGGTTAAGGTCTTTACTCTTACTCTGACCTAAATGCTAAGGTCTTAAATCTTACTCTGGCCTAATAGCTAAGGTCTTAACTGTTACTCTGGCCTAATAGCTAAGGTCTTAGACTCGTACTCTGGCCTAATGGTTAAGGTCTTAACTCTTACTCTGGCCTAATAGCTAAGGTCTTAACTCTTACTCTGGCCTAATAACTAAGGTCTTAGACTCATACTATGGCCTTCAGGTTAAGGTCTTAACTTTTACTCTGGCCTACTGGTTAAGGTCTTAACTCTTACTCTGGCCTAATAGCTAAGGTCTTAGACTCGTACTCTGGCCTACTGGTTAAGGTCTTAACTCTTACTCTGGCCTAATAGCTAAGGTCTTAACTCTTACTCTGGCCTAATAGCTAAGGTCTTAGACTCGTACTCTGGCCTAATGGTTACGGTCTTAACTCTTACTCTGGCCTACTGGTTAAGGTCTTAACTCTTACTCTGGCCTAATAGCTAAGGGGTTAACTATTACTCTGGCCTAATAGCTAAGGTCTTAAATCTTACTCTGGCCTAATAGCTAAGGTCTTAGACTCGTACTCTGGCCTAATGGTTAAGGTCTTAACTCTTACTCTGGCCTAATAGCTAAGGTCTTAACTCTTACTCTGGCCTAATAGCTAAGGTCTTAGACTCGTACTCTGGCCTAATGGTTAAGGTCTTAACTCTTACTCTGGCCTAATAGCTAAGGTCTTAACTCTTACTCTGGCCTAATAGCTAAGGTCTTAGACTCGTACTCTGGCCTAATGGTTAAGGTCTTAACTCTTACTCTGGCCTAATAGCTAAGGTCTTAACTCTTACTCTGGCCTAATAGCTAAGGTCATAGACTCGTACTCTGGCCTAATGGTTAAGGTCTTAACTCTTACTCTGGCCTACTGGTTAAGGTCTTAACTCTTACTCTGGCCTAATAGCTAAGGTCTTAGACTCGTACTCTGGCCTAATGGTTAAGGTCTTAACTCTTACTCTGGCCTAATAGCTAAGGTCTTAGACTCGTACTCTGGCCTACTCGTTAAGGTCTTAACTCTTACTCTGGCCTACTGGTTAAGGTCTTAACTCTTACTCTGGCCTAATATCTAAGGTCTTAACTCTTACTCTGGTCTAATAGCTAAGGTCTTAACTCTTACTCTGGCCTAATAGCTAAGGTCTTAGACTCGTACTCTGGCCTAATGGTTAAGGTCATATCTCTTGCTCTGGCCGAATAGCTAAGGTCTTAGACTCGTACTCTGGCCTACTGGTTAAGGTCTTAACTCTTACTCTGGCCTAATAGCTAAGGTCTTAACTCTTACTCTGGCCTAATAACTAAGATCTTAGACTCATACTATGGCCTTCAGGTTAAGGTCTTAACTTTTACTCTGGCCTACTGGTTAAGGTCTTAACTCTTACTCTGGCCTAATAGCTAAGGTCTTAGACTCATACTCTGGCCTACTGGTTAAGGTCTTAACTCTTACTTTGGCCTAATAGCTAAGGTCTTAACTCTTACTCTGGCCTAATAGCTAAGGTCTTAGACCCGTACGCTGGCCTAATGGTTAAGGTCTTAACTCTTACTCTGGCCTAATAGCTAAGGGGTTAACTATTACTCTGGCCTAATAGCTAAGGTCTTAAATCTTACTCTGGCCTAATAGCTAAGGTCTTAGACTCGTACTCTGGCCTAATGGTTAAGGTCTTAACTCTTACTCTGACCTAATAGCTAAGGTCTTAACTCTTACTCTGGCCTAATAGCTAAGGTCTTAGACTCGTACTCTGGCCTAATGGTTAAGGTCTTAACTCTTACTCTGGCCTAATAGCTAAGGTAGTAACTCTTACTCTGGCCTAATAGCTAAGGTCTTAGACTCGTACTCTGGCCTAATGGTTAAGGTCTTAACTCTTACTCTGGCCTAATAGCTAAGGTCTTAGACTCGTACTATGGCCTACAGGTTAAGGTCTTAACTCTTACTCTGGCCTAATAGCTAAGGTCTTAACTCTTACTCTGGCCTAATAGCTAAGGTCTTAGACTCGTACTCTGGCCTAATGGTTAAGGTCTTAACTCTTACTCTGGCCTTATAGCTAAGGTCTTAGACTCGTACTATGGCCTACAGGTTAAGGTCTTACATCTTACTCTGGCCTAATAGCTAAGGTCTTACTTACTCTGGCCTAAAAGCTAAGGTCTTAACTCTTACTCTGGCCTACTGGTTAAGGTATTAACTCTTACTCTGACCTAATAGCTAAGGTCTTAGACTCGTACTCTGGCCTAATAGCTAACGTCTTAACTCTTACTCTGGCCTAATAGCTAAGGTCTTAACTCTTACTCTGGCCTAATAGCTAAGGTCTTAGACTCGTTCTCTTGCCTAATGGTTAAGGTCTTAACTCTTACTCTGGCCTAATAGCTAAGGTCTTAACTTTTACTCTGGCCTAATAGCTAAGGTCTTAGATTCGTACTCTGGCCTAATAGTTAAGGTCTTAACTCTTACTCTGGCCTAATAGCTAAGGTCTGAGACTCGTACTCTGGCCTAATAGCTAAGGTCTTAGACTCGTACTCTGGCCTACTGGTTAAGGTCTTAACTCTTACTCTGGCCTACTGGTTAAGGTCTTAACACTTACTCTGGCCTAATAGCTAAGGTCTTAGACTCATGCTCCGGCCTAATGGTTAAGGTCTTAACTCTTACTCTGGCCTAATAGCTAAGGTCTTAACTCTTACTCTGGCCTAATAGTTAAGGTCTTAGACTCGTTGTAGGAGAGTGGAATCTGACTAATGGTTGCCCCCAACTTTTTGCCTGGTATTTAAGTGGTTTTTGACTAGTCTGGCTGGGATCCTGCTATCCAGGACCCCAGCCTATCTGCTTTCTCCCTAAAACTGTTGTGAGTACTCTAGGTACAAACATAATTGGATGCTGGGCATGCCCATCCAGTCCCTTGTAGATGGTACCCTAGGTACCCAGGGCATGGGTCCCCCAGTAGGCCTACCAGGGCTGCAGCACTTATTGTGCCACCCTGGGACAGCCACCCAAACTGACACCACCAGGCCACTACTGTAGCCTGGGTAAGGTGGTGCTAGCACCCCTTACAGGGATGTAGGTACCCTATGTCCCATACAATTACAACACATATACTCTCATAGGTCACCCCTATGGCAGGCCCTGGTAATCCTGCAGGGCTGGGTGCTGAGGTATGTGTGAGGGGGGACCCCTACGTGAGTAGGACCTCTCTGCAGCCTTCGTAAAATCGTTACTGGGTTGTTTGTAGTGTAGCCATACCATATACTCTTAACCGCATTATAAGTTATTGCGTCATCGCTGTAACTTGGGACTGGCTACACAGAACCATATCGTGTTTGGTGTCAAACATGAAGGAATCATACCCCCAGTCCAGCCATGGGCAGGGGGGCACGATTCCCCCTTGCTAGGAGGGTGATATAGGAAAAGCGGTAGAATTTGGAAACCAATTTAAAAGTGCACATGTACCACAAAATGGCTACTGTTCGCCACCTACACGACTCTGGCTGGCTGTTGCTGGGGAAAACCCCAGCCTCGCCATCTGGACAATAGGGCTCCTGTGGCAGGGAGGTGCCAGCACCTCCCCAGACAGGATATGTGGATTGGAACAGGGTGGGTGCACCAAAAGTCCATTCAGAGTTGCACGTAGGCAGCTGCAGAGCCCCAATTCTGCATACACCGCCTGGAACCGGTTCAGGGGCATCCTGCCCCTCGCCCAGGCGGGAAACACACAAAGGGGAGTGGGTGTAGCCACCCTTTCCCGCCTCTACTCTGATTGGTAGGCTCTATTTTGGACCATCCCCTAATCTTGGGGATATATGGGAATAACTTTGCCCTAGAGCCTTAGATTCGTACAGGACTTCACAGAACTGACCTTCGACGAGCTGCTGCCCAGCTGACTGAAGAAATCTCCCTTGGGATAAAGGAGTTATCCCCCTGCTTGGCAGGCACCTAAAAGACTACAAGATACCCGGTTGGAACTTCGTTGCTCTCACGACCTTCGACGCCTTCCAGCAACCTCGAGGTGGGTCTCCAGTGCATCCCAGCGTCCTGTGAGTGTGCCCAGCAAGTCTGAGCACCCTGGACCACGTGGGTGTCGAGATCCCCGCATACCCCGAGACACCGGCCACCTCTTGTCCAGCACACGACCCCGACCAGTGGGGAAGTTGTGCTTTGGCCCATTCTTGAGCCAACCTTCAAGCAGCATTTGTGCCGACTCTCATCTCCCTGGCCCGCTCCGGTGGCCCGTGGGAGCACTTTTACGCACTCCATTTTGCTGCCTTCCGCGGTCCCTTGTCTCTCGACTTGTGGGCCCTGACGGAGGACAATCTTCCTTTCTAAGAGTTCCCCTGGTTGCTCCAGGCCTGCTCTACGCTCCCTGCAAAGGAGAGCACCCTCAGACCTCGTGGGTCTGCACCAGCAGCTGCTTTGTTCATCTTGCGTGGGTTGCGGTTGCCAATGCTTAGTGGATCCAATCGGGACACTAACACCGCAGCGACCCTCAGCCGACGTGGGACAGTCGCCCTCCAGAAGCTGGCCTTCCTTGAAGCCTCCCGGAGCCCGTGACTGCAGAGCCCAGCTGTACCTTCCACACCTGAAGCACCCGACATCCACGAGCTCCTTCCTGTGAGCTCCCTGGTCACTGTGCTGTGACCCAGACTCTGTCCCCTCTGCTTTCAGGTTCATCTTTGTCTTTTCTTCAACTTTAATCTTCACGACTTCAGCGACACTTCCAGCTAGCAGCAGTTTGGACTCCTTTTCCATAGAAAATCAGCCCGCGACCCGACACCAGAATCGACCTATGCACCCGGCTTCCCTGGGGCAGGTAACAGTGGTACTTCGGTACTCCCGTGGTGGTGGGCTCTCCAAAGCCTTAAGTCTCAAGCCTTAACTTTGTACTGTTGTTAGAAGTGTCCTTAAACCTTAATTATTCAACCGCGACATTCTCCATAGGCTAACATTGCGATCCCGACAGCAGCTTCTCGCACTGCACACGCCTCCCGTGGGTCCCCTTCCTCTTAACTGTGGGTGGATTCTTAAGGGGCCAGCGATCCTGAATGCCCTAGGCATTGCCTGTAGAATTGTCGTGGTTCTTATACCACTATTTTAGTATATGGTTTGGTCCCCCCCTGGGGCCCATTGATTTCTGTGCTATTTATTGTGTTTAGAAATGCTTGTTTGAATTGTAACTTTGCCACTAGCCACAGAAAGTGACTGTGGGATTCTGTCTAGAATAAATACATATATTTTATATATATACCTGTGTGGGCTACTCTTTCATTTGGTTATTCAAGAGGTTATTATGGTAAAACAATAAGCTTAACACTCCTTCAAGACTTAGCCTGAAGGCTGCTCTCCACAGCTACCACTAGGATAGCTTTCTTTAAAGGTTGTCTTAAACCTACCATCAATAAGAGTCGAATTGGACTGGTGCAAGGTGTCCCTATAACTAGGAACAGCATATGCCAGGCCAACTTCTCACACTCGTACTCTGGCCTAATGGTTAAGGTCGTAACTCTTACTCTGGCCTAATAGCTAAGGTCTTAGACTCGTACTCTGGCCTACTGGTTAAGGTCTTAACTCTTACTCTGGCCTAATAGCTAAGGTCTTAGACTCGTACTCTGGCCTAATCGTTAGGGTCTTAACTCTTACTCTGGCCTAAAAGCTGAGGACTTAGACTCATACTCTGGCCTACTGGTTATGGTCTTAACTCTTACTCCGGCCTAATAGCTAAGGTCTTAACTCTTACTCTGGCCTAATAGTTAAGGTCTTAGACTCGGACTCTGTCCTAATGGTTAAGGTCGGAACTCTTACTGTGGCCTAATAGCTAAGGTCTTAGACTCATACTCTGGCCTAATGGTTAAGGTCTTAATTCTTACTCTGGCCTAATAGCTAAGGTCTTAGACACATACTCTGGCCTACTGGTTAAGGTCTTAACTCTTACTCTGGCCTAATAGCTAAGGTCTTAGACTCGGACTCTGGCCTACTGGTTAAGGTCTTAACTCTTACTCTGGCCTAATAGCTAAGGTCTTAACTCTTACTCTGGCCTTATAGCTAAGGTCTTAGACTCGTACTATGGCCTACAGGTTAAGGTCTTAACTCTTACTCTGGCCTACTGGTTAATGTCTTAACTCTTACTCTGGCCTAATAGCTAAGGTCTTAACTCTTACTCTGGCCTAATAGCTAAGGTCTTAGACTTGTACTCTGGCCTAATGGTTAAGGTCTTAACTCTTACTCTGGCCTACTGGTTAAGGTCTTAACTCTTACTCTGGCCTAATAGCTAAGGTCTTAGACTCGTACTCTGGCCTAATGGTTAAGGTCTTACCTCTTACTCTGGCCTAATAGCTAAGGTCTTAACACTTACTCTGGCCTAATAGCTAAGGTCTTAACTCTTACTCTGGCCTAATAGCTATGGTCTTAGACTTGTACTCTGGCCTATTGGTTAAGGTCTTAACTCTTACTCTGGCCTAATAGCTAAGGTCTTAACTCTTACTCTGGCCTAATAGCTAAGGTCTTAGACTCGTACTATGGCCTACAGGTTAAGGTCTTAACTCTTACTCTGGCCTACTGGTTAAGGTCTTAACTTTTACTCTGGCCTAATAGCTAAGGTCTCAACACTTACTCTGGCCTAATAGCTAAGGTCTTAGACTCGTTCTCTTGCCTAATGGTTAAGGTCTTAACTCTTACTCTGGCCTAATAGCTAAGGTCTTAACTCTTACTCTGGCCTAATAGCTAAGGTCTTAGACTCGTACTATGGCCTACAGGTTAAGGTCTTAACTTTTACTCTGGCCTACTGGTTAAGGTCTTAACTCTTACTATGGCAAATAGCTAAGGTCTTAGACTCGTACTCTGGCCTAATGGTTAAGGTCTTAACTCTTACTCTGGCCTACTGGTTAAGGTCTTAACTCTTACTCTGGCCTAATAGCTAAGGTCTCAACTCTTACTCTGGCCTAATAGCTAAGGTCTTAGACTCATACTCTGGCCTAATGGTTAAGGTCTTAACTCTTACTCTGGCCTAATAGCTAAGGTCTTAACTCATACTCTGGCCTAATAGCTAACGTCTTAGACTCGTACTATGGCCTACAGGTTAAGGTCTTAACTTTTAATCTGGCCTACTGGTTAAGGTCTTAACTCTTACGCTGGCCTAATAGCTAAGGTCTTAGACTCGTACTCTGACCTAATGGTTAAGGTCTTAACTCTTACTCTGGCCTACTGGTTAAGGTCTTAACTCTTACTCTGGCCTACTGGTTAAGGTCTTTACTCTTACTCTGGCCTAAATGCTAAGGTCTTAAATCTTACTCTGGCCTAATAGCTAAGGTCTTAACTCTTACTCTGGCCTAATAGCTAAGGTCTTAGACTCGTACTCTGGCCTAATGGTTAAGGTCTTAACTCTCTTACTCTGGCCTAATAGCTAAGGTCTTAACTCTTACTCTGGCCTAATAACTAAGGTCTTAGACTCATACTATGGCCTTCAGGTTAAGGTCTTAACTTTTACTCTGGCCTACTGGTTAAGGTCTTAACTCTTACTCTGGCCTAATAGCTAAGGTCTTAGACTCGTACTCTGGCCTACTGGTTAAGGTCTTAACTCTTACTCTGGCCTAATAGCTAAGGTCTTAACTCTTACTCTGGCCTAATAGCTAAGGTCTTAGACTCGTACTCTGGCCTAATGGTTACGGTCTTAACTCTTACTCTGGCCTACTGGTTAAGGTCTTAACTCTTACTCTGGCCTAATAGCTAAGGGGTTAACTATTACTCTGGCCTAATAGCTAAGGTCTTAAATCTTACTCTGGCCTAATAGCTAAGGTCTTAGACTCGTACTCTGGCCTAATGGTTAAGGTCTTAACTCTTACTCTGGCCTAATAGCTAAGGTCTTAACTCTTACTCTGGCCTAATAGCTAAGGTCTTAGACTCGTACTCTGGCCTAATGGTTAAGGTCTTAACTCTTACTCTGGCCTAAGAGCTAAGGTCTTAACTCTTACTCTGGCCTAATAGCTAAGGTCTTAGACTCGTACTCTGGCCTAATGGTTAAGGTCTTAACTCTTACTCTGGCCTAATAGCTAAGGTCTTAACTCTTACTCTGGCCTAATAGCTAAGGTCTTAGACTCGTACTCTGGCCTAATGGTTAAGGTCTTAACTCTTACTCTGGCCTACTGGTTAAGGTCTTAACTCTTACTCTGGCCTAATAGCTAAGGTCTTAGACTCGTACTCTGGCCTAATGGTTAAGGTCTTAACTCTTACTCTGGCCTAATAGCTAAGGTCTTAGACTCGTACTCTGGCCTACTCGTTAAGGTCTTAACTCTTACTCTGGCCTACTGGTTAAGGTCTTAACTCTTACTCTGGCCTAATATCTAAGGTCTTAACTCTTACTCTGGTCTAATAGCTAAGGTCTTAACTCTTACTCTGGCCTAATAGCTAAGGTCTTAGACTCGTACTCTGGCCTAATGGTTAAGGTCATATCTCTTGCTCTGGCCGAATAGCTAAGGTCTTAGACTCGTACTCTGGCCTACTGGTTAAGGTCTTAACTCTTACTCTGGCCTACCAGCTAAGGTCTTAACTCTTACTCTGGCCTAATAACTAAGATCTTAGACTCATACTATGGCCTTCAGGATAAGGTCTTAACTTTTACTCTGGCCTACTGGTTAAGGTCTTAACTCTTACTCTGGCCTAATAGCTAAGGTCTTAGACTCATACTCTGGCCTACTGGTTAAGGTCTTAACTCTTACTTTGGCCTAATAGCTAAGGTCTTAACTCTTACTCTGGCCTAATAGCTAAGGTCTTAGACCCGTACGCTGGCCTAATGGTTAAGGTCTTAACTCTTACTCTGGCCTAATAGCTAAGGGGTTAACTATTACTCTGGCCTAATAGCTAAGGTCTTAAATCTTACTCTGGCCTAATAGCTAAGGTCTTAGACTCGTACTCTGGCCTAATGGTTAAGGTCTTAACTCTTACTCTGACCTAATAGCTAAGGTCTTAACTCTTACTCTGGCCTAATAGCTAAGGTCTTAGACTCGTACTCTGGCCTAATGGTTAAGGTCTTAACTCTTACTCTGGCCTAATAGCTAAGGTAGTAACTCTTACTCTGGCCTAATAGCTAAGGTCTTAGACTCATACTCTGGCCTAATGGTTAAGGTCTTAACTCTTACTCTGGCCTAATAGCTAAGGTCTTAGACTCGTACTATGGCCTACAGGTTAAGGTCTTAACTCTTACTCTGGCCTAATAGCTAAGGTCTTAACTCTTACTCTGGCCTAATAGCTAAGGTCTTAGACTCGTACTCTGGCCTAATGGTTAAGGTCTTAACTCTTACTCTGGCCTTATAGCTAAGGTCTTAGACTCGTACTATGGCCTACAGGTTAAGGTCTTACATCTTACTCTGGCCTAATAGCTAAGGTCTTACTTACTCTGGCCTAAAAGCTAAGGTCTTAACTCTTACTCTGGCCTACTGGTTAAGGTATTAACTCTTACTCTGGCCTAATAGCTAAGGTCTTAGACTCGTACTCTGGCCTAATAGCTAACGTCTTAACTCTTACTCTGGCCTAATAGCTAAGGTCTTAACTCTTACTCTGGCCTAATAGCTAAGGTCTTAGACTCGTTCTCTTGCCTAATGGTTAAGGTCTTAACTCTTACTCTGGCCTAATAGCTAAGGTCTTAACTTTTACTCTGGCCTAATAGCTAAGGTCTTAGATTCGTACTCTGGCCTAATAGTTAAGGTCTTAACTCTTACTCTGGCCTAATAGCTAAGGTCTGAGACTCGTACTCTGGCCTAATAGCTAAGGTCTTAGACTCGTACTCTGGCCTACTGGTTAAGGTCTTAACTCTTACTCTGGCCTACTGGTTAAGGTCTTAACACTTACTCTGGCCTAATAGCTAAGGTCTTAGACTCGTGCTCCGGCCTAATGGTTAAGGTCTTAACTCTTACTCTGGCCTAATAGCTAAGGTCTTAACTCTTACTCTGGCCTAATAGTTAAGGTCTTAGACTCGTACTCTGGCCTAATGGTTAAGGTCGTAACTCTTACTCTGGCCTAATAGCTAAGGTCTTAGACTCGTACTCTGGCCTACTGGTTAAGGTCTTAACTCTTACTCTGGCCTAATAGCTAAGGTCTTAGACTCGTACTCTGGCCTAATCGTTAGGGTCTTAACTCTTACTCTGGCCTAAAAGCTGAGGACTTAGACTCATACTCTGGCCTACTGGTTATGGTCTTAACTCTTACTCCGGCCTAATAGCTAAGGTCTTAACTCTTACTCTGGCCTAATAGTTAAGGTCTTAGACTCGGACTCTGTCCTAATGGTTAAGGTCGGAACTCTTACTGTGGCCTAATAGCTAAGGTCTTAGACTCATACGCTGGCCTAATGGTTAAGGTCTTAATTCTTACTCTGGCCTAATAGCTAAGGTCTTAGACACATACTCTGGCCTACTGGTTAAGGTCTTAACTCTTACTCTGGCCTAATAGCTAAGGTCTTAGACTCGGACTCTGGCCTACTGGTTAAGGTCTTAACTCTTACTCTGGCCTAATAGCTAAGGTCTTAACTCTTACTCTGGCCTTATAGCTAAGGTCTTAGACTCGTACTATGGCCTACAGGTTAAGGTCTTAACTCTTACTCTGGCCTACTGGTTAATGTCTTAACTCTTACTCTGGCCTAATAGCTAAGGTCTTAACTCTTACTCTGGCCTAATAGCTAAGGTCTTAGACTTGTACTCTGGCCTAATGGTTAAGGTCTTAACTCTTACTCTGGCCTACTGGTTAAGGTCTTAACTCTTACTCTGGCCTAATAGCTAAGGTCTTAGACTCGTACTCTGGCCTAATGGTTAAGGTCTTACCTCTTACTCTGGCCTAATAGCTAAGGTCTTAACACTTACTCTGGCCTAATAGCTAAGGTCTTAACTCTTACTCTGGCCTAATAGCTAAGGTCTTAACTCTTACTCTGGCCTAATATCTAAGGTCTTAGACTCGTACTATGGCCTACAGGTTAAGGTCTTAACTCTTACTCTGGCCTACTGGTTAAGGTCTTAACTTTTACTCTGGCCTAATAGCTAAGGTCTCAACACTTACTCTGGCCTAATTGCTAAGGTCTTAGACTCGTTCTCTTGCCTAATGGTTAAGGTCTTAACTCTTACTCTGGCCTAATAGCTAAGGTCTTAACTCTTACTCTGGCCTAATAGCTAAGGTCTTAGACTCGTACTATGGCCTACAGGTTAAGGTCTTAACTTTTACTCTGGCCTACTGGTTAAGGTCTTAACTCTTACTATGGCAAATAGCTAAGGTCTTAGACTCGTACTCTGGCCTAATGGTTAAGGTCTTAACTCTTACTCTGGCCTACTGGTTAAGGTCTTAACTCTTACTCTGGCCTAATAGCTAAGGTCTCAACTCTTACTCTGGCCTAATAGCTAAGGTCTTAGACTCATACTCTGGCCTAATGGTTAAGGTCTTAACTCTTACTCTGGCCTAATAGCTAAGGTCTTAACTCATACTCTGGCCTAATAGCTAACGTCTTAGACTCGTACTATGGCCTACAGGTTAAGGTCTTAACTTTTAATCTGGCCTACTGGTTAAGGTCTTAACTCTTACGCTGGCCTAATAGCTAAGGTCTTAGACTCGTACTCTGGCCTACTGGTTAAGGTCTTAACTCTTACTCTGGCCTAAAAGCTAAGGTCTTAACTCTTTCTGTGGCCTAATAGCTAAGGTCTTAGACTCGTACTCTGGCCTAATAGCTAAGGTCTTAGACTCATACTATGGCCTACAGGTTAAGGTCTTAACTCTTACTCTGGCCTACTGGTTAAGGTCTTAACTCTTACGCTGGCCTAATAGCTAAGGTCTTAGACTCGTACTCTGGCTTACTGGTTAAGGTCTTAACTCTTACTCTGGCCTAATAGCTAAGGTCTTAACTCTTACTCTGGCCTAATAGCTAAGGTCTTAGACTCGTACTCTGGCCTAATGGTTAAGGTCTTAACTCTTACTCTGGCCTACTGGTTAAGGTCTTAACTCTTACTCTGGCCTACTGGTTAAGGTCTTTACTCTTACTCTGGCCTAAATGCTAAGGTCTTAAATCTTACTCAGGCCTAATAGCTAAGGTCTTAACTCTTACTCTGGCCTAATAGCTAAGGTCTTAGACTCGTACTCTGGCCTAATGGTTAAGGTCTTAACTCTTACTCTGGCTTAATAGCTAAGGTCTTAACTCTTACTCTGGCCTAATAACTAAGGTCTTAGACTCATACTATGGCCTTCAGGTTAAGGTCTTAACTCTTACTCTGGCCTAATAGCTAAGGTCTTAACTCTTACTCTGGCCTAATAGCTAAGGTCTTAGACTCGTACTCTGGCCTAATGGTTACGGTCTTAACTCTTACTCTGGCCTACTGGTTAAGGTCTTAACTCTTACTCTGGCCTAATAGCTAAGGGGTTAACTATTACTCTGGCCTAATAGCTAAGGTCTTAAATCTTACTCTGGCCTAATAGCTAAGGTCTTAGACTCGTACTCTGGCCTAATGGTTAAGGTCTTAACTCTTACTCTGGCCTAATAGCTAAGGTCTTAACTCTTACTCTGGCCTAATAGCTAAGGTCTTAGACTCGTACTCTGGCCTAATGGTTAAGGTCTTAACTCTTACTCTGGCCTAATAGCTAAGGTCTTAGACTCGTACTATGGCCTACAGGTTAAGGTCTTAACTCTTACTCTGGCCTAATAGCTAAGGTCTTAACTCTTACTCAGGCCTAATAGCTAAGGTCTTAGACTCGTACTCTGGCCTAATGGTTAAGGTCTTAACTCTTACTCTGGCCTACTGGTTAAGGTCTTAACTCTTACTCTGGCCTAATAGCTAAGGTCTTAGACTCGTACTCTGGCCTAATGGTTAAGGTCTTAACTCTTACTCTGGCCTAATAGCTATGGTCTTAGACTCGTACTCTGGCCTACTGGTTAAGGTCTTAACTCTTACTCTGGCCTACTGGTTAAGGTCTTAACTCTTACTCTGGCCTAATATCTAAGGTCTTAACTCTTACTCTGGTCTAATAGCTAAGGTCTTAACTCTTACTCTGGCCTAATAGCTAAGGTCTTAGACTTGTACTCTGGCCTAATGGTTAAGGTCATATCTCTTGCTCTGGCCGAATAGCTAAGGTCTTAGACTCGTACTCTGGCCTACTGGTTAAGGTCTTAACTCTTACTCTGGCCTAATAGCTAAGGTCTTAACTCTTACTCTGGCCTAATAACTAAGATCTTAGACTCATACTATGGCCTTCAGGTTAAGGTCTTAACTTTTACTCTGGCCTACTGGTTAAGGTCTTAACTCTTACTCTGGCCTAATAGCTAAGGTCTTAGACTCATACTCTGGCCTACTGGTTAAGGTCTTAACTCTTACTTTGGCCTAATAGCTAAGGTCTTAACTCTTACTCTGGCCTAATAGCTAAGGTCTTAGACCCGTACGCTGGCCTAATGGTTAAGGTCTTAACTCTTACTCTGGCCTAATAGCTAAGGGGTTAACTATTACTCTGGCCTAATAGCTAAGGTCTTAAATCTTACTCTGGCCTAATAGCTAAGGTCTTAGACTCGTACTCTGGCCTAATGGTTAAGGTCTTAACTCTTACTCTGGCCTAATAGCTAAGGTCTTAACTCTTACTCTGGCCTAATAGCTAAGGTCTTAGACTCGTACTCTGGCCTAATGGTTAAGGTCTTAACTCTTACTCTGGCCTAAAAGCTAAGGTCTTAACTCTTTCTGTGGCCTAATAGCTAAGGTCTTAGACTCGTACTCTGGCCTAATAGCTAAGGTCTTAGACTCATACTATGGCCTACAGGTTAAGGTCTTAACTCTTACTCTGGCCTACTGGTTAAGGTCTTAACTCTTACGCTGGCCTAATAGCTAAGGTCTTAGACTCGTACTCTGGCCTACTGGTTAAGGTCTTAACTCTTACTCTGGCCTAATAGCTAAGGTCTTAACTCTTACTCTGGCCTAATAGCTAAGGTCTTAGACTCGTACTCTGGCCTAATGGTTAAGGTCTTAACTCTTACTCTGGCCTACTGGTTAAGGTCTTAACTCTTACTCTGGCCTACTGGTTAAGGTCTTTACTCTTACTCTGGCCTAAATGCTAAGGTCTTAAATCTTACTCTGGCCTAATAGCTAAGGTCTTAACTCTTACTCTGGCCTAATAGCTAAGGTCTTAGACTCGTACTCTGGCCTAATGGTTAAGGCCTTAACTCTTACTCTGGCCTAATAGCTAAGGTCTTAACTCTTACTCTGGCCTAATAACTAAGGTCTTAGACTCATACTATGGCCTTCAGGTTAAGGTCTTAACTTTTACTCTGGCCTACTGGTTAAGGTCTCAACTCTTTCTCTGGCCTAATAGCTAAGGTCTTAGACTCGTACTCTGGCCTACTGGTTAAGGTCTTAACTCTTACTCTGGCCTAATAGCTAAGGTCTTAACTCTTACTCTGGCCTAATAGCTAAGGTCTTAGACTCGTACTCTGGCCTAATGGTTACGGTCTTAACTCTTACTCTGGCCTACTGGTTAAGGTCTTAACTCTTACTCTGGCCTAATAGCTAAGGGGTTAACTATTACTCTGGCCTAATAGCTAAGGTCTTAAATCTTACTCTGGCCTAATAGCTAAGGTCTTAGACTCGTACTCTGGCCTAATGGTTAAGGTCTTAACTCTTACTCTGGCCTAATAGCTAAGGTCTTAACTCTTACTCTGGCCTAATAGCTAAGGTCTTAGACTCGTACTCTGGCCTAATGGTTAAGGTCTTAACTCTTACTCTGGCCTAATAGCTAAGGTCTTAACTCTTACTCTGGCCTAATAGCTAAGGTCTTAGACTCGTACTCTGGCCTAATGGTTAAGGTCTTAACTCTTACTCTGGCCTAATAGCTAAGGTCTTAGACTCGTACTATGGCCTACAGGTTAAGGTCTTAACTCTTACTCTGGCCTAATAGCTAAGGTCTTAACTCTTACTCTGGCCTAATAGCTAAGGTCTTAGACTCGTACTCTGGCCTAATGGTTAAGGTCTTAACTCTTACTCTGGCCTACTGGTTAAGGTCTTAACTCTTACTCTGGCCTAATAGCTAAGGTCTTAGACTCGTACTCTGGCCTAATGGTTAAGGTCTTAACTCTTACTCTGGCCTAATAGCTAAGGTCTTAGACTCGTACTCTGGCCTACTGGTTAAGGTCTTAACTCTTACTCTGGCCTACTGGTTAAGGTCTTAACTCTTACTCTGGCCTAATATCTAAGGTCTTAACTCTTACTCTGGTCTAATAGCTAAGGTCTTAACTCTTACTCTGGCCTAATAGCTAAGGTCTTAGACTCGTACTCTGGCCTAATGGTTAAGGTCATAACTCTTGCTCTGGCCGAATAGCTAAGGTCTTAGACTCGTACTCTGGCCTACTGGTTAAGGTCTTAACTCTTACTCTGGCCTAATAGCTAAGGTCTTAACTCTTACTCTGGCCTAATAACTAAGATCTTAGACTCATACTATGGCCTTCAGGTTAAGGTCTTAACTTTTAATCTGGCCTACTGGTTAAGGTCTTAACTCTTACTCTGGCCTAATAGCTAAGGTCTTAGACTCATACTCTGGCCTACTGGTTAAGGTCTTAACTCTTACTTTGGCCTAATAGCTAAGGTCTTAACTCTTACTCTGGCCTAATAGCTAAGGTCTTAGACCCGTACGCTGGCCTAATGGTTAAGGTCTTAACTCTTACTCTGGCCTAATAGCTAAGGGGTTAACTATTACTCTGGCCTAATAGTTAAGGTCTTAAATCTTACTCTGGCCTAATAGCTAAGGTCTTAGACTCGTACTCTGGCCTAATGGTTAAGGTCTTAACTCTTACTCTGGCCTAATAGCTAAGGTCTTAACTCTTACTCTGGCCTAATAGCTAAGGTCTTAGACTCGTACTCTGGCCTAATGGTTAAGGTCTTAACTCTTACTCTGGCCTAATAGCTAAGGTAGCAACTCTTACTCTGGCCTAATAGCTAAGGTCTTAACTCTTACTCTGGCCTAATAGCTAAGGTCTTAGACTCGTACTATGGCCTACAGGTTAAGGTCTTAACTCTTACTCTGGCCTAATAGCTAAGGTCTTAACTCTTACTCTGGCCTAATAGCTAAGGTCTTAGACTCGTACTCTGGCCTAATGGTTAAGGTCTTAACTCTTACTCTGGCCTTATAGCTAAGGTCTTAGACTCGTACTATGGCCTACAGGTTAAGGTCTTACATCTTACTCTGGCCTAATAGCTAAGGTCTTACTTACTCTGGCCTAAAAGCTAAGGTCTTAACTCTTACTCTGGCCTACTGGTTAAGGTATTAACTCTTACTCTGGCCTAATAGCTAAGGTCTTAGACTCGTACTCTGGCCTAATAGCTAACGTCTTAACTCTTACTCTGGCCTAATAGCTAAGGTCTTAACTCTTACTCTGGCCTAATAGCTAAGGTCTTAGACTCGTACTATGGCCTACAGGTTAAGGTCTTAACTCTTACTCTGGCCTAATAGCTAAGGTCTTAACTCTTACTCTGGCCTAATAGCTAAGGTCTTAGACTCGTACTCTGGCCTAATGGTTAAGGTCTTAACTCTTACTCTGGCCTTATAGCTAAGGTCTTAGACTCGTACTATGGCCTACAGGTTAAGGTCTTACATCTTACTCTGGCCTAATAGCTAAGGTCTTACTTACTCTGGCCTAAAAGCTAAGGTCTTAACTCTTACTCTGGCCTACTGGTTAAGGTATTAACTCTTACTCTGGCCTAATAGCTAAGGTCTTAGACTCGTACTCTGGCCTAATAGCTAACGTCTTAACTCTTACTCTGGCCTAATAGCTAAGGTCTTAACTCTTACTCTGGCCTAATAGCTAAGGTCTTAGACTCGTACTCTGGCCTACTGGTTAAGGTCTTAACTCTTACTCTGGCCTACTGGTTAAGGTCTTAACTTTTATTCTGGCCTAATAGCTAGGTCTATGACTCGTACTCTAGCATAATGGTTAAGGTGTTAACTCTTATTCTGGCCTACTAGTTAAGGTCTTAACTCTTACTCTGGCCTAATAGCTAAGGTCTTAACTCTTACTCTGGCCTACTGGTTAAGGTCTTAACTCTTACTCTGGCCTACTGGTTAAGGTCTTAACTCTTACTATGGCAAATAGCTAAGGTCTTAGACTCATAAACTGGCCTACTGGTTAGGTTTTAACTATTACTCTGGCCTACTGGTTAAGGTCTTAACTCTTACTCTGGCCTAATAGCTAAGGTCTCAACTCTTACTCTGGCCTAATAGCTAAGGTCTTAGACTCGTACTCTGGCCTAATGGTTAAGGTCTTATCTCTTACTCTGGCCTAATAGCTAAGGTCTTAACTCTTACTCTGGCCTAATAGCTAACGTCTTAGACTCGTACTATGGCCTACAGGTTAAGGTCTTAACTTTTACTCTGGCCTACTGGTTAAGGTCTTAACTCTTACTCTGGCCTAATAGCTAAGGTCTTAACTCATACTCTGGCTTAATAGCTAAGGTCTAAGACTCGTACTCTGGCCTAATGGTTAAGGTCTTAACTCTTACTCTGGCCTAATAGCTAAGGTCTTAGACTCGTACTCTGGCCTAATAGCTAAGGTCTTAGACTCGTACTCTGGCCTAATAGCTAAGTTCTTAGACTCATATTCTGGCCTACTGGTTAATGTCTTAACTCTTACTCTGGCCTACTGGTTAAGGTCTTAACTCTTACTCTGGCCTTATAGCTAAGGTCTTAGACTCGTACTCTGGCCTAATGGTTAAGGTCTTAACTCTTACTCTGGCCTACTAGTTAAGGTCTTAACTCTTACTCTGGCCTACTGGTTAAGGTCTTTACTCTTACTCTGGCCTAAATGCTAAGGTATTAAATCTTACTCTGGCCTAATAGCTAAGGTCTTAACTCTTACTCTGGCCTAATAGCTATGGTCTTAGACTCGTACTCTGGCATAATGGTTAAGGTCTTAACTCTTACTCTGGCCTAATAGCTACGGTCTTAACTCTTACTCTGGCCTAATAGCTAAGGTCTTAGACTCGTACTCTGGCCTAATGGTTAAGGTCTTAACTCTTACTCTGGCCTAATAGCTAAGGTCTTAGTCTCGTACTCTGGCCTAATCGTTAAGGTCTTAACTCTTACTCTGGCCTAATAGCTAAGGACTTAGACTCATACTCTGGCCTACTGGTTAAGGTCTTAACTCTTACTCTGGCCTAATAGCTAAGGTCTTAGACTCGTACTCTGGCCTAATGGTTAAGGTCTTAACTCTTACTCTGGCCTAATAGCTAAGGTCTTAGACTCGTACTATGGCCTACAGGTTAAGGTCTTAACTCTTACTCTGGCCTAATAGCTAAGGTCTTAACTCTTACTCTGGCCTAATAGGTATGGTCTTAGACTCGTACTCTGGCCTAATGGTTAAGGTCTTAACTCTTACTCTGGCCTAATAGCTAAGGTCTTAACTCTTACTGTGGCCTAATAGCTAAGGTCTTAGACTCGTACTCTGGCCTACTGGTTAAGGTCTTAACTCTTACTCTGGCCTAATAGCTAAGGTCTTAGACTCGGACTCTGGCCTACTGGTTAAGGTCTTAACTCTTACTCTGGCCTAATAGCTAAGGTCTTAACTCTTACTCTGGCCTTATAGCTAAGGTCTTAGACTCGTACTCTGGCCTAATGGTTAAGGTCTTAACTCTTACTCTGGCCTAATAGCTAAGGTCTTAACTCTTACTCTGGCCTAATAGCTAAGGTCTTAGACTCGTACTATGGCCTACAGGTTAAGGTCTTAACTCTTACTCTGGCCTACTGGTTAAGGTCTTAACTCTTACTCTGGCCTAATAGCTAAGGTCTTAACTCTTACTCTGGCCTAATAGCTAAGGTCTTAGACTCGTACTCTGGCCTAATGGTTAAGGTCTTAACTCGTACTCTGGCCTAATGGTTAAGGTCTTAGACTTGTACTCTGGCCTATTGGATAAGGTCTTAACTCTTACTCTGGCCTAATAGCTAAGGTCTTAACTCTTACTCTGGCCTAATAGCTATGGTCTTAGACTCGTACTCTGGCATAATGGTTAAGGTCTTAACTCTTACTCTGGCCTAATAGCTACGGTCTTAACTCTTACTCTGGCCTAATAGCTAAGGTCTTAGACTCGTACTCTGGCCTAATGGTTAAGGTCTTAACTCTTACTCTGGCCTAATAGCTAAGGTCTTAGTCTCGTACTCTGGCCTAATCGTTAAGGTCTTAACTCTTACTCTGGCCTAATAGCTAAGGGCTTAGACTCATACTCTGGCCTACTGGTTAAGGTCTTAACTCTTACTCTGGCCTAATAGCTAAGGTCTTAGACTCGTACTCTGGCCTAATGGTTAAGGTCTTAACTCTTACTCTGGCCTAATAGCTAAGGTCTTAGACTCGTACTATGGCCTACAGGTTAAGGTCTTAACTCTTACTCTGGCCTAATAGCTAAGGTCTTAACTCTTACTCTGGCCTAATAGGTATGGTCTTAGACTCGTACTCTGGCCTAATGGTTAAGGTCTTAACTCTTACTCTGGCCTAATAGCTAAGGTCTTAACTCTTACTGTGGCCTAATAGCTAAGGTCTTAGACTCGTACTCTGGCCTACTGGTTAAGGTCTTAACTCTTACTCTGGCCTAATAGCTAAGGTCTTAGACTCGTACTCTGGCCTAATGGTTAAGGTCTTAACTCTTACTCTGGCCTAATAGCTAAGGTCTTAACTCTTACTCTGGCCTAATAGCTAAGGTCTTAGACTCGTACTCTGGCCTAATGGTTAAGGTCTTAACTCTTACTCTGGCCTAATAGCTAAGGTAGCAACTCTTACTCTGGCCTAATAGCTAAGGTCTTAACTCTTACTCTGGCCTAATAGCTAAGGTCTTAGACTCGTACTATGGCCTACAGGTTAAGGTCTTAACTCTTACTCTGGCCTAATAGCTAAGGTCTTAACTCTTACTCTGGCCTAATAGCTAAGGTCTTAGACTCGTACTCTGGCCTAATGGTTAAGGTCTTAACTCTTACTCTGGCCTTATAGCTAAGGTCTTAGACTCGTACTATGGCCTACAGGTTAAGGTCTTACATCTTACTCTGGCCTAATAGCTAAGGTCTTACTTACTCTGGCCTAAAAGCTAAGGTCTTAACTCTTACTCTGGCCTACTGGTTAAGGTATTAACTCTTACTCTGGCCTAATAGCTAAGGTCTTAGACTCGTACTCTGGCCTAATAGCTAACGTCTTAACTCTTACTCTGGCCTAATAGCTAAGGTCTTAACTCTTACTCTGGCCTAATAGCTAAGGTCTTAGACTCGTACTATGGCCTACAGGTTAAGGTCTTAACTCTTACTCTGGCCTAATAGCTAAGGTCTTAACTCTTACTCTGGCCTAATAGCTAAGGTCTTAGACTCGTACTCTGGCCTAATGGTTAAGGTCTTAACTCTTACTCTGGCCTTATAGCTAAGGTCTTAGACTCGTACTATGGCCTACAGGTTAAGGTCTTACATCTTACTCTGGCCTAATAGCTAAGGTCTTACTTACTCTGGCCTAAAAGCTAAGGTCTTAACTCTTACTCTGGCCTACTGGTTAAGGTATTAACTCTTACTCTGGCCTAATAGCTAAGGTCTTAGACTCGTACTCTGGCCTAATAGCTAACGTCTTAACTCTTACTCTGGCCTAATAGCTAAGGTCTTAACTCTTACTCTGGCCTAATAGCTAAGGTCTTAGACTCGTACTCTGGCCTACTGGTTAAGGTCTTAACTCTTACTCTGGCCTACTGGTTAAGGTCTTAACTTTTATTCTGGCCTAATAGCTAGGTCTATGACTCGTACTCTAGCATAATGGTTAAGGTGTTAACTCTTATTCTGGCCTACTAGTTAAGGTCTTAACTCTTACTCTGGCCTAATAGCTAAGGTCTTAACTCTTACTCTGGCCTACTGGTTAAGGTCTTAACTCTTACTCTGGCCTACTGGTTAAGGTCTTAACTCTTACTATGGCAAATAGCTAAGGTCTTAGACTCATAAACTGGCCTACTGGTTAGGTTTTAACTATTACTCTGGCCTACTGGTTAAGGTCTTAACTCTTACTCTGGCCTAATAGCTAAGGTCTCAACTCTTACTCTGGCCTAATAGCTAAGGTCTTAGACTCGTACTCTGGCCTAATGGTTAAGGTCTTATCTCTTACTCTGGCCTAATAGCTAAGGTCTTAACTCTTACTCTGGCCTAATAGCTAACGTCTTAGACTCGTACTATGGCCTACAGGTTAAGGTCTTAACTTTTACTCTGGCCTACTGGTTAAGGTCTTAACTCTTACTCTGGCCTAATAGCTAAGGTCTTAACTCATACTCTGGCTTAATAGCTAAGGTCTAAGACTCGTACTCTGGCCTAATGGTTAAGGTCTTAACTCTTACTCTGGCCTAATAGCTAAGGTCTTAGACTCGTACTCTGGCCTAATAGCTAAGGTCTTAGACTCGTACTCTGGCCTAATAGCTAAGTTCTTAGACTCATATTCTGGCCTACTGGTTAATGTCTTAACTCTTACTCTGGCCTACTGGTTAAGGTCTTAACTCTTACTCTGGCCTTATAGCTAAGGTCTTAGACTCGTACTCTGGCCTAATGGTTAAGGTCTTAACTCTTACTCTGGCCTACTAGTTAAGGTCTTAACTCTTACTCTGGCCTACTGGTTAAGGTCTTTACTCTTACTCTGGCCTAAATGCTAAGGTATTAAATCTTACTCTGGCCTAATAGCTAAGGTCTTAACTCTTACTCTGGCCTAATAGCTATGGTCTTAGACTCGTACTCTGGCATAATGGTTAAGGTCTTAACTCTTACTCTGGCCTAATAGCTACGGTCTTAACTCTTACTCTGGCCTAATAGCTAAGGTCTTAGACTCGTACTCTGGCCTAATGGTTAAGGTCTTAACTCTTACTCTGGCCTAATAGCTAAGGTCTTAGTCTCGTACTCTGGCCTAATCGTTAAGGTCTTAACTCTTACTCTGGCCTAATAGCTAAGGACTTAGACTCATACTCTGGCCTACTGGTTAAGGTCTTAACTCTTACTCTGGCCTAATAGCTAAGGTCTTAGACTCGTACTCTGGCCTAATGGTTAAGGTCTTAACTCTTACTCTGGCCTAATAGCTAAGGTCTTAGACTCGTACTATGGCCTACAGGTTAAGGTCTTAACTCTTACTCTGGCCTAATAGCTAAGGTCTTAACTCTTACTCTGGCCTAATAGGTATGGTCTTAGACTCGTACTCTGGCCTAATGGTTAAGGTCTTAACTCTTACTCTGGCCTAATAGCTAAGGTCTTAACTCTTACTGTGGCCTAATAGCTAAGGTCTTAGACTCGTACTCTGGCCTACTGGTTAAGGTCTTAACTCTTACTCTGGCCTAATAGCTAAGGTCTTAGACTCGGACTCTGGCCTACTGGTTAAGGTCTTAACTCTTACTCTGGCCTAATAGCTAAGGTCTTAACTCTTACTCTGGCCTTATAGCTAAGGTCTTAGACTCGTACTCTGGCCTAATGGTTAAGGTCTTAACTCTTACTCTGGCCTAATAGCTAAGGTCTTAACTCTTACTCTGGCCTAATAGCTAAGGTCTTAGACTCGTACTATGGCCTACAGGTTAAGGTCTTAACTCTTACTCTGGCCTACTGGTTAAGGTCTTAACTCTTACTCTGGCCTAATAGCTAAGGTCTTAACTCTTACTCTGGCCTAATAGCTAAGGTCTTAGACTCGTACTCTGGCCTAATGGTTAAGGTCTTAACTCGTACTCTGGCCTAATGGTTAAGGTCTTAGACTTGTACTCTGGCCTATTGGTTAAGGTCTTAACTCTTACTCTGGCCTAATAGCTAAGGTCTTAACTCTTACTCTGGCCTAATAGCTATGGTCTTAGACTCGTACTCTGGCATAATGGTTAAGGTCTTAACTCTTACTCTGGCCTAATAGCTACGGTCTTAACTCTTACTCTGGCCTAATAGCTAAGGTCTTAGACTCGTACTCTGGCCTAATGGTTAAGGTCTTAACTCTTACTCTGGCCTAATAGCTAAGGTCTTAGTCTCGTACTCTGGCCTAATCGTTAAGGTCTTAACTCTTACTCTGGCCTAATAGCTAAGGACTTAGACTCATACTCTGGCCTACTGGTTAAGGTCTTAACTCTTACTCTGGCCTAATAGCTAAGGTCTTAGACTCGTACTCTGGCCTAATGGTTAAGGTCTTAACTCTTACTCTGGCCTAATAGCTAAGGTCTTAGACTCGTACTATGGCCTACAGGTTAAGGTCTTAACTCTTACTCTGGCCTAATAGCTAAGGTCTTAACTCTTACTCTGGCCTAATAGGTATGGTCTTAGACTCGTACTCTGGCCTAATGGTTAAGGTCTTAACTCTTACTCTGGCCTAATAGCTAAGGTCTTAACTCTTACTGTGGCCTAATAGCTAAGGTCTTAGACCCGTACGCTGGCCTAATGGTTAAGGTCTTAACTCTTACTCTGGCCTAATAGCTAAGGGGTTAACTATTACTCTGGCCTAATAGTTAAGGTCTTAAATCTTACTCTGGCCTAATAGCTAAGGTCTTAGACTCGTACTCTGGCCTAATGGTTAAGGTCTTAACTCTTACTCTGGCCTAATAGCTAAGGTCTTAACTCTTACTCTGGCCTAATAGCTAAGGTCTTAGACTCGTACTCTGGCCTAATGGTTAAGGTCTTAACTCTTACTCTGGCCTAATAGCTAAGGTAGCAACTCTTACTCTGGCCTAATAGCTAAGGTCTTAACTCTTACTCTGGCCTAATAGCTAAGGTCTTAGACTCGTACTATGGCCTACAGGTTAAGGTCTTAACTCTTACTCTGGCCTAATAGCTAAGGTCTTAACTCTTACTCTGGCCTAATAGCTAAGGTCTTAGACTCGTACTCTGGCCTAATGGTTAAGGTCTTAACTCTTACTCTGGCCTTATAGCTAAGGTCTTAGACTCGTACTATGGCCTACAGGTTAAGGTCTTACATCTTACTCTGGCCTAATAGCTAAGGTCTTACTTACTCTGGCCTAAAAGCTAAGGTCTTAACTCTTACTCTGGCCTACTGGTTAAGGTATTAACTCTTACTCTGGCCTAATAGCTAAGGTCTTAGACTCGTACTCTGGCCTAATAGCTAACGTCTTAACTCTTACTCTGGCCTAATAGCTAAGGTCTTAACTCTTACTCTGGCCTAATAGCTAAGGTCTTAGACTCGTACTATGGCCTACAGGTTAAGGTCTTAACTCTTACTCTGGCCTAATAGCTAAGGTCTTAACTCTTACTCTGGCCTAATAGCTAAGGTCTTAGACTCGTACTCTGGCCTAATGGTTAAGGTCTTAACTCTTACTCTGGCCTTATAGCTAAGGTCTTAGACTCGTACTATGGCCTACAGGTTAAGGTCTTACATCTTACTCTGGCCTAATAGCTAAGGTCTTACTTACTCTGGCCTAAAAGCTAAGGTCTTAACTCTTACTCTGGCCTACTGGTTAAGGTATTAACTCTTACTCTGGCCTAATAGCTAAGGTCCTAGACTCGTACTCTGGCCTAATAGCTAACGTCTTAACTCTTACTCTGGCCTAATAGCTAAGGTCTTAACTCTTACTCTGGCCTAATAGCTAAGGTCTTAGACTCGTACTCTGGCCTACTGGTTAAGGTCTTAACTCTTACTCTGGCCTACTGGTTAAGGTCTTAACTTTTATTCTGGCCTAATAGCTAGGTCTATGATTTGTACTCTAGCATAATGGTTAAGGTGTTAACTCTTATTCTGGCCTACTAGTTAAGGTCTTAACTCTTACTCTGGCCTAATAGCTAAGGTCTTAACTCTTACTCTGGCCTACTGGTTAAGGTCTTAACTCTTACTCTGGCCTACTGGTTAAGGTCTTAACTCTTACTATGGCAAATAGCTAAGGTCTTAGACTCATAAACTGGCCTACTGGTTAGGTTTTAACTATTACTCTGGCCTACTGGTTAAGGTCTTAACTCTTACTCTGGCCTAATAGCTAAGGTCTCAACTCTTACTCTGGCCTAATAGCTAAGGTCTTAGACTCGTACTCTGGCCTAATGGTTAAGGTCTTATCTCTTACTCTGGCCTAATAGCTAAGGTCTTAACTCTTACTCTGGCCTAATAGCTAACGTCTTAGACTCGTACTATGGCCTACAGGTTAAGGTCTTAACTTTTACTCTTGCCTACTGGTTAAGGTCTTAACTCTTACTCTGGCCTAATAGCTAAGGTCTTAACTCATACTCTGGCTTAATAGCTAAGGTCTAAGACTCGTACTCTGGCCTAATGGTTAAGGTCTTAACTCTTACTCTGGCCTAATAGCTAAGGTCTTAGACTCGTACTCTGGCCTAATAGCTAAGGTCTTAGACTCGTACTCTGGCCTAATAGCTAAGTTCTTAGACTCATATTCTGGCCTACTGGTTAATGTCTTAACTCTTACTCTGGCCTACTGGTTAAGGTCTTAACTCTTACTCTGGCCTTATAGCTAAGGTCTTAGACTCGTACTCTGGTCTAATGGTTAAGGTCTTAACTCTTACTCTGGCCTACTAGTTAAGGTCTTAACTCTTACTCTGGCCTACTGGTTAAGGTCTTTACTCTTACTCTGGCCTAAATGCTAAGGTATTAAATCTTACTCTGGCCTAATAGCTAAGGTCTTAACTCTTACTCTGGCCTAATAGCTATGGTCTTAGACTCGTACTCTGGCATAATGGTTAAGGTCTTAACTCTTACTCTGGCCTAATAGCTACGGTCTTAACTCTTACTCTGGCCTAATAGCTAAGGTCTTAGACTCGTACTCTGGCCTAATGGTTAAGGTCTTAACTCTTACTCTGGCCTAATAGCTAAGGTCTTAGTCTCGTACTCTGGCCTAATCGTTAAGGTCTTAACTCTTACTCTGGCCTAATAGCTAAGGACTTAGACTCATACTCTGGCCTACTGGTTAAGGTCTTAACTCTTACTCTGGCCTAATAGCTAAGGTCTTAGACTCGTACTCTGGCCTAATGGTTAAGGTCTTAACTCTTACTCTGGCCTAATAGCTAAGGTCTTAGACTCGTACTATGGCCTACAGGTTAAGGTCTTAACTCTTACTCTGGCCTAATAGCTAAGGTCTTAACTCTTACTCTGGCCTAATAGGTATGGTCTTAGACTCGTACTCTGGCCTAATGGTTAAGGTCTTAACTCTTACTCTGGCCTAATAGCTAAGGTCTTAACTCTTACTGTGGCCTAATAGCTAAGGTCTTAGACTCGTACTCTGGCCTACTGGTTAAGGTCTTAACTCTTACTTTGGCCTAATAGCTAAGGTCTTAGACTCGGACTCTGGCCTACTGGTTAAGGTCTTAACTCTTACTCTGGCCTAATAGCTAAGGTCTTAACTCTTACTCTGGCCTTATAGCTAAGGTCTTAGACTCGTACTCTGGCCTAATGGTTAAGGTCTTAACTCTTACTCTGGCCTAATAGCTAAGGTCTTAACTCTTACTCTGGCCTAATAGCTAAGGTCTTAGACTCGTACTATGGCCTACAGGTTAAGGTCTTAACTCTTACTCTGGCCTACTGGTTAAGGTCTTAACTCTTACTCTGGCCTAATAGCTAAGGTCTTAACTCTTACTCTGGCCTAATAGCTAAGGTCTTAGACTCGTACTCTGGCCTAATGGTTAAGGTCTTAACTCGTACTCTGGCCTAATGGTTAAGGTCTTAGACTTGTACTCTGGCCTATTGGTTAAGGTCTTAACTCTTACTCTGGCCTAATAGCTAAGGTCTTAACTCTTACTCTGGCCTAATAGCTATGGTCTTAGACTCGTACTCTGGCATAATGGTTAAGGTCTTAACTCTTACTCTGGCCTAATAGCTACGGTCTTAACTCTTACTCTGGCCTAATAGCTAAGGTCTTAGACTCGTACTCTGGCCTAATGGTTAAGGTCTTAACTCTTACTCTGGCCTAATAGCTAAGGTCTTAGTCTCGTACTCTGGCCTAATCGTTAAGGTCTTAACTCTTACTCTGGCCTAATAGCTAAGGACTTAGACTCATACTCTGGCCTACTGGTTAAGGTCTTAACTCTTACTCTGGCCTAATAGCTAAGGTCTTAGACTCGTACTCTGGCCTAATGGTTAAGGTCTTAACTCTTACTCTGGCCTAATAGCTAAGGTCTTAGACTCGTACTATGGCCTACAGGTTAAGGTCTTAACTCTTACTCTGGCCTAATAGCTAAGGTCTTAACTCTTACTCTGGCCTAATAGGTATGGTCTTAGACTCGTACTCTGGCCTAATGGTTAAGGTCTTAACTCTTACTCTGGCCTAATAGCTAAGGTCTTAACTCTTACTGTGGCCTAATAGCTAAGGTCTTAGACTCGTACTCTGGCCTACTGGTTAAGGTCTTAACTCTTACTCTGGCCTAATAGCTAAGGTCTTAGACTCGGACTCTGGCCTACTGGTTAAGGTCTTAACTCTTACTCTGGCCTAATAGCTAAGGTCTTAACTCTTACTCTGGCCTTATAGCTAAGGTCTTAGACTCGTACTCTGGCCTAATGGTTAAGGTCTTAACTCTTACTCTGGCCTAATAGCTAAGGTCTTAACTCTTACTCTGGCCTAATAGCTAAGGTCTTAGACTCGTACTATGGCCTACAGGTTAAGGTCTTAACTCTTACTCTGGCCTACTGGTTAAGGTCTTAACTCTTACTCTGGCCTAATAGCTAAGGTCTTAACTCTTACTCTGGCCTAATAGCTAAGGTCTTAGACTCGTACTCTGGCCTAATGGTTAAGGTCTTAACTCGTACTCTGGCCTAATGGTTAAGGTCTTAGACTTGTACTCTGGCCTATTGGTTAAGGTCTTAACTCTTACTCTGGCCTAATAGCTAAGGTCTTAACTCTTACTCTGGCCTAATAGCTAAGGTCTTAGACTCGTACTATGGCCTACAGGTTAAGGTCCTAACTCTTACTCTGGCCTACTGGTTAAGGTCTTAACTTTTACTCTGGCCTAATAGCTAAGGTCTCAACACTTACTCTGGCCTAATAGCTAAGGTCTTAGACTCGTTCTCTGGCCTAATGGTTAAGGTCTTAACTCTTACTCTGGCCTAATAGCTAAGGTCTTAACTCTTACTCTGGCCTAATAGCTAACGTCTTAGACTCGTACTATGGCCTACAGGTTAAGGTCTTAACTTTTACTCTGGCCTACTGGTTAAGGTCTTAACTCTTACTCTGGCCTAATAGCTACGGTCTTAGACTCGTACTCTGGCCTACTGGTTAAGGTCTTAACTCTTACTCTGGCCTAATAGCTAAGGTCTTAACTCTTACTCTGGATTAATAGCTAAGGTCTTAGACTCGTACTCTGGCCTAATGGTTAAGGTCTTAACTCTTACTCTGGCCTAATAGCTAAGGTCTTAGACTCGTACTCTGGCCTAATAGCTAAGGTCTTAGACTCATACTCTGGCCTACTGGTTAATGTCTTAACTGTTACTCTGGACCACTGGTTAAGGTCTTAACTCTTACTCTGGCCTAATAGCTAAGGTCTTAGACTCGTACTCTGGCCCAATGGTTAAGGTCTTAACTCTTACTCTGGCCTACTGGTAAGGTCTTATCTCTTACTCTTGCCTACTGGTTAAGGTCTTTACTCTTACTCTGGCCTAAATGCTAAGGTATTAAATCTTACTCTGGCCTAATAGCTAAGGTCTTAACTCTTACTCTGGCCTAATAGCTATGGTCTTAGACTCGTACTCTGGCCTAATGGTTAAGGTCTTAACTCTTACTCTGGCCTAATAGCTAAGGTCTTAACTCTTACTCTGGCCTAATAGCTAAGGTCTTAGACTCGTACTCTGGCCTAATGGTTAAGGTCTTAACTCTTACTCTGGCCTAATAGCTAAGGTCTTAGTCTCGTACTCTGGCCTAATCGTTAAGGTCTTAACTCTTACTCTGGCCTAATAGCTAAGGACTTAGACTCATACTCTGGCCTACTGGTTAAGGTCTTAACTCTTACTCTGGCCTAATAGCTAAGGTCTTAGACTCGTACTCTGGCCTAATGGTTAAGGTCTTAACTCTTACTCTGGCCTAATAGCTAAGGTCTTAGACTCGTACTATGGCCTACAGGTTAAGGTCTTAACTCTTACTCTGGCCTAATAGCTAAGGTCTTAACTCTTACTCTGGCCTAATAGGTATGGTCTTAGACTCGTACTCTGGCCTAATGGTTAAGGTCTTAACTCTTACTCTGGCCTAATAGCTAAGGTCTTAACTCTTACTGTGGCCTAATAGCTAAGGGCTTAGACTCGTACTCTGGCCTAATAGCTAAGGTCTTAACTCTTACTGTGGCCTAATAGCTAAGGTCTTAACTCTTACTGTGGCCTAATAGCTAAGGGCTTAGACTCGTACTCTGGCCTACTGGTTAAGGTCTTAACTCTTACTCTGGCCTAATAGCTAAGGTCTTAGACTCGGACTCTGGCCTACTGGTTAAGGTCTTAACTCTTACTCTGGCCTAATAGCTAAGGTCTTAGACTCATACTCTGGCCTACTGGTTAAGGTCTTAACTCTTACTCTGGCCTAATAGCTAAGGTCTTAACTCTTACTCTGGCCTAATAGCTAAGGTCTTAGACTCGTACTATGGCCTACAGGTTAAGGTCTTAACTCTTACTCTGGCCTAATAGCTAAGGTCTTAACTCTTACTCTGGCCTAATAGCTAAGGTCTTAGACTCGTACTCTGGCCTAATGGTTAAGGTCTTAACTCGTACTCTGGCCTAATGGTTAAGGTCTTAGACTTGTACTCTGGCCTATTGGTTAAGGTCTTAACTCTTACTCTGGCCTAATAGCTAAGGTCTTAACTCTTACTCTGGCCTAATAGCTAAGGTCTTAGACTCGTACTATGGCCTACAGGTTAAGGTCTTAACTCTTACTCTGGCCTACTGGTTAAGGTCTTAACTCTTACTCTGGCCTAATAGCTAAGGTAGTAACTCTTACTCTGGCCTAATAGCTAAGGTCTTAGACTCGTACTCTGGCCTAATGGTTAAGGTCTTAACTCTTACTCTGGCCTAATAGCTAAGGTCTTAGACTCGTACTATGGCCTACAGGTTAAGGTCTTAACTCTTACTCTGGCCTAATAGCTAAGGTCTTAACTCTTACTCTGGCCTGATAGCTAAGGTCTTAGACTCGTACTCTGGCCTAATGGTTAAGGTCTTAACTCTTACTCTGGCCTTATAGCTAAGGTCTTAGACTCGTACTATGGCCTACAGGTTAAGGTCTTACATCTTACTCTGGCCTAATAGCTAAGGTCTTACTTACTCTGGCCTAAAAGCTAAGGTCTTAACTCTTACTCTGGCCTACTGGTTAAGGTATTAAATCTTACTCTGGCCTAATAGCTAAGGTCTTAGACTCGTACTCTGGCCTAATAGCTAACGTCTTAACTCTTACTCTGGCCTAATAGCTAAGGTCTTAACTCTTACTCTGGCCTAATAGCTAAGGTCTTAGACTCGTACTCTGGCCTACTGGTTAAGGTCTTAACTCTTACTCTGGCCTACTGGTTAAGGTCTTAACTTTTATTCTGGCCTAATAGCTAGGTCTATGACTCGTACTCTAGCATAATGGTTAAGGTGTTAACTCTTATTCTGGCCTACTAGTTAAGGTCTTAACTCTTACTCTGGCCTAATAGCTAAGGTCTTAACTCTTACTCTGGCCTACTGGTTAAGGTCTTAACTCTTACTCTGGCCTACTGGTTAAGGTCTTAACTCTTACTATGGCAAATAGCTAAGGTCTTAGACTCGTTCTCTGGCCTAATGGTTACGGTCTTAACTCTTACTCTGGCCTACTGGTTAAGGTCTTAACTCTTACTCTGGCCTAATAGCTAAGGTCTCAACTCTTACTCTGGCCTAATAGCTAAGGTCTTAGACTCGTACTCTGGCCTAATGGTTAAGGTCTTATCTCTTACTCTGGCCTAATAGCTAAGGTCTTAACTCTTACTCTGGCCTAATAGCTAACGTCTTAGACTCGTACTATGGCCTACAGGTTAAGGTCTTAACTTTTACTCTGGCCTACTGGTTAAGGTCTTAACTCTTACTCTGGCCTAATAGCTAAGGTCTTAACTCGTACTCTGGCTTAATAGCTAAGGTCTTAGACTCGTACTCTGGCCTAATGGTTAAGGTCTTAACTCTTACTCTGGCCTAATAGCTAAGGTCTTAGACTCGTACTCTGGCCTAATAGCTAAGGTCTTAGACTCGTACTCTGGCCTAATAGCTAAGGTCTTAGACTCATACTCTGGCCAACTGGTTAATGTCTTAACTCTTACTCTGGCCTACTGGTTAAGGTCTTAACTCTTACTCTGGCCTTATAGCTAAGGTCTTAGACTCGTACTCTGGCCTAATGGTTAAGGTCTTAACTCTTACTCTGGCCTACTAGTTAAGGTCTTAACTCTTACTCTGGCCTACTGGTTAAGGTCTTTACTCTTACTCTGGCCTAAATGCTAAGGTATTAAATCTTACTCTGGCCTAATAGCTAAGGTCTTAACTCTTACTCTGGCCTAATAGCTATGGTCTTAGACTCGTACTCTGGCATAATGGTTAAGGTCTTAACTCTTACTCTGGCCTAATAGCTAAGGTCTTAACTCTTACTCTGGCCTAATAGCTAAGGTCTTAGACTCGTACTCTGGCCTAATGGTTAAGGTCTTAACTCTTACTCTGGCCTAATAGCTAAGGTCTTAGTCTCGTACTCTGGCCTAATCGTTAAGGTCTTAACTCTTACTCTGGCCTAATAGCTAAGGACTTACACTCATACTCTGGCCTACTGGTTAAGGTCTTAACTCTTACTCTGGCCTAATAGCTAAGGTCTTAGACTCGTACTATGGCCTACAGGTTAAGGTCTTAACTCTTACTCTGGCCTAATAGCTAAGGTCTTAACTCTTACTCTGGCCTAATAGGTATGGTCTTAGACTCGTACTCTGGCCTAATGGTTAAGGTCTTAACTCTTACTCTGGCCTAATAGCTAAGGTCTTAACTCTTACTGTGGCCTAATAGCTAAGGTCTTAGACTCGTACTCTGGCCTACTGGTTAAGGTCTTAACTCTTACTCTGGCCTAATAGCTAAGGTCTTAGACTCGGACTCTGGCCTACTGGTTAAGGTCTTAACTCTTACTCTGGCCTCATAGCTAAGGTCTTAACTCTTACTCTGGCCTAATAGGTATGGTCTTAGACTCGTACTCTGGCCTAATGGTTAAGGTCTTAACTCTTACTCTGGCCTAATAGCTAAGGTCTTAACTCTTACTCTGGCCTAATAGCTAAGGTCTTAGACTCGTACTATGGCCTACAGGTTAAGGTCTTAACTCTTACTCTGGCCTACTGGTTAAGGTCTTAACTCTTACTCTGGCCTAATAGCTAAGGTCTTAACATTTACTCTGGCCTAATAGCTAAGGTCTTAGACTCGTACTCTGGCCTAATGATTAAGGTCTTAACTCGTACTCTGGCCTAATGGTTAAGGTCTTAGACTTGTACTCTGGCCTATTGGTTAAGGTCTTAACTCTTACTCTGGCCTAATAACTAAGGTCTTAACTCTTACTCTGGCCTAATAGCTAAGGTCTTAGACTCGTACTATGGCCTACAGGTTAAGGTCTTAACTCTTACTCTGGCCTACTGGTTAAGGTCTTAACTTTTACTCTGGCCTAATAGCTAAGGTCTCAACACTTACTCTGGCCTAATAGCTAAGGTCTTAGACTCGTTCTCTGGCCTAATGGTTAAGGTCTTAACTCTTACTCTGGCCTAATAGCTAAGGTCTTAACTCTTACTCTGGCCTAATAGCTAAGGTCTTAGACTCGTACTATGGCCTACAGGTTAAGGTCTTAACTTTTACTCTGGCCTACTGGTTAAGGTCTTAACTCTTACACTGGCCTAATAGCTACGGTCTTAGACTCGTACTCTGGCCTACTGGTTAAGGTCTTAACTCTTACTCTGGCCTAATAGCTAAGGTCTTAACTCTTACTCTGGATTAATAGCTAAGGTCTTAGACTCGTACTCTGGCCTAATGGTTAAGGTCTTAACTCTTACTCTGGCCTAATAGCTAAGGTCTTAGACTCGTACTCTGGCCTACTGGTTAAGGTCTTAACTCTTACTCTGGCCTAATAGCTAAGGTCTTAACTCTTACTCTGGCCTAATAGCTAAGGTCTTAGACTCGTACTCTGGCCTAATAGCTAAGGTCTTAGACTCATACTCTGGCCTACTGGTTAATGTCTTAACTGTTACTCTGGACCACTGGTTAAGGTCTTAACTCTTACTCTGGCCTAATAGCTAAGGTCTTAGACTCGTACTCTGGCCTAATGGTTAAGGTCTTAACTCTTACTCTGGCCTACTGGTAAGGTCTTATCTCTTACTCTTGCCTACTGGTTAAGGTCTTTACTCTTACTCTGGCCTAAATGCTAAGGTATTAAATCTTACTCTGGCCTAAAAGCTAAGGTCTTAACTCTTACTCTGGCCTAATAGCTATGGTCTTAGACTCGTACTCTGGCCTAATGGTTAAGGTCTTAACTCTTACTCTGGCCTAATAGCTAAGGTCTTAACTCTTACTCTGGCCTAATAGCTAAGGTCTTAGACTCGTACTCTGGCCTAATGGTTAAGGTCTTAACTCTTACTCTGGCCTAATAGCTAAGGTCTTAGTCTCGTACTCTGGCCTAATCGTTAAGGTCTTAACTCTTACTCTGGCCTAATAGCTAAGGACTTAGACTCATACTCTGGCCTACTGGTTAAGGTCTTAACTCTTACTCTGGCCTAATAGCTAAGGTCTTAGACTCGTACTCTGGCCTAATGGTTAAGGTCTTAACTCTTACTCTGGCCTAATAGCTAAGGTCTTAGACTCGTACTATGGCCTACAGGTTAAGGTCTTAACTCTTACTCTGGCCTAATAGCTAAGGTCTTAACTCTTACTCTGGCCTAATAGGTATGGTCTTAGACTCGTACTCTGGCCTAATGGTTAAGGTCTTAACTCTTACTCTGGCCTAATAGCTAAGGTCTTAACTCTTACTGTGGCCTAATAGCTAAGGGCTTAGACTCGTACTCTGGCCTACTGGTTAAGGTATTAACTCTTACTCTGGCCTAATAGCTAAGGTCTTAGACTCGGACTCTGGCCTACTGGTTAAGGTCTTAACTCTTACTCTGGCCTAATGGTTAAGGTCTAAACTCTTACTCTGGCCTAATAGCTAAGGTCTTAACTCTTACTGTGGCCTAATAGCTAAGGTCTTAGACTCGAACTCTGGCCTACTGGTTAAGGTCTTAACTCTTACTCTGGCCTAACAGCTAAGGTCTTAGACTCGGACTCTGGCCTACTGGTTAAGGTCTTAACTCTTACTCTGGCCTAATAGCTAAGGTCTTAGACTCATACTCTGGCCTACTGGTTAAGGTCTTAACTCTTACTCTGGCCTAATAGCTAAGGTCTTAACTCTTACTCTGGCCTAATAGCTAAGGTCTTAGACCCGTACTCTGGCCTAATGGTTAAGGTCTTAACTCTTACTCTGGCCTACTGGTTAAGGTCTTAACTCTTACTCTGGCCTAATAGCTAAGGGGTTAACTATTACTCTGGCCTAATAGCCAAGGTCTTAAATCTTACTCTGGCCTAATAGCTAAGGTCTTAGACTCGTACTCTGGCCTAATGGTTAAGGTCTTAACTCTTACTCTGGCCTAATAGCTAAGGTCTTAGACTCGTACTCTGGCCTAATAGCTAAGGTCTTAGACTCGTACTCTGGCCTAATAGCTAAGGTCTTAGACTCATACTCTGGCCTACTGGTTAATGTCTTAACTGTTACTCTGGACCACTGGTTAAGGTCTTAACTCTTACTCTGGCCTAATAGCTAAGGTCTTAGACTCGTACTCTGGCCTAATGGTTAAGGTCTTAACTCTTACTCTGGCCTACTGGTAAGGTCTTATCTCTTACTCTTGCCTACTGGTTAAGGTCTTTACTCTTACTCTGGCCTAAATGCTAAGGTATTAAATCTTACTCTGGCCTAATAGCTAAGGTCTTAACTCTTACTCTGGCCTAATAGCTATGGTCTTAGACTCGTACTCTGGCCTAATGGTTAAGGTCTTAACTCTTACTCTGGCCTAATAGCTAAGGTCTTAACTCTTACTCTGGCCTAATAGCTAAGGTCTTAGACTCGTACTCTGGCCTAATGGTTAAGGTCTTAAAACTCTTACTCTGGCCTAATAGCTAAGGTCTTAGTCTCGTACTCTGGCCTAATCGTTAAGGTCTTAACTCTTACTCTGGCCTAATAGCTAAGGACTTAGACTCATACTCTGGCCTACTGGTTAAGGTCTTAACTCTTACTCTGGCCTAATAGCTAAGGTCTTAGACTCGTACTCTGGCCTAATGGTTAAGGTCTTAACTCTTACTCTGGCCTAATAGCTAAGGTCTTAGACTCGTACTATGGCCTACAGGTTAAGGTCTTAACTCTTACTCTGGCCTAATAGCTAAGGTCTTAACTCTTACTCTGGCCTAATAGGTATGGTCTTAGACTCATACTCTGGCCTAATGGTTAAGGTCTTAACTCTTACTCTGGCCTAATAGCTAAGGTCTTAACTCTTACTGTGGCCTAATAGCTAAGGGCTTAGACTCGTACTCTGGCCTACTGGTTAAGGTCTTAACTCTTACTCTGGCCTAATAGCTAAGGTCTTAGACTCGGACTCTGGCCTACTGGTTAAGGTCTTAACTCTTACTCTGGCCTAATTGTTAAGGTCTTAACTCTTACTCTGGCCTAATAGCTAAGGTCTTAACTCTTACTGTGGCCTAATAGCTAAGGTCTTAGACTCGTACTCTGGCCTACTGGTTAAGGTCTTAACTCTTACTCTGGCCTAACAGCTAAGGTCTTAGACTCGGACTCTGGCCTACTGGTTAAGGTCTTAACTCTTACTCTGGCCTAATAGCTAAGGTCTTAGACTCATACTCTGGCCTACTGGTTAAGGTCTTAACTCTTACTCTGGCCTAATAGCTAAGGTCTTAACTCTTACTCTGGCCTAATAGCTAAGGTCTTAGACCCGTACTCTGGCCTAATGGTTAAGGTCTTAACTCTTACTCTGGCCTACTGGTTAAGGTCTTAACTCTTACTCTGGCCTAATAGCTAAGGGGTTAACTATTACTCTGGCCTAATAGCTAAGGTCTTAAATCTTACTCTGGCCTAATAGCTAAGGTCTTAGACTCGTACTCTGGCCTAATGGTTAAGGTCTTAACTCTTACTCTGGCCTAATAGCTAAGGTCTTAACTCTTACTCTGGCCTAATAGCTAAGGTCTTAGACTCGTACTCTGGCCTAATGGTTAAGGTCGTAACTCTTACTCTGTCCTAATAGCTAAGGTCTTAGACTCGTACTCTGGCCTAATGGTTAAGGTCTTAACTCTTACTCTGGCCTAATAGCTAAGGTCTTAGACTCGTACTATGGCCTACAGGTTAAGGTCTTAACTCTTACTCTGGCCTAATAGCTAAGGTCTTCACTCTTTCTCTGGCCTAATAGCTAAGGTCTTAGACTCGTACTCTGGCATAATGGTTAAGGTCTTAACTCTTACTCTGGCCTACTGGTTAAGGTCTTAACTCTTACTCTGGCCTAATGGTTAAGGTCTTATCTCTTACTCTGGCCTAATGGTTAAGGTCTTAACTCTTACTCTGGCCTAATAGCTAAGGTCTTAACTCTTACTCTGGCCTAATAGCTAAGGTCTTAGACTCGTACTCTGGCCTAATGGTTAAGGTCGTAACTCTTACTCTGTCCTAATAGCTAAGGTCTTAGACTCGTACTCTGGCCTAATGGTTAAGGTCTTAACTCTTACTCTGGCCTAATAGCTAAGGTCTTAGACTCGTACTCTGGCCTAATGGTTAAGGTCTTATCTCTTACTCTGGCCTAATGGTTAAGGTCTTAACTCTTACTCTGGCCTAATAGCTAAGGTCTTAGACTCGTACTATGGCCTACAGGTTAAGGTCTTAACTTTTACTCTGGCCTACTGGTTAAGGTCTTAACTCTTACTCTGGCCTAATAGCTACGGTCTTAGACTTGTACTCTGGCCTACTGGTTAAGGTCTTAACTCTTACTCTGGCCTAATAGCTAAGGTCTTCACTCTTACTCTGGCTTAATAGCTAAGGTCTTAGACTCGTACTCTGGCCTAATGGTTAAGGTCTTAACTCTTACTCTGGCCTAATAGCTAAGGTCTTAGACTCATACTCTGGCCTAATAGCTAAGGTCTTAGACTCGTACTCTGGCCTAATAGCTAAGGTCTTAGACTCGTACTCTGGCCTACTGGTTAATGTCTTAACTCTTACTCTGGCCTACTGGTTAAGGTCTTAACTCTTACTCTGGCCTAATAGCTAAGGTCTTAGACTCGTACTCTGGCCTAATGGTTAAGGTCTTAACTCTTACTCTGGCCTACTGGTTAAGGTCTTATCTCTTACTCTTGCCTACTGGTTAAGGTCTTTACTCTTACTCTGGCCTAAATGCTAAGGTATTAAATCTCACTCTGGCCTAATAGCTAAGGTCTTAACTCTTCCTCTGGCCTAATAGCTATGGTCTTAGACTCGTACTCTGGCCTAATGGTTAAGGTCTTAACTCTTACTCTGGCCTAATAGCTAAGGTCTTAACTCTTACTCTGGCCTAATAGCTAAGGTCTTAGACTCGTACTCTGGCCTAATTGTTAAGGTCTTAACTCTTACTCTGGCCTAATAGCTAAGGTCTTAGTCTTGTACTCTGGCCTAATCGTTAAGGTCTTAACTCTTACTCTGGCCTAATAGCTAAGGACTTAGACTCATACTCTGGCCTACTGGTTAAGGTCTTAACTCTTACTCTGGCCAAATAGCTAAGGTCTTAGACTCGTACTCTGGCCTAATGGTTAAGGTCTTAACTCTTACTCTGGCCTAATAGCTAAGGTCTTAGACTCGTACTATGGCCTACAGGTTAAGGTCTTAACTCTTACTCTGGCCTAATAGCTAAGGTCTTAACTCTTACTCTGGCCTAATAGGTATGGTCTTAGACTCGTACTCTGGCCTAATGGTTAAGGTCTTAACTCTTGCTCTGGCCTAATAGCTAAGGTCTTAACTCTTACTGTGGCCTAATAGCTAAGGGCTTAGACTCGTTCTCTGGCCTACTGGTTAAGGTCTTAACTCTTACTCTGGCCTAATAGCTAAGGTCTTAGACTCGGACTCTGGCCTACTGGTTAAGGTCTTAACTCTTACTCTGGCCTAATGGTTAAGGTCTTAACTCTTACTCTGGCCTAATAGCTAAGGTCTTAACTCTTACTGTGGCCTAATAGCTAAGGTCTTAGACTCGTACTCTGGCCTACTGGTTAAGGTCTTAACTCTTACTCTGGCCTAATAGCTAAGGTCTTAGACTCGGACTCTGGCCTACTGGTTAAGGTCTTAACTCTTACACTGGCCTAATAGCTAAGGTCTTAGACTCATACTCTGGCCTACTGGTTAAGGTCTTAACTCTTACTCTTGCCTAATAGCTAAGGTCCTAACTCTTACTCTGGCCTAATAGCTAAGGTCTTAGACCCGTACTCTGGCCTAATGGTTAAGGTCTTAACTCTTACTCTGGCCTACTGGTTAAGGTCTTAACTCTTACTCTGGCCTAATAGCTAAGGGGTTAACTATTACTCTGGCCTAATAGCTAAGGTCTTAAATCTTACTCTGGCCTAATAGCTAAGGTCTTAGACTTGTACTCTGGCCTAATGGTTAAGGTCTTAACTCTTACTCTGGCCTAATAGCTAAGGTCTTAACTCTTACTCTGGCCTAATAGCTAAGGTCTTAGACTCGTACTCTGGCCTAATGGTTAAGGTCTTAACTCTTACTCTGGCCTAATAGCTAAGGTCGTAACTCTTACTCTGGCCTAATAGCTAAGGTCTTAGACTCGTACTCTGGCCTAATGGTTAAGGTCTTCACTCTTACTCTGGCCTAATAGCTAAGGTCTTAGACTCGTACTATGGCCTACAGGTTAAGGTCTTAACTCTTACTCTGGCCTAATAGCTAAGGTCTTAACTCTTACTCTGGCCTAATAGCTAAGGTCTTAGACTCGTACTCTGGCCTAATGGTTAAGGTCTTAATTCTTACTCTGGCCTACTGGCTAAGGTCTTAACTCTTACTCTGGCCTAATAGCTAAGGTCTTAGACTCGTACTCTGGCCTAATGGTTAAGGTCTTAACTCTTACTCTGGCCTAATAGCTAAGGTCTTAGACTCGTACTATGGCCTACAGGTTAAGGTCTTACATCTTACTCTGGACTAATAGCTAAGGTCTTACTTACTCTGGCCTAAAAGCTAAGGTCTTAACTCTTACTCTGGCCTATTGGTTAAGGTATTAACTCTTATTCTGGCCTAATAGCTAAGGTCTTAGACTCGTACTCTGGCCTAATGGTTAAGGTCTTAACTCTTACTCTGGCCTACTGGTTAAGGTCTTAACTCTTACTCTGGCCTAATAGCTAAGGTCTTAACTCTTACTCTGGCCTAATAGCTAAGGTCTTAGACTCGTACTCTGGCCTACTGGTTAAGGTCTTAACTCTTACTCTGGCCTACTGGTTAAGGTCTTAACTCTTACTCTGACCTAATAGCTAAGGTCTTAACTCTTACTCTGGCCTAATAGCTAAGGTCTTAACTCTTACTCTGGCCTACTGGTTAAGGTCTTAACTCTTACTCTGGCCTACTGGTTAAGGTCTTAACTCTTACTATGGCAAATAGCTAAGGTCTTAGACTCGTACTCTGGCCTAATGGTTAAGGTCTTAACTCTTACTCTGGCCTACTGGTTAAGGTCTTAACTCTTACTCTGGCCTAATAGCTAAGGTCTCAACTCTTACTCTGGCCTCATAGCTAAGGTCTTAGACTCGTACTCTGGCCTAATGGTTAAGGTCTTATCTCTTACTCTAGCCTAATAGCTAAGGTCTTAACTCTTACTATGGCCTAATAGCTAACGTCTTAGACTCGTACTATGGCCTACAGGTTAAGATCTTAACTTTTACTCTGGCCTACAGGTTAAGGTCTTAACTCTTACTATGGCCTAATAGCTATGGTCTTAGACTCGTACTCTGGCCTACTGGTTAAGGTCTTAACTCTTACTCTGGCCTAATAGCTAAGGTCTTAACTCTTACTCTGGCTTAATAGCTAAGGTCTTAGACTCGTACTCTGGCCTAATGGTTAAGGTCTTAACTCTTACTCTGGCCTAATAGCTAAGGTCTTAGACTCATACTCTGGCCTAATAGCTAAGGTCTTAGACTCGTTCTCTGGACTAACAGCTAAGGTCTTAGACTCGTACTCTGGCCTACTGGTTAATGTCTTAACTCTTACTCTGGCCTACTGGTTAAGGTCTTAACTCTTACTCTGGCCTAATAGCTAAGGTCTTAGACTCGTACTCTGGCCTAATGGTTAAGGTCTTAACTCTTACTCTGGCCTATTGGTTAAGGTCTTAACTCTTACTCTGGCCTACTGCTTAAGGTCTTTACTCTGACTCTGGCCTAAATGCTAAGGTATTAAATCTTACTCTGGCCTAATAGCTAAGGTCTTAACTCTTACTCTGGCCTAATAGCTATGGTCTTAGACTCGTACTCTGGCCTAATGGTTAAGGTCTTACCTCTTACTCTGGCCTAATAGCTAAGGTCTTAACTCTTACTCTGGCCTAATAGCTAAGGTCTTAGACTCGTACTCTGGCCTAATGGTTAAGGTCTTAACTCTTACTCTGGCCTAATAGCTAAGGTCTTAGTCTCGTACTCTGGCCTAATCGTTAAGGTCTTAACTCTTACTCTGGCCTAATAGCTAAGGACTTAGACTCATACTCTGGCCTACTGGTTAAGGTCTTAACTCTTCCTCTGGCCTAATAGCTAAGGTCTTAGACTCATACTCTGGCCTAATGGTTAAAGTCTTAACTCTTACTCTGGCCTAATAGCTAAGGTCTTAACTCTTACTCTGGCCTAATAGCTAAGGTCTTAGACTCGTACTCTGGCCTAATGGTTAAGGTCTTAATTCTTACTCTGGCCTACTGGCTAAGGTCTTAACTCTTACTCTGGCCTAATAGCTAAGGTCTTAGACTCGTACTCTGGCCTAATGGTTAAGGTCTTAACTCTTACTCTGGCCTAATAGCTAAGGTCTTAGACTCGTACTATGGCCTACAGGTTAAGGTCTTACATCTTACTCTGGACTAATAGCTAAGGTCTTACTTACTCTGGCCTAAAAGCTAAGGTCTTAACTCTTACTCTGGCCTATTGGTTAAGGTATTAACTCTTATTCTGGCCTAATAGCTAAGGTCTTAGACTCGTACTCTGGCCTAATGGTTAAGGTCTTAACTCTTACTCTGGCCTACTGGTTAAGGTCTTAACTCTTACTCTGGCCTAATAGCTAAGGTCTTAACTCTTACTCTGGCCTAATAGCTAAGGTCTTAGACTCGTACTCTGGCCTACTGGTTAAGGTCTTAACTCTTACTCTGGCCTACTGGTTAAGGTCTTAACTCTTACTCTGACCTAATAGCTAAGGTCTTAACTCTTACTCTGGCCTAATAGCTAAGGTCTTAACTCTTACTCTGGCCTACTGGTTAAGGTCTTAACTCTTACTCTGGCCTACTGGTTAAGGTCTTAACTCTTACTATGGCAAATAGCTAAGGTCTTAGACTCGTACTCTGGCCTAATGGTTAAGGTCTTAACTCTTACTCTGGCCTACTGGTTAAGGTCTTAACTCTTACTCTGGCCTAATAGCTAAGGTCTCAACTCTTACTCTGGCCTCATAGCTAAGGTCTTAGACTCGTACTCTGGCCTAATGGTTAAGGTCTTATCTCTTACTCTAGCCTAATAGCTAAGGTCTTAACTCTTACTATGGCCTAATAGCTAACGTCTTAGACTCGTACTATGGCCTACAGGTTAAGATCTTAACTTTTACTCTGGCCTACAGGTTAAGGTCTTAACTCTTACTATGGCCTAATAGCTATGGTCTTAGACTCGTACTCTGGCCTACTGGTTAAGGTCTTAACTCTTACTCTGGCCTAATAGCTAAGGTCTTAACTCTTACTCTGGCTTAATAGCTAAGGTCTTAGACTCGTACTCTGGCCTAATGGTTAAGGTCTTAACTCTTACTCTGGCCTAATAGCTAAGGTCTTAGACTCATACTCTGGCCTAATAGCTAAGGTCTTAGACTCGTTCTCTGGACTAACAGCTAAGGTCTTAGACTCGTACTCTGGCCTACTGGTTAATGTCTTAACTCTTACTCTGGCCTACTGGTTAAGGTCTTAACTCTTACTCTGGCCTAATAGCTAAGGTCTTAGACTCGTACTCTGGCCTAATGGTTAAGGTCTTAACTCTTACTCTGGCCTATTGGTTAAGGTCTTAACTCTTACTCTGGCCTACTGCTTAAGGTCTTTACTCTGACTCTGGCCTAAATGCTAAGGTATTAAATCTTACTCTGGCCTAATAGCTAAGGTCTTAACTCTTACTCTGGCCTAATAGCTATGGTCTTAGACTCGTACTCTGGCCTAATGGTTAAGGTCTTACCTCTTACTCTGGCCTAATAGCTAAGGTCTTAACTCTTACTCTGGCCTAATAGCTAAGGTCTTAGACTCGTACTCTGGCCTAATGGTTAAGGTCTTAACTCTTACTCTGGCCTAATAGCTAAGGTCTTAGTCTCGTACTCTGGCCTAATCGTTAAGGTCTTAACTCTTACTCTGGCCTAATAGCTAAGGACTTAGACTCATACTCTGGCCTACTGGTTAAGGTCTTAACTCTTCCTCTGGCCTAATAGCTAAGGTCTTAGACTCATACTCTGGCCTAATGGTTAAAGTCTTAACTCTTACTCTGGCCTAATAGCTAAGGTCTTAACTCTTACTCTGGCCTAATAGGAATGGTCTTAGACTCGTACTCTGGCCTAATGGTTAAGGTCTTAACTCTTACTCTGGCCTAATAGCTAAGGTCTTAACTCTTACTGTGGCCTAATAGCTAAGGTCTTAGACTCATTCTCTGGCCTACTGGTTAAGGTATTAACTCTTACTCTGGCCTAATAGCTAAGGTCTTAGACTCGGACTCTGGCCTACTGGTTAAGGTCTTAACTCTTACTCTGGCCTAATAGCTAAGGTTTAACTCTTACTCTTGCCTTATAGCTAAGGTCTTAGACTCGTACTCTGGCCTAATGGTTAAGGTCTTAACTCTTACTCTGGCCTAATAGCTAAGGTCTTAACTCTTACTCTGGCCTAATAGCTAAGGTCTTAGACTCGTACTCTGGCCTAATGGTTAAGGTCTTAACTCTTACTCTGGCCTAATAGCTAAGGCCTTAACTCTTACTCTGGCCTAATAGCTATGGTCTTAGACTTGTACTCAGGCCTATTGGTTAAGGTCTTAACTCTTACTCTGGCCTAATAGCTAAGGTCTTAACTCTTACTCTGGCCTAATAGCTAAGGTCTTAGACTCGTACTATGGCCTACAGGTTAAGGTCTTAACTCTTACTCTGGCCTACTGGTTAAGGTCTTAACTTTTACTCTGGCCTAATAGCTAAGGTCTCAACACTTACTCTGGCCTAAAAGCTAAGGTCTAAGACTCATTCTCTGGCCTAATGGTTAAGGTCTTAACTCTTACTCTGGCCTAATAGCTAAGGTCTTAACTCTTACTCTGGCCTAATAGCTAAGGTCTTAGACTCGTACTCTGGCCTAATGGTTAAGGTCTTAACTCTTACTCTGGCCTACTGGTTAAGGTCTTAACTCTTACTCTGGCCTACTGCTTAAGGTCTTTACTCTGACTCTGGCCTAAATGCTAAGGTATTAAATCTTACTCTGGCCTAATAGCTAAGGTCTTAACTCTTACTCTGGCCTAATAGCTATGGTCTTAGACTCGTACTCTGGCCTAATGGTTAAGGTCTTACCTCTTACTCTGGCCTAATAGCTAAGGTCTTAACTCTTACTCTGGCCTAATAGCTAAGGTCTTAGACTCGTACTCTGGCCTAATGGTTAAGGTCTTAACTCTTACTCTGGCCTAATAGCTAAGGTCTTAGTCTCGTACTCTGGCCTAATCGTTAAGGTCTTAACTCTTACTCTGGCCTAATAGCTAAGGACTTAGACTCATACTCTGGCCTACTGGTTAAGGTCTTAACTCTTCCTCTGGCCTAATAGCTAAGGTCTTAGACTCGTACTCTGGCCTAATGGTTAAGGTCTTAACTCTTACTCTGGCCTAATAGCTAAGGTCTTAACTCTTACTCTGGCCTAATAGATATGGTCTTAGACTCGTACTCTGGCCTACTGGTTAAGGTCTTAACTCTTACTCTGGCCTAACAGCTAAGGTCTTAGACTCGGACTCTGGCCTACTGGTTAAGGTCTTAACTCTTACTCTGGCCTAATAGCTAAGGTCTTAGACTCGTACTCTGGCCTAATGGTTAAGGTCTTAACTCTTACTCTGGCCTAATAGCTAAGGTCTTAACTCTTACTGTGGCCTAATAGCTAAGGTCTTAGACTCGTACTCTGGCCTACTGGTTAAGGTCTTAACTCTTACTCTGGCCTAACAGCTAAGGTCTTAGACTCGGACTCTGGCCTACTGGTTAAGGTCTTAACTCTTACTCTGGCCTAATAGCTAAGGTCTTAGACTCATACTCTGGCCTACTGGTTAAGGTCTTAACTCTTACTCTGGCCTAATAGCTAAGGTCTTAACTCTTACTCTGGCCTAATAGCTAAGGTCTTAGACCCGTACTCTGGCCTAATGGTTAAGGTCTTAACTCTTACTCTGGCCTACTGGTTAAGGTCTTAACTCTTACTCTGGCCTAATCGTTAAGGTCTTAACTCTTACTCTGGCCTAATAGCTAAGGACTTAGACTCATACTCTGGCCTACTGGTTAAGGTCTTAACTCTTACTCTGGCCTAATAGCTAAGGTCTTAGACTCGTACTCTGGCCTAATGGTTAAGGTCTTAACTCTTACTCTGGCCTAATAGCTAAGGTCTTAGACTCGTACTATGGCCTACAGGTTAAGGTCTTAACTCTTACTCTGGCCTAATAGCTAAGGTCTTAACTCTTACTCTGGCCTAATAGGTATGGTCTTAGACTCGTACTCTGGCCTAATGGTTAAGGTCTTAACTCTTACTCTGGCCTAATAGCTAAGGTCTTAACTCTTACTGTGGCCTAATAGCTAAGGGCTTAGACTCGTACTCTGGCCTACTGGTTAAGGTATTAACTCTTACTCTGGCCTAATAGCTAAGGTCTTAGACTCGGACTCTGGCCTACTGGTTAAGGTCTTAACTCTTACTCTGGCCTAATGGTTAAGGTCTAAACTCTTACTCTGGCCTAATAGCTAAGGTCTTAACTCTTACTGTGGCCTAATAGCTAAGGTCTTAGACTCGAACTCTGGCCTACTGGTTAAGGTCTTAACTCTTACTCTGGCCTAACAGCTAAGGTCTTAGACTCGGACTCTGGCCTACTGGTTAAGGTCTTAACTCTTACTCTGGCCTAATAGCTAAGGTCTTAGACTCATACTCTGGCCTACTGGTTAAGGTCTTAACTCTTACTCTGGCCTAATAGCTAAGGTCTTAACTCTTACTCTGGCCTAATAGCTAAGGTCTTAGACCCGTACTCTGGCCTAATGGTTAAGGTCTTAACTCTTACTCTGGCCTACTGGTTAAGGTCTTAACTCTTACTCTGGCCTAATAGCTAAGGGGTTAACTATTACTCTGGCCTAATAGCCAAGGTCTTAAATCTTACTCTGGCCTAATAGCTAAGGTCTTAGACTCGTACTCTGGCCTAATGGTTAAGGTCTTAACTCTTACTCTGGCCTAATAGCTAAGGTCTTAGACTCGTACTCTGGCCTAATAGCTAAGGTCTTAGACTCGTACTCTGGCCTAATAGCTAAGGTCTTAGACTCATACTCTGGCCTACTGGTTAATGTCTTAACTGTTACTCTGGACCACTGGTTAAGGTCTTAACTCTTACTCTGGCCTAATAGCTAAGGTCTTAGACTCGTACTCTGGCCTAATGGTTAAGGTCTTAACTCTTACTCTGGCCTACTGGTAAGGTCTTATCTCTTACTCTTGCCTACTGGTTAAGGTCTTTACTCTTACTCTGGCCTAAATGCTAAGGTATTAAATCTTACTCTGGCCTAATAGCTAAGGTCTTAACTCTTACTCTGGCCTAATAGCTATGGTCTTAGACTCGTACTCTGGCCTAATGGTTAAGGTCTTAACTCTTACTCTGGCCTAATAGCTAAGGTCTTAACTCTTACTCTGGCCTAATAGCTAAGGTCTTAGACTCGTACTCTGGCCTAATGGTTAAGGTCTTAACTCTTACTCTGGCCTAATAGCTAAGGTCTTAGTCTCGTACTCTGGCCTAATCGTTAAGGTCTTAACTCTTACTCTGGCCTAATAGCTAAGGACTTAGACTCATACTCTGGCCTACTGGTTAAGGTCTTAACTCTTACTCTGGCCTAATAGCTAAGGTCTTAGACTCGTACTCTGGCCTAATGGTTAAGGTCTTAACTCTTACTCTGGCCTAATAGCTAAGGTCTTAGACTCGTACTATGGCCTACAGGTTAAGGTCTTAACTCTTACTCTGGCCTAATAGCTAAGGTCTTAACTCTTACTCTGGCCTAATAGGTATGGTCTTAGACTCATACTCTGGCCTAATGGTTAAGGTCTTAACTCTTACTCTGGCCTAATAGCTAAGGTCTTAACTCTTACTGTGGCCTAATAGCTAAGGGCTTAGACTCGTACTCTGGCCTACTGGTTAAGGTCTTAACTCTTACTCTGGCCTAACAGCTAAGGTCTTAGACTCGGACTCTGGCCTACTGGTTAAGGTCTTAACTCTTACTCTGGCCTAATAGCTAAGGTCTTAGACTCATACTCTGGCCTACTGGTTAAGGTCTTAACTCTTACTCTGGCCTAATAGCTAAGGTCTTAACTCTTACTCTGGCCTAATAGCTAAGGTCTTAGACCCGTACTCTGGCCTAATGGTTAAGGTCTTAACTCTTACTCTGGCCTACTGGTTAAGGTCTTAACTCTTACTCTGGCCTAATAGCTAAGGTCTTAACTCTTACTCTGGCCTAATAGGTATGGTCTTAGACTCATACTCTGGCCTAATGGTTAAGGTCTTAACTCTTACTCTGGCCTAATAGCTAAGGTCTTAACTCTTACTGTGGCCTAATAGCTAAGGGCTTAGACTCGTACTCTGGCCTACTGGTTAAGGTCTTAACTCTTACTCTGGCCTAATAGCTAAGGTCTTAGACTCGGACTCTGGCCTACTGGTTAAGGTCTTAACTCTTACTCTGGCCTAATGGTTAAGGTCTTAACTCTTACTCTGGCCTAATAGCTAAGGTCTTAACTCTTACTGTGGCCTAATAGCTAAGGTCTTAGACTCGTACTCTGGCCTACTGGTTAAGGTCTTAACTCTTACTCTGGCCTAACAGCTAAGGTCTTAGACTCGGACTCTGGCCTACTGGTTAAGGTCTTAACTCTTACTCTGGCCTAATAGCTAAGGTCTTAGACTCATACTCTGGCCTACTGGTTAAGGTCTTAACTCTTACTCTGGCCTAATAGCTAAGGTCTTAACTCTTACTCTGGCCTAATAGCTAAGGTCTTAGACCCGTACTCTGGCCTAATGGTTAAGGTCTTAACTCTTACTCTGGCCTACTGGTTAAGGTCTTAACTCTTACTCTGGCCTAATAGCTAAGGGGTTAACTATTACTCTGGCCTAATAGCTAAGGTCTTAAATCTTACTCTGGCCTAATAGCTAAGGTCTTAGACTCGTACTCTGGCCTAATGGTTAAGGTCTTAACTCTTACTCTGGCCTAATAGCTAAGGTCTTAACTCTTACTCTGGCCTAATAGCTAAGGTCTTAGACTCGTACTCTGGCCTAATGGTTAAGGTCGTAACTCTTACTCTGTCCTAATAGCTAAGGTCTTAGACTCGTACTCTGGCCTAATGGTTAAGGTCTTAACTCTTACTCTGGCCTAATAGCTAAGGTCTTAGACTCGTACTATGGCCTACAGGTTAAGGTCTTAACTCTTACTCTGGCCTAATAGCTAAGGTCTTCACTCTTTCTCTGGCCTAATAGCTAAGGTCTTAGACTCGTACTCTGGCATAATGGTTAAGGTCTTAACTCTTACTCTGGCCTACTGGTTAAGGTCTTAACTCTTACTCTGGCCTAATGGTTAAGGTCTTATCTCTTACTCTGGCCTAATGGTTAAGGTCTTAACTCTTACTCTGGCCTAATAGCTAAGGTCTTAACTCTTACTCTGGCCTAATAGCTAAGGTCTTAGACTCGTACTCTGGCCTAATGGTTAAGGTCGTAACTCTTACTCTGTCCTAATAGCTAAGGTCTTAGACTCGTACTCTGGCCTAATGGTTAAGGTCTTAACTCTTACTCTGGCCTAATAGCTAAGGTCTTAGACTCGTACTCTGGCCTAATGGTTAAGGTCTTATCTCTTACTCTGGCCTAATGGTTAAGGTCTTAACTCTTACTCTGGCCTAATAGCTAAGGTCTTAGACTCGTACTATGGCCTACAGGTTAAGGTCTTAACTTTTACTCTGGCCTACTGGTTAAGGTCTTAACTCTTACTCTGGCCTAATAGCTACGGTCTTAGACTTGTACTCTGGCCTACTGGTTAAGGTCTTAACTCTTACTCTGGCCTAATAGCTAAGGTCTTCACTCTTACTCTGGCTTAATAGCTAAGGTCTTAGACTCGTACTCTGGCCTAATGGTTAAGGTCTTAACTCTTACTCTGGCCTAATAGCTAAGGTCTTAGACTCATACTCTGGCCTAATAGCTAAGGTCTTAGACTCGTACTCTGGCCTAATAGCTAAGGTCTTAGACTCGTACTCTGGCCTACTGGTTAATGTCTTAACTCTTACTCTGGCCTACTGGTTAAGGTCTTAACTCTTACTCTGGCCTAATAGCTAAGGTCTTAGACTCGTACTCTGGCCTAATGGTTAAGGTCTTAACTCTTACTCTGGCCTACTGGTTAAGGTCTTATCTCTTACTCTTGCCTACTGGTTAAGGTCTTTACTCTTACTCTGGCCTAAATGCTAAGGTATTAAATCTCACTCTGGCCTAATAGCTAAGGTCTTAACTCTTCCTCTGGCCTAATAGCTATGGTCTTAGACTCGTACTCTGGCCTAATGGTTAAGGTCTTAACTCTTACTCTGGCCTAATAGCTAAGGTCTTAACTCTTACTCTGGCCTAATAGCTAAGGTCTTAGACTCGTACTATGGCCTACAGGTTAAGGTCTTAACTCTTACTCTGGCCTAATAGCTAAGGTCTTAACTCTTACTCTGGCCTAATAGCTAAGGTCTTAGACTCGTACTCTGGCCTAATGGTTAAGGTCTTAATTCTTACTCTGGCCTACTGGCTAAGGTCTTAACTCTTACTCTGGCCTAATAGCTAAGGTCTTAGACTCGTACTCTGGCCTAATGGTTAAGGTCTTAACTCTTACTCTGGCCTAATAGCTAAGGTCTTAGACTCGTACTATGGCCTACAGGTTAAGGTCTTACATCTTACTCTGGACTAATAGCTAAGGTCTTACTTACTCTGGCCTAAAAGCTAAGGTCTTAACTCTTACTCTGGCCTATTGGTTAAGGTATTAACTCTTATTCTGGCCTAATAGCTAAGGTCTTAGACTCGTACTCTGGCCTAATGGTTAAGGTCTTAACTCTTACTCTGGCCTACTGGTTAAGGTCTTAACTCTTACTCTGGCCTAATAGCTAAGGTCTTAACTCTTACTCTGGCCTAATAGCTAAGGTCTTAGACTCGTACTCTGGCCTACTGGTTAAGGTCTTAACTCTTACTCTGGCCTACTGGTTAAGGTCTTAACTCTTACTCTGGCCTAATTGTTAAGGTCTTAACTCTTACTCTGGCCTAATAGCTAAGGTCTTAGTCTTGTACTCTGGCCTAATCGTTAAGGTCTTAACTCTTACTCTGGCCTAATAGCTAAGGACTTAGACTCATACTCTGGCCTACTGGTTAAGGTCTTAACTCTTACTCTGGCCAAATAGCTAAGGTCTTAGACTCGTACTCTGGCCTAATGGTTAAGGTCTTAACTCTTACTCTGGCCTAATAGCTAAGGTCTTAGACTCGTACTATGGCCTACAGGTTAAGGTCTTAACTCTTACTCTGGCCTAATAGCTAAGGTCTTAACTCTTACTCTGGCCTAATAGGTATGGTCTTAGACTCGTACTCTGGCCTAATGGTTAAGGTCTTAACTCTTGCTCTGGCCTAATAGCTAAGGTCTTAACTCTTACTGTGGCCTAATAGCTAAGGGCTTAGACTCGTTCTCTGGCCTACTGGTTAAGGTCTTAACTCTTACTCTGGCCTAATAGCTAAGGTCTTAGACTCGGACTCTGGCCTACTGGTTAAGGTCTTAACTCTTACTCTGGCCTAATGGTTAAGGTCTTAACTCTTACTCTGGCCTAATAGCTAAGGTCTTAACTCTTACTGTGGCCTAATAGCTAAGGTCTTAGACTCGTACTCTGGCCTACTGGTTAAGGTCTTAACTCTTACTCTGGCCTAATAGCTAAGGTCTTAGACTCGGACTCTGGCCTACTGGTTAAGGTCTTAACTCTTACACTGGCCTAATAGCTAAGGTCTTAGACTCATACTCTGGCCTACTGGTTAAGGTCTTAACTCTTACTCTTGCCTAATAGCTAAGGTCCTAACTCTTACTCTGGCCTAATAGCTAAGGTCTTAGACCCGTACTCTGGCCTAATGGTTAAGGTCTTAACTCTTACTCTGGCCTACTGGTTAAGGTCTTAACTCTTACTCTGGCCTAATAGCTAAGGGGTTAACTATTACTCTGGCCTAATAGCTAAGGTCTTAAATCTTACTCTGGCCTAATAGCTAAGGTCTTAGACTCGTACTCTGGCCTAATGGTTAAGGTCTTAACTCTTACTCTGGCCTAATAGCTAAGGTCTTAACTCTTACTCTGGCCTAATAGCTAAGGTCTTAGACTCGTACTCTGGCCTAATGGTTAAGGTCTTAACTCTTACTCTGGCCTAATAGCTAAGGTCGTAACTCTTACTCTGGCCTAATAGCTAAGGTCTTAGACTCGTACTCTGGCCTAATGGTTAAGGTCTTCACTCTTACTCTGGCCTAATAGCTAAGGTCTTAGACTCGTACTATGGCCTACAGGTTAAGGTCTTAACTCTTACTCTGGCCTAATAGCTAAGGTCTTAACTCTTACTCTGGCCTAATAGCTAAGGTCTTAGACTCGTACTCTGGCCTAATGGTTAAGGTCTTAATTCTTACTCTGGCCTACTGGCTAAGGTCTTAACTCTTACTCTGGCCTAATAGCTAAGGTCTTAGACTCGTACTCTGGCCTAATGGTTAAGGTCTTAACTCTTACTCTGGCCTAATAGCTAAGGTCTTAGACTCGTACTATGGCCTACAGGTTAAGGTCTTACATCTTACTCTGGACTAATAGCTAAGGTCTTACTTACTCTGGCCTAAAAGCTAAGGTCTTAACTCTTACTCTGGCCTATTGGTTAAGGTATTAACTCTTATTCTGGCCTAATAGCTAAGGTCTTAGACTCGTACTCTGGCCTAATGGTTAAGGTCTTAACTCTTACTCTGGCCTACTGGTTAAGGTCTTAACTCTTACTCTGGCCTAATAGCTAAGGTCTTAACTCTTACTCTGGCCTAATAGCTAAGGTCTTAGACTCGTACTCTGGCCTACTGGTTAAGGTCTTAACTCTTACTCTGGCCTACTGGTTAAGGTCTTAACTCTTACTCTGACCTAATAGCTAAGGTCTTAACTCTTACTCTGGCCTAATAGCTAAGGTCTTAACTCTTACTCTGGCCTACTGGTTAAGGTCTTAACTCTTACTCTGGCCTACTGGTTAAGGTCTTAACTCTTACTATGGCAAATAGCTAAGGTCTTAGACTCGTACTCTGGCCTAATGGTTAAGGTCTTAACTCTTACTCTGGCCTACTGGTTAAGGTCTTAACTCTTACTCTGGCCTAATAGCTAAGGTCTCAACTCTTACTCTGGCCTCATAGCTAAGGTCTTAGACTCGTACTCTGGCCTAATGGTTAAGGTCTTATCTCTTACTCTAGCCTAATAGCTAAGGTCTTAACTCTTACTATGGCCTAATAGCTAACGTCTTAGACTCGTACTATGGCCTACAGGTTAAGATCTTAACTTTTACTCTGGCCTACAGGTTAAGGTCTTAACTCTTACTCTGGCCTAATAGCTATGGTCTTAGACTCGTACTCTGGCCTACTGGTTAAGGTCTTAACTCTTACTCTGGCCTAATAGCTAAGGTCTTAACTCTTACTCTGGCTTAATAGCTAAGGTCTTAGACTCGTACTCTGGCCTAATGGTTAAGGTCTTAACTCTTACTCTGGCCTAATAGCTAAGGTCTTAGACTCATACTCTGGCCTAATAGCTAAGGTCTTAGACTCGTTCTCTGGACTAACAGCTAAGGTCTTAGACTCGTACTCTGGCCTACTGGTTAATGTCTTAACTCTTACTCTGGCCTACTGGTTAAGGTCTTAACTCTTACTCTGGCCTAATAGCTAAGGTCTTAGACTCGTACTCTGGCCTAATGGTTAAGGTCTTAACTCTTACTCTGGCCTATTGGTTAAGGTCTTAACTCTTACTCTGGCCTACTGCTTAAGGTCTTTACTCTGACTCTGGCCTAAATGCTAAGGTATTAAATCTTACTCTGGCCTAATAGCTAAGGTCTTAACTCTTACTCTGGCCTAATAGCTATGGTCTTAGACTCGTACTCTGGCCTAATGGTTAAGGTCTTACCTCTTACTCTGGCCTAATAGCTAAGGTCTTAACTCTTACTCTGGCCTAATAGCTAAGGTCTTAGACTCGTACTCTGGCCTAATGGTTAAGGTCTTAACTCTTACTCTGGCCTAATAGCTAAGGTCTTAGTCTCGTACTCTGGCCTAATCGTTAAGGTCTTAACTCTTACTCTGGCCTAATAGCTAAGGACTTAGACTCATACTCTGGCCTACTGGTTAAGGTCTTAACTCTTCCTCTGGCCTAATAGCTAAGGTCTTAGACTCATACTCTGGCCTAATGGTTAAAGTCTTAACTCTTACTCTGGCCTAATAGCTAAGGTCTTAACTCTTACTCTGGCCTAATAGGAATGGTCTTAGACTCGTACTCTGGCCTAATGGTTAAGGTCTTAACTCTTACTCTGGCCTAATAGCTAAGGTCTTAACTCTTACTGTGGCCTAATAGCTAAGGTCTTAGACTCATTCTCTGGCCTACTGGTTAAGGTATTAACTCTTACTCTGGCCTAATAGCTAAGGTCTTAGACTCGGACTCTGGCCTACTGGTTAAGGTCTTAACTCTTACTCTGGCCTAATAGCTAAGGTTTAACTCTTACTCTTGCCTTATAGCTAAGGTCTTAGACTCGTACTCTGGCCTAATGGTTAAGGTCTTAACTCTTACTCTGGCCTAATAGCTAAGGTCTTAACTCTTACTCTGGCCTAATAGCTAAGGTCTTAGACTCGTACTCTGGCCTAATGGTTAAGGTCTTAACTCTTACTCTGGCCTAATAGCTAAGGCCTTAACTCTTACTCTGGCCTAATAGCTATGGTCTTAGACTTGTACTCAGGCCTATTGGTTAAGGTCTTAACTCTTACTCTGGCCTAATAGCTAAGGTCTTAACTCTTACTCTGGCCTAATAGCTAAGGTCTTAGACTCGTACTATGGCCTACAGGTTAAGGTCTTAACTCTTACTCTGGCCTACTGGTTAAGGTCTTAACTTTTACTCTGGCCTAATAGCTAAGGTCTCAACACTTACTCTGGCCTAAAAGCTAAGGTCTAAGACTCATTCTCTGGCCTAATGGTTAAGGTCTTAACTCTTACTCTGGCCTAATAGCTAAGGTCTTAACTCTTACTCTGGCCTAATAGCTAAGGTCTTAGACTCGTACTCTGGCCTAATGGTTAAGGTCTTAACTCTTACTCTGGCCTACTGGTTAAGGTCTTAACTCTTACTCTGGCCTACTGCTTAAGGTCTTTACTCTGACTCTGGCCTAAATGCTAAGGTATTAAATCTTACTCTGGCCTAATAGCTAAGGTCTTAACTCTTACTCTGGCCTAATAGCTATGGTCTTAGACTCGTACTCTGGCCTAATGGTTAAGGTCTTACCTCTTACTCTGGCCTAATAGCTAAGGTCTTAACTCTTACTCTGGCCTAATAGCTAAGGTCTTAGACTCGTACTCTGGCCTAATGGTTAAGGTCTTAACTCTTACTCTGGCCTAATAGCTAAGGTCTTAGTCTCGTACTCTGGCCTAATCGTTAAGGTCTTAACTCTTACTCTGGCCTAATAGCTAAGGACTTAGACTCATACTCTGGCCTACTGGTTAAGGTCTTAACTCTTCCTCTGGCCTAATAGCTAAGGTCTTAGACTCGTACTCTGGCCTAATGGTTAAGGTCTTAACTCTTACTCTGGCCTAATAGCTAAGGTCTTAACTCTTACTCTGGCCTAATAGATATGGTCTTAGACTCGTACTCTGGCCTAATGGTTAAGGTCTTAACTCTTACTCTGGCCTAATAGCTAAGGTCTTAACTCTTACTGTGGCCTAATAGCTAAGGTCTTAGACTCATTCTCTGGCCTACTGGTTAAGGTCTTAACTCTTACTCTGGCCTAATAGCTAAGGTCTTAGACTCGGACTCTGGCCTACTGGTTAAGGTCTTAACTCTTACTCTGGCCTAATAGCTAAGGTCTTAACTCTTACTCTTGCCTTATAGCTAAGGTCTTAGACTCGTACTCTGGCCTAATGGTTAAGGTCTTAACTCTTACTCTGGCCTAATAGCTAAGGTCTTAACTCTTACTCTGGCCTAATAGCTAAGGTCTTAGACTCGTACTATGGCCTACAGGTTAAGGACTTAACTCTTACTCTGGCCTACTGGTTAAGGTCTTAACTCTTACTCTGGCCTAATAGCTAAGGTTTAACTCTTACTCTGGCCTAATAGCTAAGGTCTTAGACTCGTACTCTGGCCTAATGGTTAAGGTCTTAACTCTTAATCTGGCCTACTGGTTAAGGTCTTAACTCTTACTCTGGCCTAATAGCTAAGGTCTTAGACTCGAACTCTGGCCTAATGGTTAAGGTCTTAACTCTTACTCTGGCCTAATAGCTAAGGCCTTAACTCTTACTCTGGCCTAATAGCTATGGTCTTAGACTTGTACTCTGGCCTATTGGTTAAGGTCTTATCTCTTACTCTGGCCTAATAGCTAAGGTCTTAACTCTTACTCTGGCCTAATAGCTAAGGTCTTAGACTCGTACTATGGCCTACAGGTTAAGGTCTTAACTCTTACTCTGGCCTACTGGTTAAGGTCTTAACTTTTACTCTGGCCTAATAGCTAAGGTCTCAACACTTACTCTGGCCTAAAAGCTAAGGTCTAAGACTCGTTCTCTGGCCTAATGGTTAAGGTCTTAACTCTTACTCTGGCCTAATAGCTAAGGTCTTAACTCTTACTCTGGCCTAATAGCTAAGGTCTTAGACTCGTACTATGGCCTACTGGTTAAGGTCTTAACTCTTACTATGGCAAATAGCTAAGGTCTTAGACTCGTACTCTGGCCCAATGGTTAAGGTCTTAACTCTTACTCTGGCCTACTGGTTAAGGTCTTAACTCTTACTGTGGCCTAATAGCTAAGGTCTCAACTCTTACTCTGGCCTAATAGCTAAGGTCTTAGACTTGTACTGTGGCCTAATGGTTAAGGTCTTATCTCTTACTCTGGCCTAATGGTTAAGGTCTTAACTCTTACTCTGGCCTAATAGCTAAGGTCTTAGACTCGTACTATGGCCTACAGGTTAAGGTCTTAACTCTTACTCTGGCCTAATAGCTAAGGTCTTAACTCTTACTCTGGCCTAATAGGTATGGTCTTAGACTCGTACTCTGGCCTAATGGTTAAGGTCTTAACTCTTGCTCTGGCCTAATAGCTAAGGTCTTAACTCTTACTGTGGCCTAATAGCTAAGGGCTTAGACTCGTTCTCTGGCCTACTGGTTAAGGTCTTAACTCTTACTCTGGCCTAATAGCTAAGGTCTTAGACTCGGACTCTGGCCTACTGGTTAAGGTCTTAACTCTTACTCTGGCCTAATGGTTAAGGTCTTAACTCTTACTCTGGCCTAATAGCTAAGGTCTTAACTCTTACTGTGGCCTAATAGCTAAGGTCTTAGACTCGTACTCTGGCCTACTGGTTAAGGTCTTAACTCTTACTCTGGCCTAATAGCTAAGGTCTTAGACTCGGACTCTGGCCTACTGGTTAAGGTCTTAACTCTTACACTGGCCTAATAGCTAAGGTCTTAGACTCATACTCTGGCCTAGTGGTTAAGGTCTTAACTCTTACTCTGGCCTAATAGCTAAGGTCTTAACTCTTACTCTGGCCTAATAGCTAAGGTCTTAGACCCGTACTCTGGCCTAATGGTTAAGGTCTTAACTCTTACTCTGGCCTACTGGTTAAGGTCTTAACTCTTACTCTGGCCTAATAGCTAAGGGGATAACTATTACTCTGGCCTAATAGCTAAGGTCTTAAATCTTACTCTGGCCTAATAGCTAAGGTCTTAGACTCGTACTCTGGCCTAATGGTTAAGGTCTTAACTCTTACTCTGGCCTAATAGCTAAGGTCTTAACTCTTACTCTGGCCTACTGCTTAAGGTCTTTACTCTGACTCTGGCCTAAATGCTAAGGTATTAAATCTTACTCTGGCCTAATAGCTAAGGTCTTAACTCTTACTCTGGCCTAATAGCTATGGTCTTAGACTCGTACTCTGGCCTAATGGTTAAGGTCTTACCTCTTACTCTGGCCTAATAGCTAAGGTCTTAACTCTTACTCTGGCCTAATAGCTAAGGTCTTAGACTCGTACTCTGGCCTAATGGTTAAGGTCTTAACTCTTACTCTGGCCTAATAGCTAAGGTCTTAGTCTCGTACTCTGGCCTAATCGTTAAGGTCTTAACTCTTACTCTGGCCTAATAGCTAAGGACTTAGACTCATACTCTGGCCTACTGGTTAAAGTCTTAACTCTTCCTCTGGCCTAATAGCTAAGGTCTTAGACTCGTACTCTGGCCTAATGGTTAAGGTCTTAACTCTTACTCTTGCCTAATAGCTAAGGTCTTAACTCTTACTCTGGCCTAATAGGTATGGTCTTAGACTCATACTCTGGCCTAATGGTTAAGGTCTTAACTCTTACTCTGGCCTAATAGCTAAGGTCTTAACTCTTACTGTGGCCTAATAGCTAAGGTCTTAGACTCGTTCTCTGGCCTAATGGTTAAGGTCTTAACTCTTACTCTGGCCTAACAGCTAAGGTCTTCACTCTTACTCTGGCTTAATAGCTAAGGTCTTAGACTCGTACGCTGGCCTACTGGTTAAGGTCTTAACTCTTACTTTGGCCTAATAGCTAAAGTCTTAACTCTTACTCTGGCCTAATAGCTAAGGTCTTAGACCCGTACGCTGGCCTAATGGTTAAGGTCTTAACTCTTACTCTGGCCTAATAGCTAAGGGGTTAACTATTACTCTGGCCTAATAGCTAAGGTCTTAAATCTTACTCTGGCCTAATAGCTAAGGTCTTAGACTCGTACTCTGGCCTAATGGTTAAGGTCTTAACTCTTACTCTGGCCTAATAGCTAAGGTCTTAACTCTTACTCTGGCCTAATAGCTAAGGTCTTAGACTCGTACTCTGGCCTAATGGTTAAGGTCTTAACTCTTACTCTGGCCTAATAGCTAAGGTAGTAACTCTTACTCTGGCCTAATAGCTAAGGTCTTAGACTCGTACTCTGGCCTAATGGTTAAGGTCTTAACTCTTACTCTGGCCTAATAGCTAAGGTCTTAGACTCGTACTATGGCCTACAGGTTAAGGTCTTAACTCTTACTCTGGCCTAATAGCTAAGGTCTTAACTATTACTCTGGCCTAATAGCTAAGGTCTTAGACTCGTACTCTGGCCTAATGGTTAAGGTCTTAACTCTTACTCTGGCCTTATAGCTAAGGTCTTAGACTCGTACTATGGCCTACAGGTTAAGGTCTTACATCTTACTCTGGCCTAATAGCTAAGGTCTTACTTACTCTGGCCTAAAAGCTAAGGTCTTAACTCTTACTCTGGCCTACTGGTTAAGGTATTAACTCTTACTCTGGCCTAATAGCTAAGGTCTTAGACTCGTACTCTGGCCTAATAGCTAACGTCTTAACTCTTACTCTGGCCTAATAGCTAAGGTCTTAACTCTTACTCTGGCCTAATAGCTAAGGTCTTAGACTCGTACTCTGGCCTACTGGTTAAGGTCTTAACTCTTACTCTGGCCTACTGGTTAAGGTCTTAACTTTTATTCTGGCCTAATAGCTAGGTCTATGACTCGTACTCTAGCATAATGGTTAAGGTGTTAACTCTTATTCTGGCCTACTAGTTAAGGTCTTAACTCTTACTCTGGCCTAATAGCTAAGGTCTTAACTCTTACTCTGGCCTACTGGTTAAGGTCTTAACTCTTACTCTGGCCTACTGGTTAAGGTCTTAACTCTTACTATGGCAAATAGCTAAGGTCTTAGACTCGTTCTCTGGCCTAATGGTTACGGTCTTAACTCTTACTCTGGCCTACTGGTTAAGGTCTTAACTCTTACTCTTGCCTAATAGCTAAGGTCTCAACTCTTACTCTGGCCTAATAGCTAAGGTCTTAGACTCGTACTCTGGCCTAATGGTTAAGGTCTTATCTCTTACTCTGGCCTAATAGCTAAGGTCTTAACTCTTACTCTGGCCTAATAGCTAACGTCTTAGACTCGTACTATGGCCTACAGGTTAAGGTCTTAACTTTTACTGTGGCCTACTGGTTAAGGTCGTAACTCTTACTCTGGCCTAATAGCTAAGGTCTTAACTCGTACTCTGGCTTAATAGCTAAGGTCTTAGACTCGTACTCTGGCCTAATGGTTAAGGTCTTAACTCTTACTCTGGCCTAATAGCTAAGGTCTTAGACTCGTACTCTGGCCTAATAGCTAAGGTCTTAGACTCGTACCTTGGCCTAATAGCTAAGGTCTTAGACTCATACTCTGGCCTACTGGTTAATGTCTTAACTCTTACTCTGGCCTACTGGTTAAGGTCTTAACTCTTACTCTGGCCTTATAGCTAAGGTCTTAGACTCGTACTCTGGCCTAATGGTTAAGGTCTTAACTCTTACTCTGGCCTACTAGTTAAGGTCTTAACTCTTACTCTGGCCTACTGGTTAAGGTCTTTACTCTTACTCTGGCCTAAATGCTAAGGTATTAAATCTTACTCTGGCCTAATAGCTAAGGTCTTAACTCTTACTCTGGCCTAATAGCTATGGTCTTAGACTCGTACTCTGGCATAATGGTTAAGGTCTTAACTCTTACTCTGGCCTAATAGCTAAGGTCTTAACTCTTACTCTGGCCTAATAGCTAAGGTCTTAGACTCGTACTCTGGCCTAATGGTTAAGGTCTTAACTCTTACTCTGGCCTAATAGCTAAGGTCTTAGTCTCGTACTCTGGCCTAATCGTTAAGGTCTTAACTCTTACTCTGGCCTAATAGCTAAGGACTTAGACTCATACTCTGGCCTACTGGTTAAGGTCTTAACTCTTACTCTGGCCTAATAGCTAAGGTCTTAGACTCGTACTCTGGCCTAATGGTTAAGGTCTTAACTCTTACTCTGGCCTAATAGCTAAGGTCTTAGACTCGTACTATGGCCTACAGGTTAAGGTCTTAACTCTTACTCTGGCCTAATAGCTAAGGTCTTAACTCTTACTCTGGCCTAATAGGTATGGTCTTAGACTCGTACTCTGGCCTAATGGTTAAGGTCTTAACTCTTACTCTGGCCTATTAGCTAAGGTCTTAACTCTTACTGTGGCCTAATAGCTAAGGTCTTAGACTCGTACTCTGGCCTACTGGTGAAGGTCTTAACTCTTACTCTGGCCTAATAGCTAAGGTCTTAGACTCGGACTCTGGCCTACTGGTTAAGGTCTTAACTCTTACTCTGGCCTCATAGCTAAGGTCTTAACTCTTACTCTGGCCTTATAGCTAAGGTCTTAGACTCGTACTCTGGCCTAATGGTTAAGGTCTTAACTCTTACTCTGGCCTAATAGCTAAGGTCTTAACTCTTACTCTGGCCTAATAGCTAAGGTCTTAGACTCGTACTATGGCCTACAGGTTAAGGTCTTAACTCTTACTCTGGCCTACTGGTTAAGGTCTTAACTCTTACTCTGGCCTAAAAGCTAAGGTCTTAACTCTTACTCTGGCCTAATAGCTAAGGTCTTAGACTCGTACTCTGGCCTAATGGTTAAGGTCTTAACTCGTACTCTGGCCTAATGGTTAAGGTCTTAGACTTGTACTCTGGCCTATTGGTTAAGGTCTTAACTCTTACTCTGGCCTAATAGCTAAGGTCTTAACTCTTACTCTGGCCTAATAGCTAAGGTCTTAGACTCGTACTATGGCCTACAGGTTAAGGTCTTAACTCTTACTCTGGCCTACTGGTTAAGGTCTTAACTGTTACTCTGGCCTAATAGCTAAGGTCTCAACACTTACTCTGGCCTAATAGCTAAGGTCTTAGACTCGTTCTCTGGCCTAATGGTTAAGGTCTTAACTCTTACTCTGGCCTAATAGCTAAGGTCTTAACTCTTACTCTGGCCTAATAGCTAAGGTCTTAGACTTGTATTATGGCCTACTGGTTAAGGTCTTAACTCTTACTATGGCAAATAGCTAAGGTCTTAGACTTGTACTCTGGCCTAATGATTAAGGTCTTAACTCTTACTCTGGCCTACTGGTTAAGGTCTTAACTCTTACTCTGGTCTAATAGCTAAGGTCTCAACTCTTACTCTGGCCTAATAGCTAAGGTCTTAGACTCGTACTCTGGCCTAATGGTTAAGGTCTTATCTCTTACTCTGGCCTAATAGCTAAGGTCTTAACTCTTACTCTGGCCTAATAGCTAACGTCTTAGACTCGTACTATGGCCTACAGGTTAAGGTCTTAACTTTTACTCTGGCCTACTGGTTAAGGTCTTAACTCTTACTCTGGCCTAATAGCTACGGTCTTAGACTCGTACTCTGGCCTACTGGTTAAGGTCTTAACTCTTACTCTGGCCTAATAGCTAAGGTCTTAACTCTTACTCTGGATTAATAGCTAAGGTCTTAGACTCGTACTCTGGCCTAATGGTTAAGGTCTTAACTCTTACTCTGGCCTAATAGCTAAGGTCTTAGACTCGTACTCTGGCCTAATAGCTAAGGTCTTAGACTCGTATTTTGGCCTAATAGCTAAGGTCTTAGACTCATACTCTGGCCTACTGGTTAATGTCTTAACTGTTACTCTGGACCACTGGTTAAGGTCTTAACTCCTACTCTGGCCTAATAGCTAAGGTCTTAGACTCGTACTCTGGCCTAATGGTTAAGGTCTTAACTCTTACTCTGGCCTACTGGTAAGGTCTTATCTCTTACTCTTGCCTACTGGTTAAGGTCTTTACTCTTACTCTGGCCTAAATGCTAAGGTATTAAATCTTACTCTGGCCTAATAGCTAAGGTCTTAACTCTTACTCTGGCCTAATAGCTATGGTTTTAGACTCGTACTCTGGCCTAATGGTTAAGGTCTTAACTCTTACTCTGGCCTAATAGCTAAGGTCTTAACTCTTACTCTGGCCTAATAGCTAAGGTCTTAGACTCGTACTCTGGCCTAATGGTTAAGGTCTTAACTCTTACTCTGGCCTAATAGCTAAGGTCTTAGTCTCGTACTCTGGCCTAACCGTTAAGGTCTTAACTCTTACTCTGGCCTAATAGCTAAGGTCTTAGACTCGTACTATAGCCTACAGGTTAAGGTCTTAACTCTTACTCTGGCCTAATAGCTAAGGTCTTAACTCTTACTCTGGCCTAATAGGTATGGTCTTAGACTCGTACTCTGGCCTAATGGTTAAGGTCTTAACTCTTACTCTGGCCTAATAGCTAAGGTCTTAACTCTTACTGTGGCCTAATAGCTAAGGGCTTAGACTCGTACTCTGGCCTACTGGTTAAGGTCTTAACTCTTACTCTGGCCTAATAGCTAAGGTCTTAGACTCGGACTCTGGCCTACTGGTTAAGGTCTTAACTCTTACTCTGGCCTAATGGTTAAGGTCTTAACTCTTACTCTGGCCTAATAGCTAAGGTCTTAACTCTTACTGTGGCCTAATAGCTAAGGTCTTAGACTCGTACTCTGGCCTACTGGTTAAGGTCTTAACTCTTACTCTGGCCTAATAGCTAAGGTCTTAGACTCGGACTCTGGCCTACTGGTTAAGGTCTTAACTCTTACTCTGGCCTAATAGCTAAGGTCTTAGACTCATACTCTGGCCTACTGGTTAAGGTCTTAACTCTTACTCTGGCCTAATAGCTAAGGTCTTAACTCTTACTCTGGCCTAATAGCTAAGGTCTTAGACCCGTACTCTGGCCTAATGGTTAAGGTCTTAACTCTTACTCTGGCCTACTGGTTAAGGTCTTAACTCTTACTCTGGCCTAATAGCTAAGGGGTTAACTATTACTCTGGCCTAAAAGCTAAGGTCTTAAATCTTACTCTGGCCTAATAGCTAAGGTCTTAGACTCGTACTCTGGCCTAATGGTTAAGGTCTTAACTCTTACTCTGGCCTAATAGCTAAGGTCTTAACTCTTACTCTGGCCTAATAGCTAAGGTCTTAGACTCGTACTCTGGCCTAATGGTTAAGGTCTTAACTCGTACTCTGGCCTAATAGCTAAGGTCGTAACTCTTACTCTGGCCTAATAGCTAAGGTCTTAGACTCGTACTCTGGCCTAATGGTTAAGGTCTTAACTCTTACTCTGGCCTAATAGCTAAGGTCTTAGACTCGTACTATGGCCTACAGGTTAAGGTCTTAACTCTTACTCTGGCCTAATAGCTAAGGTCTTCACTCTTACTCTGGCCTAATAGCTAAGGTCTTAGACTCGTACTCTGGCCTAATGGTTAAGGTCTTAACTCTTACTCTGGCCTACTGGTTAAGGTCTTAACTCTTACTCTGGCCTAATAGCTAAGGTCTTAGACTCGTACTCTGGCCTAATGGTTAAGGTCTTAACTCTTACTCTGGCCTAATAGCTAAGGTCTTAGACTCGTACTCTGGCCTAATGGTTAAGGTCTTATCTCTTACTCTGGCCTAATGGTTAAGGTCTTAACTCTTACTCTGGCCTAATAGCTAAGGTCTTAGACTCGTACTATGGCCTACAGGTTAAGGTCTTAACTTTTACTCTGGCCTACTGGTTAAGGTCTTAACTCTTACTCTGGCCTAATAGCTACGGTCTTAGAATCGTACTCTGGCCTACTGGTTAAGGTCTTAACTCTTACTCTGGCCAATAGCTAAGGTCTTCACTCTTACTCTGGCTTAATAGCTAAGGTCTTAGACTCGTACTCTGGCCTAATGGTTAAGGTCTTAACTCTTACTCTGGCCTAATAGCTAAGGTCTTAGACTCATACTCTGGCCTAATAGCTAAGGTCTTAGACTCGTACTCTGGCCTAATAGCTAAGGTCTTAGACTCGTACTCTGGCCTACTGGTTAATGTCTTAACTCTTACTCGGGCCTACTGGTTAAGGTCTTAACTCTTACTCTGGCCTAATAGCTAAGGTCTTAGACTCGTACTCTGGCCTAATGGTTAAGGTCTTAACTCTTACTCTGGCCTACTGGTTAAGGTCTTATCTCTTACTCTTGCCTACTGGTTAAGGTCTTTACTCTTACTCTGGCCTAAATGCTAAGGTATTAAATCTTACTCTGGCCTAATAGCTAAGGTCTTAACTCTTACTCTGGCCTAATAGCTATGGTCTTAGACTCGTACTCTGGCCTAATGGTTAAGGTCTTAACTCTTACTCTGGCCTAATAGCTAAGGTCTTAACTCTTACTCTGGCCTAATAGCTAAGGTCTTAGACTCGTACTCTGGCCTAATGGTTAAGGTCTTAACTCTTACTCTGGCCTAATAGCTAAGGTCTTAGTCTTGTACTCTGGCCTAATCGTTAAGGTCTTAACTCTTACTCTGGCCTAATAGCTAAGGACTTAGACTCATACTCTGGCCTACTGGTTAAGGTCTTAACTCTTACTCTGGCCAAATAGCTAAGGTCTTAGACTCGTACTCTGGCCTAATGGTTAAGGTCTTAACTCTTACTCTGGCCTAATAGCTAAGGTCTTAGACTCGTACTATGGCCTACAGGTTAAGGTCTTAACTCTTACTCTGGCCTAATAGCTAAGGTCTTAACTCTTACTCTGGCCTAATAGGTATGGTCTTAGACTCGTACTCTGGCCTAATGGTTAAGGTCTTAACTCTTGCTCTGGCCTAATAGCTAAGGTCTTAACTCTTACTGTGGCCTAATAGCTAAGGGCTTAGACTCGTTCTCTGGCCTACTGGTTAAGGTCTTAACTCTTACTCTGGCCTAATAGCTAAGGTCTTAGACTCGGACTCTGGCCTACTGGTTAAGGTCTTAACTCTTACTCTGGCCTAATGGTTAAGGTCTTAACTCTTACTCTGGCCTAATAGCTAAGGTCCTAACTCTTACTGTGGCCTAATAGCTAAGGTCTTAGACTCGTACTCTGGCCTACTGGTTAAGGTCTTAACTCTTACTCTGGCCTAATAGCTAAGGTCTTAGACTCGGACTCTGGCCTACTGGTTAAGGTCTTAACTCTTACACTGGCCTAATAGCTAAGGTCTTAGACTCATACTCTGGCCTACTGGTTAAGGTCTTAACTCTTACTGTGGCCTAATAGCTAAGGTCTTAACTCTTACTCTGGCCTAATAGCTAAGGTCTTAGACCCGTACTCTGGCCTAATGGTTAAGGTCTTAACTCTTACTCTGGCCTACTGATTAAGGTCTTAACTCTTACTCTGGCCTAATAGCTAAGGGGTTAACTATTACTCTGGCCTAATAGCTAAGGTCTTAAATCTTACTCTGGCCTAATAGCTAAGGTCTTAGACTCGTACTCTGGCCTAATGGTTAAGGTCTTAACTCTTACTCTGGCCTAATAGCTAAGGTCCTAACTCTTACTCTGGCCTAATAGCTAAGGTCTTAGACTCGTACTCTGGCCTAATGGTTAAGGTCTTAACTCTTACTCTGGCCTAATAGCTAAGGTCGTAACTCTTACTCTGGCCTAATAGCTAAGGTCTTAGACTCGTACTCTGGCCTAATAGTTAAGGTCTTCACTCTTACTCTGGCCTAATAACTAAGGTCTTAGACTCGTACTATGGCCTACAGGTTAAGGTCTTAACTCTTACTCTTGCCTAATAGCTAAGGTCTTAACTCTTACTTTGGCCTAATAGCTAAGGTCTTAGACTCGTACTCTGGCCTAATGGTTAAGGTCTTAATTCTTACTCTGGCCTACTGGTTAAGGTCTTAACTCTTACTCTGGCCTAATAGCTAAGGTCTTAGACTCGTACTCTGGCCTAATGGTTAAGGTCTTAACTCTTACTCTGGCCTAATAGCTAAGGTCTTAGACTCGTACTATGGCCTACAGGTTAAGGTCTTACATCTTACTCTGGCCTAATAGCTAAGGTCTTACTTACTCTGGCCTAAAAGCTAAGGTCTTAACTCTTACTCTGGCCTACTGGTTAAGGTATTAACTCTTATTCTGGCCTAATAGCTAAGGTCTTAGACTCGTACTCTGGCCTAATGGTTAAGGTCTTAACTCTTACTCTGGCCTACTGGTTAAGGTCTTAACTCTTACTCTGGCCTAATAGCTAAGGTCTTAACTCTTACTCTGGCCTAATAGTTAAGGTCTTAGACTCGTACTCTGGCCTACTGGTTAAGGTCTTAACTCTTACTCTGGCCTACTGGTTAAGGTCTTAACTCTTACTCTGGCCTAATAGCTAAGGTCTTAACTCTTACTCTGGCCTAATAGTTAAGGTCTTAGACTCGTACTCTGGCCTACTGGTTAAGGTCTTAACTCTTACTCTGGCCTACTGGTTAAGGTCTTAACTCTTACTCTGGCCTAATAGCTAAGGTCTTAACTCTTACTCTGGCCTAATAGCTAAGGTCTTAACTCTTACTCTGGCCTAATGGTTAAGGTCTTATCTCTTACTCTAGCCTAATAGCTAAGGTCTTAACTCTTACTATGGCCTAATAGCTAACGTCTTAGACTCGTACTATGGCCTACAGGTTAAGATCTTAACTTTTACTCTGACCTACAGGTTAAGATCTTAACTCTTACTCTGGCCTAATAGCTATGGTCTTAGACTCGTACTCTGGCCTACTGGTTAAGGTCTTAACTCTTACTCTGGCCTAATAGCTAAGGTCTTAACTCTTACTCTGGCTTAATAGCTAAGGTCTTAGACTCATACTCTGGCCTAATGGTTAAGGTCTTAACTCTTCCTCTGGCCTAATAGCTAAGGTCTTAGACTCATACTCTGGCCTAATAGCTAAGGTCTTAGACTCGTACTCTGGCCTAATAGCTAAGGTCTTAGACTCGTACTCTGGCCTACTGGTTAATGTCTTAACTCTTACTCTGGCCTACTGGTTAAGGTCTTAACTCTTACTCTGGCCTAATAGCTAAGGTCTTAGACTCGTACTCTGGCCTAATGGTTAAGGTCTTAACTCTTACTCTGGCCTACTGGTTAAGGTCTTAACTCTTACTCTGGCCTACTGCTTAAGGTCTTTACTCTGACTCTGGCCTAAATGCTAAGGTATTAAATCTTACTCTGGCCTAATAGCTAAGGTCTTAACTCTTACTCTGGCCTAATAGCTATGGTCTTAGACTCGTACTCTGGCCTAATGGTTAAGGTCTTACCTCTTACTCTGGCCTAATAGCTAACGTCTTAACTCTTACTCTGGCCTAATAGCTAAGGTCATAGACTCGTACTCTGGCCTAATGGTTAAGGTCTTAACTCTTACTCTGGCCTAATAGCTAAGGTCTTAGTCTCGTACTCTGGCCTAATCGTTAAGGTCTTAACTCTTACTCTGGCCTAATAGCTAAGGACTTAGACTCATACTCTGGCCTACTGGTTAAGGTCTTAACTCTTCCTCTGGCCTAATAGCTAAGGTCTTAGACTCGTACTCTGGCCTAATGGTTAAGGTCTTAACTCTTACTCTGGCCTAATAGCTAAGGTCTTAACTCTTACTCTGGCCTAATAGGTATGGTCTTAGACTCGTACTCTGGCCTAATGGTTAAGGTCTTAACTCTTACTCTGGCCTAATAGCTAAGGTCTTAACTCTTACTGTGGCCTAATAGCTAAGGTCTTAGACTCGTTCTCTGGCCTACTGGTTAAGGTCTTAACTCTTACTCTGGCCTAATAGCTAAGGTCTTAGACTCGGATTCTGGCCTACTGGTTAAGGTCTTAACTCTTACTCTGGCCTAATAGCTAAGGTCTTAACTCTTACTCTTGCCTTATAGCTAAGGTCTTAGACTCGTACTCTGGCCTAATGGTTAAGGTCTTAACTCTTACTCTGGCCTAATAGCTAAGGTCTTAACTCTTACTCTGGCCTAATAGCTAAGGTCTTAGACCCGTACTATGGCCTACAGGTTAAGGACTTAACTCTTACTCTGGCCTACTGGTTAAGGTCTTAACTCTTACTCTGGCCTAATAGCTAAGGTTTAACTCTTACTCTGGCCTAATAGCTAAGGTCTTAGACTCGTACTCTGGCCTAATGGTTAAGGTCTTAACTCTTAATCTGGCCTACTGGTTAAGGTCTTAACTCTTACTCTGGCCTAATAGCTAAGGCCTTAACTCTTACTCTGGCCTAATAGCTATGGTCTTAGACTTGTACTCTGTCCTATTGGTTAAGGTCTTAACTCTTACTCTGGCCTAATAGCTAAGGTCTTAACTCTTACTCTGGCCTAATAGCTAAGGTCTTAGACTCGTACTATGGCCTACAGGTTAAGGTCTTAACTCTTACTCTGGCCTACTGGTTAAGGTCTTAACTTTTACTCTGGCCTAATAGCTAAGGTCTCAACACTTACTCTGGCCTAATAGCTAAGGTCTAAGACTCGTTCTCTGGCCTAATGGTTAAGGTCTTAACTCTTACTCTGGCCTAATAGCTAAGGTCTTAACTCTTACTCTGGCCTAATAGCTAAGGTCTTAGACTCGTACTATGGCCTACTGGTTAAGGTCTTAACTCTTACTATGGCAAATAGCTAAGGTCTTAGACTCGTACTCTGGCCCAATGGTTAAGGTCTTAACTCTTACTCTGGCCTACTGGTTAAGGTCTTAACTCTTACTCTGGCCTAATAGCTAAGGTCTCAACTCTTACTCTGGCCTAATAGCTAAGGTCTTAGACTCGTACTGTGGCATAATGGTTACGGTCTTATCTCTTACTCTGGCCTAATGGTTAAGGTCTTAACTCTTACTCTGGCCTAATAGCTAAGGTCTTAGACTCGTACTATGGCCTACAGGTTAAGGTCTTAACTCTTACTCTGGCCTAATAGCTAAGGTCTTAACTCTTACTCTGGCCTAATAGGTATGGTCTTAGACTCGTACTCTGGCCTAATGGTTAAGGTCTTAACTCTTGCTCTGGCCTAATAGCTAAGGTCTTAACTCTTACTGTGGCCTAATAGCTAAGGGCTTAGACTCGTTCTCTGGCCTACTGGTTAAGGTCTTAACTCTTACTCTGGCCTAATAGCTAAGGTCTTAGACTCGGACTCTGGCCTACTGGTTAAGGTCTTAACTCTTACTCTGGCCTAATGGTTAAGGTCTTAACTCTTACTCTGGCCTAATAGCTAAGGTCTTAACTCTTACTGTGGCCTAATAGCTAAGGTCTTAGACTCGTACTCTGGCCTACTGGTTAAGGTCTTAACTCTTACTCTGGCCTAATAGCTAAGGTCTTAGACTCGGACTCTGGCCTACTGGTTAAGGTCTTAACTCTTACACTGGCCTAATAGCTAAGGTCTTAGACTCATACTCTGGCCTACTGGTTAAGGTCTTAACTCTTACTCTGGCCTAATAGCTAATATCTTAACTCTTACTCTGGCCTAATAGCTAAGGTCTTAGACCCGTACTCTGGCCTAATGGTTAAGGTCTTAACTCTTACTCTGGCCTACTGGTTAAGGTCTTAACTCTTACTCTGGCCTAATAGCTAAGGTCTCAACTCTTACTCTGGCCTAATAGCTAAGGTCTTAGACTCGTACTGTGGCATAATGGTTACGGTCTTATCTCTTACTCTGGCCTAATGGTTAAGGTCTTAACTCTTACTCTGGCCTAATAGCTAAGGTCTTAGACTCGTACTATGGCCTACAGGTTAAGGTCTTAACTCTTACTCTGGCCTAATAGCTAAGGTCTTAACTCTTACTCTGGCCTAATAGGTATGGTCTTAGACTCGTACTCTGGCCTAATGGTTAAGGTCTTAACTCTTACTCTGGCCTATTAGCTAAGGTCTTAACTCTTACTGTGGCCTAATAGCTAAGGTCTTAGACTCGTACTCTGGCCTACTGGTGAAGGTCTTAACTCTTACTCTGGCCTAATAGCTAAGGTCTTAGACTCGGACTCTGGCCTACTGGTTAAGGTCTTAACTCTTACTCTGGCCTCATAGCTAAGGTCTTAACTCTTACTCTGGCCTTATAGCTAAGGTCTTAGACTCGTACTCTGGCCTAATGGTTAAGGTCTTAACTCTTACTCTGGCCTAATAGCTAAGGTCTTAACTCTTACTCTGGCCTAATAGCTAAGGTCTTAGACTCGTACTATGGCCTACAGGTTAAGGTCTTAACTCTTACTCTGGCCTACTGGTTAAGGTCTTAACTCTTACTCTGGCCTAAAAGCTAAGGTCTTAACTCTTACTCTGGCCTAATAGCTAAGGTCTTAGACTCGTACTCTGGCCTAATGGTTAAGGTCTTAACTCGTACTCTGGCCTAATGGTTAAGGTCTTAGACTTGTACTCTGGCCTATTGGTTAAGGTCTTAACTCTTACTCTGGCCTAATAGCTAAGGTCTTAACTCTTACTCTGGCCTAATAGCTAAGGTCTTAGACTCGTACTATGGCCTACAGGTTAAGGTCTTAACTCTTACTCTGGCCTACTGGTTAAGGTCTTAACTGTTACTCTGGCCTAATAGCTAAGGTCTCAACACTTACTCTGGCCTAATAGCTAAGGTCTTAGACTCGTTCTCTGGCCTAATGGTTAAGGTCTTAACTCTTACTCTGGCCTAATAGCTAAGGTCTTAACTCTTACTCTGGCCTAATAGCTAAGGTCTTAGACTCGTATTATGGCCTACTGGTTAAGGTCTTAACTCTTACTATGGCAAATAGCTAAGGTCTTAGACTCGTACTCTGGCCTAATGATTAAGGTCTTAACTCTTACTCTGGCCTACTGGTTAAGGTCTTAACTCTTACTCTGGTCTAATAGCTAAGGTCTCAACTCTTACTCTGGCCTAATAGCTAAGGTCTTAGACTCGTACTCTGGCCTAATGGTTAAGGTCTTATCTCTTACTCTGGCCTAATAGCTAAGGTCTTAACTCTTACTCTGGCCTAATAGCTAACGTCTTAGACTCGTACTATGGCCTACAGGTTAAGGTCTTAACTTTTACTCTGGCCTACTGGTTAAGGTCTTAACTCTTACTCTGGCCTAATAGCTACGGTCTTAGACTCGTACTCTGGCCTACTGGTTAAGGTCTTAACTCTTACTCTGGCCTAATAGCTAAGGTCTTAACTCTTACTCTGGATTAATAGCTAAGGTCTTAGACTCGTACTCTGGCCTAATGGTTAAGGTCTTAACTCTTACTCTGGCCTAATAGCTAAGGTCTTAGACTCGTACTCTGGCCTAATAGCTAAGGTCTTAGACTCGTACTCTGGCCTAATAGCTAAGGTCTTAGACTCATACTCTGGCCTACTGGTTAATGTCTTAACTGTTACTCTGGACCACTGGTTAAGGTCTTAACTCCTACTCTGGCCTAATAGCTAAGGTCTTAGACTCGTACTCTGGCCTAATGGTTAAGGTCTTAACTCTTACTCTGGCCTACTGGTAAGGTCTTATCTCTTACTCTTGCCTACTGGTTAAGGTCTTTACTCTTACTCTGGCCTAAATGCTAAGGTATTAAATCTTACTCTGGCCTAATAGCTAAGGTCTTAACTCTTACTCTGGCCTAATAGCTATGGTTTTAGACTCGTACTCTGGCCTAATGGTTAAGGTCTTAACTCTTACTCTGGCCTAATAGCTAAGGTCTTAACTCTTACTCTGGCCTAATAGCTAAGGTCTTAGACTCGTACTCTGGCCTAATGGTTAAGGTCTTAACTCTTACTCTGGCCTAATAGCTAAGGTCTTAGTCTCGTACTCTGGCCTAACCGTTAAGGTCTTAACTCTTACTCTGGCCTAATAGCTAAGGACTTAGACTCATACTCTGGCCTACTGGTTAAGGTCTTAACTCTTACTCTGGCCTAATAGCTAAGGTCTTAGACTCGTACTCTGGCCTAATGGTTAAGGTCTTAACTATTACTCTGGCCTAATAGCTAAGGTCTTAGACTCGTACTATAGCCTACAGGTTAAGGTCTTAACTCTTACTCTGGCCTAATAGCTAAGGTCTTAACTCTTACTCTGGCCTAATAGGTATGGTCTTAGACTCGTACTCTGGCCTAATGGTTAAGGTCTTAACTCTTACTCTGGCCTAATAGCTAAGGTCTTAACTCTTACTGTGGCCTAATAGCTAAGGGCTTAGACTCGTACTCTGGCCTACTGGTTAAGGTCTTAACTCTTACTCTGGCCTAATAGCTAAGGTCTTAGACTCGGACTCTGGCCTACTGGTTAAGGTCTTAACTCTTACTCTGGCCTAATGGTTAAGGTCTTAACTCTTACTCTGGCCTAATAGCTAAGGTCTTAACTCTTACTGTGGCCTAATAGCTAAGGTCTTAGACTCGTACTCTGGCCTACTGGTTAAGGTCTTAACTCTTACTCTGGCCTAATAGCTAAGGTCTTAGACTCGGACTCTGGCCTACTGGTTAAGGTCTTAACTCTTACTCTGGCCTAATAGCTAAGGTCTTAGACTCATACTCTGGCCTACTGGTTAAGGTCTTAACTCTTACTCTGGCCTAATAGCTAAGGTCTTAACTCTTACTCTGGCCTAATAGCTAAGGTCTTAGACCCGTACTCTGGCCTAATGGTTAAGGTCTTAACTCTTACTCTGGCCTACTGGTTAAGGTCTTAACTCTTACTCTGGCCTAATAGCTAAGGGGTTAACTATTACTCTGGCCTAATAGCTAAGGTCTTAAATCTTACTCTGGCCTAATAGCTAAGGTCTTAGACTCGTACTCTGGCCTAATGGTTAAGGTCTTAACTCTTACTCTGGCCTAATAGCTAAGGTCTTAACTCTTACTCTGGCCTAATAGCTAAGGTCTTAGACTCGTACTCTGGCCTAATGGTTAAGGTCTTAACTCTTACTCTGGCCTAATAGCTAAGGTCGTAACTCTTACTCTGGCCTAATAGCTAAGGTCTTAGACTCGTACTCTGGCCTAATGGTTAAGGTCTTAACTCTTACTCTGGCCTAATAGCTAAGGTCTTAGACTCGTACTATGGCCTACAGGTTAAGGTCTTAACTCTTACTCTGGCCTAATAGCTAAGGTCTTCACTCTTACTCTGGCCTAATAGCTAAGGTCTTAGACTCGTACTCTGGCCTAATGGTTAAGGTCTTAACTCTTACTCTGGCCTACTGGTTAAGGTCTTAACTCTTACTCTGGCCTAATAGCTAAGGTCTTAGACTCGTACTCTGGCCTAATGGTTAAGGTCTTAACTCTTACTCTGGCCTAATAGCTAAGGTCTTAGACTCGTACTCTGGCCTAATGGTTAAGGTCTTATCTCTTACTCTGGCCTAATGGTTAAGGTCTTAACTCTTACTCTGGCCTAATAGCTAAGGTCTTAGACTCGTACTATGGCCTACAGGTTAAGGTCTTAACTTTTACTCTGGCCTACTGGTTAAGGTCTTAACTCTTACTCTGGCCTAATAGCTACGGTCTTAGACTCGTACTCTGGCCTACTGGTTAAGGTCTTAACTCTTACTCTGGCCAATAGCTAAGGTCTTCACTCTTACTCTGGCTTAATAGCTAAGGTCTTAGACTCGTACTCTGGCCTAATGGTTAAGGTCTTAACTCTTACTCTGGCCTAATAGCTAAGGTCTTAGACTCATACTCTGGCCTAATAGCTAAGGTCTTAGACTCGTACTCTGGCCTAATAGCTAAGGTCTTAGACTCGTACTCTGGCCTACTGGTTAATGTCTTAACTCTTACTCGGGCCTACTGGTTAAGGTCTTAACTCTTACTCTGGCCTAATAGCTAAGGTCTTAGACTCGTACTCTGGCCTAATGGTTAAGGTCTTAACTCTTACTCTGGCCTACTGGTTAAGGTCTTATCTCTTACTCTTGCCTACTGGTTAAGGTCTTTACTCTTACTCTGGCCTAAATGCTAAGGTATTAAATCTTACTCTGGCCTAATAGCTAAGGTCTTAACTCTTACTCTGGCCTAATAGCTATGGTCTTAGACTCGTACTCTGGCCTAATGGTTAAGGTCTTAACTCTTACTCTGGCCTAATAGCTAAGGTCTTAACTCTTACTCTGGCCTAATAGCTAAGGTCTTAGACTCGTACTCTGGCCTAATGGTTAAGGTCTTAACTCTTACTCTGGCCTAATAGCTAAGGTCTTAGTCTTGTACTCTGGCCTAATCGTTAAGGTCTTAACTCTTACTCTGGCCTACTGGTTAAGGTCTTAACTCTTACTCTGGCCAAATAGCTAAGGTCTTAGACTCGTACTCTGGCCTAATGGTTAAGGTCTTAACTCTTACTCTGGCCTAATAGCTAAGGTCTTAGACTCGTACTATGGCCTACAGGTTAAGGTCTTAACTCTTACTCTGGCCTAATAGCTAAGGTCTTAACTCTTACTCTGGCCTAATAGGTATGGTCTTAGACTCGTACTCTGGCCTAATGGTTAAGGTCTTAACTCTTGCTCTGGCCTAATAGCTAAGGTCTTAACTCTTACTGTGGCCTAATAGCTAAGGGCTTAGACTCGTTCTCTGGCCTACTGGTTAAGGTCTTAACTCTTACTCTGGCCTAATAGCTAAGGTCTTAGACTCGGACTCTGGCCTACTGGTTAAGGTCTTAACTCTTACTCTGGCCTAATGGTTAAGGTCTTAACTCTTACTCTGGCCTAATAGCTAAGGTCTTAACTCTTACTGTGGCCTAATAGCTAAGGTCTTAGACTCGTACTCTGGCCTACTGGTTAAGGTCTTAACTCTTACTCTGGCCTAATAGCTAAGGTCTTAGACTCGGACTCTGGCCTACTGGTTAAGGTCTTAACTCTTACACTGGCCTAATAGCTAAGGTCTTAGACTCATACTCTGGCCTACTGGTTAAGGTCTTAACTCTTACTGTGGCCTAATAGCTAAGGTCTTAACTCTTACTCTGGCCTAATAGCTAAGGTCTTAGACCCGTACTCTGGCCTAATGGTTAAGGTCTTAACTCTTACTCTGGCCTACTGATTAAGGTCTTAACTCTTACTCTGGCCTAATAGCTAAGGGGTTAACTATTACTCTGGCCTAATAGCTAAGGTCTTAAATCTTACTCTGGCCTAATAGCTAAGGTCTTAGACTCGTACTCTGGCCTAATGGTTAAGGTCTTAACTCTTACTCTGGCCTAATAGCTAAGGTCCTAACTCTTACTCTGGCCTAATAGCTAAGGTCTTAGACTCGTACTCTGGCCTAATGGTTAAGGTCTTAACTCTTACTCTGGCCTAATAGCTAAGGTCGTAACTCTTACTCTGGCCTAATAGCTAAGGTCTTAGACTCGTACTCTGGCCTAATAGTTAAGGTCTTCACTCTTACTCTGGCCTAATAACTAAGGTCTTAGACTCGTACTATGGCCTACAGGTTAAGGTCTTAACTCTTACTCTTGCCTAATAGCTAAGGTCTTAACTCTTACTTTGGCCTAATAGCTAAGGTCTTAGACTCGTACTCTGGCCTAATGGTTAAGGTCTTAATTCTTACTCTGGCCTACTGGTTAAGGTCTTAACTCTTACTCTGGCCTAATAGCTAAGGTCTTAGACTCGTACTCTGGCCTAATGGTTAAGGTCTTAACTCTTACTCTGGCCTAATAGCTAAGGTCTTAGACTCGTACTATGGCCTACAGGTTAAGGTCTTACATCTTACTCTGGCCTAATAGCTAAGGTCTTACTTACTCTGGCCTAAAAGCTAAGGTCTTAACTCTTACTCTGGCCTACTGGTTAAGGTATTAACTCTTATTCTGGCCTAATAGCTAAGGTCTTAGACTCGTACTCTGGCCTAATGGTTAAGGTCTTAACTCTTACTCTGGCCTACTGGTTAAGGTCTTAACTCTTACTCTGGCCTAATAGCTAAGGTCTTAACTCTTACTCTGGCCTAATAGTTAAGGTCTTAGACTCGTACTCTGGCCTACTGGTTAAGGTCTTAACTCTTACTCTGGCCTACTGGTTAAGGTCTTAACTCTTACTCTGGCCTAATAGCTAAGGTCTTAACTCTTACTCTGGCCTAATAGTTAAGGTCTTAGACTCGTACTCTGGCCTACTGGTTAAGGTCTTAACTCTTACTCTGGCCTACTGGTTAAGGTCTTAACTCTTACTCTGGCCTAATAGCTAAGGTCTTAACTCTTACTCTGGCCTAATAGCTAAGGTCTTAACTCTTACTCTGGCCTAATGGTTAAGGTCTTATCTCTTACTCTAGCCTAATAGCTAAGGTCTTAACTCTTACTATGGCCTAATAGCTAACGTCTTAGACTCGTACTATGGCCTACAGGTTAAGATCTTAACTTTTACTCTGACCTACAGGTTAAGATCTTAACTCTTACTCTGGCCTAATAGCTATGGTCTTAGACTCGTACTCTGGCCTACTGGTTAAGGTCTTAACTCTTACTCTGGCCTAATAGCTAAGGTCTTAACTCTTACTCTGGCTTAATAGCTAAGGTCTTAGACTCATACTCTGGCCTAATGGTTAAGGTCTTAACTCTTCCTCTGGCCTAATAGCTAAGGTCTTAGACTCATACTCTGGCCTAATAGCTAAGGTCTTAGACTCGTACTCTTGCCTTATAGCTAAGGTCTTAGACTCGTACTCTGGCCTACTGGTTAATGTCTTAACTCTTACTCTGGCCTACTGGTTAAGGTCTTAACTCTTACTCTGGCCTAATAGCTAAGGTCTTAGACTCGTACTCTGGCCTAATGGTTAAGGTCTTAACTCTTACTCTGGCCTACTGGTTAAGGTCTTAACTCTTACTCTGGCCTACTGCTTAAGGTCTTTACTCTGACTCTGGCCTAAATGCTAAGGTATTAAATCTTACTCTGGCCTAATAGCTAAGGTCTTAACTCTTACTCTGGCCTAATAGCTATGGTCTTAGACTCGTACTCTGGCCTAATGGTTAAGGTCTTACCTCTTACTCTGGCCTAATAGCTAAGGTCTTAACTCTTACTCTGGCCTAATAGCTAAGGTCTTAGACTCGTACTCTGGCCTAATGGTTAAGGTCTTAACTCTTACTCTGGCCTAATAGCTAAGGTCTTAGTCTCGTACTCTGGCCTAATCGTTAAGGTCTTAACTCTTACTCTGGCCTAATAGCTAAGGACTTAGACTCATACTCTGGCCTACTGGTTAAGGTCTTAACTCTTCCTCTGGCCTAATAGCTAAGGTCTTAGACTCGTACTCTGGCCTAATGGTTAAGGTCTTAACTCTTACTCTGGCCTAATAGCTAAGGTCTTAACTCTTACTCTGGCCTAATAGGTATGGTCTTAGACTCGTACTCTGGCCTAATGGTTAAGGTCTTAACTCTTACTCTGGCCTAATAGCTAAGGTCTTAACTCTTACTGTGGCCTAATAGCTAAGGTCTTAGACTCGTTCTCTGGCCTACTGGTTAAGGTCTTAACTCTTACTCTGGCCTAATAGCTAAGGTCTTAGACTCGGACTCTGGCCTACTGGTTAAGGTCTTAACTCTTACTCTGGCCTAATAGCTAAGGTCTTAACTCTTACTCCTGCCTTATAGCTAAGGTCTTAGACTCGTACTCTGGCCTAATGGTTAAGGTCTTAACTCTTACTCTGGCCTAATAGCTAAGGTCTTAACTCTTACTCTGGCCTAATAGCTAAGGTCTTAGACCCGTACTATGGCCTACAGGTTAAGGACTTAACTCTTACTCTGGCCTACTGGTTAAGGTCTTAACTCTTACTCTGGCCTAATAGCTAAGGTTTAACTCTTACTCTGGCCTAATAGCTAAGGTCTTAGACTCGTACTCTGGCCTAATGGTTAAGGTCTTAACTCTTAATCTGGCCTACTGGTTAAGGTCTTAACTCTTACTCTGGCCTAATAGCTAAGGCCTTAACTCTTACTCTGGCCTAATAGCTATGGTCTTAGACTTGTACTCTGTCCTATTGGTTAAGGTCTTAACTCTTACTCTGGCCTAATAGCTAAGGTCTTAACTCTTACTCTGGCCTAATAGCTAAGGTCTTAGACTCGTACTATGGCCTACAGGTTAAGGTCTTAACTCTTACTCTGGCCTACTGGTTAAGGTCTTAACTTTTACTCTGGCCTAATAGCTAAGGTCTCAACACTTACTCTGGCCTAATAGCTAAGGTCTAAGACTCGTTCTCTGGCCTAATGGTTAAGGTCTTAACTCTTACTCTGGCCTAATAGCTAAGGTCTTAACTCTTACTCTGGCCTAATAGCTAAGGTCTTAGACTCGTACTATGGCCTACTGGTTAAGGTCTTAACTCTTACTATGGCAAATAGCTAAGGTCTTAGACTCGTACTCTGGCCCAATGGTTAAGGTCTTAACTCTTACTCTGGCCTACTGGTTAAGGTCTTAACTCTTACTCTGGCCTAATAGCTAAGGTCTCAACTCTTACTCTGGCCTAATAGCTAAGGTCTTAGACTCGTACTGTGGCATAATGGTTACGGTCTTATCTCTTACTCTGGCCTAATGGTTAAGGTCTTAACTCTTACTCTGGCCTAATAGCTAAGGTCTTAGACTCGTACTATGGCCTACAGGTTAAGGTCTTAACTCTTACTCTGGCCTAATAGCTAAGGTCTTAACTCTTACTCTGGCCTAATAGGTATGGTCTTAGACTCGTACTCTGGCCTAATGGTTAAGGTCTTAACTCTTGCTCTGGCCTAATAGCTAAGGTCTTAACTCTTACTGTGGCCTAATAGCTAAGGGCTTAGACTCGTTCTCTGGCCTACTGGTTAAGGTCTTAACTCTTACTCTGGCCTAATAGCTAAGGTCTTAGACTCGGACTCTGGCCTACTGGTTAAGGTCTTAAATCTTACTCTGGCCTAATGGTTAAGGTCTTAACTCTTACTCTGGCCTAATAGCTAAGGTCTTAACTCTTACTGTGGCCTAATAGCTAAGGTCTTAGACTCGTACTCTGGCCTACTGGTTAAGGTCTTAACTCTTACTCTGGCCTAATAGCTAAGGTCTTAGACTCGGACTCTGGCCTACTGGTTAAGGTCTTAACTCTTACACTGGCCTAATAGCTAAGGTCTTAGACTCATACTCTGGCCTACTGGTTAAGGTCTTAACTCTTACTCTGGCCTAATAGCTAATATCTTAACTCTTACTCTGGCCTAATAGCTAAGGTCTTAGACCCGTACTCTGGCCTAATGGTTAAGGTCTTAACTCTTACTCTGGCCTACTGGTTAAGGTCTTAGCTCTTACTCTGGCCTAATAGCTAAGGGGTTAACTATTACTCTGGCCTAATAGCTAAGGTCTTAAATCTTACTCTGGCCTAATAGCTAAGGTCTTAGACTCGTACTCTGGCCTAATGGTTAAGGTCTTAACTCTTACTCTGGCCTAATAGCTAAGGTCTTAACTCTTACTCTGGCCTACTGCTTAAGGTCTTTACTCTGACTCTGGCCTAAATGCTAAGGTATTAAATCTTACTCTGGCCTAATAGCTAAGGTCTTAACTCTTACTCTGGCCTAATAGCTATGGTCTTAGACTCGTACTCTGGCCTAATGGTTAAGGTCTTACCTCTTACTCTGGCCTAATAGCTAAGGTCTTAACTCTTACTCTGGCCTAATAGCTAAGGTCTTAGACTCGTACTCTGGCCTAATGGTTAAGGTCTTAACTCTTACTCTGGCCTAATAGCTAAGGTCTTAGTCTCGTACTCTGGCCTAATCGTTAAGGTCTTAACTCTTACTCTGGCCTAATAGCTAAGGACTTAGACTCATACTCTGGCCTACTGGTTAAGGTCTTAACTCTTCCTCTGGCCTAATAGCTAAGGTCTTAGACTCGTACTCTGGCCTAATGGTTAAGGTCTTAACTCTTACTCTGGCCTAATAGCTAAGGTCTTAACTCTTACTCTGGCCTAATAGGTATGGTCTTAGACTCGTACTCTGGCCTAATGGTTAAGGTCTTAACTCTTACTCTGGCCTAATAGCTAAGGTCTTAACTCTTACTGTGGCCTAATAGCTAAGGTCTTAGACTCGTTCTCTGGCCTACTGGTTAAGGTCTTAACTCTTACTCTGGCCTAATAGCTAAGGTCTTAGACTCGGACTCTGGCCTACTGGTTAAGGTCTTAACTCTTACTCTGGCCTAATAGCTAAGGTCTTAACTCTTACTCTTGCCTTATAGCTAAGGTCTTAGACTCGTACTCTGGCCTAATGGTTAAGGTCTTAACTCTTACTCTGGCCTAATAGCTAAGGTCTTAACTCTTACTCTGGCCTAATAGCTAAGGTCTTAGACTCGTACTATGGCCTACAGGTAAAGGACTTAACTCTTACTCTGGCCTACTGGTTAAGGTCTTAACTCTTACTCTGGCCTAATAGCTAAGGTTTAACTCTTACTCTGGCCTAATAGCTAAGGTCTTAGACTCGTACTCTGGCCTAATGGTTAAGGTCTTAACTCTTAATCTGGCCTACTGGTTAAGGTCTTAACTCTTACTCTGGCCTAATAGCTAAGGTCTTAGACTCGTACTCTGGCCTAATGGTTAAGGTCTTAACTCTTACTCTGGCCTAATAGCTAAGGTCTTAACTCTTACTCTGGCCAAATAGCTATGGTCTTAGACTTGTACTCTGGCCTATTGGTTAAGGTCTTAACTCTTACTCTGGCCTAATAGCTAAGGTCTTAACTCTTACTCTGGCCTAATAGCTAAGGTCTTAGACTCGTACTATGGCCTACAGGTTAAGGTCTTAACTCTTACTCTGGCCTACTGGTTAAGGTCTTAACTTTTACTCTGGCCTAATAGCTAAGGTCTCAACACTTACTCTGGCCTAATAGCTAAGGTCTAAGACTCGTTCTCTGGCCTAATGGTTAAGGTCTTAACTCTTACTCTGGCCTAATAGCTAAGGTCTTAACTCTTACTCTGGCCTAATAGCTAAGGTCTTAGACTCGTACTATGGCCTACTGGTTAAGGTCTTAACTCTTACTATGGCAAATAGCTAAGGTCTTAGACTCGTACTCTGGCCCAATGGTTAAGGTCTTAACTCTTACTCTGGCCTACTGGTTAAGGTCTTAACTCTTACTCTGGCCTAATAGCTAAGGTCTCAACTCTTACTCTGGCCTAATAGCTAAGGTCTTAGACTCGTACTGTGGCCTAATGTTTAAGGTCTTAACTCTTACTCTGGCCTAATAGCTAAGGTCTTAGACTCGTACTATGGCCTACAGGTTAAGGTCTTAACTGTTACTCTGGCCTAATAGCTAAGGTCTTAACTCTTACTCTGGCCTAATAGGTATGGTCTTAGACTCGTACTCTGGCCTAATGGTTAAGGTCTTAACTCTTGCTCTGGCCTAATAGCTAAGGTATTAACTCTTACTGTGGCCTAATAGCTAAGGGCTTAGACTCGTTCTCTGGCCTACTGGTTAAGGTCTTAACTCTTACTCTGGCCTAATAGCTAAGGTCTTAGACTCGGACTCTGGCCTACTGGTTAAGGTCTTAACTCTTACTCTGGCCTAATGGTTAAGGTCTTAACTCTTACTCTGGCCTAATAGCTAAGGTCTTAACTCTTACTGTGGCCTAATAGCTAAGGTCTTAGACTCGTACTCTGGCCTACTGGTTAAGGTCTTAACTCTTACTCTGGCCTAATAGCTAAGGTCTTAGACTCGGACTCTGGCCTACTGGTTAAGGTCTTAACTCTTACACTGGCCTAATAGCTAAGGTCTTAGACTCATACTCTGGCCTACTGGTTAAGGTCTTAACTCTTACTCTGGCCTAATAGCTAAGGTCTTAACTCTTACTCTGGCCTAATAGCTAAGGTCTTAGACCCGTACTCTGGCCTAATGGTTAAGGTCTTAACTCTTACTCTGGCCTACTGGTTAAGGTCTTAACTCTTACTCTGGCCTAATAGCTAAGGGGTTAACTATTACTCTGGCCTAATAGCTAAGGTCTTAAATCTTACTCTGGCCTAATAGCTAAGGTCTTAGACTCGTACTCTGGCCTAATGGTTAAGGTCTTAACTCTTACTCTGGCCTAATAGCTAAGGTCTTAACATCTTACTCTGGCCTAATAGCTAAGGTCTTAGACTCGTACTCTGGCCTAATGGTTAAGGTCTTAACTCTTACTCTGGCCTAATAGCTAAGGTTGTAACTCTTACTCTGGCCTAATAGCTAAGGTCTTAGACTCGTACTCTGGCCTAATGGTTAAGGTCTTCACTCTTACTCTGGCCTAATAGCTAAGGTCTTAGACTCGTACTATGGCCTACAGGTTAAGGTCTTAACTCTTACTCTGGCCTAATAGCTAAGGTCTTAACTCTTACTCTGGCCTAATAGCTAAGGTCTTAGACTTGTACTCTGGCCTAATGGTTAAGGTCTTAACTCTTACTCTGGCCTACTGGTTAAGGTCTTAACTCTTACTCTGGCCTAATAGCTAAGGTCTTAGACTCGTACTCTGGCCTAATGGTTAAGGTCTTAACTCTTACTCTGGCCTAATAGCTAAGGTCTTAGACTCGTACTATGGCCTACAGGTTAAGGTCTTACATCTTACTCTGGCCTAATAGCTAAGGTCTTACTTACTCTGGCCTAAAAGCTAAGGTCTTAACTCTTACTCTGGCCTACTGGTTAAGGTATTAACTCTTATTCTGGCCTAATAGCTAAGGTCTTAGACTCGTACTCTGGCCTAATGGTTAAGGTCTTAACTCTTACTCTGGCCTACTGGTTAAGGTCTTAACTCTTACTCTGGCCTAATAGCTAAGGTCTTAACTCTTACTCTGGCCTAATAGCTAAGGTCTTAACTCTTACTCTGGCCTAAAAGCTAAGGTCTTAACTCTTACTCTGGCCTACTGGTTAAGGTATTAACTCTTATTCTGGCCTAATAGCTAAGGTCTTAGACTCGTACTCTGGCCTACTGGTTAAGGTCTTAACTCTTACTCTGGCCTACTGGTTAAGGTCTTAACTCTTACTCTGGCCTAATAGCTAAGGTCTTAACTCTTACTCTGGCCTAATAGCTAAGGTCTTAACTCTTACTCTGGCCTACTGGTTAAGGTCTTAACTCTTACTCTGGCCTACTGGTTAAGGTCTTAACTCTTACTATGGCAAATAGCTAAGGTCTTAGACTCGTACTCTGGCCTAATGGTTAAGGTCTTAACTCTTACTCTGGCCTACTGGTTAAGGTCTTAACTCTTACTCTGGCCTAATATCTAAGGTCTCAACTCTTACTCTGGCCTAATAGCTAAGGTCTTAGACTCGTACTCTGGCCTAATGGTTAAGGTCTTATCTCTTACTCTAGCCTAATAGCTAAGGTCTTAACTCTTACTCTGGCCTAATAGCTAACGTCTTAGACTCGTACTATGGCCTACAGGTTAAGATCTTAACTTTTACTCTGGCCTACAGGTTAAGGTCTTAACTCTTACTCTGGCCTAATAGCTATGGTCTTAGACTCGTACTCTGGCCTACTGGTTAAGGTCTTAACTCTTACTCTGGCCTAATAGCTAAGGTCTTAACTCTTACTCTAGCTTAATAGCTAAAGTCTTAGACTCGTACTCTGGCCTAATGGTTAAGGTCTTAACTCTTACTCTGGCCTAATAGCTAAGGTCTTAGACTCATACTCTGGCCTAATAGCTAAGGTCTTAGACTCGTACTCTGGCCTAATAGCTAAGGTCTTAGACTCGTACTCTGGCCTACTGGTTAATGTCTTAACTCTTACTCTGGCCTACTGGTTAAGGTCTTAACTCTTACTCTGGCCTAATAGCTAAGGTCTTAGACTCGTACTCTGGCCTAATGGTTAAGGTCTTAACTCTTACTCTGGCCTACTGGTTAAGGTCCTAACTCTTACTCTGGCCTACTGCTTAAGGTCTTTACTCTGACTCTGGCCTAAATGCTAAGGTATTAAATCTTACTCTGGCCTAATAGCTAAGGTCTTAACTCTTACTCTGGCCTAATAGCTATGGTCTTAGACTCGTACTCTGGCCTAATGGTTAAGGTCTTACCTCTTACTCTGGCCTAATAGCTAAGGTCTTAACTCTTACTCTGGCCTAATAGCTAAGGTCTTAGACTCGTACTCTGGCCTAATGGTTAAGGTCTTAACTCTTGCTCTGGCCTAATAGCTAAGGTCTTAGTCTCGTACTCTGGCCTAATCGTTAAGGTCTTAACTCTTACTCTGGCCTAATAGCTAAGGACTTAGACTCATACTCTGGCCTACTGGTTAAGGTCTTAACTCTTCCTCTGGCCTAATAGCTAAGGTCTTAGACTCGTACTCTGGCCTAATGGTTAAGGTCTTAACTCTTACTCTGGCCTAATAGCTAAGGTCTTAACTCTTACTCTGGCCTAATAGGTATGGTCTTAGACTTGTACTCTGGCCTAATGGTTAAGGTCTTAACTCTTACTCTGGCCTAATAGCTAAGGTCTTAACTCTTACTGTGGCCTAATAGCTAAGGTCTTAGACTCGTTCTCTGGCCTACTGGTTAAGGTCTTAACTCTTACTCTGGCCTAATAGCTAAGGTCTTAGACTCGGACTCTGGCCTACTGGTTAAGGTCTTAACTCTTACTCTGGCCTAATAGCTAAGGTCTTAACTCTTACTCTTGCCTTATAGCTAAGGTCTTAGACTCGTACTCTGGCCTAATGGTTAAGGTCTTAACACTTACTCTGGCCTAATAGCTAAGGTCTTAACTCTTACTCTGGCCTAATAGCTAAGGTCTTAGACTCGTACTATGGCCTACAGGTTAAGGACTTAACTCTTACTCTGGCCTACTGGTTAAGGTCTTAACTCTTACTCTGGCCTAATAGCTAAGGTTTAACTTTTACTCTGGCCTAATAGCTAAGGTCTTAGACTCGTACTCTGGCCTAATGTTTAAGGTCTTAACTCTTAATCTGGCCTACTGGTTAAGGTCTTAACTCTTACTCTGGCCTAATAGCTAAGGTCTTAGACTCGTACTCTGGCCTAATGGTTAAGGTCTTAACTCTTACTCTGGCCTAATAGCTAAGGTCTTAACTCTTACTCTGGCATAATAGCTATGGTCTTAGACTTGTACTCTGGCCTATTGGTTAAGGTCTTAACTCTTACTCTGGCCTAATAGCTAAGGTCTTAGACTCGTACTATGGCCTACAGGTTAAGGTCTTAACTCTTACTCTGGCCTACTGGTTAAGGTCTTAACTTTTACTCTGGCCTAATAGCTAAGGTCTCAACACGTACTCTGGCCTAATAGCTAAGGTCTAAGACTCGTTCTCTGGCCTAATGGTTAAGGTCTTAACTCTTACTCTGGCCTAATAGCTAAGGTCTTAACTCTTACTCTGGCCTAATAGCTAAGGTCTTAGACTCGTACTATGGCCTACTGGTTAAGGTCTTAACTCTTACTATGGCAAATAGCTAAGGTCTTAGACTCGTACTCTGGCCCAATGGTTAAGGTCTTAACTCTTACTCTGGCCTACTGGTTAAGGTCTTAACTCTTACTCTGGCCTAATAGCTAAGGTCTCAACTCTTACTCTGGCCTAATAGCTAAGGTCTTAGACTCGTACTGTGGCCTAATGGTTAAGGTCTTATCTCTTACTCTGGCCTAATGGTTAAGGTCTTAACTCTTACTCTGGCCTAATAGCTAAGGTCTTAGACTCGTACTATGGCCTACAGGTTAAGGTCTTAACTCTTACTCTGGCCTAATAGCTAAGGTCTTAACTCTTACTCTGGCCTAATAGGTATGGTCTTAGACTCGTACTCTGGCCTAATGGTTATGGTCTTAACTCTTGCTCTGGCCTAATAGCTAAGGTCTTAACTCTTACTGTGGCCTAATAGCTAAGGGCTTAGACTCGTTCTCTGGCCTACTGGTTAAGGTCTTAACTCTTACTCTGGCCTAATAGCTAAGGTCTTAGACTCGGACTCTGGCCTACTGGTTAAGGTCATAACTCTTACTCTGGCCTAATGGTTAAGGTCTTAACTCTTACTCTGGCCTAATAGCTAAGGTCTTAACTCTTACTGTGGCCTAATAGCTAAGGTCTTAGACTCGTACTCTGGCCTACTGGTTAAGGTCTTAACTCTTACTCTGGCCTAATAGCTAAGGTCTTAGACTCGGACTCTGGCCTACTGGTTAAGGTCTTAACTCTTACACTGGCCTAATAGCTAAGGTCTTAGACTCATACTCTGGCCTACTGGTTAAGGTCTTAACTCTTACTCTGGCCTAATAGCTAAGGTCTTAGACCCGTACTCTGGCCTAATGGTTAAGGTCTTAACTCTTACTCTGGCCTACTGGTTAAGGTCTTAACTCTTACTCTGGCCTAATAGCTAAGGGGTTAACTATTACTCTGGCCTAATAGCTAAGGTCTTAAATCTTACTCTGGCCTAATAGCTAAGGTCTTAGACTCGTACTCTGGACTAATGGTTAAGGTCTTAACTCTTACTCTGGCCTAATAGCTAAGGTCTTAACTCTTACTCTGGCCTACTGCTTAAGGTCTTTACTCTGACTCTGGCCTAAATGCTAAGGTATTAAATCTTACTCTGGCCTAATAGCTAAGGTCTTAACTCTTACTCTGGCCTAATAGCTATGGTCTTAGACTCGTACTCTGGCCTAATGGTTAAGGTCTTACCTCTTACTCTGGCCTAATAGCTAAGGTCTTAACTCTTACTCTGGCCTAATAGCTAAGGTCTTAGTCTCGTACTCTGGCCTAATCGTTAAGGTCTTAACTCTTACTCTGGCCTAATAGCTAAGGACTTAGACTCATACTCTGGCCTACTGGTTAAGGTCTTAACTCTTCCTCTGGCCTAATAGCTAAGGTCTTAGACTCGTACTCTGGCCTAATGGTTAAGGTCTTAACTCTTACTCTGGCCTAATAGCTAAGGTCTTAACTCTTACTCTGGCCTAATAGGTATGGTCTTAGACTCGTACTCTGGCCTAACGGTTAAGGTCTTAACTCTTACTCTGGCCTAATAGCTAAGGTCTTAACTCTTACTGTGGCCTAATAGCTAAGGTCTTAGACTCGTTCTCTGGCCTACTGGTTAAGGTCTTAACTCTTACTCTGGCCTAATAGCTAAGGTCTTAGACTCGGACTCTGGCCTACTGGTTAAGGTCTTAACTCTTACTCTGGCCTAATAGCTAAGGTCTTAACTCTTACTCTTGCCTTATAGCTAAGGTCTTAGACTCGTACTCTGGCCTAATGGTTAAGGTCTTAACTCTTACTCTGGCCTAATAGCTAAGGTCTTAACTCTTACTCTGGCCTAATAGCTAAGGTCTTAGACTCGTACTATGGCCTACAGGTTAAGGACTTAACTCTTACTCTGGCCTACTGGTTAAGGTCTTAACTCTTACTCTGGCCTAATAGCTAAGGTTTAACTCTTACTCTGGCCTAATAGCTAAGGTCTTAGACTCGTACTCTGGCCTAATGGTTAAGGTCTTAACTCTTAATCTGGCCTACTGGTTAAGGTCTTAACTCTTACTCTGGCCTAATAGCTAAGGTCTTAGACTCGTACTCTGGCCTAATGGTTAAGGTCTTAACTCTTACTCTGGCCTAATAGCTAAGGTCTTAACTCTTACTCTGGCCTAATAGCTATGGTCTTAGACTTGTACTCTGGCCTATTGGTTAAGGTCTTAACTCTTACTCTGGCCTAATAGCTAAGGTCTTAACTCTTACTCTGGCCTAATAGCTAAGGTCTTAGACTCGTACTATGGCCTACAGGTTAAGGTCTTAACTCTTACTCTGGCCTACTGGTTAAGGTCTTAACTCTTACTCTGGCCTAATAGCTAAGGTCTCAACCCTTACTCTGGCCTAATAGCTAAGGTCTTAGACTCGTACTGTGGCCTAATGGTTAAGGTCTTATCTCTTACTCTGGCCTAATGGTTAAGGTCTTAACTCTTACTCTGGCCTAATAGCTAAGGTCTTAGACTCGTACTATGGCCTACAGGTTAAGGTCTTAACTCTTACTCTGGCCTAATAGCTAAGGTCTTAACTCTTACTCTGGCCTAATAGGTATGGTCTTAGACTCGTACTCTGGCATAATGGTTAAGGTCTTAACTCTTGCTCTGGCCTAATAGCTAAGGTCTTAACTCTTACTGTGGCCTAATAGCTAAGGGCTTAGACTCGTTCTCTGGCCTACTGGTTAAGGTCTTAACTCTTACTCTGGCCTAATAGCTAAGGTCTTAGACTCGGACTCTGGCCTACTGGTTAAGGTCATAACTCTTACTCTGGCCTAATGGTTAAGGTCTTAACTCTTACTCTGGCCTAATAGCTAAGGTCTTAACTCTTACTGTGGCCTAATAGCTAAGGTCTTAGACTCGTACTCTGGCCTACTGGTTAAGGTCTTAACTCTTACTCTGGCCTAATAGCTAAGGTCTTAGACTCGGACTCTGGCCTACTGGTTAAGGTCTTAACTCTTACACTGGCCTAATAGCTAAGGTCTTAGACTCATACTCTGGCCTACTGGTTAAGGTCTTAACTCTTACTCTGGCCTAATAGCTAAGGTCTTAGACCCGTACTCTGGCCTAATGGTTAAGGTCTTAACTCTTACTCTGGCCTACTGGTTAAGGTCTTAACTCTTACTCTGGCCTAATAGCTAAGGGGTTAACTATTACTCTGGCCTAATAGCTAAGGTCTTAAATCTTACTCTGGCCTAATAGCTAAGGTCTTAGACTCGTACTCTGGACTAATGGTTAAGGTCTTAACTCTTACTCTGGCCTAATAGCTAAGGTCTTAACTCTTACTCTGGCCTACTGCTTAAGGTCTTTACTCTGACTCTGGCCTAAATGCTAAGGTATTAAATCTTACTCTGGCCTAATAGCTAAGGTCTTAACTCTTACTCTGGCCTAATAGCTATGGTCTTAGACTCGTACTCTGGCCTAATGGTTAAGGTCTTACCTCTTACTCTGGCCTAATAGCTAAGGTCTTAACTCTTACTCTGGCCTAATAGCTAAGGTCTTAGTCTCGTACTCTGGCCTAATCGTTAAGGTCTTAACTCTTACTCTGGCCTAATAGCTAAGGACTTAGACTCATACTCTGGCCTACTGGTTAAGGTCTTAACTCTTCCTCTGGCCTAATAGCTAAGGTCTTAGACTTGTACTCTGGCCTACTGGTTAAGGTCTTAACTCTTACTCTGGCCTAATAGCTAAGGTCTTAACTCTTACTCTGGCCTAATAGGTATGGTCTTAGACTCGTACTCTGGCCTAACGGTTAAGGTCTTAACTCTTTCTCTGGCCTAATAGCTAAGGTCTTAGAATCGAACTCTGGCCTAATATCTAAGGTCTTAGACTCGTACTCTGGCCTACTGGTTAAGGTCTTAACTCTTACTCTGGCCTAATAGCTAAGGTCTTAGACTCGTACTCTGGCCTAATGGTTAAGGTCTTAACTCTTACTCTGGCCTAATAGCTAAGGTCCTAGACTCGTACACTGGCCTAATGGTTAAGGTCTTAACTCTTACTCTGGCCTAATAGCTAAGGTCTTAACTCTTACTCTGGCCTAATAGCTAAGGTCTTAAACTCGTACTCTGGCCTAATGGTTAAGGTCTTAACTCTTACTCTGGCCTAATAGCTAAGGTCTTAACTCTTACTCTGGCCTAATAGCTAAGGTCTTAGACTCGTACTCTGGCCTCCTGGTTAAGGTCTTAACTCTTACTCTGGCCTACTGGTTCAGGTCTTAACTCTTACTCTGGCCTAATAGCTAAAGTCTTAGACTCGTACTCTGGCCTAATGGTTAAGGTCTTAACTCTTACTCTGGCCTAATACCTAAGGTCTTAGACTCGTACTATGGCCTACAGGTTAAGGTCTTAACTCTTACTCTGGCCTAATAGCTAAGGTCTTAACTCTTAATCTGGCCTTATAGCTAAGGTCTTAGACTCGTACTCTGGCCTAATGGTTAAGGTCTTAACTCTTACTCTGTCCTACTGGTTAAGGTCTTAACTCTTACTCTGGCCTAAAAGCTAAGGTCTTAGACACGTACTCCGGCCTAATGGTTAAGGTCTTAACTCTTACTCTGGCCTAATAGCTAAGGTCTTAGACTCGTACTCTGGCCTACTGGTTATGGTCTTAACTCTTACTCTGGCCTACTGGTTAAGGTCTTAACTCTTACTCTGGCCTAATATCTAAGGTCTTAACTCTTACTCTGGTCTAATAGCTAAGGTCTTAACTCTTACTCTGGCCTAATAGCTAAGGTCTTAGACTCGTACTCTGGCCTCCTGGTTAAGGTCTTATCTCTTACTCTGGCCTACTGGTTAAGGTCTTAACTCTTACTCTGGCCTAATAACTAAAGTCTTAGACTCGTACTCTGGCCTAATGGTTAAGGTCTTAACTCTTACTCTGGCCTAATAGCTAAGGTCTTAGACTCGTACTATGGCCTACAGGTTAAGGTCTTAACTCTTACTCTGGCCTAATAGCTAAGGTCTTAACTCTTACTCCGGCCTAATAACTAAGGTCTTAGACTCGTACTCTGGCCTAATGGTTAGGTCTTAACTCTTACTCTGGCCTACTGGTTAAGGTCTTAACTCTTACTCTGGCCTAATAGCTAAGGTCTTAGACACATACTCTGGCCTAATGGTTAAGGTCTTAACTCTTACTCTGGCCCAATAGCTAAGGTGTTAGACTCGTACTCTGGCCTACTGGTTAAGGTCTTAACTCTTACTCTGGCCTACTGGTTAAGGTCTTAACTCTTACTCTGGCCTAATATCTAAGGTCTTAACTCTTACTCTGGTCTAATAGCTAAGGTCTTAACTCTTACTCTGGCCTAATAGCTAAGGTCTTAGACTCGTACTCTGGCCTACTGGTTAAGGTCTTAACTCTTACTCTGGCCTAATAGCTAAGGTCTTAGACTCGTACTCTGGCCTAATGGTTAATGTCTTAACTCTTACTCTGGCCTAATAGCTAAGGTCTTAGACTCGTACTCTGGCCTAATAGCTAAGGTCTTAGACTCGTACTATGGCGTACAGGTTAAGGTCTTAACTCTTACTCTGGCCTACTGGTTAAGGTCTTAACTCTTACTCTGGCCTAATAGTTAAGGCCTTAGACTCGTACTATGGCCTACTGGTTAAGGTCTTAACTCTTACTCTGGCCTAATAGCTAAGGTCTTAACTCTTACTCTGGCCTAATAGCTAAGGTCTTAGACTCGTACTCTGGCCTAATGGTTAAGGTCTTAACTCTTACTCTGGCCTAATAGCTACGGTCTTAACTCTTACTCTGGCCTAATAGCTAAGGTCTTAGACTCGTACTCTGGCCTACAGGTTAAGGTCTTAACTCTTACTCTGGCCTAATAGCTAAGGTCTTAGACTCGTACTCTGGCCTAATGGTTAAGGTCTTAACTCTTACTCTGGCCTAATAGCTAACGTCTTAACTCTTACTCTGGCCTACTGGTTAAGGTCTTAACTCTTACTCTGGCCTAATAGCTAAGGTCTTAGACTCGTACTCTAGCATAATGGTTAAGGTGTTAAGTCTTACTCTGGCCTACTGGTTAAGGTCTTAACTCTTACTCTGGCCTAATAGCTAAGGTCTTAACTCTTACTCTGGCCTACTGGTTAAGGTCTTAACTCTTACTCTGGCCTAATAGCTAAGGTCTTAGACTCGTACTCTGGCCTAATGGTTAAGGTCTTAACTCTTACTCTGGCCTAATAGCTAAGGTCTTAGACTCGTACTCTGGCCTAATAGCTAAGGTCTTAGACTCGTACTCTGGCCTAATAGCTAAGGTCTTAGACTCGTACTCTGGCCTACTGGTTAAGGTCTTAACTCTTGCTCTGGCCTAATAGCTAAGGTCTTAGAATCGAACTCTGGCCTAATATCTAAGGTCTTAGACTCGTACTCTGGCCTACTGGTAAGGTCTTAACTCTTACTCTGGCCTAATAGCTAAGGTCTTAGACTCGTACTCTGGCCTAATCGTTAAGGTCTTAACTCTTACTCTGGCCTAATAGCTAAGGTCCTAGACTCGTACACTGGCCTAATGGTTAAGGTCTTAACTCTTACTCTGGCCTAATAGCTAAGGTCTTAACTCTTACTCTGGCCTAATAGCTAAGGTCTTAGACTCGTACTCTGGCCTAATGGTTAAGGTCTTAACTCTTACTCTGGCCTAATAGCTAAGGTCTTAACTCTTACTCTGGCCTAATAGCTATGGTCTTAGACTTGTACTCTGGCCTATTGGTTAAGGTCTTAACTCTTACTCTGGCCTAATAGCTAAGGTCTTAACTCTTACTCTGGCCTAATAGCTAAGGTCTTAGACTCGTACTATGGCCTACAGGTTAAGGTCTTAACTCTTACTCTGGCCTACTGGTTAAGGTCTTAACTTTTACTCTGGCCTAATAGCTAAGGTCTCAACACTTACTCTGGCCTAATAGCTAAGGTCTAAGACTCGTTCTCTGGCCTAATGGTTAAGGTCTTAACTCTTACTCTGGCCTAATAGCTAAGGTCTTAACTCTTACTCTGGCCTAATAGCTAAGGTCTTAGACTCGTACTATGGCCTACTGGTTAAGGTATTAACTCTTACTATGGCAAATAGCTAAGGTCTTAGACTCGTACTCTGGCCCAATGGTTAAGGTCTTAACTCTTACTCTGGCCTACTGGTTAAGGTCTTAACTCTTACTCTGGCCTAATAGCTAAGGTCTCAACCCTTACTCTGGCCTAATAGCTAAGGTCTTAGACTCGTACTGTGGCCTAATGGTTAAGGTCTTATCTCTTACTCTGGCCTAATGGTTAAGGTCTTAACTCTTACTCTGGCCTAATAGCTAAGGTCTTAGACTCGTACTATGGCCTACAGGTTAAGGTCTTAACTCTTACTCTGGCCTAATAGCTAAGGTCTTAACTCTTACTCTGGCCTAATAGGTATGGTCTTAGACTCGTACTCTGGCATAATGGTTAAGGTCTTAACTCTTGCTCTGGCCTAATAGCTAAGGTCTTAACTCTTACTGTGGCCTAAAAGCTAAGGGCTTAGACTCGTTCTCTGGCCTACTGGTTAAGGTCTTAACTCTTACTCTGGCCTAATAGCTAAGGTCTTAGACTCGGACTCTGGCCTACTGGTTAAGGTCATAACTCTTACTCTGGCCTAATGGTTAAGGTCTTAACTCTTACTCTGGCCTAATAGCTAAGGTCTTAACTCTTACTGTGGCCTAATAGCTAAGGTCTTAGACTCGTACTCTGGCCTACTGGTTAAGGTCTTAACTCTTACTCTGGCCTAATAGCTAAGGTCTTAGACTCGGACTCTGGCCTACTGGTTAAGGTCTTAACTCTTACACTGGCCTAATAGCTAAGGTCTTAGACTCATACTCTGGCCTACTGGTTAAGGTCTTAACTCTTACTCTGGCCTAATAGCTAAGGTCTTAGACCCGTACTCTGGCCTAATGGTTAAGGTCTTAACTCTTACTCTGGCCTACTGGTTAAGGTCTTAACTCTTACTCTGGCCTAATAGCTAAGGGGTTAACTATTACTCTGGCCTAATAGCTAAGGTCTTAAATCTTACTCTGGCCTAATAGCTAAGGTCTTAGACTCGTACTCTGGACTAATGGTTAAGGTCTTAACTCTTACTCTGGCCTAATAGCTAAGGTCTTAACTCTTACTCTGGCCTACTGCTTAAGGTCTTTACTCTGACTCTGGCCTAAATGCTAAGGTATTAAATCTTACTCTGGCCTAATAGCTAAGGTCTTAACTCTTACTCTGGCCTAATAGCTATGGTCTTAGACTCGTACTCTGGCCTAATGGTTAAGGTCTTACCTCTTACTCTGGCCTAATAGCTAAGGTCTTAACTCTTACTCTGGCCTAATAGCTAAGGTCTTAGTCTCGTACTCTGGCCTAATCGTTAAGGTCTTAACTCTTACTCTGGCCTAATAGCTAAGGACTTAGACTCATACTCTGGCCTACTGGTTAAGGTCTTAACTCTTCCTCTGGCCTAATAGCTAAGGTCTTAGACTCGTACTCTGGCCTAATGGTTAAGGTCTTAACTCTTACTCTGGCCTAATAGCTAAGGTCTTAACTCTTACTCTGGCCTAATAGGTATGGTCTTAGACTTGTACTCTGGCCTAACGGTTAAGGTCTTAACTCTTACTCTGGCCTAATAGCTAAGGTCTTAACTCTTACTGTGGCCTAATAGCTAAGGTCTTAGACTCGTTCTCTGGCCTACTGGTTAAGGTCTTAACTCTTACTCTGGCCTAATAGCTAAGGTCTTAGACTCGGACTCTGGCCTACTGGTTAAGGTCTTAACTCTTACTCTGGCCTAATAGCTAAGGTCTTAACTCTTACTCTTGCCTTATAGCTAAGGTCTTAGACTCGTACTCTGGCCTAATGGTTAAGGTCTTAATTCTTACTCTGGCCTAATAGCTAAGGTCTTAGACTCGTACTCTAGCATAATGGTTAAGGTGTTAAGTCTTACTCTGGCCTACTGGTTAAGGTCTTAACTCTTACTCTGGCCTAATAGCTAAGGTCTTAACTCTTACTCTGGCCTACTGGTTAAGGTCTTAACTCTTACTCTGGCCTAATAGCTAAGGTCTTAGACTCGTACTCTGGCCTAATGGTTAAGGTCTTAACTCTTACTCTGGCCTAATAGCTAAGGTCTTAGACTCGTACTCTGGCCTAATAGCTAAGGTCTTAGACTCGTACTCTGGCCTAATAGCTAAGGTCTTAGACTCGTACTCTGGCCTACTGGTTAAGGTCTTAACTCTTGCTCTGGCCTAATAGCTAAGGTCTTAGAATCGAACTCTGGCCTAATATCTAAGGTCTTAGACTCGTACTCTGGCCTACTGGTAAGGTCTTAACTCTTACTCTGGCCTAATAGCTAAGGTCTTAGACTCGTACTCTGGCCTAATCGTTAAGGTCTTAACTCTTACTCTGGCCTAATAGCTAAGGTCCTAGACTCGTACACTGGCCTAATGGTTAAGGTCTTAACTCTTACTCTGGCCTAATAGCTAAGGTCTTAACTCTTACTCTGGCCTAATAGCTAAGGTCTTAGACTCGTACTCTGGCCTAATGGTTAAGGTCTTAACTCTTACTCTGGCCTAATAGCTAAGGTCTTAACTCTTACTCTGGCCTAATAGCTATGGTCTTAGACTTGTACTCTGGCCTATTGGTTAAGGTCTTAACTCTTACTCTGGCCTAATAGCTAAGGTCTTAACTCTTACTCTGGCCTAATAGCTAAGGTCTTAGACTCGTACTATGGCCTACAGGTTAAGGTCTTAACTCTTACTCTGGCCTACTGGTTAAGGTCTTAACTTTTACTCTGGCCTAATAGCTAAGGTCTCAACACTTACTCTGGCCTAATAGCTAAGGTCTAAGACTCGTTCTCTGGCCTAATGGTTAAGGTCTTAACTCTTACTCTGGCCTAATAGCTAAGGTCTTAACTCTTACTCTGGCCTAATAGCTAAGGTCTTAGACTCGTACTATGGCCTACTGGTTAAGGTATTAACTCTTACTATGGCAAATAGCTAAGGTCTTAGACTCGTACTCTGGCCCAATGGTTAAGGTCTTAACTCTTACTCTGGCCTACTGGTTAAGGTCTTAACTCTTACTCTGGCCTAATAGCTAAGGTCTCAACCCTTACTCTGGCCTAATAGCTAAGGTCTTAGACTCGTACTGTGGCCTAATGGTTAAGGTCTTATCTCTTACTCTGGCCTAATGGTTAAGGTCTTAACTCTTACTCTGGCCTAATAGCTAAGGTCTTAGACTCGTACTATGGCCTACAGGTTAAGGTCTTAACTCTTACTCTGGCCTAATAGCTAAGGTCTTAACTCTTACTCTGGCCTAATAGGTATGGTCTTAGACTCGTACTCTGGCATAATGGTTAAGGTCTTAACTCTTGCTCTGGCCTAATAGCTAAGGTCTTAACTCTTACTGTGGCCTAAAAGCTAAGGGCTTAGACTCGTTCTCTGGCCTACTGGTTAAGGTCTTAACTCTTACTCTGGCCTAATAGCTAAGGTCTTAGACTCGGACTCTGGCCTACTGGTTAAGGTCATAACTCTTACTCTGGCCTAATGGTTAAGGTCTTAACTCTTACTCTGGCCTAATAGCTAAGGTCTTAACTCTTACTGTGGCCTAATAGCTAAGGTCTTAGACTCGTACTCTGGCCTACTGGTTAAGGTCTTAACTCTTACTCTGGCCTAATAGCTAAGGTCTTAGACTCGGACTCTGGCCTACTGGTTAAGGTCTTAACTCTTACACTGGCCTAATAGCTAAGGTCTTAGACTCATACTCTGGCCTACTGGTTAAGGTCTTAACTCTTACTCTGGCCTAATAGCTAAGGTCTTAGACCCGTACTCTGGCCTAATGGTTAAGGTCTTAACTCTTACTCTGGCCTACTGGTTAAGGTCTTAACTCTTACTCTGGCCTAATAGCTAAGGGGTTAACTATTACTCTGGCCTAATAGCTAAGGTCTTAAATCTTACTCTGGCCTAATAGCTAAGGTCTTAGACTCGTACTCTGGACTAATGGTTAAGGTCTTAACTCTTACTCTGGCCTAATAGCTAAGGTCTTAACTCTTACTCTGGCCTACTGCTTAAGGTCTTTACTCTGACTCTGGCCTAAATGCTAAGGTATTAAATCTTACTCTGGCCTAATAGCTAAGGTCTTAACTCTTACTCTGGCCTAATAGCTATGGTCTTAGACTCGTACTCTGGCCTAATGGTTAAGGTCTTACCTCTTACTCTGGCCTAATAGCTAAGGTCTTAACTCTTACTCTGGCCTAATAGCTAAGGTCTTAGTCTCGTACTCTGGCCTAATCGTTAAGGTCTTAACTCTTACTCTGGCCTAATAGCTAAGGACTTAGACTCATACTCTGGCCTACTGGTTAAGGTCTTAACTCTTCCTCTGGCCTAATAGCTAAGGTCTTAGACTCGTACTCTGGCCTAATGGTTAAGGTCTTAACTCTTACTCTGGCCTAATAGCTAAGGTCTTAACTCTTACTCTGGCCTAATAGGTATGGTCTTAGACTTGTACTCTGGCCTAACGGTTAAGGTCTTAACTCTTACTCTGGCCTAATAGCTAAGGTCTTAACTCTTACTGTGGCCTAATAGCTAAGGTCTTAGACTCGTTCTCTGGCCTACTGGTTAAGGTCTTAACTCTTACTCTGGCCTAATAGCTAAGGTCTTAGACTCGGACTCTGGCCTACTGGTTAAGGTCTTAACTCTTACTCTGGCCTAATAGCTAAGGTCTTAACTCTTACTCTTGCCTTATAGCTAAGGTCTTAGACTCGTACTCTGGCCTAATGGTTAAGGTCTTAACTCTTACTCTGGCCTAATAGCTAAGGTCTTAACTCTTACTCTGGCCTAATAGCTAAGGTCTTAGACTCGTACTATGGCCTACAGGTTAAGGACTTAACTCTTACTCTGGCCTACTGGTTAAGGTCTTAACTCTTACTCTGGCCTAATAGCTAAGGTTTAACTCTTACTCTGGCCTAATAGCTAAGGTCTTAGACTCGTACTCTGGCCTAATGGTTAAGGTCTTAACTCTTAATCTGGCCTACTGGTTAAGGTCTTAACTCTTACTCTGGCCTAATAGCTAAGGTCTTAGACTCGTACTCTGGCCTAATGGTTAAGGTCTTAACTCTTACTCTGGCCTAATAGCTAAGGTCTTAACTCTTACTCTGGCCTAATAGCTATGGTCTTAGACTTGTACTCTGGCCTATTGGTTAAGGTCTTAACTCTTACTCTGGCCTAATAGCTAAGGTCTTAACTCTTACTCTGGCCTAATAGCTAAGGTCTTAGACTCGTACTATGGCCTACAGGTTAAGGTCTTAACTCTTACTCTGGCCTACTGGTTAAGGTCTTAACTTTTACTCTGGCCTAATAGCTAAGGTCTCAACACTTACTCTGGCCTAATAGCTAAGGTCTAAGACTCGTTCTCTGGCCTAATGGTTAAGGTCTTAACTCTTACTCTGGCCTAATAGCTAAGGTCTTAACTCTTACTCTGGCCTAATAGCTAAGGTCTTAGACTCGTACTATGGCCTACTGGTTAAGGTCTTAACTCTTACTATGGCAAATAGCTAAGGTCTTAGACTCGTACTCTGGCCCAATGGTTAAGGTCTTAACTCTTACTCTGGCCTACTGGTTAAGGTCTTAACTCTTACTCTGGCCTAATAGCTAAGGTCTCAACCCTTACTCTGGCCTAATAGCTAAGGTCTTAGACTCGTACTGTGGCCTAATGGTTAAGGTCTTATCTCTTACTCTGGCCTAATGGTTAAGGTCTTAACTCTTACTCTGGCCTAATAGCTAAGGTCTTAGACTCGTACTATGGCCTACAGGTTAAGGTCTTAACTCTTACTCTGGCCTAATAGCTAAGGTCTTAACTCTTACTCTGGCCTAATAGGTATGGTCTTAGACTCGTACTCTGGCATAATGGTTAAGGTCTTAACTCTTGCTCTGGCCTAATACCTAAGGTCTTAACTCTTACTGTGGCCTAATAGCTAAGGGCTTAGACTCGTTCTCTGGCCTACTGGTTAAGGTCTTAACTCTTACTCTGGCCTAATAGCTAAGGTCTTAGACTCGGACTATGGCCTACTGGTTAAGGTCTTAAATCTTAGAGTTGGTGGCAGCTACTCCCCGCTGGGCGCCGAGCACGAACATTCTGTTAATGTAACTCGCTTTTCAGAGGCTAATAATTGTTTTAAACGCACATTGTGCAGTGACACTGAGCTGAAGCTCGCTTTTTTTAAATAATTGAAACTGTTGTTGTGTATATGTTGTTTTTAGATTCACCCTGAAAATAAGAGCACATACTTGCACTCACCAGTGATATTCTTTGTGAGCCGTGGACTGTTTCCGCGTAGTTTAGAGGCAACCGGCATCCTAGCCAATCGCGGTTGTCGAGGGCGGGACAGGGGCGGCACCTGACGGAATGTCGAGCGGTTAGCGCTCTAGACCTCCGCTTCCTGGAGAGTATTTAGGCTGCGAAGAGGCAGACGTTCCACGCGGTAAGAGTTGGTGGCAGCTACTCCCCGCTGGGCGCCGAGCACGAACATTCTGTTAATGTAACTCGCTTTTCAGAGGCTAATAATTGTTTTAAACGCACATTGTGCAGTGACACTGAGCTGAAGCTCGCTTTTTTTAAATAATTGAAACTGTTGTTGTGTATATGTTGTTTTTAGATTCACCCTGAAAATAAGAGCACATACTTGCACTCACCAGTGATATTCTTTGTGAGCCGTGGACTGTTTCCGCGTAGTTTAGAGGCAACCGGCATCCTAGCCAATCGCGGTTGTCGAGGGCGGGACAGGGGCGGCACCTGACGGAGTGTCGAGCGGTTAGCGCTCTAGACCTCCGCTTCCTGGAGAGTATTTAGCCACTCGGAGGCCCCCAGCGCGCAGCGATGGCGCGCAGGGTAGGCGCCTTTGACTGCGCCAAAGACGAGCCTAAGACCAGCCCGTCTGTGCCCGTCCGGGCCAGGCCGGGTCACGGGGCAGGAAACGCTAGTCCGGGTAAGATCACTGTGGATCAGTTAAGGTCTATGCGCCCAAGTAGCAATAGTAAATGCTCTGTCCTAAAGCCTTCCCTAACGGGTATACAGGTATGTCCTCACTGTACATTTGCTCTTACAAATGTTCAGCCCTACCCAGAGGTATCACACAAACCTAAGCCATCAACTCAAACCTCTGTTTTAAATTCTCGCACATTCACATTCTACACTGTGAATTGTAGATCACTGCCTCAACATAAAGCTGATATCTACCACCTCCTAGCTGAAGAAAAACCTTGTGCGCTATTTCTAACAGAGACCTGGTTGCAAGATGGTGCAGGTCCCGATGTAGCCGCTGCCTTACCCTCTAACTATGCCATTGTTAGAGTAGACAGAGATAAACAAGTAGGAGGGGGCATCGCTGTGATCTTTAACAGGGATTTTAATTGTGATTTTGAAAGAGTAAACATTCCTGGATGTGAAGCAGCTTTTTTTAAAATTTCATTGAATCCAAATTTTATGTTTTCTGGATTTCTAATTTATCGTCCTCCGGGAAACAGCAGTGGTTGGGCTGCGAACTTGGCTAATTTCATTTCGCCTTACTTTCTGAATGCCCAAAACTTGACCATACTGGGGGACTTAAATCTTCATTTGGATGACAAATCTAATAGCATAGCTGTTAACCTGTTAGAGGACTTTAATACTTTGAATATGTCTCTACGAAATGAGGGTCCCACTCATAAAGCTGGGCATCTGTTAGACCCCATTATTTCTAGTGTACAGGAGCTAAAATGGTTGAAAACAGACCCTATTTGTTGGTCGGACCATTTTTTAACGCTTTTTAGTATTACTCTTGAACAATTTAATTCGCCAGGCTCTGCTTGCCCTCCAATTTTTATGAGAAATTGGAAAAAGCTAGATCTAACTGAGTTACAGAACGCGTTACAGGCATCCCTCCCTGTTCTGGGTGCTGATATGGAAAGAAATGCGCTGGAAGCCCACACTTGGCTAGAGAGAGCAGTTGACATCTGTCTGCCCGCTACCAGGTGTAGAGGGAATGTCCATCGTCCCCCGGCCCCCTGGTATACGGAAGCACTGAAACTAGAAAAAACCAAGTGTAAGGGACTTGAGAGGAAATGGCGCAAACAGTATGATCCTCTTAAAAAGGAAGCATATCGTAAGGCCAGAAACCTCTATCACACGGCCTGTGCTAGAGCTAAAGCATCCTATGTAACAGAGACCATTAATACTGCTGCCAATAAAGCACGGACCCTTTTTAACACAGTTAAAGAATTAGCCGGAGCTAATTCTATGGCAGTTGCACGTCCCCTGACCCCTCAAAAATGTCAAGACCTTGCCACATATTTTGTGGAAAAGATCGAGACTATTCTTGCCAACATTAATGTTCCGGTGAGGGATGACAGGAAAGTTCCTCCCTTAGAAAGCCTACCAGGAAACCGGCTTGTCTCCTGGCCATCCATCTCCCTGGACACCTTGAAATCTTTAGCCACCTCTATCAAGTCGGGCTCTCCATGTGACCCTCTCCCAATTAATATTCTGAGCCAACTGGACGACAGTGCTTTGGGGATTATTGCCGAGACACTAAACGCCTCCATTCATCTGGCAACCGTCCCAGCGTCCTGGAAGCACGCCATGGTCAGCCCTCTGCTGAAAAAGCCGTCAGCTGATCCAGAGGTACTGGCCAACTATCGTCCGATTTCCCTGCTGCCAGCATTCTCAAAAATACTGGAGAAGCACATCCATGGTGTACTTTCAACTTACACAGAGAATAACAACCTACTCCATTTTTCCCAATCGGGTTTTAGGGCAGGCCACTCCACCGAATCTGCCCTCCTGGGAGTCACGGAAAAGATCAGGGGACTTTTGGACGACGGGCAAACGGTTGCTCTTGTTCTGCTTGATTTAAGCGCAGCCTTCGACACCATCTCACACAACAGACTGCTTGTCAGGCTGAGTGAGGATGGTGTCGGAGGGGCAGCGCTGGACTGGATTAGATCTTACTTGAGCAACAGGACGTTTCAGATCTCGTCCTCACAGGCCCAGTCGGACATTTTTCTGTCACCCCACAGTGTGCCTCAGGGCTCAATTTTGAGCCCGCTATTTTTCAATCTGTATCTCCGCCCCCTCGCCGACTTGGCAGAGCGGGTAGGTCTAGAACTTATGACCTATGCGGACGATTCGCAGATTATTTTTTCCCTTACTAACTCAGAATCTTCATCCCCCTCTGTGCTGAAACTAGGCCTTCAGGAAATTTTCAGCTGGATGTCTACGAACCAGCTAAAGCTCAATGGGGAGAAGACAGAGATTCTTCTCCTGGGGAAAAATAAAGATCTGTGGCAGGATACCCATTGGCCACCATCTTTGGGCGCCTTCCCCACCCCGGCTACCCAAGCTAGAAATTTGGGGGTGTGCATTGATGATTCATTATCAATGAAACAGCAGGCCAACAAAGTGGCTGGTGTCTGCTTCACGATCCTTAAATGGCTGCGGAAGATTATCTGGATGCTGCCTGTGGATACCCAGAAGACCGTAGTCAATGCATTAATTACATCTAGGCTTGACTACGGTAACATCTTATACCTGGGTTCCAATCTAGCCGTGATCAGGAGATTGCAGCTGGTCCAGAACTCCGCAGCCAGGTTGCTGTGCAAGATTCCTAGGACAGCAAGGATCTCGAAGCATCTGAGGAACCTGCATTGGTTGAGGGTAGAGAACCGAGTTCGGTTCAAAGCCTTGACATACATGTTCAAGATCAGGGCAGGAACTGCACCAAAATACCTGCAAAAATTGGTTAGGCCCCATGTTCCTACACGCAATCTCCGTTCTTTAAATGGAGCAAATTTCGTGGTTCCCAGGTTCAAACTGGCCCGAATGGGGGGGAAATCTTTCTCCCATCTGGGACCAGTTCTTTGGAATTCCCTCCCCTTAGCCTTACGGAAGGAGGAGAATTTTGCCAGTTTTAAGAAAAACGTTAAAACTTGGCTTTTTAATAAATAATTGTGGTCCTTGACAGTTACTGCCTCTATGTTTTGACCTCTTAGCCCTGGCGCCGGGAAACCCTTTGTGGGTATCTGTGCACATTACAAATGCAAAAAATAAAATAAAATAAAATAAATAAATTACTCTGGCCTAATGGTTAAGGTCTTAACTCTTACTCTGGCCTAATAGCTAAGGTCTTAACTCTTACTGTGGCCTAATAGCTAAGGTCTTAGACTCGTACTCTGGCCTACTGGTTAAGGTCTTAACTCTTACTCTGGCCTAATAGCTAAGGTCTTAGACTCGGACTCTGGCCTACTGGTTAAGGTCTTAACTCTTACACTGGCCTAATAGCTAAGGTCTTAGACTCATACTCTGGCCTACTGGTTAAGGTCTTAACTCTTACTCTGGCCTAATAGCTAAGGTCTTAACTCTTACTCTGGCCTAATAGCTAAGGTCTTAGACCCGTACTCTGGCCTAATGGTTAAGGTCTTAACTCTTACTCTGGCCTACTGGTTAAGGTCTTAACTATTACTCTGGCCTAATAGCTAAGGTCTTAAATCTTACTCTGGCCTAATAGCTAAGGTCTTAGACTCGTACTCTGGCCTAATGGTTAAGGTCTTAACTCTTACTCTGGCCTAATAGCTAAGGTCTTAACTCTTACTCTGGCCTAATAGCTAAGGTCTTAGGCTCATACTCTGGCCTAATGGTTAAGGTCTTAACTCTTACTCTGGCCTAATAGCTAAGGTCGTAACTCTTACTCTGGCCTAATAGCTAAGGTCTTAGACTCGTACTCTGGCCTAATGGTTAAGGTCTTCACTCTTACTCTGGCCTAATAGCTAAGGTCTTAGACTCGTACTATGGCCTACAGGTTAAGGTCTTAACTCTTACTCTGGCCTAATAGCTAAGGTCTTAACTCTTACTCTGGCCTAATAGCTAAGGTCTTAGACTCGTACTCTGGCCTAACTCAACTGATAAAGGGACTGGGTAAAGGGGCTCCCTGGTTTACATCATCACTTAGGGAGCATAAAAGGAAGCTTAGAGCCTCAGAAAGAGGTTGGAGGAAAACTAAGCAGGATACTGCCAGGAATCTTTATAAAGCCTCCCTCCACCTATATAAAAAGGCTATTGCCCTAGCCAAAGCAGATTACTATGAGTCGCGCTTGAGTAGAGCAGTCAACGTTCAGAAAGAGACATTTAAAATTCTGTCCGAACTGAGCAGTAAGCCAGAAAACACCAAGCCCCTTATTGACTGTAACTCCTTTCAAGGTTATTTCTTAGAGAAAGTGAAGAACATCATTAAGGAAATAAGGGGTGGGATGGTAACTGGGACGGCTATAACTCCGGCTCCTCTCGGACCTGTTGACTGCTCGATTACAGTATTTCCAGAGCTGGATACGCTCAGCCTGGAGAAACTGATGGGTAAAATTAAATCTGGCTCTCCAGCGGATCCGTGCCCACCCAGTGTCTTTCGGGTAGCCCGTCCGGTACTGGAGGAATGTATCATCTCCCTCCTCAATAGGTCCTTGGAAACAGGGTATTTACCGCTAGAACTCAAGGAGGCCCGTGTAAGGCCTTTGTTGAAGAAACCTGGCTTGGATCCTGCAATACTGAAAAACTACAGGCCCATCTCCCAGCTGCCTTTTTTCTCAAAAATATTGGAACAGCATGTACTAAAGTCCCTGTCTTTGTACCTGGAGTCTCATCAACTACTCCATGAGCGACAGGCAGGGTTCAGAGCTCATCACAGCACCGAGTTGGTGATGCTCTCGGTGCTGGATGAATTAAGAGGCATGGCTGACTGTAAGACACCGAGCGCCCTGATCTTGCTAGATCTATCAGCGGCGTTCGATACGGTCAGTCATGCTCTTCTCCTGGACAGGCTGAGCGATTTTGGGATCAAGGGCTTAGCATTTAAATGGCTGCAATCCTTCCTTTCGGGTAGGACACAAAAGATACAACTAGGGGATGAAACATCTGAGGTGGGGTTTTTAGAATGTGGGGTGCCACAGGGCTCCGCCCTGTCCCCACTCCTCTTTAACCTCTACCTACAACCTCTAATTGCATCATTGGCCTGCATGGGCTGTAGAGTTTTTAATTATGCGGACGACACGCAGCTGTTACTGAGTGTCGACAACACAAGGACTGCACAACTTAATGCCCAGAACATCTTGAGGCATACTGTTCAATGGATGACTGAAAATCTGTTGAAGATTAACCCAGACAAGACTGAGGTATTGGTGATTCCATCTACCGCCTCACCTTGGAATGACCTCTACTGGCCAGCAGAGTTAGGTCTTGCTCCAAAACCAAGTTTGAATGTAAAGAGTCTGGGGATTAAACTGGACTGTGATCTCTCAATGTCCAGTCAAATCTCCTCTGTGGTGGGAAGCTGTATAAATGTGATCCGTCAACTGCGGAAGTTAGCCCCTGTCCTTTCTCAATCAATGATGCGCTCAATCGTAGCAGCAACTGTTATCTCAAGGCTAGATTATGGGAATGCCCTCTATCTGGGACTCCCCAAAACCCTGACAAATAGACTACAGGTCGTGTTGAATGACGCCGCACGACTGATTTTTAGACTCCCACGGAGAACTAAGGCCTCCCCTCTGCTTCACAGCCTGCACTGGCTCCCCATTAAAGAGCGAGTGGAATTTAAGAGCCTATGCACGGCCCATAAGGCAATTTATGGCCAGGCTCCTGCTTATATTGCAGATCGTTTGGTTGTGTACAGCCCAGTGAGAACACTTAGATCTTCAGATTCTCAGCTACTGGTCTGCCCCCGTTACAAATTAGTAACCAAGGGAGGCAGAGCCTTCTCTGTGTTAGTCCCTCAGCTATGGAACACGCTGCCTGAGATGCTGCGCAGGGAAGGGAACCTCCTGCGGTTTAGGAAGATGCTAAAAACACTGATGTTTAGAAGGATTCTGAGTGTCAGCTAGACCAGGGAGTGTTTTTCTTGCAATGTCTGCCAAGCTTATTGTTGTAACTAGAGATTTCGAGCGCCTAGAGACCTGCAGGTGATTGGGCGCGATATAAATCCAAAATAACAATAACAATAATGGTTAAGGTCTTAACTCTTACTCTGGCCTACTGGTTAAGGTCTTAACTCTTACTCTGGCCTAATAGCTAAGGTCTTATACTCGTACTCTGGCCTAATGGTTAAGGTCTTAACTCTTACTCTGGCCTAATAGCTAAGGTCTTAACTCTTACTCTGGCCTAATAGCTAAGGTCTTAGACTCGTACTCTGGCCTACTGGTTAAGGTCTTAACTCTTACTCTGGCCTAATAGCTAAGGTCTTACTTACTCTGGCCTAAAAGCTAAGGTCTTAACTCTTACTCTGGCCTACTGGTTAAGGTATTAACTCTTATTCTGGCCTAATAGCTAAGGTCTTAGACTCGTACTCTGGCCTAATGGTTAAGGTCTTAACTCTTACTCTGGCCTACTGGTTAAGGTCTTAACTCTTACTCTGGCCTAATAGCTAAGGTCTTAACTCTTACTCTGGCCTAATAGCTAAGGTCTTAGACTCGTACTCTGGCCTACTGGTTAAGGTCTTAACTCTTACTCTGGCCTAATAGCTAAGGTCTTAACTCTTACTCTGGCCTAATAGCTAAGGTCTTAACTCTTACTCTGGCCTACTGGTTAAGGTCTTAACTCTTACTCTGGCCTACTGGTTAAGGTCTTAACTCTTACTATGGCAAATAGCTCAGGTCTTAGACTCGTACTCTGGCCTAATGGTTAAGGTCTTAACTCTTACTCTGGCCTACTGGTTAAGGTCTTAACTCTTACTCTGGCCTAATAGCTAAGGTCTCAACTCTTACTCTGGCCTAATAGCTAAGGTCTTAGACTCGTACTCTGGCCTAATGGTTAAGGTCTTATCTCTTACTCTAGCCTAATAGCTAAGGTCTTAACTCTTACTCTGGCCTAATAGCTAACGTCTTAGACTCGTACTATGGCCTACAGGTTAAGATCTTAACTTTTACTCTGGCCTACAGGTTAAGGTCTTAACTCTTACTCTGGCCTAATAGCTATGGTCTTAGACTCGTACTCTGGCCTACTGGTTAAGGTCTTAACTCTTACTCTGGCCTAATAGCTAAGGTCTTAACTCTTACTCTGGCTTAATAGCTAAGGTCTTAGACTCGTACTCTGGCCTAATGGTTAAGGTCTTAACTCTTACTCTGGCCTAATAGCTAAGGTCTTAGACTCATACTCTGGCCTAATAGCTAAGGTCTTAGACTCGTACTCTGGCCTAATAGCTAAGGTCTTAGACTCGTACTCTGGCCTACTGGTTAATGTCTTAACTCTTACTCTGGCCTACTGGTTAAGGTCTTAACTCTTACTCTGGCCTAATAGCTAAGGTCTTAGACTCGTACTCTGGCCTAATGGTTAAGGTCTTAACTCTTACTCTGGCCTACTGGTTAAGGTCTTAACTCTTACTCTGGCCTACTGCTTAAGGTCTTTACTCTGACTCTGGCCTAAATGCTAAGGTATTAAATCTTACTCGGGCCTAATAGCTAAGGTCTTAACTCTTACTCTGGCCTAATAGCTATGGTCTTAGACTCATACTCTGGCCTAATGGTTAAGGTCTTACCTCTTACTCTGGCCTAATAGCTAAGGTCTTAACTCTTACTCTGGCCTAATAGCTAAGGTCTTAGACTCGTACTCTGGCCTAATGGTTAAGGTCTTAACTCTTACTCTGGCCTAATAGCTAAGGTCTTAGTCTCGTACTCTGGCCTAATCGTTAAGGTCTTAACTCCTACTCTGGCCTAATAGCTAAGGACTTAGACTCATACTCTGGCCTACTGGTTAAGGTCTTAACTCTTCCTCTGGCCTAATAGCTAAGGTCTTAGACTCGTACTCTGGCCTAATGGTTAAGGTCTTAACTCTTACTCTGGCCTAATAGCTAAGGTCTTAACTCTTACTCTGGCCTAATAGGTATGGTCTTAGACTCGTACTCTGGCCTAATGGTTAAGGTCTTAACTCTTACTCTGGCCTAATAGCTAAGGTCTTAACTCTTACTGTGGCCTAATAGCTAAGGTCTTAGACACGTTCTCTGGCCTACTGGTTAAGGTCTTAACTCTTACTCTGGCCTAATAGCTAAGGTCTTAGACTCGGACTCTGGCCTACTGGTTAAGGTCTTAACTCTTACTCTGGCCTAATAGCTAAGGTCTTAACTCTTACTCTTGCCTTATAGCTAAGGTCTTAGACTCGTACTCTGGCCTAATGGTTAAGGTCTTAACTCTTACTCTGGCCTAATAGCTAAGGTCTTAACACTTACTCTGGCCTAATAGCTAAGGTCTTAGACTCGTACTATGGCCTACAGGTTAAGGACTTAACTCTTACTCTGGCCTACTGCTTAAGGTCTTAACTCTTACTCTGGCCTAATAGCTAAGGTTTAACTCTTACTCTGGCCTAATAGCTAAGGTCTTAGACTCGTACTCTGGCCTAATGGTTAAGGTCTTAACTCTTAATCTGGCCTACTGGTTAAGGTCTTAACTCTTACTCTGGCCTAATAGCTAAGGTCTTAGACTCGTACTCTGGCCTAATGGTTAAGGTCTTAACTCTTACTCCGGCCTAATAGCTAAGGTCTTAACTCTTACTCTGGCCTAATAGCTATGGTCTTAGACTTGTACTCTGGCCTATTGGTTAAGGTCTTAACTCTTACTCGGGCCTAATAGCTAAGGTCTTAACTCTTACTCTGGCCTAATAGCAAATGTCTTAGACTCGTACTATGGCCTACAGGTTAAGGTCTTAACTCTTACTCTGGCCTACTGGTTAAGGTCTTAACTTTTACTCTGGCCTAATAGCTAAGGTCTCAACACTTACTCTGGCCTAATGGCTAAGGTCTAAGACTCGTTCTCTGGCCTAATGGTTAAGGTCTTAACTCTTACTCTGGCCTAATAGCTAAGGTCTTAACTCTTACTCTGGCCTAATAGCTAAGGTCTTAGACTCGTACTATGGCCTACTGGTTAAGGTCTTAACTCTTACTATGGCAAATAGCTAAGGTCTTAGACTCGTACTCTGGCCCAATGGTTAAGGTCTTAACTCTTACTCTGGCCTACTGGTTAAGGTCTTAACTCTTACTCTGGCCTAATAGCTAAGGTCTCAACTCTTACTCTGGCCTAATAGCTAAGGTCTTAGACTCGTACTGTGGCCTAATGGTTAAGGTCTTATCTCTTACTCTGGCCTAATAGCTAAGGTCTTAACTCTTACTCTGGCCTAATAGCTAACCTCTTAGACTCGTACTATGGCCTACAGGTTAAGGTCTTAACTTTTACTCTGGCCTACTGGTTAAGGTCTTAACTCTTACTCTGGCCTAATAGCTACGGTCTTAGACTCGTACTCTGGCCTACTGGTTAAGGTCTTAACTCTTACTCTGGCCTAATAGCTACGGTCTTAGATTCGTACTCTGGCCTACTGGTTAAGGTCTTAACTCTTACTCTGGCCTAATAGCTAAGGTCTTAACTCTTACTCTGGCTTAATAGCTAAGGTCTTAGACTCGTACTCTGGCCTACTGGTTAATGTCTTAACTCTTACTCTGGCCTACTGGTTAAGGTCTTAACTCTTACTCTGGCCTAATAGCTAAGGTCTTAGACTCGTACTCTGGCCTAATGGTTAAGGTCTTAACTCTTTCTCTGGCCTACTGGTTAAGGTCTTAACTCTTACTCCGGCCTACTGGTTAAGGTCTTTACTCTTACTCTGGCCTAAATGCTAAGGTATTAAATCTTACTCTGGCCTAATAGCTAAGGTCTTAACTCTTACTCTGGCCTAATAGCTATGGTCTTAGACTCGTACTCTGGCCTAATGGTTAAGGTCTTAACTCTTACTCTGGCCTAATAGCTAAGGTCTTAACTCTTACTCTGGCCTAATAGCTAAGGTCTTAGACTCGTACTCTGGCCTAATGGTTAAGGTCTTAACTCTTACTCTGGCCTAATAGCTAAGATCTTAGTCTCGTACTCTGGCCTAATCGGTAAGGTCTTAACTCTTACTCGGGCCTAATAGCTAAGGACTTAGACTCATACTCTGGCCTACTGGTTAAGGTCTTAACTCTTACACTGGCCTAATAGCTAAGGTCTTAGACTCGTACTCTGGCCTAGTGGTTAAGGTCTTAACTCTTACTCTGGCCTAATAGCTAAGGTCTTAGACTCGTACTATGGCCTACAGGTTAAGGTCTTACCTCTTACTCTGGCCTACTGGTTAAGGTCTTAACTTTTACTCTGGCCTAATAGCTAAGGTCTCAACACTTACTCCCGCCTTATAGCTAAGGTCTTAGACTCATACTCTGGCCTAATGGTTAAGGTCTTAACTCTTACTCTGGCCTAATAGCTAAGGTCTTAACTCTTACTCTGGCCTAATAGCTAAGGTCTTAGACTCGTACTATGGCCTACAGTTTAAGGACTTAACTCTTACTCTGGCCTACTGGTTAAGGTCTTAACTCTTACTCTGGCCTAATAGCTAAGGTTTAACTCTTACTCTGGCCTAATAGCTAAGGTCTTAGACTCGTACTCTGGCCTAATGGTTAAGGTCTTAACTCTTACTCTGGCCTACTGGTTAAGGTCTTAACTCTTACTCTGGCCTAATAGCTAAGGTCTTAGACTCGTACTCTGGCCTAATGGTTAAGGTCTTAACTCTTACTCTGGCCTAATAGCTAAGGTCTTAACACTTACTCTGGCCTAATAGCTAAGGTCTTAACTCTTACTCTGGCCTAATAGCTATGGTCTTAGACTTGTACTCTGGCCTATTGGTTAAGGTCTTAACTCTTACTCTGGCCTAATAGCTAAGGTCTTAACTCTTACTCTGGCCTAATAGCTAAGGTCTTAGACTCGTACTATGGCCTACAGGTTAAGGTCTTAACTCTTACTCTGGCCTTCTGGTTAAGGTCTTAACTTTTACTCTGGCCTAATAGCTAAGGTCTCAACACTTACTCTGGCCTAATAGCTAAGGTCTTAGACTCGTTCTCTGGCCTAATGGTTAAGGTCTTAACTCTTACTCTGGCCTAATAGCTAAGGTCTTAACTCTTACTCTGGCCTAATAGCTAAGGTCTTAGACTCGTACTATGGCCTACTGGTTAAGGTCTTAACTCTTACTATGGCAAATAGCTAAGGTCTTAGACTCGTACTCTGGCCTAATGGTTAAGGTCTTAACTCTTACTCTGGCCTAGTGGTTAAGGTCTTAACTATTACTCTGGCCTAATAGCTAAGGTCTCAACTCTTACTCTGGCCTAATAGCTAAGGTCTTAGACTCGTACTCTGGCCTAATGGTTAAGGTCTTATCTCTTACTCTGGCCTAATAGCTAAGGTTTTAACTCTTACTCTGGCCTAATAGCTAACCTCTTAGACTCGTACTATGGCCTACAGGTTAAGGTCTTAACTTTTACTCTGGCCTACTGGTTAAGGTCTTAACTCTTACTCTGGCCTAATAGCTACGGTCTTAGACTCGTACTCTGGCCTACTGGTTAAGGTCTTAACTCTTACTCTGGCCTAATAGCTAAGGTCTTAACTCTTACTCTAGCTTAATAGCTAAGGTCTTAGACTCGTACTCTGGCCTAATGGTTAAGGTCTTAACTCTTACTCTGGCGTAATAGCTAAGGTCTTAGACTCGTATTCTGGCCTAATAGATAAGGTCTTAGACTCGTACTCTGGCCTAATAGCTAAGGTCTTAGACTCGTACTCTGGCCAACTGGTTAAGGTCTTAACTCTTACTCTGGCCTACTGGTTAAGGTCTTAACTCTTACTCTGGCCTAATAGCTAAGGTCTTAGACTCGTACTCTGGCCTAATGGTTAAGGTCTTAACTCTTACTCTGGCCTACTGGTTAAGGTCTTAACTCTTACTCTGGCCTACTGGTTAAGGTCTTTACTAAGGGTGGGCGTAGTTAGCGAAGTAGCACTTCGCGAAGCTACGCAAAGTGAAGTTCGCACTACGCGAGCTACGCGTAGCACTTCGCGAACTGCGAAGTAACATGTTCGCACTGTGCAAGATGTTGTTTTCAATGATTGCACAGTGCGGACAAGCAACTGGCACTGTGCAATCATTGAAAATGGCATCTTGCACAGTGCGAGCTGTAGTTTTCTGCTGCTCGAGTAGATTTTTCCTCGAGCTGCAGCTTTCTCAACGCGAACTGGTAGTTTCTCATCGCGAGCGGTCGCGAGCATACGCGACCCCTCGCAATGAGAAACCTGACCTTCTCGCGTTGTGAATCTCGCCGGGAGGTTTATTTTCCATGCTCGCGATCGCGAACAAGGAAAAAGTCTCGCCAGGATGTCATTTTGCTTGCTCGCGGTCGCCAACTTGACGTTGAGGACCGCGAGCAAGCAAAAAATGACCGCAGCACTACGCAACACTACGCTACGCGTGTTCGCACTGTGCTACGTGCAGTTCGCGTAGTGCGAAGTAGCGCGAACTTCGCAAACTACGCGAGCGTAGCGTAGTGCTTCGCCCAGGCCTAGTCTTTACTCTTACTCTGGCCTAAATGCTAAGGTATTAAATCTTACTCTGGCCTAATAGCTAAGGTCTTAACTCTTACTCTGGCCTAATAGCTATGGTCTTAGACTCGTACTCTGGCCTAATGGTCAAGGTCTTAACTCTTACTCTGGCCTAATAGCCAAGGTCTTAACTCTTACTCTGGCCTAATAGCTAAGGTCTTAGACTCGTACTCTGGCCTAATGGTTAAGGTCTTAACTCTTACTCTGGCCTAATAGCTAAGGTCTTAGTCTCGTACTCTGGCCTAATCGTTAAGGTCTTAACTCTTACTCTGGCCTAATAGCTAAGGTCTTAGACTCGTACTATGGCCTACAGGTTAAGGTCTTAACTCTTACTCTGGCCTAATAGCTAAGGTCTTAACTCTTACTCTGGCCTAATAGATATGGTCTTAGACTCGTACTCTGGCCTAATGGTTAAGGTCTTAACTCTTACTCTGGCCTAATAGCTAAGGTCTTAACTCTTACTGTGGCCTAATAGCTAAGGTCTTAGACTCGTACTCTGGCCTACTGGTTAAGGTCTTAACTCTTACTCTGGCCTAATAGCTAAGGTCTTAGACTCGGACTCTGGCCTACTGGTTAAGGTCTTAACTCTTACTCTGGCCTAATGGTTAAGGTCTTAACTCTTACTCTGGCCTAATAGCTAAGGTCTTAACTCTTACTGTGGCCTAATAGCTAAGGTCTTAGACTCGTACTCTGGCCTACTGGTTAAGGTCTTAAATCTTACTCTGGCCTAATAGCTAAGGTCTTAGACTCGGACTCTGGCCTACTGGCTAAGGTCTTAACTCTTACTCTGGCCTAATAGATAAGGTCTTAGACTCATACTCTGCCCTACTGGTTAAGGTCTTAACTCTTACTCTGGCCCTATAGCTAAGGTCTTAACTCTTACTCTGGCCTAATAGCTAAGGTCTTAGACCCGTATTCTGGCCTAATGGTTAAGGTCTTAACTCTTACTCTGGCCTACTGGTTAAGGTCTTAACTCTTACTCTGGCCTTATAGCTAAGGGGTTAACTATTACTCTGGCCTAATAGCTAAGGTCTTAAATCTTACTCTGGCCTAATAGCTAAGGTCTTAGACTCGTACTCTGGCCTAATGGTTAAGGTCTTAACTCTTACTCTGGCCTAATAGCTAAGGTCTTAACTCTTACTCTGGCCTAATAGCTAAGGTCTTAGACTCGTACTCTGGCCTAATGGTTAAGGTCTTAACTCTTACTCTGGCCTAATAGCTTAGGTCGTAACTCTTACTCTGGCCTAATAGCTAAGGTCTTAGACTCGTACTCTGGCCTAATGGTTAAGGTCTTAACTCTTACTCTGGCCTAATAGCTAAGGTCTTAGACTCATACTATGGCCTACAGGTTAAGGTCTTAACTCTTACTCTGGCCTAATAGCTAAGGTCTTAACTCTTACTCTGGCCTAATAGCTAAGGTCTTAGACTCGTACCCTGGCCTAATGGTTAAGGTCTTAACTCTTACTCTGGCCTACTGGTTAAGGTCTTAACTCTTACTCTGGCCTAATAGCTAAGGTCTTAGACTCGTACTCTGGCCTAATGGTTAAGGTCTTAACTCTTACTCTGGCCTAATAGCTAAGGTCTTAGACTCGTACTATGGCCTACAGGTTAATGTCTTACATCTTACTCTGGCCTAATAGCTAAGGTCTTACTTACTCTGGCCTAAAAGCTAAGGTCTTAACTCTTACTCTGGCCTACTGGTTAAGGTATTAACTCTTACTCTGGCCTAATAGCTAAGGTCTTAGACTCGTAATCTGGCCTAATGGTTAAGGTCTTAACTCTTACTCTGGCCTACTGGTTAAGGTCTTAACTCTTACTCTGGCCTAATAGCTAACGTCTTAACTCTTAATCTGGCTTAATAGCTAAGGTCTTAACTCTTACTCTGGCCTAATAGCTAATGTCTTAGACTCGTACTCTGGCCTACTGGTTAAGGTCTTAACTCTTACTCTGGCCTACTGGTTAAGGTCTTAACTTTTATTCTGGCCTAATAGCTAGGTCTTAGACTCGTACTCTAGCATAATGGTTAAGGTGTTAACTCTTATTCTGGCCTACTAGTTAAGGTCTTAACTCTTACTCTGGCCTAATAGCTAAGGTCTTACCTCTTACTCTGGCCTACTGGTTAAGGTCTTAACTCTTACTCTGGCCTACTGGTTAAGGTCTTAACTCTTACTATGGCAAATAGCTAAGGTCTTAGACTCGTACTCTGGCCTAATGGTTAAGGTCTTAACTCTTACTCTGGCCTACTGGTTAAGGTCTTAACTCTTACTCTGGCCTAATAGCTAAGGTCTCAACTCTTACTCTGGCCTAATAGCTAAGGTCTTAGACTCATACTCTGGCCTAATGGTTAAGGTCTTATCTCTTACTCTGGCCTAATAGCTAAGGTCTTAACTCTTACTCTGGCCTAATAGCTAAGGTCTTAACTCTTACTCTGGCCTAATAGCTAACGTCTTAGACTCGTACTATGGCCTACAGGTTAAGGTCTTAACTTTTACTCTGGCCTACTGGTTAAGGTCTTAACTCTTACTCTGGCCTAATAGCTATGGTCTTAGACTCGTACTCTGGCCTACTGGTTAAGGTCTTAACTCTTACTCTGGCCTAATAGCTAAGGTCTTAACTCTTACTCTGGCCTAATAGCTAAGGTCTTAGACTCGTACTCTGGCCTAATGGTTAAGGTCTTAACTCTTACTCTGGCCTAATAGCTAAGGTCTTAGTCTCGTACTCTGGCCTAATCGTTAAGGTCTTAACTCTTACTCTGGCCTAATAGCTAAGGTCTTAGACTCGTACTATGGCCTACAGGTTAAGGTCTTAACTCTTACTCTGGCCTAATAGCTAAGGTCTTAACTCTTACTCTGGCCTAATAGATATGGTCTTAGACTCGTACTCTGGCCTAATGGTTAAGGTCTTAACTCTTACTCTGGCCTAATAGCTAAGGTCTTAACTCTTACTGTGGCCTAATAGCTAAGGTCTTAGACTCGTACTCTGGCCTACTGGTTAAGGTCTTAACTCTTACTCTGGCCTAATAGCTAAGGTCTTAGACTCGGACTCTGGCCTACTGGTTAAGGTCTTAACTCTTACTCTGGCCTAATGGTTAAGGTCTTAACTCTTACTCTGGCATAATAGCTAAGGTCTTAACTCTTACTGTGGCCTAATAGCTAAGGTCTTAGACTCGTACTCTGGCCTACTGGTTAAGGTCTTAAATCTTACTCTGGCCTAATAGCTAAGGTCTTAGACTCGGACTCTGGCCTACTGGCTAAGGTCTTAACTCTTACTCTGGCCTAATAGATAAGGTCTTAGACTCATACTCTGCCCTACTGGTTAAGGTCTTAACTCTTACTCTGGCCCTATAGCTAAGGTCTTAACTCTTACTCTGGCCTAATAGCTAAGGTCTTAGACCCGTATTCTGGCCTAATGGTTAAGGTCTTAACTCTTACTCTGGCCTACTGGTTAAGGTCTTAACTCTTACTCTGGCCTTATAGCTAAGGGGTTAACTATTACTCTGGCCTAATAGCTAAGGTCTTAAATCTTACTCTGGCCTAATAGCTAAGGTCTTAGACTCGTACTCTGGCCTAATGGTTAAGGTCTTAACTCTTACTCTGGCCTAATAGCTAAGGTCTTAACTCTTACTCTGGCCTAATAGCTAAGGTCTTAGACTCGTACTCTGGCCTAATGGTTAAGGTCTTAACTCTTACTCTGGCCTAATAGCTTAGGTCGTAACTCTTACTCTGGCCTAATAGCTAAGGTCTTAGACTCGTACTCTGGCCTAATGGTTAAGGTCTTAACTCTTACTCTGGCCTAATAGCTAAGGTCTTAGACTCATACTATGGCCTACAGGTTAAGGTCTTAACTCTTACTCTGGCCTAATAGCTAAGGTCTTAACTCTTACTCTGGCCTAATAGCTAAGGTCTTAGACTCGTACTCTGGCCTAATGGTTAAGGTCTTAACTCTTACTCTGGCCTACTGGTTAAGGTCTTAACTCTTACTCTGGCCTAATAGCTAAGGTCTTAGACTCGTACTCTGGCCTAATGGTTAAGGTCTTAACTCTTACTCTGGCCTAATAGCTAAGGTCTTAGACTCGTACTATGGCCTACAGGTTAATGTCTTACATCTTACTCTGGCCTAATAGCTAAGGTCTTACTTACTCTGGCCTAAAAGCTAAGGTCTTAACTCTTACTCTGGCCTACTGGTTAAGGTATTAACTCTTACTCTGGCCTAATAGCTAAGGTCTTAGACTCGTAATCTGGCCTAATGGTTAAGGTCTTAACTCTTACTCTGGCCTACTGGTTAAGGTCTTAACTCTTACTCTGGCCTAATAGCTAACGTCTTAACTCTTAATCTGGCTTAATAGCTAAGGTCTTAACTCTTACTCTGGCCTAATAGCTAATGTCTTAGACTCGTACTCTGGCCTACTGGTTAAGGTCTTAACTCTTACTCTGGCCTACTGGTTAAGGTCTTAACTTTTATTCTGGCCTAATAGCTAGGTCTTAGACTCGTACTCTAGCATAATGGTTAAGGTGTTAACTCTTATTCTGGCCTACTAGTTAAGGTCTTAACTCTTACTCTGGCCTAATAGCTAAGGTCTTACCTCTTACTCTGGCCTACTGGTTAAGGTCTTAACTCTTACTCTGGCCTACTGGTTAAGGTCTTAACTCTTACTATGGCAAATAGCTAAGGTCTTAGACTCGTACTCTGGCCTAATGGTTAAGGTCTTAACTCTTACTCTGGCCTACTGGTTAAGGTCTTAACTCTTACTCTGGCCTAATAGCTAAGGTTTCAACTCTTACTCTGGCCTAATAGCTAAGGTCTTAGACTCATACTCTGGCCTAATGGTTAAGGTCTTATCTCTTACTCTGGCCTAATAGCTAAGGTCTTAACTCTTACTCTGGCCTAATAGCTAACGTCTTAGACTCGTACTATGGCCTACAGGTTAAGGTCTTAACTTTTACTCTGGCCTACTGGTTAAGGTCTTAACTCTTACTCTGGCCTAATAGCTATGGTCTTAGACTCGTACTCTGGCCTACTGGTTAAGGTCTTAACTCTTACTCTGGCCTAATAGCTAAGGTCTTAACTCTTACTCTGGCTTAATAGCTAAGGTCTTAGACTCGTACTCTGGCCTAATGGTTAAGGTCTTAACTCTTACTCTGGTCTAATAGCTAAGGTCTTAGACTCATACTCTGGCCTAATAGCTAAGGTCTTAGACTCGTACTCTGGCCTAATAGCTAAGGTCTTAGACTCGTACTCTGGCCTACTGGTTAATGTATTAACTCTTACTCTGGCCTACTGGTTAAGGTCTTAACTCTTACTCTGGCCTAATAGCTAAGGTCTTAGACTCGTACTCTGGCCTAATGGTTAAGGTCTTAACTCTTACTCTGGCCTACTGGTTAAGGTCTTAACTCTTACTCTGGCCTACTGGTTAAGGTCTTTACTCTTACTCTGGCCTAAATGCTAAGGTAATAAATCTTACTCTGGCCTAATAGCTAAGGTCTTAACTCTTACTCTGGCCTAATAGCTAACGTCTTAGACTCGTACTATGGCCTACAGGTTAAGGTCTTAACTTTTACTCTGGCCTACTGGTTAAGGTCTTAACTCTTACTCTGGCCTAATAGCTATGGTCTTAGACTCGTACTCTGGCCTACTGGTTAAGGTCTTAACTCTTACTCTGGCCTAATAGCTAAGGTCTTAACTCTTACTCTGGCTTAATAGCTAAGGTCTTAGACTCGTACTCTGGCCTAATGGTTAAGGTCTTAACTCTTACTCTGGTCTAATAGCTAAGGTCTTAGACTCATACTCTGGCCTAATAGCTAAGGTCTTAGACTCGTACTCTGGCCTAATAGCTAAGGTCTTAGACTCGTACTCTGGCCTACTGGTTAATGTCTTAACTCTTACTCTGGCCTACTGGTTAAGGTCTTAACTCTTACTCTGGCCTAATAGCTAAGGTCTTAGACTCGTACTCTGGCCTAATGGTTAAGGTCTTAACTCTTACTCTGGCCTACTGGTTAAGGTCTTAACTCTTACTCTGGCCTACTGGTTAAGGTCTTTACTCTTACTCTGGCCTAAATGCTAAGGTAATAAATCTTACTCTGGCCTAATAGCTAAGGTCTTAACTCTTACTCTGGCCTAATAGCTATGGTCTTAGACTCGTACTCTGGCCTAATGGTTAAGGTCTTAACTCTTACTCTGGCCTAATAGCTAAGGTCTTAGACTCGTACTCTGGCCTAATGGTTAAGGTCTTAACTCTTACTCTGGCCTACTAGCTAAGGTCTTAGTCTCGTACTCTGGCCTAATCGTTAAGGTCTTAACTCTTACTCTGGCCTAATTGCTAAGGACTTAGACTCATACTCTGGCCTACTGGTTAAGGTCTTAACTCTTACTCTGGCCTAATAGCTAAGGTCTTAGACTCGTACTCTGGCCTAATGGTTAAGGTCTTAACTCTTACTCTGGCCTAATAGCTAAGGTCTTAACTCTTACTCTGGCCTAATAGGTATGGTCTTAGACTCGTACTCTGGCCTAATGGTTAAGGTCTTAACTCTTACTCTGGCCTAATAGCTAAGGTCTTAACTCTTACTGTGGCCTAATAGCTAAGGTCTTAGACTCGTACTCTGGCCTACTGGTTAAGGTCTTAACTCTTACTCTGGCCTAATAGCTAAGGTCTTAGACTCGGACTCTGGCCTAATGGTCAAGGTCTTAACTCTTACTCTGGCCTAATAGCCATTGTCTTAACTCTTACTCTGGCCTAATAGCTAAGGTCTTAGACTCGTACTCTGGCCTAATGGTTAAGGTCTTAACTCTTACTCTGGCCTAATAGCTAAGGTCTTAGTCTCGTACTCTGGCCTAATCGTTAAGGTCTTAACTCTTACTCTGGCCTAATAGCTAAGGTCTTAGACTCGTACTATGGCCTACAGGTTAAGGTCTTAACTCTTACTCTGGCCTAATAGCTAAGGTCTTAACTCTTACTCTGGCCTAATAGATATGGTCTTAGACTCGTACTCTGGCCTAATGGTTAAGGTCTTAACTCTTACTCTGGCCTAATAGCTAAGGTCTTAACTCTTACTGTGGCCTAATAGCTAAGGTCTTAGACTCGTACTCTGGCCTACTGGTTAAGGTCTTAACTCTTACTCTGGCCTAATAGCTAAGGTCTTAGACTCGGACTCTGGCCTACTGGTTAAGGTCTTAACTCTTACTCTGGCCTAATGGTTAAGGTCTTAACTCTTACTCTGGCCTAATAGCTAAGGTCTTAACTCTTACTGTGGCCTAATAGCTAAGGTCTTAGACTCGTACTCTGGCCTACTGGTTAAGGTCTTAAATCTTACTCTGGCCTAATAGCTAAGGTCTTAGACTCGGACTCTGGCCTACTGGCTAAGGTCTTAACTCTTACTCTGGCCTAATAGATAAGGTCTTAGACTCATACTCTGCCCTACTGGTTAAGGTCTTAACTCTTACTCTGGCCCTATAGCTAAGGTCTTAACTCTTACTCTGGCCTAATAGCTAAGGTCTTAGACCCGTATTCTGGCCTAATGGTTAAGGTCTTAACTCTTACTCTGGCCTACTGGTTAAGGTCTTAACTCTTACTCTGGCCTTATAGCTAAGGGGTTAACTATTACTCTGGCCTAATAGCTAAGGTCTTAAATCTTACTCTGGCCTAATAGCTAAGGTCTTAGACTCGTACTCTGGCCTAATGGTTAAGGTCTCAACTCTTACTCTGGCCTAATAGCTAAGGTCTTAACTCTTACTCTGGCCTAATAGCTAAGGTCTTAGACTCGTACTCTGGCCTAATGGTTAAGGTCTTAACTCTTACTCTGGCCTAATAGCTTAGGTCGTAACTCTTACTCTGGCCTAATAGCTAAGGTCTTAGACTCGTACTCTGGCCTAATGGTTAAGGTCTTAACTCTTACTCTGGCCTAATAGCTAAGGTCTTAGACTCATACTATGGCCTACAGGTTAAGGTCTTAACTCTTACTCTGGCCTAATAGCTAAGGTCTTAACTCTTACTCTGGCCTAATAGCTAAGGTCTTAGACTCGTACTCTGGCCTAATGGTTAAGGTCTTAACTCTTACTCTGGCCTACTGGTTAAGGTCTTAACTCTTACTCTGGCCTAATAGCTAAGGTCTTAGACTCGTACTCTGGCCTAATGGTTAAGGTCTTAACTCTTACTCTGGCCTAATAGCTAAGGTCTTAGACTCGTACTCTGGCCTACTGGTTAATGTCTTAACTCTTACTCTGGCCTACTGGTTAAGGTCTTAACTCTTACTCTGGCCTAATAGCTAAGGTCTTAGACTCGTACTCTGGCCTAATGGTTAAGGTCTTAACTCTTACTCTGGCCTACTGGTTAAGGTCTTAACTCTTACTCTGGCCTACTGGTTAAGGTCTTTACTCTTACTCTGGCCTAAATGCTAAGGTAATAAATCTTACTCTGGCCTAATAGCTAAGGTCTTAACTCTTACTCTGGCCTAATAGCTAACGTCTTAGACTCGTACTATGGCCTACAGGTTAAGGTCTTAACTTTTACTCTGGCCTACTGGTTAAGGTCTTAACTCTTACTCTGGCCTAATAGCTATGGTCTTAGACTCGTACTCTGGCCTACTGGTTAAGGTCTTAACTCTTACTCTGGCCTAATAGCTAAGGTCTTAACTCTTACTCTGGCTTAATAGCTAAGGTCTTAGACTCGTACTCTGGCCTAATGGTTAAGGTCTTAACTCTTACTCTGGTCTAATAGCTAAGGTCTTAGACTCATACTCTGGCCTAATAGCTAAGGTCTTAGACTCGTACTCTGGCCTAATAGCTAAGGTCTTAGACTCGTACTCTGGCCTACTGGTTAATGTCTTAACTCTTACTCTGGCCTACTGGTTAAGGTCTTAACTCTTACTCTGGCCTAATAGCTAAGGTCTTAGACTCGTACTCTGGCCTAATGGTTAAGGTCTTAACTCTTACTCTGGCCTACTGGTTAAGGTCTTAACTCTTACTCTGGCCTACTGGTTAAGGTCTTTACTCTTACTCTGGCCTAAATGCTAAGGTAATAAATCTTACTCTGGCCTAATAGCTAAGGTCTTAACTCTTACTCTGGCCTAATAGCTATGGTCTTAGACTCGTACTCTGGCCTAATGGTTAAGGTCTTAACTCTTACTCTGGCCTAATAGCTAAGGTCTTAGACTCGTACTCTGGCCTAATGGTTAAGGTCTTAACTCTTACTCTGGCCTAATAGCTAAGGTCTTAGTCTCGTACTCTGGCCTAATCGTTAATGTCTTAACTCTTACTCTGGCCTAATAGCTAAGGACTTAGACTCATACTCTGGCCTACTGGTTAAGGTCTTAACTCTTACTCTGGCCTAATAGCTAAGGTCTTAGACTCGTACTCTGGCCTAATGGTTAAGGTCTTAACTCTTACTCTGGCCTAATAGCTAAGGTCTTAACTCTTACTCTGGCCTAATAGGTATGGTCTTAGACTCGTACTCTGGCCTAATGGTTAAGGTCTTAACTCTTACTCTGGCCTAATAGCTAAGGTCTTAACTCTTACTGTGGCCTAATAGCTAAGGTCTTAGACTCGTACTCTGGCCTACTGGTTAAGGTCTTAACTCTTACTCTGGCCTAATAGCTAAGGTCTTAGACTCGGACTCTGGCCTAATGGTCAAGGTCTTAACTCTTACTCTGGCCTAATAGCCAAGGTCTTAACTCTTACTCTGGCCTAATAGCTAAGGTCTTAGACTCGTACTCTGGCCTAATGGTTAAGGTCTTAACTCTTACTCTGGCCTAATAGCTAAGGTCTTAGTCTCGTACTCTGGCCTAATCGTTAAGGTCTTAACTCTTACTCTGGCCTAATAGCTAAGGTCTTAGACTCGTACTATGGCCTACAGGTTAAGGTCTTAACTCTTACTCTGGCCTAATAGCTAAGGTCTTAACTCTTACTCTGGCCTAATAGATATGGTCTTAGACTCGTACTCTGGCCTAATGGTTAAGGTCTTAACTCTTACTCTGGCCTAATAGCTAAGGTCTTAACTCTTACTGTGGCCTAATAGCTAAGGTCTTAGACTCGTACTCTGGCCTACTGGTTAAGGTCTTAACTCTTACTCTGGCCTAATTGCTAAGGTCTTAGACTCGGACTCTGTCCTACTGGTTAAGGTCTTAACTCTTACTCTGGCCTAATGGTTAAGGTCTTAACTCTTACTCTGGCCTAATAGCTAAGGTCTTAACTCTTACTGTGGCCTAATAGCTAAGGTCTTAGACTCGTACTCTGGCCTACTGGTTAAGGTCTTAAATCTTACTCTGGCCTAATAGCTAAGGTCTTAGACTCGGACTCTGGCCTACTGGCTAAGGTCTTAACTCTTACTCTGGCCTAATAGATAAGGTCTTAGACTCATACTCTGCCCTACTGGTTAAGGTCTTAACTCTTACTCTGGCACTATAGCTAAGGTCTTAACTCTTACTCTGGCCTAATAGCTAAGGTCTTAGACCCGTATTCTGGCCTAATGGTTAAGGTCTTAACTCTTACTCTGGCCTACTGGTTAAGGTCTTAACTCTTACTCTGGCCTTATAGCTAAGGGGTTAACTATTACTCTGGCCTAATAGCTAAGGTCTTAAATCTTACTCTGGCCTAATAGCTAAGGTCTTAGACTCGTACTCTGGCCTAATGGTTAAGGTCTCAACTCTTACTCTGGCCTAATAGCTAAGGTCTTAACTCTTACTCTGGCCTAATAGATAAGGTCTTAGACTCATACTCTGCCCTACTGGTTAAGGTCTTAACTCTTACTCTGGCCCTATAGCTAAGGTCTTAACTCTTACTCTGGCCTAATAGCTAAGGTCTTAGACCCGTATTCTGGCCTAATGGTTAAGGTCTTAACTCTTACTCTGGCCTACTGGTTAAGGTCTTAACTCTTACTCTGGCCTTATAGCTAAGGGGTTAACTATTACTCTGGCCTAATAGCTAAGGTCTTAAATCTTACTCTGGCCTAATAGCTAAGGTCTTAGACTCGTACTCTGGCCTAATGGTTAAGGTCTCAACTCTTACTCTGGCCTAATAGCTAAGGTCTTAACTCTTACTCTGGCCTCATAGCTAAGGTCTTAGACTCGTACTCTGGCCTAATGGTTAAGGTCTTAACTCTTACTCTGGCCTAATAGCTTAGGTCGTAACTCTTACTCTGGCCTAATAGCTAAGGTCTTAGACTCGTACTCTGGCCTAATGGTTAAGGTCTTAACTCTTACTCTGGCCTAATAGCTAAGGTCTTAGACTCATACTATGGCCTACAGGTTAAGGTCTTAACTCTTACTCTGGCCTAATAGCTAAGGTCTTAACTCTTACTCTGGCCTAATAGCTAAGGTCTTAGACTCGTACTCTGGCCTAATGGTTAAGGTCTTAACTCTTACTCTGGCCTACTGGTTAAGGTCTTAACTCTTACTCTGGCCTAATAGCTAAGGTCTTAGACTCGTACTCTGGCCTAATGGTTAAGGTCTTAACTCTTACTCTGGCCTAATAGCTAAGGTCTTAGACTCGTACTCTGGCCTACTGGTTAATGTCTTAACTCTTACTCTGGCCTACTGGTTAAGGTCTTAACTCTTACTCTGGCCTAATAGCTAAGGTCTTAGACTCGTACTCTGGCCTAATGGTTAAGGTCTTAACTCTTACTCTGGCCTACTGGTTAAGGTCTTAACTCTTACTCTGGCCTACTGGTTAAGGTCTTTACTCTTACTCTGGCCTAAATGCTAAGGTAATAAATCTTACTCTGGCCTAATAGCTAAGGTCTTAACTCTTACTCTGGCCTAATAGCTAACGTCTTAGACTCGTACTATGGCCTACAGGTTAAGGTCTTAACTTTTACTCTGGCCTACTGGTTAAGGTCTTAACTCTTACTCTGGCCTAATAGCTATGGTCTTAGACTCGTACTCTGGCCTACTGGTTAAGGTCTTAACTCTTACTCTGGCCTAATAGCTAAGGTCTTAACTCTTACTCTGGCTTAATAGCTAAGGTCTTAGACTCGTACTCTGGCCTAATGGTTAAGGTCTTAACTCTTACTCTGGTCTAATAAATAAGGTCTTAGACTCATACTCTGGCCTAATAGCTAAGGTCTTAGACTCGTACTCTGGCCTAATAGCTAAGGTCTTAGACTCGTACTCTGGCCTACTGGTTAATGTCTTAACTCTTACTCTGGCCTACTGGTTAAGGTCTTAACTCTTACTCTGGCCTAATAGCTAAGGTCTTAGACTCGTACTCTGGCCTAATGGTTAAGGTCTTAACTCTTACTCTGGCCTACTGGTTAAGGTCTTAACTCTTACTCTGGCCTACTGGTTAAGGTCTTTACTCTTACTCTGGCCTAAATGCTAAGGTAATAAATCTTACTCTGGCCTAATAGCTAAGGTCTTAACTCTTACTCTGGCCTAATAGCTATGGTCTTAGACTCGTACTCTGGCCTAATGGTTAAGGTCTTAACTCTTACTCTGGCCTAATAGCTAAGGTCTTAGACTCGTACTCTGGCCTAATGGTTAAGGTCTTAACTCTTACTCTGGCCTAATAGCTAAGGTCTTAGTCTCGTACTCTGGCCTAATCGTTAAGGTCTTAACTCTTACTCTGGCCTAATAGCTAAGGACTTAGACTCATACTCTGGCCTACTGGTTAAGGTCTTAACTCTTACTCTGGCCTAATAGCTAAGGTCTTAGACTCGTACTCTGGCCTAATGGTTAAGGTCTTAACTCTTACTCTGGCCTAATAGCTAAGGTCTTAACTCTTACTCTGGCCTAATAGGTATGGTCTTAGACTCGTACTCTGGCCTAATGGTTAAGGTCTTAACTCTTACTCTGGCCTAATAGCTAAGGTCTTAACTCTTACTGTGGCCTAATAGCTAAGGTCTTAGACTCGTACTCTGGCCTACTGGTTAAGGTCTTAACTCTTACTCTGGCCTAATAGCTAAGGTCTTAGACTCGGACTCTGGCCTAATGGTCAAGGTCTTAACTCTTACTCTGGCCTAATAGCCAAGGTCTTAACTCTTACTCTGGCCTAATAGCTAAGGTCTTAGACTCGTACTCTGGCCTAATGGTTAAGGTCTTAACTCTTACTCTGGCCTAATAGCTAAGGTCTTAGTCTCGTACTCTGGCCTAATCGTTAAGGTCTTAACTCTTACTCTGGCCTAATAGCTAAGGTCTTAGACTCGTACTATGGCCTACAGGTTAAGGTCTTAACTCTTACTCTGGCCTAATAGCTAAGGTCTTAACTCTTACTCTGGCCTAATAGATATGGTCTTAGACTCGTACTCTGGCCTAATGGTTAAGGTCTTAACTCTTACTCTGGCCTAATAGCTAAGGTCTTAACTCTTACTGTGGCCTAATAGCTAAGGTCTTAGACTCGTACTCTGGCCTACTGGTTAAGGTCTTAACTCTTACTCTGGCCTAATAGCTAAGGTCTTAGACTCGGACTCTGGCCTACTGGTTAAGGTCTTAACTCTTACTCTGGCCTAATGGTTAAGGTCTTAACTCTTACTCTGGCCTAATAGCTAAGGTCTTAACTCTTACTGTGGCCTAATAGCTAAGGTCTTAGACTCGTACTCTGGCCTACTGGTTAAGGTCTTAAATCTTACTCTGGCCTAATAGCTAAGGTCTTAGACTCGGACTCTGGCCTACTGGCTAAGGTCTTAACTCTTACTCTGGCCTAATAGATAAGGTCTTAGACTCATACTCTGCCCTACTGGTTAAGGTCTTAACTCTTACTCTGGCACTATAGCTAAGGTCTTAACTCTTACTCTGGCCTAATAGCTAAGGTCTTAGACCCGTATTCTGGCCTAATGGTTAAGGTCTTAACTCTTACTCTGGCCTACTGGTTAAGGTCTTAACTCTTACTCTGGCCTTATAGATAAGGGGTTAACTATTACTCTGGCCTAATAGCTAAGGTCTTAAATCTTACTCTGGCCTAATAGCTAAGGTCTTAGACTCGTACTCTGGCCTAATGGTTAAGGTCTCAACTCTTACTCTGGCCTAATAGCTAAGGTCTTAACTCTTACTCTGGCCTAATAGATAAGGTCTTAGACTCATACTCTGCCCTACTGGTTAAGGTCTTAACTCTTACTCTGGCCCTATAGCTAAGGTCTTAACTCTTACTCTGGCCTAATAGCTAAGGTCTTAGACCCGTATTCTGGCCTAATGGTTAAGGTCTTAACTCTTACTCTGGCCTACTGGTTAAGGTCTTAACTCTTACTCTGGCCTTATAGCTAAGGGGTTAACTATTACTCTGGCCTAATAGCTAAGGTCTTAAATCTTACTCTGGCCTAATAGCTAAGGTCTTAGACTCGTACTCTGGCCTAATGGTTAAGGTCTCAACTCTTACTCTGGCCTAATAGCTAAGGTCTTAACTCTTACTCTGGCCTCATAGCTAAGGTCTTAGACTCGTACTCTTGCCTAATGGTTAAGGTCTTAACTCTTACTCTGGCCTAATAGCTTAGGTCGTAACTCTTACTCTGGCCTAATAGCTAAGGTCTTAGACTCGTACTCTGGCCTAATGGTTAAGGTCTTAACTCTTACTCTGGCCTAATAGCTAAGGTCTTAGACTCATACTATGGCCTACAGGTTAAGGTCTTAACTCTTACTCTGGCCTAATAGCTAAGGTCTTAACTCTTACTCTGGCCTAATAGCTAAGGTCTTAGACTCGTACTCTGGCCTAATGGTTAAGGTCTTAACTCTTACTCTGGCCTACTGGTTAAGGTCTTAACTCTTACTCTGGCCTAATAGCTAAGGTCTTAGACTCATACTCTGGCCTAATGGTTAAGGTCTTAACTCTTACTCTGGCCTAATAGCTAAGGTCTTAGACTCGTACTCTGGCCTACTGGTTAATGTCTTAACTCTTACTCTGGCCTACTGGTTAAGGTCTTAACTCTTACTCTGGCCTAATAGCTAAGGTCTTAGACTCGTACTCTGGCCTAATGGTTAAGGTCTTAACTCTTACTCTGGCCTACTGGTTAAGGTCTTAACTCTTACTCTGGCCTACTGGTTAAGGTCTTTACTCTTACTCTGGCCTAAATGCTAAGGTAATACATCTTACTCTGGCCTAATAGCTAAGGTCTTAACTCTTACTCTGGCCTAATAGCTAACGTCTTAGACTCGTACTATGGCCTACAGGTTAAGGTCTTAACTTTTACTCTGGCCTACTGGTTAAGGTCTTAACTCTTACTCTGGCCTAATAGCTATGGTCTTAGACTCGTACTCTGGCCTACTGGTTAAGGTCTTAACTCTTACTCTGGCCTAATAGCTAAGGTCTTAACTCTTACTCTGGCTTAATAGCTAAGGTCTTAGACTCGTACTCTGGCCTAATGGTTAAGGTCTTAACTCTTACTCTGGTCTAATAAATAAGGTCTTAGACTCATACTCTGGCCTAATAGCTAAGGTCTTAGACTCGTACTCTGGCCTAATAGCTAAGGTCTTAGACTCGTACTCTGGCCTACTGGTTAATGTCTTAACTCTTACTCTGGCCTACTGGTTAAGGTCTTAACTCTTACTCTGGCCTAATAGCTAAGGTCTTAGACTCGTACTCTGGCCTAATGGTTAAGGTCTTAACTCTTACTCTGGCCTACTGGTTAAGGTCTTAACTCTTACTCTGGCCTACTGGTTAAGGTCTTTACTCTTACTCTGGCCTAAATGCTAAGGTAATAAATCTTACTGTGGCCTAATAGCTAAGGTCTTAACTCTTACTCTGGCCTAATAGCTATGGTCTTAGACTCGTACTCTGGCCTAATGGTTAAGGTCTTAACTCTTACTCTGGCCTAATAGCTAAGGTCTTAGACTCGTACTCTGGCCTAATGGTTAAGGTCTTAACTCTTACTCTGGCCTAATAGCTAAGGTCTTAGTCTCGTACTCTGGCCTAATCGTTAAGGTCTTAACTCTTACTCTGGCCTAATAGCTAAGGACTTAGACTCATACTCTGGCCTACTGGTTAAGGTCTTAACTCTTACTCTGGCCTAATAGCTAAGGTCTTAGACTCGTACTCTGGCCTAATGGTTAAGGTCTTAACTCTTACTCTGGCCTAATAGCTAAGGTCTTAACTCTTACTCTGGCCTAATAGGTATGGTCTTAGACTCGTACTCTGGCCTAATGGTTAAGGTCTTAACTCTTACTCTGGCCTAATAGCTAAGGTCTTAACTCTTACTGTGGCCTAATAGCTAAGGTCTTAGACTCGTACTCTGGCCTACTGGTTAAGGTCTTAACTCTTACTCTGGCCTAATAGCTAAGGTCTTAGACTCGGACTCTGGCCTAATGGTCAAGGTCTTAACTCTTACTCTGGCCTAATAGCCAAGGTCTTAACTCTTACTCTGGCCTAATAGCTAAGGTCTTAGACTCGTACTCTGGCCTAATGGTTAAGGTCTTAACTCTTACTCTGGCCTAATAGCTAAGGTCTTAGTCTCGTACTCTGGCCTAATCGTTAAGGTCTTAACTCTTACTCTGGCCTAATAGCTAAGGTCTTAGACTCGTACTATGGCCTACAGGTTAAGGTCTTAACTCTTACTCTGGCCTAATAGCTAAGGTCTTAACTCTTACTCTGGCCTAATAGATATGGTCTTAGACTCGTACTCTGGCCTAATGGTTAAGGTCTTAACTCTTACTCTGGCCTAATAGCTAAGGTCTTAACTCTTACTGTGGCCTAATAGCTAAGGTCTTAGACTCGTACTCTGGCCTACTGGTTAAGGTCTTAACTCTTACTCTGGCCTAATAGCTAAGGTCTTAGACTCGGACTCTGGCCTACTGGTTAAGGTCTTAACTCTTACTCTGGCCTAATGGTTAAGGTCTTAACTCTTACTCTGGCCTAATAGCTAAGGTCTTAACTCTTACTGTGGCCTAATAGCTAAGGTCTTAGACTCGTACTCTGGCCTACTGGTTAAGGTCTTAAATCTTACTCTGGCCTAATAGCTAAGGTCTTAGACTCGGACTCTGGCCTACTGGCTAAGGTCTTAACTCTTACTCTGGCCTAATAGATAAGGTCTTAGACTCATACTCTGCCCTACTGGTTAAGGTCTTAACTCTTACTCTGGCACTATAGCTAAGGTCTTAACTCTTACTCTGGCCTAATAGCTAAGGTCTTAGACCCGTATTCTGGCCTAATGGTTAAGGTCTTAACTCTTACTCTGGCCTACTGGTTAAGGTCTTAACTCTTACTCTGGCCTTATAGCTAAGGGGTTAACTATTACTCTGGCCTAATAGCTAAGGTCTTAAATCTTACTCTGGCCTAATAGCTAAGGTCTTAGACTCGTACTCTGGCCTAATGGTTATGGTCTTAACTCTTACTCTGGCCTAATAGCTAAGGTCTTAACTCTTACTCTGGCCTAATAGCTAAGGTCTTAGACTCGTACTCTGGCCTAATGGTTAAGGTCTTAACTCTTACTCTGGCCTAATAGCTTAGGTCGTAACTCTTACTCTGGCCTAATAGCTAAGGTCTTAGACTCGTACTCTGGCCTAATGGTTAAGGTCTTAACTCTTACTCTGGCCTAATAGCTAAGGTCTTAGACTCATACTATGGCCTACAGGTTAAGGTCTTAACTCATACTCTGGCCTAATAGCTAAGGTCTTAACTCTTACTCTGGCCTAATAGCTAAGGTCTTAGACTCGTACTCTGGCCTAATGGTTAAGGTCTTAACTCTTACTCTGGCCTACTGGTTAAGGTCTTAACTCTTACTCTGGCCTAATAGCTAAGGTCTTAGACTCGTACTCTGGCCTAATGGTTAAGGTCTTAACTCTTACTCTGGCCTAATAGCTAAGGTCTTAGACTCGTACTCTGGCCTACTGGTTAATGTCTTAACTCTTACTCTGGCCTACTGGTTAAGGTCTTAACTCTTACTCTGGCCTAATAGCTAAGGTCTTAGACTCGTACTCTGGCCTAATGGTTAAGGTCTTAACTCTTTCTCTGGCCTACTGGTTAAGGTCTTAACTCTTACTCCGGCCTACTGGTTAAGGTCTTTACTCTTACTCTGGCCTAAATGCTAAGGTATTAAATCTTACTCTGGCCTAATAGCTAAGGTCTTAACTCTTACTCTGGCCTAATAGCTATGGTCTTAGACTCGTACTCTGGCCTAATGGTTAAGGTCTTAACTTTTACTCTGGCCTAATAGATAAGGTCTTAACTCTTACTCTGGCCTAATAGCTAAGGTCTTAGACTCGTACTCTGGCCTAATGGTTAAGGTCTTAACTCTTACTCTGGCCTAATAGCTAAGATCTTAGTCTCGTACTCTGGCCTAATCGTTAAGGTCTTAACTCTTACTCGGGCCTAATAGCTAAGGACTTAGACTCATACTCTGGCCTACTGGTTAAGGTCTTAACTCTTACACTGGCCTAATAGCTAAGGTCTTAGACTCGTACTCTGGCCTAGTGGTTAAGGTCTTAACTCTTACTCTGGCCTAATAGCTAAGGTCTTAGACTCGTACTATGGCCTACAGGTTAAGGTCTTACCTCTTACTCTGGCCTACTGGTTAAGGTCTTAACTTTTACTCTGGCCTAATAGCTAAGGTCTCAACACTTACTCCCGCCTTATAGCTAAGGTCTTAGACTCATACTCTGGCCTAATGGTTAAGGTCTTAACTCTTACTCTGGCCTAATAGCTAAGGTCTTAACTCTTACTCTGGCCTAATAGCTAAGGTCTTAGACTCGTACTATGGCCTACAGTTTAAGGACTTAACTCTTACTCTGGCCTACTGGTTAAGGTCTTAACTCTTACTCTGGCCTAATAGCTAAGGTTTAACTCTTACTCTGGCCTAATAGCTAAGGTCTTAGACTCGTACTCTGGCCTAATGGTTAAGGTCTTAACTCTTACTCTGGCCTAATAGCTAAGGTCTTAACACTTACTCTGGCCTAATAGCTAAGGTCTTAACTCTTACTCTGGCCTAATAGCTATGGTCTTAGACTTGTACTCTGGCCTATTGGTTAAGGTCTTAACTCTTACTCTGGCCTAATAGCTAAGGTCTTAGACTCGTACTATGGCCTACAGGTTAAGGTCTTAACTCTTACTCTGGCCTTCTGGTTAAGGTCTTAACTTTTACTCTGGCCTAATAGCTAAGGTCTCAACACTTACTCTGGCCTAATAGCTAAGGTCTTAGACTCGTTCTCTGGCCTAATGGTTAAGGTCTTAACTCTTACTCTGGCCTAATAGCTAAGGTCTTAACTCTTACTCTGGCCTAATAGCTAAGGTCTTAGACTCGTACTATGGCCTACTGGTTAAGGTCTTAACTCTTACTATGGCAAATAGCTAAGGTCTTAGACTCGTACTCTGGCCTAATGGTTAAGGTCTTAACTCTTACTCTGGCCTACTGGTTAAGGTCTTAACTCTTACTCTGGCCTAATAGCTAAGGTCTCAACTCTTACTCTGGCCTAATAGCTAAGGTCTTAGACTCATACTCTGGCCTAATGGTTAAGGTCTTATCTCTTACTCTGGCCTAATAGCTAAGGTTTTAACTCTTACTCTGGCCTAATAGCTAACCTCTTAGACTCGTACTATGGCCTACAGGTTAAGGTCTTAACTTTTACTCTGGCCTACTGGTTAAGGTCTTAACTCTTACTCTGGCCTAATAGCTACGGTCTTAGACTCGTACTCTGGCCTACTGGTTAAGGTCTTAACTCTTACTCTGGCCTAATAGCTAAGGTCTTAACTCTTACTCTAGCTTAATAGCTAAGGTCTTAGACTCGTACTCTGGCCTAATGGTTAAGGTCTTAACTCTTACTCTGGCGTAATAGCTAAGGTCTTAGACTCGTACTCTGGCCTAATAGATAAGGTCTTAGACTCGTACTCTGGCCTAATAGCTAAGGTCTTAGACTCGTACTCTGGCCAACTGGTTAAGGTCTTAACTCTTACTCTGGCCTACTGGTTAAGGTCTTAACTCTTACTCTGGCCTAATAGCTAAGGTCTTAGACTCGTACTCTGGCCTAATAGTTAAGGTCTTAACTCTTACTCTGGCCTACTGGTTAAGGTCTTAACTCTTACTCTGGCCTACTGGTTAAGGTCTTTACTCTTACTCTGGCCTAAATGCTAAGGTATTAAATCTTACTCTGGCCTAATAGCTAAGGTCTTAACTCTTACTCTGGCCTAATAGCTATGGTCTTAGACTCGTACTCTGGCCTAATGGTCAAGGTCTTAACTCTTACTCTGGCCTAATAGCCAAGGTCTTAACTCTTACTCTGGCCTAATAGCTAAGGTCTTAGACTCGTACTCTGGCCTAATGGCTAAGGTCTTAACTCTTACTCTGGCCTAATAGCTAAGGTCTTAGTCTCGTACTCTGGCCTAATCGTTAAGGTCTTAACTCTTACTCTGGCCTAATAGCTAAGGTCTTAGACTCGTACTATGGCCTACAGGTTAAGGTCTTAACTCTTACTCTGGCCTAATAGCTAAGGTCTTAACTCTTACTCTGGCCTAATAGATATGGTCTTAGACTCGTACTCTGGCCTAATGGTTAAGGTCTTAACTCTTACTCTGGCCTAATAGCTAAGGTCTTAACTCTTACTGTGGCCTAATAGCTAAGGTCTTAGACTCGTACTCTGGCCTACTGGTTAAGGTCTTAACTCTTACTCTGGCCTAATAGCTAAGGTCTTAGACTCGGACTCTGGCCTACTGGTTAAGGTCTTAACTCTTACTCTGGCCTAATGGTTAAGGTCTTAACTCTTACTCTGGCCTAATAGCTAAGGTCTTAACTCTTACTGTGGCCTAATAGCTAAGGTCTTAGACTCGTACTCTGGCCTACTGGTTAAGGTCTTAAATCTTACTCTGGCCTAATAGCTAAGGTCTTAGACTCGGACTCTGGCCTACTGGCTAAGGTCTTAACTCTTACTCTGGCCTAATAGCTTAGGTCGTAACTCTTACTCTGGCCTAATAGCTAAGGTCTTAGACTCGTACTCTGGCCTAATGGTTAAGGTCTTAACTCTTACTCTGGCCCTATAGCTAAGGTCTTAACTCTTACTCTGGCCTAATAGCTAAGGTCTTAGACCCGTATTCTGGCCTAATGGTTAAGGTCTTAACTCTTACTCTGGCCTACTGGTTAAGGTCTTAACTCTTACTCTGGCCTTATAGCTAAGGGGTTAACTATTACTCTGGCCTAATAGCTAAGGTCTTAAATCTTACTCTGGCCTAATAGCTAAGGTCTTAGACTCGTACTCTGGCCTAATGGTTAAGGTCTTAACTCTTACTCTGGCCTAATAGCTAAGGTCTTAACTCTTACTCTGGCCTAATAGCTAAGGTCTTAGACTCATACTCTGGCCTAATGGTTAAGGTCTTAACTCTTACTCTGGCCTAATAGCTTAGGTCGTAACTCTTACTCTGGCCTAATAGCTAAGGTCTTAGACTCGTACTCTGGCCTAATGGTTAAGGTCTTAACTCTTACTCTGGCCTAATAGCTAAGGTCTTAGACTCATACTATGGCCTACAGGTTAAGGTCTTAACTCTTACTCTGGCCTAATAGCTAAGGTCTTAACTCTTACTCTGGCCTAATAGCTAAGGTCTTAGACTCGTACTCTGGCCTAATGGTTAAGGTCTTAACTCTTACTCTGGCCTACTGGTTAAGGTCTTAACTCTTACTCTGGCCTAATAGCTAAGGTCTTAGACTCGTACTCTGGCCTAATGGTTAAGGTCTTAACTCTTACTCTGGCCTAATAGCTAAGGTCTTAGACTCGTACTATGGCCTACAGGTTAAGGTCTTACATCTTACTCTGGCCTAATAGCTAAGGTCTTACTTACTCTGGCCTAAAAGCTAAGGTCTTAACTCTTACTCTGGCCTACTGGTTAAGGTATTAACTCTTACTCTGGCCTAATAGCTAAGGTCTTAGACTCGTAATCTGGCCTAATGGTTAAGGTCTTAACTCTTACTCTGGCCTACTGGTTAAGGTCTTAACTCTTACTCTGGCCTAATAGCTAACGTCTTAACTCTTACTCTGGCTTAATAGCTGAGGTCTTAACTCTTACTCTGGCCTAATAGCTAATGTCTTAGACTCGTACTCTGGCCTACTGGTTAAGGTCTTAACTCTTACTCTGGCCTACTGGTTAAGGTCTTAACTTTTATTCTGGCCTAATAGCTAGGTCTTAGACTCGTACTCTAGCATAATGGTTAAGGTGTTAACTCTTATTCTGGCCTACTAGTTAAGGTCTTAACTCTTACTCTGGCCTAATAGCTAAGGTCTTACCTCTTACTCTGGCCTACTGGTTAAGGTCTTAACTCTTACTCTGGCCTACTGGTTAAGGTCTTAACTCTTACTATGGCAAATAGCTAAGGTCTTAGACTCGTACTCTGGCCTAATGGTTAAGGTCTTAACTCTTACTCTGGCCTACTGGTTAAGGTCTTAACTCTTACTCTGGCCTAATAGCTAAGGTCTCAACTCTTACTCTGGCCTAATAGCTAAGGTCTTAGACTCATACTCTGGCCTAATGGTTAAGGTCTTATCTCTTACTCTGGCCTAATAGCTAAGGTCTTAACTCTTACTCTGGCCTAATAGCTAACGTCTTAGACTCGTACTATGGCCTACAGGTTAAGGTCTTAACTTTTACTCTGGCCTACTGGTTAAGGTCTTAACTCTTACTCTGGCCTAATAGCTATGGTCTTAGACTCGTACTCTGGCCTACTGGTTAAGGTCTTAACTCTTACTCTGGCCTAATAGCTAAGGTCTTAACTCTTACTCTGGCTTAATAGCTAGGGTCTTAGACTCGTACTCTGGCCTAATGGTTAAGGTCTTAACTCTTACTCTGGTCTAATAGCTAAGGTCTTAGACTCATACTCTGGCCTAATAGCTAAGGTCTTAGACTCGTACTCTGGCCTAATAGCTAAGGTCTTAGACTCGTACTCTGGCCTACTGGTTAATGTCTTAACTCTTACTCTGGCCTACTGGTTAAGGTCTTAACTCTTACTCTGGCCTAATAGCTAAGGTCTTAGACTCGTACTCTGGCCTAATGGTTAAGGTCTTAACTCTTACTCTGGCCTACTGGTTAAGGTCTTTACTCTTACTCTGGCCTAAATGCTAAGGTAATAAATCTTACTCTGGCCTAATAGCTAAGGTCTTAACTCTTACTCTGGCCTAATAGCTAACGTCTTAGACTCGTACTATGGCCTACAGGTTAAGGTCTTAACTTTTACTCTGGCCTACTGGTTAAGGTCTTAACTCTTACTCTGGCCTAATAGCTATGGTCTTAGACTCGTACTCTGGCCTACTGGTTAAGGTCTTAACTCTTACTCTGGCCTAATAGCTAAGGTCTTAACTCTTACTCTGGCTTAATAGCTAAGGTCTTAGACTCGTACTCTGGCCTAATGGTTAAGGTCTTAACTCTTACTCTGGTCTAATAGCTAAGCTCTTAGACTCATACTCTGGCCTAATAGCTAAGGTCTTAGACTCGTACTCTGGCCTAATAGCTAAGGTCTTAGACTCGTACTCTGGCCTACTGGTTAATGTCTTAACTCTTACTCTGGCCTACTGGTTAAGGTCTTAACTCTTACTCTGGCCTAATAGCTAAGGTCTTAGACTCGTACTCTGGCCTAATGGTTAAGGTCTTAACTCTTACTCTGGCCTACTGGTTAAGGTCTTAACTCTTACTCTGGCCTACTGGTTAGGGTCTTTACTCTTACTCTGGCCTAAATGCTAAGGTAATAAATCTTACTCTGGCCTAATAGCTAAGGTCTTAACTCTTACTCTGGCCTAATAGCTATGGTCTTAGACTCGTACTCTGGCCTAATGGTTAAGGTCTTAACTCTTACTCTGGCCTAATAGCTAAGGTCTTAGACTCGTACTCTGGCCTAATGGTTAAGGTCTTAACTCTTACTCTGGCCTAATAGCTAAGGTCTTAGTCTCATACTCTGGCCTAATCGTTAAGGTCTTAACTCTTACTCTGGCCTAATAGCTAAGGACTTAGACTCATACTCTGGCCTACTGGTTAAGGTCTTAACTCTTACTCTGGCCTAATAGCTAAGGTCTTAGACTCGTACTCTGGCCTAATGGTTAAGGTCTTAACTCTTACTCTGGCCTAATAGCTAAGGTCTTAACTCTTACTCTGGCCTAATAGGTATGGTCTTAGACTCGTACTCTGGCCTAATGGTTAAGGTCTTAACTCTTACTCTGGCCTAATAGCTAAGGTCTTAACTCTTACTGTGGCCTAATAGCTAAGGTCTTAGACTCGTACTCTGGCCTACTGGTTAAGGTCTTAACTCTTACTCTGGCCTAATAGCTAAGGTCTTAGACTCGGACTCTGGCCTAATGGTCAAGGTCTTAACTCTTACTCTGGCCTAATAGCAAAGGTCTTAACTCTTACTCTGGCCTAATAGCTAAGGTCTTAGACTCGTACTCTGGCCTAATGGTTAAGGTCTTAACTCTTACTCTGGCCTAATAGCTAAGGTCTTAGTCTCGTACTCTGGCCTAATCGTTAAGGTCTTAACTCTTACTCTGGCCTAATAGCTAAGGTCTTAGACTCGTACTATGGCCTACAGGTTAAGGTCTTAACTCTTACTCTGGCTTAATAGCTAAGGTCTTAACTCTTACTCTGGCCTAATAGATATGGTCTTAGACTCGTACTCTGGCCTAATGGTTAAGGTCTTAACTCTTACTCTGGCCTAATAGCTAAGGTCTTAACTCTTACTGTGGCCTAATAGCTAAGGTCTTAGACTCGTACTCTGGCCTACTGGTTAAGGTCTTAACTCTTACTCTGGCCTAATAGCTAAGGTCTTAGACTCGGACTCTGGCCTACTGGTTAAGGTCTTAACTCTTACTCTGGCCTAATGGTTAAGGTCTTAACTCTTACTCTGGCCTAATAGCTAAGGTCTTAACTCTTACTGTGGCCTAATAGCTAAGGTCTTAGACTCGTACTCTGGCCTACTGGTTAAGGTCTTAAATCTTACTCTGGCCTAATAGCTAAGGTCTTAGACTCGGACTCTGGCCTACTGGCTAAGGTCTTAACTCTTACTCTGGCCTAATAGATAAGGTCTTAGACTCATACTCTGCCCTACTGGTTAAGGTCTTAACTCTTACTCTGGCCCTATAGCTAAGGTCTTAACTCTTACTCTGGCCTAATAGCTAAGGTCTTAGACCCGTATTCTGGCCTAATGGTTAAGGTCTTAACTCTTACTCTGGCCTACTGGTTAAGGTCTTAACTCTTACTCTGGCCTTATAGCTAAGGGGTTAACTATTACTCTGGCCTAATAGCTAAGGTCTTAAATCTTACTCTGGCCTAATAGCTAAGGTCTTAGACTCGTACTCTGGCCTAATGGTTAAGGTCTTAACTCTTACTCTGGCCTAATAGCTAAGGTCTTAACTCTTACTCTGGCCTAATAGCTAAGGTCTTAGACTCGTACTCTGGCCTAATGGTTAAGGTCTTAACTCTTACTCTGGCCTAATAGCTTAGGTCGTAACTCTTACTCTGGCCTAATAGCTAAGGTCTTAGACTCGTACTCTGGCCTAATGGTTAAGGTCTTAACTCTTACTCTGGCCTAATAGCTAAGGTCTTAGACTCATACTATGGCCTACAGGTTAAGGTCTTAACTCTTACTCTGGCCTAATAGCTAAGGTCTTAACTCTTACTCAGGCCTAATAGCTAAGGTCTTAGACTCGTACTCTGGCCTAATGGTTAAGGTCTTAACTCTTACTCTGGCCTACTGGTTAAGGTCTTAACTCTTACTCTGGCCTAATAGCTAAGGTCTTAGACTCGTACTCTGGCCTAATGGTTAAGGTCTTAACTCTTACTCTGGCCTAATAGCTAAGGTCTTAGACTCGTACTATGGCCTACAGGTTAAGGTCTTACATCTTACTCTGGCCTAATAGCTAAGGTCTTACTTACTCTGGCCTAAAAGCTAAGGTCTTAACTCTTACTCTGGCCTACTGGTTAAGGTATTAACTCTTACTCTGGCCTAATAGCTAAGGTCTTAGACTCGTAATCTGGCCTAATGGTTAAGGTCTTAACTCTTACTCTGGCCTACTGGTTAAGGTCTTAACTCTTACTCTGGCCTAATAGCTAACGTCTTAACTCTTACTCTGGCTTAATAGCTAAGGTCTTAACTCTTACTCTGGCCTAATAGCTAATGTCTTAGACTCGTACTCTGGCCTACTGGTTAAGGTCTTAACTCTTACTCTGGCCTACTGGTTAAGGTCTTAACTTTTATTCTGGCCTAATAGCTAGGTCTTAGACTCGTACTCTAGCATAATGGTTAAGGTGTTAACTCTTATTCTGGCCTACTAGTTAAGGTCTTAACTCTTACTCTGGCCTAATAGCTAAGGTCTTACCTCTTACTCTGGCCTACTGGTTAAGGTCTTAACTCTTACTCTGGCCTACTGGTTAAGGTCTTAACTCTTACTATGGCAAATAGCTAAGGTCTTAGACTCGTACTCTGGCCTAATGGTTAAGGTCTTAACTCTTACTCTGGCCTACTGGTTAAGGTCTTAACTCTTACTCTGGCCTAATAGCTAAGGTCTCAACTCTTACTCTGGCCTAATAGCTAAGGTCTTAGACTCGTACTCTGGCCTAATGGTTAAGGTCTTAACTCTTACTCTTGCCTAATAGCTAAGGTCTTAGACTCGTACTATGGCCTACAGGTTAAGGTCTTACATCTTACTCTGGCCTAATAGATAAGGTCTTACTTACTCTGGCCTAAAAGCTAAGGTCTTAACTCTTACTCTGGCCTACTGGTTAAGGTATTAACTCTTACTCTGGCCTAATAGCTAAGGTCTTAGACTCGTAATCTGGCCTAATGGTTAAGGTCTTAACTCTTACTCTGGCCTACTGGTTAAGGTCTTAACTCTTACTCTGGCCTAATAGCTAACGTCTTAACTCTTACTCTGGCTTAATAGCTAAGGTCTTAACTCTTACTCTGGCCTAATAGCTAATGTCTTAGACTCGTACTCTGGCCTACTGGTTAAGGTCTTAACTCTTACTCTGGCCTACTGGTTAAGGTCTTAACTTTTATTCTGGCCTAATAGCTAGGTCTTAGACTCGTACTCTAGCATAATGGTTAAGGTGTTAACTCTTATTCTGGCCTACTAGTTAAGGTCTTAACTCTTACTCTGGCCTAATAGCTAAGGTCTTACCTCTTACTCTGGCCTACTGGTTAAGGTCTTAACTCTTACTCTGGCCTACTGGTTAAGGTCTTAACTCTTACTATGGCAAATAGCTAAGGTCTTAGACTCGTACTCTGGCCTAATGGTTAAGGTCTTAACTCTTACTCTGGCCTACTGGTTAAGGTCTTAACTCTTACTCTGGCCTAATAGCTAAGGTCTCAACTCTTACTCTGGCCTAATAGCTAAGGTCTTAGACTCATACTCTGGCCTAATGGTTAAGGTCTTATCTCTTACTCTGGCCTAATAGCTAAGGTCTTAACTCTTACTCTGGCCTAATAGCTAACGTCTTAGACTCGTACTATGGCCTACAGGTTAAGGTCTTAACTTTTACTCTGGCCTACTGGTTAAGGTCTTAACTCTTACTCTGGCCTAATAGCTATGGTCTTAGACTCGTACTCTGGCCTACTGGTTAAGGTCTTAACTCTTACTCTGGCCTAATAGCTAAGGTCTTAACTCTTACTCTGGCTTAATAGCTAAGGTCTTAGACTCGTACTCTGGCCTAATGGTTAAGGTCTTAACTCTTACTCTGGTCTAATAGCTAAGGTCTTAGACTCATACTCTGGCCTAATAGCTAAGGTCTTAGACTCGTACTCTGGCCTAATAGCTAAGGTCTTAGACTCGTACTCTGGCCTACTGGTTAATGTCTTAACTCTTACTCTGGCCTACTGGTTAAGGTCTTAACTCTTACTCTGGCCTAATAGCTAAGGTCTTAGACTCGTACTCTGGCCTAATGGTTAAGGTCTTAACTCTTACTCTGGCCTACTGGTTAAGGTCTTAACTCTTACTCTGGCCTACTGGTTAAGGTCTTTACTCTTACTCTGGCCTAAATGCTAAGGTAATAAATCTTACTCTGGCCTAATAGCTAAGGTCTTAACTCTTACTCTGGCCTAATAGCTAACGTCTTAGACTCGTACTATGGCCTACAGGTTAAGGTCTTAACTTTTACTCTGGCCTACTGGTTAAGGTCTTAACTCTTACTCTGGCCTAATAGCTATGGTCTTAGACTCGTACTCTGGCCTACTGGTTAAGGTCTTAACTCTTACTCTGGCCTAATAGCTAAGGTCTTAACTCTTACTCTGGCTTAATAGCTAAGGTCTTAGACTCGTACTCTGGCCTAATGGTTAAGGTCTTAACTCTTACTCTGGTCTAATAGCTAAGGTCTTAGACTCATACTCTGGCCTAATAGCTAAGGTCTTAGACTCGTACTCTGGCCTAATAGCTAAGGTCTTAGACTCGTACTCTGGCCTACTGGTTAATGTCTTAACTCTTACTCTGGCCTACTGGTTAAGGTCTTAACTCTTAATCTGGCCTAATAGCTAAGGTCTTAGACTCGTACTCTGGCCTAATGGTTAAGGTCTTAACTCTTACTCTGGCCTACTGGTTAAGGTCTTAACTCTTACTCTGGCCTACTGGTTAAGGTCTTTACCCTTACTCTGGCCTAAATGCTAAGGTAATAAATCTTACTCTGGCCTAACAGCTAAGGTCTTAACTCTTACTCTGGCCTAATAGCTATGGTCTTAGACTCGTACTCTGGCCTAATGGTTAAGGTCTTAACTCTTACTCTGGCCTAATAGCTAAGGTCTTAGACTCGTACTCTGGCCTAATGGTTAAGGTCTTAACTCTTACTCTGGCCTAATAGCTAAGGTCTTAGTCTCGTACTCTGGCCTAATCGTTAAGGTCTTAACTCTTACTCTGGCCTAATAGCTAAGGACTTAGACTCATACTCTGGCCTACTGGTTAAGGTCTTAACTCTTACTCTGGCCTAATAGCTAAAGTCTTAGACTCGTACTCTGGCCTAATGGTTAAGGTCTTAACTCTTACTCTGGCCTAATAGCTAAGGTCTTAACTCTTACTCTGGCCTAATAGGTATGGTCTTAGACTCGTACTCTGGCCTAATGGTTAAGGTCTTAACTCTTACTCTGGCCTAATAGCTAAGGTCTTAACTCTTACTGTGGCCTAATAGCTAAGGTCTTAGACTCGTACTCTGGCCTACTGGTTAAGGTCTTAACTCTTACTCTGGCCTAATAGCTAAGGTCTTAGACTCGGACTCTGGCCTACTGGTTAAGGTCTTAACTCTTACTCTGGCCTAATAGCTAAGGTCTTAACTCTTACTCTGGCCTTATAGCTAAGGTCTTAGACTCGTACTCTGGCCTAATGGTTAAGGTCTTAACTCTTACTCTGGCCTAATAGCTAAGGTCTTAACTCTTACTCTGGCCTAATAGCTAAGGTCTTAGACTCATACTATGGCCTACAGGTTAAGGTCTTAACTCTTACTCTGGCCTACTGGTTAAGGTCTTAACTCTTACTCTGGCCTAATAGCTAAGGTCTTAACTCTTACTCTGGCCTAATAGCTAAGGTCTTAGACTCGTACTCTGGCCTAATGGTTAAGGTCTTAACTCTTACTCTGGCCTACTGGTTAAGGTCTTAACTCTTACTGTGGCCTAATAGCTAAGGTCTTAGACTTGTACTCTGGCCTACTGGTTAAGGTCTTAACTCTTACTCTGGCCTAATAGCTAAGGTCTTAGACTCGTACTCTGGCCTACTGGCTAAGGTCTTAACTCTTACTCTGGCCTAATAGCTAAGGTCTTAGACTCATACTCTGGCCTACTGGTTAAGGTCTTAACTCTTACTCTGGCCCTATAGCTAAGGTCTTAACTCTTACCCTGGCCTAATAGCTAAGGTCTTAGACCTGTATTCTGGCCTAATGGTTAAGGTCTTAACTCTTACTCTGGCCTACTGGTTAAGGTCTTAACTCTTACTCTGGCCTTATAGCTAAGGGGTTAACTCTTACTCTGGCCTAATAGCTAAGGTCTTAGACTCATACTCTGGCCTAATGGTTAAGGTCTTAACTCTTACTCCGGCCTAATAGCTAAGGTCTTAACTCTTACTCTGGCCTAATAGCTATGGTCTTAGACTTGTACTCTGGCCTATTGGTTAAGGTCTTAACTCTTACTCTGGCCTAATAGCTAAGGTCTTAACTCTTACTCTGGCCTAATAGCAAAGGTCTTAGACTCGTACTATGGCCTACAGGTTAAGGTCTTAACTCTTACTCTGGCCTACTGGTTAAGGTCTTAACTTTTACTCTGGCCTAATAGCTAAGGTCTCAACACTTACTCTGGCCTAATAGCTAAGGTCTAAGACTCGTTCTCTGGCCTAATGGTTAAGGTCTTAACTCTTACTCTGGCCTAATAGCTAAGGTCTTAACTCTTACTCTGGCCTAATAGCTAAGGTCTTAGACTCGTACTATGGCCTACTGGTTAAGGTCTTAACTCTTACTATGGCAAATAGCTAAGGTCTTAGACTCGTACTCTGGCCCAATGGTTAAGGTCTTAACTCTTACTCTGGCCTACTGGTTAAGGTCTTAACTCTTACTCTGGCCTAATAGCTAAGGTCTCAACTCTTACTCTGGCCTAATAGCTAAGGTCTTAGACTCGTACTGTGGCCTAATGGTTAAGGTCTTATCTCTTACTCTGGCCTAATAGCTAAGGTCTTAACTCTTACTCTGGCCTAATAGCTAACCTCTTAGACTCGTACTATGGCCTACAGGTTAAGGTCTTAACTTTTACTCTGGCCTACTGGTTAAGGTCTTAACTCTTACTCTGGCCTAATAGCTACGGTCTTAGACTCGTACTCTGGCCTACTGGTTAAGGTCTTAACTCTTACTCTGGCCTAATAGCTAAGGTCTTAACTCTTACTCTGGCTTAATAGCTAAGGTCTTAGACTCGTACTCTGGCCTAATGGTTAAGGTCTTAACTCTTACTCTGGCCTAATAGCTAAGGTCTTAGACTCGTACTCTGGCCTAAAAGCTAAGGTCTTAGACTCGTACTCTGGCCTAATAGCTAAGGTCTTAGACTCGTACTCTGGCCTACTGGTTAATGTCTTAACTCTTACTCTGGCCTACTGGTTAAGGTCTTAACTCTTACTCTGGCCTAATAGCTAAGGTCTTAGACTCGTACTCTGGCCTAATGGTTAAGGTCTTAACTCTTACTCTGGCCTACTGGTTAAGGTATTAACTCTTACTCCGGCCTACTGGTTAATGTCTTTACTCTTACTCTGGCCTAAATGCTAAGGTATTAAATCTTACTCTGGCCTAATAGCTAAGGTCTTAACTCTTACTCTGGCCTAATAGCTATGGTCTTAGACTCGTACTCTGGCCTAATGGTTAAGGTCTTAACTCTTACTCTGGCCTAATAGCTAAGGTCTTAACTCTTACTCTGGCCTAATAGCTAAGGTCTTAGACTCGTACTCTGGCCTAATGGTTAAGGTCTCTCTTACTCTGGCCTAATAGCTAAGATCTTAGTCTCGTACTCTGGCCTAATCGTTAAGGTCTTAACTCTTACTCTGGCCTAATAGCTAAGGACTTAGACTCATACTCTGGCCTACTGGTTAAGGTCTTAACTCTTACACTGGCCTAATAGCTAAGGTCTTAGACTCGTACTCTGGCCTAGTGGTTAAGGTCTTAACTCTTACTCTGGCCTAATAGCTAAGGTCTTAGACTCGTACTATGGCCTACAGGTTAAGGTCTTACCTCTTACTCTGGCCTACTGGTTAAGGTCTTAACTTTTACTCTGGCCTAATAGCTAAGGTCTCAACACTTACTCTGGCCTTATAGCTAAGGTCTTAGACTCATACTCTGGCCTAATGGTTAAGGTCTTAACTCTTACTCTGGCCTAATAGCTAAGGTCTTAACTCTTACTCTGGCTTAATAGCTAAGGTCTTAGACTCGTACTATGGCCTACAGTTTAAGGACTTAACTCTTACTCTGGCCTACTGGTTAAGGTCTTAACTCTTACTCTGGCCTAATAGCTAAGGTCTTAGACCTGTATTCTGGCCTAATGGTTAAGGTCTTAACTCTTACTCTGGCCTACTGGTTAAGGTCTTAACTCTTACTCTGGCCTTATAGCTAAGGGGTTAACTCTTACTCTGGCCTAATAGCTAAGGTCTTAGACTCATACTCTGGCCTAATGGTTAAGGTCTTAACTCTTACTCCGGCCTAATAGCTAAGGTCTTAACTCTTACTCTGGCCTAATAGCTATGGTCTTAGACTTGTACTCTGGCCTATTGGTTAAGGTCTTAACTCTTACTCTGGCCTAATAGCTAAGGTCTTAACTCTTACTCTGGCCTAATAGCAAAGGTCTTAGACTCGTACTATGGCCTACAGGTTAAGGTCTTAACTCTTACTCTGGCCTACTGGTTAAGGTCTTAACTTTTACTCTGGCCTAATAGCTAAGGTCTCAACACTTACTCTGGCCTAATAGCTAAGGTCTAAGACTCGTTCTCTGGCCTAATGGTTAAGGTCTTAACTCTTACTCTGGCCTAATAGCTAAGGTCTTAACTCTTACTCTGGCCTAATAGCTAAGGTCTTAGACTCGTACTATGGCCTACTGGTTAAGGTCTTAACTCTTACTATGGCAAATAGCTAAGGTCTTAGACTCGTACTCTGGCCCAATGGTTAAGGTCTTAACTCTTACTCTGGCCTACTGGTTAAGGTCTTAACTCTTACTCTGGCCTAATAGCTAAGGTCTCAACTCTTACTCTGGCCTAATAGCTAAGGTCTTAGACTCGTACTGTGGCCTAATGGTTAAGGTCTTATCTCTTACTCTGGCCTAATAGCTAAGGTCTTAACTCTTACTCTGGCCTAATAGCTAACCTCTTAGACTCGTACTATGGCCTACAGGTTAAGGTCTTAACTTTTACTCTGGCCTACTGGTTAAGGTCTTAACTCTTACTCTGGCCTAATAGCTACGGTCTTAGACTCGTACTCTGGCCTACTGGTTAAGGTCTTAACTCTTACTCTGGCCTAATAGCTAAGGTCTTAACTCTTACTCTGGCTTAATAGCTAAGGTCTTAGACTCGTACTCTGGCCTAATGGTTAAGGTCTTAACTCTTACTCTGGCCTAATAGCTAAGGTCTTAGACTCGTACTCTGGCCTAATAGCTAAGGTCTTAGACTCGTACTCTGGCCTAATAGCTAAGGTCTTAGACTCGTACTCTGGCCTACTGGTTAATGTCTTAACTCTTACTCTGGCCTACTGGTTAAGGTCTTAACTCTTACTCTGGCCTAATAGCTAAGGTCTTAGACTCGTACTCTGGCCTAATGGTTAAGGTCTTAACTCTTACTCTGGCCTACTGGTTAAGGTATTAACTCTTACTCCGGCCTACTGGTTAATGTCTTTACTCTTACTCTGGCCTAAATGCTAAGGTATTAAATCTTACTCTGGCCTAATAGCTAAGGTCTTAACTCTTACTCTGGCCTAATAGCTATGGTCTTAGACTCGTACTCTGGCCTAATGGTTAAGGTCTTAACTCTTACTCTGGCCTAATAGCTAAGGTCTTAACTCTTACTCTGGCCTAATAGCTAAGGTCTTAGACTCGTACTCTGGCCTAATGGTTAAGGTCTTAACTCTTACTCTGGCCTAATAGCTAAGATCTTAGTCTCGTACTCTGGCCTAATCGTTAAGGTCTTAACTCTTACTCTGGCCTAATAGCTAAGGACTTAGACTCATACTCTGGCCTACTGGTTAAGGTCTTAACTCTTACACTGGCCTAATAGCTAAGGTCTTAGACTCGTACTCTGGCCTAGTGGTTAAGGTCTTAACTCTTACTCTGGCCTAATAGCTAAGGTCTTAGACTCGTACTATGGCCTACAGGTTAAGGTCTTACCTCTTACTCTGGCCTACTGGTTAAGGTCTTAACTTTTACTCTGGCCTAATAGCTAAGGTCTCAACACTTACTCTGGCCTTATAGCTAAGGTCTTAGACTCATACTCTGGCCTAATGGTTAAGGTCTTAACTCTTACTCTGGCCTAATAGCTAAGGTCTTAACTCTTACTCTGGCCTAATAGCTAAGGTCTTAGACTCGTACTATGGCCTACAGTTTAAGGACTTAACTCTTACTCTGGCCTACTGGTTAAGGTCTTAACTCTTACTCTGGCCTAATAGCTAAGGTTTAACTCTTACTCTGGCCTAATAGCTAAGGTCTTAGACTCGTACTCTGGCCTAATGGTTAAGGTCTTAACTCTTACTCTGGCCTACTGGTTAAGGTCTTAACTCTTACTCTGGCCTAATAGCTAAGGTCTTAGACTCGTACTCTGGCCTAATGGTTAAGGTCTTAACTCTTACTCTGGCCTAATAGCTAAGGTCTTAACACTTACTCTGGCCTAATAGCTAAGGTCTTAACTCTTACTCTGGCCTAATAGCTATGGTCCTAGACTTGTACCCTGGCCTATTGGTTAAGGTCTTAACTCTTGCTCTGGCCTAATAGCTAAGGTCTTAACTCTTACTCTGGCCTAATAGCTAAGGTCTTAGACTCGTACTATGGCCTACAGGTTAAGGTCTTAACTCTTACTCTGGCCTTCTGGTTAAGGTCTTAACTTTTACTCTGGCCTAATAGCTAAGGTCTCAACACTTACTCTGGCCTAATAGCTAAGGTCTTAGACTCGTTCTCTGGCCTAATGGTTAAGGTCTTAACTCTTACTCTGGCCTAATAGCTAAGGTCTTAACTCTTACTCTGGCCTAATAGCTAAGGTCTTAGACTCGTACTATGGCCTACTGGTTAAGGTCTTAACTCTTACTATGGCAAATAGCTAAGGTCTTAGACTCGTACTCTGGCCTAATGGTTAAGGTCTTAACTCTTACTCTGGCCTACTGGTTAAGGTCTTAACTCTTACTCTGGCCTAATAGCTAAGGTCTCAACTCTTACTCTGGCCTAATAGCTAAGGTCTTAGACTCGTACTCTGGCCTAATGGTTAAGGTCTTATCTCTTACTCTGGCCTAATAGCTAAGGTCTTAACTCTTACTCTGGCCTAATAGCTAACCTCTTAGACTCGTACTATGGCCTACAGGTTAAGGTCTTAACTTTTACTCTGGCCTACTGGTTAAGGTCTTAACTCTTACTCTGGCCTAATAGCTACGGTCTTAGACTCGTACTCTGGCCTACTGGTTAAGGTCTTAACTCTTACTCTGGCCTAATAGCTAAGGTCTTAACTCTTACTCTAGCTTAATAGCTAAGGTCTTAGACTCGTACTCTGGCCTAATGGTTAAGGTCTTAACTCTTACTCTGGCGTAATAGCTAAGGTCTTAGACTCGTACTCTGGCCTAATAGATAAGGTCTTAGACTCGTACTCTGGCCTAATAGCTAAGGTCTTAGACTCGTACTCTGGCCAACTGGTTAAGGTCTTAACTCTTACTCTGGCCTACTGGTTAAGGTCTTAACTCTTACTCTGGCCTAATAGCTAAGGTCTTGGACTCGTACTCTGGCCTAATGGTTAAGGTCTTAACTCTTACTCTGGCCTACTGGTTAAGGTCTTAACTCTTACTCTGGCCTACTGGTTAAGGTCTTAACTCTTACTCTGGCCTAAATGCTAAGGTATTAAATCTTACTCTGGCCTAATAGCTAAGGTCTTAACTCTTACTCTGGCCTAATAGCTATGGTCTTAGACTCGTACTCTGGCCTAATGGTCAAGGTCTTAACTCTTACTCTGGCCTAATAGCCAAGGTCTTAACTCTTACTCTGGCCTAATAGCTAAGGTCTTAGACTCGTACTCTGGCCTAATGGTTAAGGTCTTAACTCTTACTCTGGCCTAATAGCTAAGGTCTTAGTCTCGTACTCTGGCCTAATCGTTAAGGTCTTAACTCTTACTCTGGCCTAATAGCTAAAGACTTAGACTCATACTCTGGCCTACTGGTTAAGGTCTTAACTCTTACTCTGGCCTAATAGCTAAGGTCTTAGACTCGTACTCTGGCCTAATGGTTAAGGTCTTAACTCTTACTCTGGCCTAATAGCTAAGGTCTTAGACTCGTACTATGGCCTACAGGTTAAGGTCTTAACTCTTACTCTGGCCTAATAGCTAAGGTCTTAACTCTTACTCTGGCCTAATAGATATGGTCTTAGACTCGTACTCTGGGCTAATGGTTAAGGTCTTAACTCTTACTCTGCCCTAATAGCTAAGGTCTTAACTCTTACTGTGGCCTAATAGCTAAGGTCTTAGACTCGTACTCTGGCCTACTGGTTAAGGTCTTAACTCTTACTCTGGCCTAATAGGTATGGTCTTAGACTCGTACTCTGGCCTAATGGTTAAGGTCTTAACTCTTACTCTGGCCTAATAGCTAAGGTCTTAACTCTTACTGTGGCCTAATAGCTAAGGTCTTAGACTCGTACTCTGGCCTACTGGTTAAGGTCTTAAATCTTACTCTGGCCTAATAGCTAAGGTCTTAGACTCGGACTCTGGCCTACTGGCTAAGGTCTTAACTCTTACTCTGGCCTAATAGCTAAGGTCTTAGACTCATACTCTGGCCTACTGGTTAAGGTCTTAACTCTTACTCTGGCCCTATAGCTAAGGTCTTAACTCTTACTCTGGCCTAATAGCTAAGGTCTTAGACTTGTTCTCTGGCCTAATGGTTAAGGTCTTAACTCTTACTCTGGCCTAATAGCTAAGGTCTTAACTCTTACTCTGGCCTAATAGCTAAGGTCTTAGACTCGTACTCTGGCCTAATGGTTAAGGTCTTAACTCTTACTCTGGCCTAATAGCTTAGGTCGTAACTCTTACTCTGGCCTAATAGCTAAGGTCTTAAACTCGTACTCTGGCCTAATGGTTAAGGTCTTAACTCTTACTCTGGCCTAATAGCTAAGGTCTTAGACTCGTACTATGGCCTACAGGTTAAGGTCTTAACTCTTACTCTGGCCTAATAGCTAAGGTCTTAACTCTTACTCTGGCCTAATAGCTAAGGTCTTAGACTCGTACTCTGGCCTAATGGTTAAGGTGTTAACTCTTACTCTGGCCTACTGGTTAAGGTCTTAACTCTTACTCTGGCCTAATAGCTAAGGTCTTAGACTCGTACTCTGGCCTAATGGTTAAGGTCTTAACTCTTACTCTGGCCTAATAGCTAAGGTCTTAGACTCGGACTCTGGCCTACTGGCTAAGGTCTTAACTCTTACTCTGGCCTAATAGCTAAGGTCTGAGACTCATACTCTGGCCTACTGGTTAAGGTCTTAACTCTTACTCTGGCCCTATAGCTAAGGTCTTAACTCTTACCCTGGCCTAATAGCTAAGGTCTTAGACCCGTATTCTGGCCTAATGGTTAAGGTCTTAACTCTTACTCTGGCCTACTGGTTAAGGTCTTAACTCTTACTCTGGCCTTATAGCTAAGGGGTTAACTATTACTCTGGCCTAATAGCTAAGGTCTTCAATCTTACTCTGGCCTAATAGCTAAGGTCTTAGACTCGTACTCTGGCCTAATGGTTAAGGTCTTAACTCTTACTCTGGCCTAATAGCTAAGGTCTTAACTCTTACTCTGGCCTAATAGCTAAGGTCTTAGACTCGTACTCTGGCCTAATGGTTAAGGTCTTAACTCTTACTCTGGCCTAATAGCTTAGGTCGTAACTCTTACTCTGGCCTAATAGCTAAGGTCTTAGACTCGTACTCTGGCCTACTGGTTAAGGTCTTAACTCTTACTCTGGCCTAATAGCTAAGGTCTAAGACTCGTTCTCTGGCCTAATGGTTAAGGTCTTAACTCTTACTCTGGCCTAATAGCTAAGGTCTTAACTCTTACTCTGGCCTAATAGCTAAGGTCTTAGACTCGTACTATGGCCTACTGGTTAAGGTCTTAACTCTTACTATGGCAAATAGCTAAGGTCTTAGACTCGTACTCTGGCCCAATGGTTAAGGTCTTAACTCTTACTCTGGCCTACTGGTTAAGGTCTTAACTCTTACTCTGGCCTAATAGCTAAGGTCTCAACTCTTACTCTGGCCTAATAGCTAAGGTCTTAGACTCGTACTGTGGCCTAATGGTTAAGGTCTTATCTCTTACTCTGGCCTAATAGCTAAGGTCTTAACTCTTACTCTGGCCTAATAGCTAACCTCTTAGACTCGTACTATGGCCTACAGGTTAAGGTCTTAACTTTTACTCTGGCCTACTGGTTAAGGTCTTAACTCTTACTCTGGCCTAATAGCTACGGTCTTAGACTCGTACTCTGGCCTACTGGTTAAGGTCTTAACTCTTACTCTGGCCTAATAGCTAAGGTCTTAACTCTTACTCTGGCTTAATAGCTAAGGTCTTAGACTCGTACTCTGGCCTAATGGTTAAGGTCTTAACTCTTACTCTGGCCTAATAGCTAAGGTCTTAGACTCGTACTCTGGCCTAATAGCTAAGGTCTTAGACTCGTACTCTGGCCTAATAGCTAAGGTCTTAGACTCGTACTCTGGCCTACTGGTTAATGTCTTAACTCTTACTCTGGCCTACTGGTTAAGGTCTTAACTCTTACTCTGGCCTAATAGCTAAGGTCTTAGACTCGTACTCTGGCCTAATGGTTAAGGTCTTAACTCTTACTCTGGCCTACTGGTTAAGGTATTAACTCTTACTCCGGCCTACTGGTTAATGTCTTTACTCTTACTCTGGCCTAAATGCTAAGGTATTAAATCTTACTCTGGCCTAATAGCTAAGGTCTTAACTCTTACTCTGGCCTAATAGCTATGGTCTTAGACTCGTACTCTGGCCTAATGGTTAAGGTCTTAACTCTTACTCTGGCCTAATAGCTAAGGTCTTAACTCTTACTCTGGCCTAATAGCTAAGGTCTTAGACTCGTACTCTGGCCTAATGGTTAAGGTCTTAACTCTTACTCTGGCCTAATAGCTAAGATCTTAGTCTCGTACTCTGGCCTAATCGTTAAGGTCTTAACTCTTACTCTGGCCTAATAGCTAAGGACTTAGACTCATACTCTGGCCTACTGGTTAAGGTCTTAACTCTTACACTGGCCTAATAGCTAAGGTCTTAGACTCGTACTCTGGCCTAGTGGTTAAGGTCTTAACTCTTACTCTGGCCTAATAGCTAAGGTCTTAGACTCGTACTATGGCCTACAGGTTAAGGTCTTACCTCTTACTCTGGCCTACTGGTTAAGGTCTTAACTTTTACTCTGGCCTAATAGCTAAGGTCTCAACACTTACTCTGGCCTTATAGCTAAGGTCTTAGACTCATACTCTGGCCTAATGGTTAAGGTCTTAACTCTTACTCTGGCCTAATAGCTAAGGTCTTAACTCTTACTCTGGCCTAATAGCTAAGGTCTTAGACTCGTACTATGGCCTACAGTTTAAGGACTTAACTCTTACTCTGGCCTACTGGTTAAGGTCTTAACTCTTACTCTGGCCTAATAGCTAAGGTTTAACTCTTACTCTGGCCTAATAGCTAAGGTCTTAGACTCGTACTCTGGCCTAATGGTTAAGGTCTTAACTCTTACTCTGGCCTACTGGTTAAGGTCTTAACTCTTACTCTGGCCTAATAGCTAAGGTCTTAGACTCGTACTCTGGCCTAATGGTTAAGGTCTTAACTCTTACTCTGGCCTAATAGCTAAGGTCTTAACACTTACTCTGGCCTAATAGCTAAGGTCTTAACTCTTACTCTGGCCTAATAGCTATGGTCCTAGACTTGTACCCTGGCCTATTGGTTAAGGTCTTAACTCTTGCTCTGGCCTAATAGCTAAGGTCTTAACTCTTACTCTGGCCTAATAGCTAAGGTCTTAGACTCGTACTATGGCCTACAGGTTAAGGTCTTAACTCTTACTCTGGCCTTCTGGTTAAGGTCTTAACTTTTACTCTGGCCTAATAGCTAAGGTCTCAACACTTACTCTGGCCTAATAGCTAAGGTCTTAGACTCGTTCTCTGGCCTAATGGTTAAGGTCTTAACTCTTACTCTGGCCTAATAGCTAAGGTCTTAACTCTTACTCTGGCCTAATAGCTAAGGTCTTAGACTCGTACTATGGCCTACTGGTTAAGGTCTTAACTCTTACTATGGCAAATAGCTAAGGTCTTAGACTCGTACTCTGGCCTAATGGTTAAGGTCTTAACTCTTACTCTGGCCTACTGGTTAAGGTCTTAACTCTTACTCTGGCCTAATAGCTAAGGTCTCAACTCTTACTCTGGCCTAATAGCTAAGGTCTTAGACTCGTACTCTGGCCTAATGGTTAAGGTCTTATCTCTTACTCTGGCCTAATAGCTAAGGTCTTAACTCTTACTCTGGCCTAATAGCTAACCTCTTAGACTCGTACTATGGCCTACAGGTTAAGGTATTAACTTTTACTCTGGCCTACTGGTTAAGGTCTTAACTCTTACTCTGGCCTAATAGCTACGGTCTTAGACTCGTACTCTGGCCTACTGGTTAAGGTCTTAACTCTTACTCTGGCCTAATAGCTAAGGTCTTAACTCTTACTCTAGCTTAATAGCTAAGGTCTTAGACTCGTACTCTGGCCTAATGGTTAAGGTCTTAACTCTTACTCTGGCGTAATAGCTAAGGTCTTAGACTCGTACTCTGGCCTAATAGATAAGGTCTTAGACTCGTACTCTGGCCTAATAGCTAAGGTCTTAGACTCGTACTCTGGCCAACTGGTTAAGGTCTTAACTCTTACTCTGGCCTACTGGTTAAGGTCTTAACTCTTACTCTGGCCTAATAGCTAAGGTCTTGGACTCGTACTCTGGCCTAATGGTTAAGGTCTTAACTCTTACTCTGGCCTACTGGTTAAGGTCTTAACTCTTACTCTGGCCTACTGGTTAAGGTCTTAACTCTTACTCTGGCCTAAATGCTAAGGTATTAAATCTTACTCTGGCCTAATAGCTAAGGTCTTAACTCTTACTCTGGCCTAATAGCTATGGTCTTAGACTCGTACTCTGGCCTAATGGTCAAGGTCTTAACTCTTACTCTGGCCTAATAGCCAAGGTCTTAACTCTTACTCTGGCCTAATAGCTAAGGTCTTAGACTCGTACTCTGGCCTAATGGTTAAGGTCTTAACTCTTACTCTGGCCTAATAGCTAAGGTCTTAGTCTCGTACTCTGGCCTAATCGTTAAGGTCTTAACTCTTACTCTGGCCTAATAGCTAAAGACTTAGACTCATACTCTGGCCTACTGGTTAAGGTCTTAACTCTTACTCTGGCCTAATAGCTAAGGTCTTAGACTCGTACTCTGGCCTAATGGTTAAGGTCTTAACTCTTACTCTGGCCTAATAGCTAAGGTCTTAGACTCGTACTATGGCCTACAGGTTAAGGTCTTAACTCTTACTCTGGCCTAATAGCTAAGGTCTTAACTCTTACTCTGGCCTAATAGATATGGTCTTAGACTCGTACTCTGGGCTAATGGTTAAGGTCTTAACTCTTACTCTGCCCTAATAGCTAAGGTCTTAACTCTTACTGTGGCCTAATAGCTAAGGTCTTAGACTCGTACTCTGGCCTACTGGTTAAGGTCTTAACTCTTACTCTGGCCTAATAGGTATGGTCTTAGACTCGTACTCTGGCCTAATGGTTAAGGTCTTAACTCTTACTCTGGCCTAATAGCTAAGGTCTTAACTCTTACTGTGGCCTAATAGCTAAGGTCTTAGACTCGTACTCTGGCCTACTGGTTAAGGTCTTAAATCTTACTCTGGCCTAATAGCTAAGGTCTTAGACTCGGACTCTGGCCTACTGGCTAAGGTCTTAACTCTTACTCTGGCCTAATAGCTAAGGTCTTAGACTCATACTCTGGCCTACTGGTTAAGGTCTTAACTCTTACTCTGGCCCTATAGCTAAGGTCTTAACTCTTACTCTGGCCTAATAGCTAAGGTCTTAGACTTGTTCTCTGGCCTAATGGTTAAGGTCTTAACTCTTACTCTGGCCTAATAGCTAAGGTCTTAACTCTTACTCTGGCCTAATAGCTAAGGTCTTAGACTCGTACTCTGGCCTAATGGTTAAGGTCTTAACTCTTACTCTGGCCTAATAGCTTAGGTCGTAACTCTTACTCTGGCCTAATAGCTAAGGTCTTAAACTCGTACTCTGGCCTAATGGTTAAGGTCTTAACTCTTACTCTGGCCTAATAGCTAAGGTCTTAGACTCGTACTATGGCCTACAGGTTAAGGTCTTAACTCTTACTCTGGCCTAATAGCTAAGGTCTTAACTCTTACTCTGGCCTAATAGCTAAGGTCTTAGACTCGTACTCTGGCCTAATGGTTAAGGTGTTAACTCTTACTCTGGCCTACTGGTTAAGGTCTTAACTCTTACTCTGGCCTAATAGCTAAGGTCTTAGACTCGTACTCTGGCCTAATGGTTAAGGTCTTAACTCTTACTCTGGCCTAATAGCTAAGGTCTTAGACTCGGACTCTGGCCTACTGGCTAAGGTCTTAACTCTTACTCTGGCCTAATAGCTAAGGTCTGAGACTCATACTCTGGCCTACTGGTTAAGGTCTTAACTCTTACTCTGGCCCTATAGCTAAGGTCTTAACTCTTACCCTGGCCTAATAGCTAAGGTCTTAGACCCGTATTCTGGCCTAATGGTTAAGGTCTTAACTCTTACTCTGGCCTACTGGTTAAGGTCTTAACTCTTACTCTGGCCTTATAGCTAAGGGGTTAACTATTACTCTGGCCTAATAGCTAAGGTCTTCAATCTTACTCTGGCCTAATAGCTAAGGTCTTAGACTCGTACTCTGGCCTAATGGTTAAGGTCTTAACTCTTACTCTGGCCTAATAGCTAAGGTCTTAACTCTTACTCTGGCCTAATAGCTAAGGTCTTAGACTCGTACTCTGGCCTAATGGTTAAGGTCTTAACTCTTACTCTGGCCTAATAGCTTAGGTCGTAACTCTTACTCTGGCCTAATAGCTAAGGTCTTAGACTCGTACTCTGGCCTAATGGTTAAGGTCTTAACTCTTACTCTGGCCTAATAGCTAAGGTCTTAGACTCGTACTATGGCCTACAGGTTAAGGTCTTAACTCTTACTCTGGCCTAATAGCTAAGGTCTTAACTTTTACTCTGGCCTAATAGCTAAGGTCTTAGACTCGTACTCTGGCCTAATGGTTAAGGTCTTAACTCTTACTCTGGCCTACTGGTTAAGGTCTTAACTCTTACTCTGGCCTAATAGCTAAGGTCTTAGACTCGTACTCTGGCCTAATGGTTAAGAACTTAACTCTTACTCTGGCCTAATAGCTAAGGTCTTAGACTCGTACTATGGCCTACAGGTTAAGGTCTTACATCTTACTCTGGCCTAATAGCTAAGGTCTTCCTTACTCTGGCCTAAAAGCTAAGGTCTTAACTCTTACTCTGGCCTACTGGTTAAGGTATTAACTCTTACTCTGGCCTAATAGCTAAGGTCTTAGACTCGTACTCTGGCCTAATGGTTAAGGTCTTAACTCTTACTCTGGCCTACTGGTTAAGGTCTTAACTCTTACTCTGGCCTAATAGCTAACGTCTTAACTCTTATTCTGGCTTAATAGCTAAGGTCTTAACTCTTACTCTGGCCTAATAGGTAATGTCTTAGACTCGTACTCTGGCCTACTGGTTAAGGTCTTAACTCTTACTCTGGCCTACTGGTTAAGGTCTTAACTTTTATTCTGGCCTAATAGCTAGGTCTTAGACTCGTACTCTAGCATAATGGTTAAGGTGTTAACTCTTATTCTGGCCTACTAGATAAGGTCTGAACTCTTACTCTGGCCTAATAGCTAAGGTCTTACCTCTTACTCTGGCCTACTGGTTAAGGTCTTAACTCTTACTCTGGCCTACTGGTTAAGGTCTTAACTCTTACTATGGCAAATAGCTAAGGTCTTAGACTCGTACTCTGGCCTAATGGTTAAGGTCTTAACTCTTACTCTGGCCTACTGGTTAAGGTCTTAACTCTTACTCTGGCCTAATAGCTAAGGTCTCAACTCTTACTCTGGCCTAATAGCTAAGGTCTTAGACTCGTACTCTGGCCTAATGGTTAAGGTCTTATCTCTTACTCTGGCCTAATAGCTAAGGTCTTAACTCTTACTCTGGCCTAATAGCTAACGTCTTAGACTCGTACTATGGCCTACAGAATAAGGTCTTAACTTTTACTCTGGCCTACTGGTTAAGGTCTTAACTCTTACTATGGCAAATAGCTAAGGTCTTAGACTCGTACTCTGGCCTAATGGTTAAGGTCTTAACTCGTACTCTGGCCTACTGGTTAAGGTCTTAACTCTTACTCTGGCCTAATAGCTAAGGTCTTAACTCTTACTCTGGCTTAATAGCTAAGGTCTTAGACTCGTACTCTGGCCTAATGGTTAAGGTCTTAACTCTTACTCTGGCCTAATAGCTAAGGTCTTAGACTCATACTCTGGCCTAATAGCTAAGGTCTTAGACTCGTACTCTGGCCTAATAGCTAAGGTCTTAGACTCGTACTCTGGCCTACTGGTTAATGTCTTAACTCTTACTCTGGCCTACTGGTTAAGGTCTTAACTCTTACTCTGGCCTAATAGCTAAGGTCTTAGACTCGTACTCTGGCCTAATGGTTAAGGTCTTAAGTCTTACTCTGGCCTACTGGTTAAGGTCTTAACTCTTACACTGGCCTACTGGTTAAGGTCTTTACTCTTACTCTGGCCTAAATGCTAAGGTAATAAATCTTACTCTGGCCTAATAGCTAAGGTCTTAACTCTTACTCTGGCCTAATAGCTATGGTCTTAGACTCGTACTCTGGCCTAATGGTTAAGGTCTTAACTCTTACTCTGGCCTAATAGCTAAGGTCTTAGACTCGTACTCTGGCCTAATGGTTAAGGTCTTAACTCTTACTCTGGCCTAATAGCTAAGGTCTTGACTCTTACTCTGGCCTAATAGCTACGGTCTTAACTCTTACTCTGGCCTAATAGCTAAGGTCTTAGACTCGTACTATGGCCTACAGGTTAAGGTCTTAACTCTTACTCTGGCCTACTGGTTAAGGTCTTAACTCTTACTCTGGCCTAATAGCTAAGGTCTCAACTCTTACTCTGGCCTAATAGCTAAGGTCTTAGACTCGTACTCTGGCCTAATGGTTAAGGTCTTAACTCTTACTCTGGCCTAAAAGCTAAGGTCTTAACTCTTACTCTGGCCTACTGGTTAAGGTCTTAACTCTTACTCTGGCCTAATAGCTAAGGTCTGAGACTCGTACTCTGGCCTAATGGTTAAGGTCTTAACTCTTACTCTGGCCTAATAGCTAAGGTCTTAGTCTCGTACTCTGGCCTAATCGTTAAGGTCTTAACTCTTACTCTGGCCTAATAGCTAAAGACTTAGACTCATACTCTGGCCTACTGGTTAAGGTCTTAACTCTTACTCTGGCCTAATAGCTAAGGTCTTAGACTCGTACTCTGGCCTAATGGTTAAGGTCTTAACTCTTACTCTGGCCTAATAGCTAAGGTCTTAGACTCGTACTATGGCCTACAGGTTAAGGTCTGAACTCTTACTCTGGCCTAATAGCTAAGGTCTTAACTCTTACTCTGGCCTAATAGATATGGTCTTAGACTCGTACTCTGGGCTAATGGTTAAGGTCTTAACTCTTACTCTGCCCTAATAGCTAAGGTCTTAACTCTTACTGTGGCCTAATAGCTAAGGTCTTAGACTCGTACTCTGGCCTACTGGTTAAGGTCTTAACTCTTACTCTGGCCTAATAGGTATGGTCTTAGACTCGTACTCTGGCCTAATGGTTAAGGTCTTAACTCTTACTCTGGCCTAATAGCTAAGGTCTTAACTCTTACTGTGGCCTAATAGCTAAGGTCTTAGACTCGTACTCTGGCCTACTGGTTAAGGTCTTAAATCTTACTCTGGCCTAATAGCTAAGGTCTTAGACTCGGACTCTGGCCTACTGGCTAAGGTCTTAACTCTTACTCTGGCCTAATAGCTAAGGTCTTAGACTCATACTCTGGCCTACTGGTTAAGGTCTTAACTCTTACTCTGGCCCTATTGCTAAGGTCTTAACTCTTACTCTGGCCTAATAGCTAAGGTCTTAGACTTGTTCTCTGGCCTAATGGTTAAGGTCTTAACTCTTACTCTGGCCTAATAGCTAAGGTCTTAACTCTTACTCTGGCCTAATAGCTAAGGTCTTAGACTCGTACTCTGGCCTAATGGTTAAGGTCTTAACTCTTACTCTGGCCTAATAGCTTAGGTCGTAACTCTTACTCTGGCCTAATAGCTAAGGTCTTAAACTCGTACTCTGGCCTAATGGTTAAGGTCTTAACTCTTACTCTGGCCTAATAGCTAAGGTCTTAGACTCGTACTATGGCCTACAGGTTAAGGTCTTAACTCTTACTCTGGCCTAATAGCTAAGGTCTTAACTCTTACTCTGGCCTAATAGCTAAGGTCTTAGACTCGTACTCTGGCCTAATGGTTAAGGTGTTAACTCTTACTCTGGCCTACTGGTTAAGGTCTTAACTCTTACTCTGGCCTAATAGCTAAGGTCTTAGACTCGTACTCTGGCCTAATGGTTAAGGTCTTAACTCTTACTCTGGCCTAATAGCTAAGGTCTTAGACTCGGACTCTGGCCTACTGGCTAAGGTCTTAACTCTTACTCTGGCCTAATAGCTAAGGTCTGAGACTCATACTCTGGCCTACTGGTTAAGGTCTTAACTCTTACTCTGGCCCTATAGCTAAGGTCTTAACTCTTACCCTGGCCTAATAGCTAAGGTCTTAGACCCGTATTCTGGCCTAATGGTTAAGGTCTTAACTCTTACTCTGGCCTACTGGTTAAGGTCTTAACTCTTACTCTGGCCTTATAGCTAAGGGGTTAACTATTACTCTGGCCTAATAGCTAAGGTCTTCAATCTTACTCTGGCCTAATAGCTAAGGTCTTAGACTCGTACTCTGGCCTAATGGTTAAGGTCTTAACTCTTACTCTGGCCTAATAGCTAAGGTCTTAACTCTTACTCTGGCCTAATAGCTAAGGTCTTAGACTCGTACTCTGGCCTAATGGTTAAGGTCTTAACTCTTACTCTGGCCTAATAGCTTAGGTCGTAACTCTTACTCTGGCCTAATAGCTAAGGTCTTAGACTCGTACTCTGGCCTAATGGTTAAGGTCTTAACTCTTACTCTGGCCTAATAGCTAAGGACTTAGACTCGTACTATGGCCTACAGGTTAAGGTCTTAACTCTTACTCTGGCCTAATAGCTAAGGTCTTAACTTTTACTCTGGCCTAATAGCTAAGGTCTTAGACTCGTACTCTGGCCTAATGGTTAAGGTCTTAACTCTTACTCTGGCCTACTGGTTAAGGTCTTAACTCTTACTCTGGCCTAATAGCTAAGGTCTTAGACTCGTACTCTGGCCTAATGGTTAAGAACTTAACTCTTACTCTGGCCTAATAGCTAAGGTCTTAGACTCGTACTATGGCCTACAGGTTAAGGTCTTACATCTTACTCTGGCCTAATAGCTAAGGTCTTCCTTACTCTGGCCTAAAAGCTAAGGTCTTAACTCTTACTCTGGCCTACTGGTTAAGGTATTAACTCTTACTCTGGCCTAATAGCTAAGGTCTTAGACTCGTACTCTGGCCTAATGGTTAAGGTCTTAACTCTTACTCTGGCCTACTGGTTAAGGTCTTAACTCTTACTCTGGCCTAATAGCTAACGTCTTAACTCTTATTCTGGCTTAATAGCTAAGGTCTTAACTCTTACTCTGGCCTAATAGGTAATGTCTTAGACTCGTACTCTGGCCTACTGGTTAAGGTCTTAACTCTTACTCTGGCCTACTGGTTAAGGTCTTAACTTTTATTCTGGCCTAATAGCTAGGTCTTAGACTCGTACTCTAGCATAATGGTTAAGGTGTTAACTCTTATTCTGGCCTACTAGATAAGGTCTGAACTCTTACTCTGGCCTAATAGCTAAGGTCTTACCTCTTACTCTGGCCTACTGGTTAAGGTCTTAACTCTTACTCTGGCCTACTGGTTAAGGTCTTAACTCTTACTATGGCAAATAGCTAAGGTCTTAGACTCGTACTCTGGCCTAATGGTTAAGGTCTTAACTCTTACTCTGGCCTACTGGTTAAGGTCTTAACTCTTACTCTGGCCTAATAGCTAAGGTCTCAACTCTTACTCTGGCCTAATAGCTAAGGTCTTAGACTCGTACTCTGGCCTAATGGTTAAGGTCTTATCTCTTACTCTGGCCTAATAGCTAAGGTCTTAACTCTTACTCTGGCCTAATAGCTAACGTCTTAGACTCGTACTATGGCCTACAGAATAAGGTCTTAACTTTTACTCTGGCCTACTGGTTAAGGTCTTAACTCTTACTATGGCAAATAGCTAAGGTCTTAGACTCGTACTCTGGCCTAATGGTTAAGGTCTTAACTCGTACTCTGGCCTACTGGTTAAGGTCTTAACTCTTACTCTGGCCTAATAGCTAAGGTCTTAACTCTTACTCTGGCTTAATAGCTAAGGTCTTAGACTCGTACTCTGGCCTAATGGTTAAGGTCTTAACTCTTACTCTGGCCTAATAGCTAAGGTCTTAGACTCATACTCTGGCCTAATAGCTAAGGTCTTAGACTCGTACTCTGGCCTAATAGCTAAGGTCTTAGACTCGTACTCTGGCCTACTGGTTAATGTCTTAACTCTTACTCTGGCCTACTGGTTAAGGTCTTAACTCTTACTCTGGCCTAATAGCTAAGGTCTTAGACTCGTACTCTGGCCTAATGGTTAAGGTCTTAAGTCTTACTCTGGCCTACTGGTTAAGGTCTTAACTCTTACACTGGCCTACTGGTTAAGGTCTTTACTCTTACTCTGGCCTAAATGCTAAGGTAATAAATCTTACTCTGGCCTAATAGCTAAGGTCTTAACTCTTACTCTGGCCTAATAGCTATGGTCTTAGACTCGTACTCTGGCCTAATGGTTAAGGTCTTAACTCTTACTCTGGCCTAATAGCTAAGGTCTTAGACTCGTACTCTGGCCTAATGGTTAAGGTCTTAACTCTTACTCTGGCCTAATAGCTAAGGTCTTAACTCTTACTCTGGCCTAATAGCTAAGGTCTTAACTCTTACTCTGGCCTAATAGCTAAGGTCTTAGACTCGTACTATGGCCTACAGGTTAAGGTCTTAACTCTTACTCTGGCCTACTGGTTAAGGTCTTAACTCTTACTCTGGCCTAATAGCTAAGGTCTCAACTCTTACTCTGGCCTAATAGCTAAGGTCTTAGACTCGTACTCTGGCCTAATGGTTAAGGTCTTAACTCTTACTCTGGCCTAAAAGCTAAGGTCTTAACTCTTACTCTGGCCTACTGGTTAAGGTCTTAACTCTTACTCTGGCCTAATAGCTAAGGTCTGAGACTCGTACTCTGGCCTAATGGTTAAGGTCTTAACTCTTACTCTGGCCTAATAGCTAAGATCTTAGACTCGTACTATGGCCTACAGGTTAAGGTCTTACATCTTACTCTAGACTAATAGCTAAGGTCTTTCTTACTCTGGCCAAAAAGCTAAGGTCTTAACTCTTACTCTGGCCTACTGGTTAAGGTATTAACTCTTACTCTGGCCTAATAGCTAAGGTCTTAGACTCGTACTCTGGCCTAATGGTTAAGGTCTTAACTCTTACTCTGGCCTAATAGCTAAGGTCTTGGTCTCGTACTCTGGCCTTATCGTTAAGGTCTTAACTCTTACTCTGGCCTAATAGCTAAGGACTTAGACTCATACTCTGGCCTACTGGTTAAGGTCTTAACTCTTACTCTGGCCTAATAGCTAAGGTCTTAGACTCGTACTCTGGCCTAATGGTTAAGGTCTTAACTCTTACTCTGGCCTAATAGCTAAGGTCTTAACTCTTACTCTGGCCTAATAGGTATGGTCTTAGACTCATACTCTGGCCTATTGGTTAAGGTCTTAGCTCTTACTCTGGCCTAATAGCTAAGGTCTTAACTCTTACTCTGGCCTAATAGCTAAGGTCTTAGACTCGTACTATGGTCTACAGGTTAAGGTCTTAACTCTTACTCTGGCCTACTGGTTAAGGTCTTAACTCTTACTCTGGCCTAATAGCTAAGGTCTCAACTCTTACTCTGGCCTAATAGCTAAGGTCTTAGACTCGTACTCTGGCCTAATGGTTAAGGTCTTAACTCTTACTCTGGCCTAAAAGCTAAGGTCTTAACTCTTACTCTGGCCTACTGGTTAAGGTCTTAACTCTTACTCTGGCCTAATAGCTAAGGTCTTAGACTCGTACTCTGGCCTAATGGTTAAGGTCTTAACTCTTACTCTGGCCTAATAGCTAAGATCTTAGACTCGTACTATGGCCTACAGGTTAAGGTCTTACATCTTACTCTGGCCTAATAGCTAAGGTCTTACTTACTCTGGCCAAAAAGCTAAGGTCTTAACTCTTACTCTGGCCTACTGGTTAAGGTATTAACTCTTACTCTGGCCTAATAGCTAAGGTCTTAGACTCGTAATCTGGCCTAATGGTTAAGGTCTTAACTCTTACTCTGGCCTACTGGTTAAGGTCTTAACTCTTACTCTGGCCTAATAGCTAACGTCTTAACTCTTACTCTGGCTTAATAGCTAAGGTCTTAACTCTTACTCTGGCCTAATAGCTAATGTCTTAGACTCCTACTCTGGCCTACTGGTTAAGGTCTTAACTCTTACTCTGGCCTACTGGTTAAGGTCTTAACTTTTATTCTGGCCTAATAGCTAGGTCTTAGACTCGTACTCTAGCATAATGGTTAAGGTGTTAACTCTTATTCTGGCCTACTAGTTAAGGTCTTAACTCTTACTCTGGCCTAATAGCTAAGGTCTTACCTCTTACTCTGGCCTACTGGTTAAGGTCTTAACTCTTACTCTGGCCTACTGGTTAAGGTCTTAACTCTTACTATGGCAAATAGCTAAGGTCTTAGACTCGTAGTCTGGCCTAATGGTTAAGGTCTTAACTCTTACTCTGGCCTACTGGTTAAGGTCTTAACTCTTACTCTGGCCTAATAGCTAAGGTCTCAACTCTTACTCTGGCCTAATAGCTAAGGTCTTAGACTCGTACTCTGGCCTAATGGTTAAGGTCTTATCTCTTACTCTGGCCTAATAGCTAAGGTCTTAACTCTTACTCTGGCCTAATAGCTAACGTCTTAGACTCGTACTATGGCCTACAGGTTAAGGTCTTAACTTTTACTCTGGCCTACTGGTTAAGGTCTTAACTCTTACTCTGGCCTAATAGCTATGGTCTTAGACTCGTACTCTGGCCTACTGGTTAAGGTCTTAACTCTTACTCTGGCCTAATAGCTAAGGTCTTAACTCTTACTCTGGCTTAATAGCTAAGGTCTTAGACTCGTACTCTGGCCTAATGTTTAAGGTCTTAACTCTTACTCTGGCCTAATAGCTAAGGTCTTAGACTCATACTCTGGCCTAATAGCTAAGGTCTTAGACTTGTACTCTGGCCTAATAGCTAAGGTCTTAGACTCGTACTCTGGCCTACTGGTTAATGTCTTAACTCTTACTCTGGCCTACTGGTTAAGGTCTTAACTCTTACTCTGGCCTAATAGCTAAGGTCTTACACTCGTACTCTGGCCTAATGGTTAAGGTCTTAACTCTTACTCTGGCCTACTGGTTAAGGTCTTAACTCTTACTGTGGCCTACTGGTTAAGGTCTTTACTCTTACTCTGGCCTAAATGCTAAGGTAATAAATCTTACTCTGGCCTAATAGCTAAGGTCTTAACTCTTACTCTGGCCTAATAGCTATGGTCTTAGACTCGTACTCTGGCCTAATGTTTAAGGTCTTAACTCTTACTCTGGCCTAATAGCTAAGGTCTTAGACTTGTACTCTGGCCTAATGGTTAAGGTCTTAACTCTTACTCTGGCCTAATAGCTAAGGTCTTAGTCTCGTACTCTGGCCTAATCGTTAAGGTCTTAACTCTTACTCTGGCCTAATAGCTAAGGACTTAGACTGATACTCTGGCCTACTGGTTAAGGTCTTAACTCTTACTCTGGCCTAATAGCTAAGGTCTTAGACTCGTACTCTGGCCTAATGGTTAAGGTCTTAACTCTTACTCTGGCCTAATAGCTAAGGTCTTAACTCTTACTCTGGCCTAATAGGTATGGTCTTAGACTCGTACTCTGGCCTAATGGTTAAGGTCTTAACTCTTACTCTGGCCTAATAGCTAAGGTCTTAACTCTTACTGTGGCCTAATAGCTAAGGTCTTAGACTCGTACTCTGGCCTACTGGTTAAGGTCTTAACTCTTACTCTGGCCTAATAGCTAAGGTCTTAGACTCGGACTCTGGCCTACTGGTTAAGGTCTTAACTCTTACTCTGGCCTAATAGCTAAGGTCTTAACTCTTACTCTGGCCTTATAGCTAAGGTCTTAGACTCGTACTCTGGCCTAATGGTTAAGGTCTTAACTCTTACTCTGGCCTAATAGCTAAGGTCTTAACTCTTACTCTGGCCTAACAGCTAAGGTCTTAGACTCATACTATGGCCTACAAGTTAAGGTCTTAACTCTTACTCTGGCCTACTGGTTAAGGTCTTAACTCTTACTCTGGCCTAATAGCTAAGGTCTTAACTCTTACTCTGGCCTAATAGCTAAGGTCTTAGACTCGTACTCTGGCCTAATGGTTAAGGTCTTAACTCTTACTCTGGCCTACTGGTTAAGGTCTTAACTCTTACTCTGGCCTAATAGCTAAGGTCTTAGACTCGTACTCTGGCCTAATGGTTAAGGTCTTAACTCTTACTCTGGCCTAATAGCTAAGGTCTTAACTCTTACTCTGGCCTAATAGCTAAGGTCTTAACTCTTACTCTGGCCTAATAGCTAAGGTCTTAGACTCGTACTCTGGCCTAATGGTTAAGGTCTTAACTCTTACTCTGGCCTACTGGTTAAGGTCTTAACTCTTACTCTGGCCTAATAGCTAAGGTCTTAGACTCGTACTCTGGCCTAATGGTTAAGGTCTTAACTCTTACTCTGGCCTAATAGCTAAGGTCTTAACTCTTACTCTGGCCTAATAGCTAAGGTCTTAGACTCGTACTCTGGCCTAATGGTTAAGGTCTTAACTCTTACTCTGGCCTAATAGCTAAGGTCTTAACACTTACTCTGGCCTAATAGCTAAGGTCTTAGACTCGTACTCTGGCCTAATAGCTAAGGTCTTAGACTCGTACTCTGGCCTACTGGTTAATGTCTTAACTCTTACTCTGGCCTACTGGTTAAGGTCTTAACTCTTACTCTGGCCTAATAGCTAAGGTCTTAGACTCGTACTCTGGCCTAATGGTTAAGGTCTTAACTCTTACTCTGGCCTACTGGTTAAGGTCTTAACTCTTACTCTGGCCTACTGGTTAAGGTCTTTACTCTTACTCTGGCCTAAATGCTAAGGTAATAAATCTTACTCTGGCCTAATAGCTAAGGTCTTAACTCTTACTCTGGCCTAATAGCTAACGTCTTAGACTCGTACTATGGCCTACAGGTTAAGGTCTTAACTTTTACTCTGGCCTACTGGTTAAGGTCTTAACTCTTACTCTGGCCTAATAGCTATGGTCTTAGACTCGTACTCTGGCCTACTGGTTAAGGTCTTAACTCTTACTCTGGCCTAATAGCTAAGGTCTTAACTCTTACTCTGGCTTAATAGCTAAGGTCTTAGACTCGTACTCTGGCCTAATGGTTAAGGTCTTAACTCTTACTCTGGTCTAATAGCTAAGGTCTTAGACTCATACTCTGGCCTAATAGCTAAGGTCTTAGACTCGTACTCTGGCCTAATAGCTAAGGTCTTAGACTCGTACTCTGGCCTACTGGTTAATGTCTTAACTCTTACTCTGGCCTACTGGTTAAGGTCTTAACTCTTACTCTGGCCTAATAGCTAAGGTCTTAGACTCGTACTCTGGCCTAATGGTTAAGGTCTTAACTCTTACTCTGGCCTACTGGTTAAGGTCTTAACTCTTACTCTGGCCTACTGGTTAAGGTCTTTACCCTTACTCTGGCCTAAATGCTAAGGTAATAAATCTTACTCTGGCCTAATAGCTAAGGTCTTAACTCTTACTCTGGCCTAATAGCTATGGTCTTAGACTCGTACTCTGGCCTAATGGTTAAGGTCTTAACTCTTACTCTGGCCTAATAGCTAAGGTCTTAGACTCGTACTCTGGCCTAATGGTTAAGGTCTTAACTCTTACTCTGGCCTAATAGCTAAGGTCTTAGTCTCGTACTCTGGCCTAATTGTTAAGGTCTTAACTCTTACTCTGGCCTAATAGCTAAGGACTTAGACTCATACTCTGGCCTACTGGTTAAGGTCTTAACTCTTACTCTGGCCTAATAGCTAAAGTCTTAGACTCGTACTCTGGCCTAATGGTTAAGGTCTTAACTCTTACTCTGGCCTAATAGCTAAGGTCTTAACTCTTACTCTGGCCTAATAGGTATGGTCTTAGACTCGTACTATGGCCTAATGGTTAAGGTCTTAACTCTTACTCTGGCCTAATAGCTAAGGTCTTAACTCTTACTGTGGCCTAATAGCTAAGGTCTTAGACTCGTACTCTGGCCTACTGGTTAAGGTCTTAACTCTTACTCTGGCCTAATAGCTAAGGTCTTAGACTCGGACTCTGGCCTACTGGTTAAGGTCTTAACTCTTACTCTGGCCTAATAGCTAAGGTCTTAACTCTTACTCTGGCCTTATAGCTAAGGTCTTAGACTCGTACTCTGGCCTAATGGTTAAGGTCTTAACTCTTACTCTGGCCTAATAGCTAAGGTCTTAACTCTTACTCTGGCCTAATAGCTAAGGTCTTAGACTCATACTATGGCCTACAGGTTAAGGTCTTAACTCTTACTCTGGCCTACTGGTTAAGGTCTTAACTCTTACTCTGGCCTAATAGCTAAGGTCTTAACTCTTACTCTGGCCTAATAGCTAAGGTCTTAGACTCGTACTCTGGCCTAATGGTTAAGGTCTTAACTCTTACTCTGGCCTACTGGTTAAGGTCTTAACTCTTACTGTGGCCTAATAGCTAAGGTCTTAGACTTGTACTCTGGCCTACTGGTTAAGGTCTTAACTCTTACTCTGGCCTAATAGCTAAGGTCTTAGACTCGGACTCTGGCCTACTGGCTAAGGTCTTAACTCTTACTCTGGCCTAATAGCTAAGGTCTTCCTTACTCTGGCCTAAAAGCTAAGGTCTTAACTCTTACTCTGGCCTACTGGTTAAGGTATTAACTCTTACTCTGGCCTAATAGCTAAGGTCTTAGACTCGTACTCTGGCCTAATGGTTAAGGTCTTAACTCTTACTCTGGCCTACTGGTTAAGGTCTTAACTCTTACTCTGGCCTAATAGCTAACGTCTTAACTCTTATTCTGGCTTAATAGCTAAGGTCTTAACTCTTACTCTGGCCTAATAGGTAATGTCTTAGACTCGTACTCTGGCCTACTGGTTAAGGTCTTAACTCTTACTCTGGCCTACTGGTTAAGGTCTTAACTTTTATTCTGGCCTAATAGCTAGGTCTTAGACTCGTACTCTAGCATAATGGTTAAGGTGTTAACTCTTATTCTGGCCTACTAGATAAGGTCTGAACTCTTACTCTGGCCTAATAGCTAAGGTCTTACCTCTTACTCTGGCCTACTGGTTAAGGTCTTAACTCTTACTCTGGCCTACTGGTTAAGGTCTTAACTCTTACTATGGCAAATAGCTAAGGTCTTAGACTCGTACTCTGGCCTAATGGTTAAGGTCTTAACTCTTACTCTGGCCTACTGGTTAAGGTCTTAACTCTTACTCTGGCCTAATAGCTAAGGTCTCAACTCTTACTCTGGCCTAATAGCTAAGGTCTTAGACTCGTACTCTGGCCTAATGGTTAAGGTCTTATCTCTTACTCTGGCCTAATAGCTAAGGTCTTAACTCTTACTCTGGCCTAATAGCTAACGTCTTAGACTCGTACTATGGCCTACAGAATAAGGTCTTAACTTTTACTCTGGCCTACTGGTTAAGGTCTTAACTCTTACTATGGCAAATAGCTAAGGTCTTAGACTCGTACTCTGGCCTAATGGTTAAGGTCTTAACTCGTACTCTGGCCTACTGGTTAAGGTCTTAACTCTTACTCTGGCCTAATAGCTAAGGTCTTAACTCTTACTCTGGCTTAATAGCTAAGGTCTTAGACTCGTACTCTGGCCTAATGGTTAAGGTCTTAACTCTTACTCTGGCCTAATAGCTAAGGTCTTAGACTCATACTCTGGCCTAATAGCTAAGGTCTTAGACTCGTACTCTGGCCTAATAGCTAAGGTCTTAGACTCGTACTCTGGCCTACTGGTTAATGTCTTAACTCTTACTCTGGCCTACTGGTTAAGGTCTTAACTCTTACTCTGGCCTAATAGCTAAGGTCTTAGACTCGTACTCTGGCCTAATGGTTAAGGTCTTAAGTCTTACTCTGGCCTACTGGTTAAGGTCTTAACTCTTACACTGGCCTACTGGTTAAGGTCTTTACTCTTACTCTGGCCTAAATGCTAAGGTAATAAATCTTACTCTGGCCTAATAGCTAAGGTCTTAACTCTTACTCTGGCCTAATAGCTATGGTCTTAGACTCGTACTCTGGCCTAATGGTTAAGGTCTTAACTCTTACTCTGGCCTAATAGCTAAGGTCTTAGACTCGTACTCTGGCCTAATGGTTAAGGTCTTAACTCTTACTCTGGCCTAATAGCTAAGGTCTTAACTCTTACTCTGGCCTAATAGCTAAGGTCTTAACTCTTACTCTGGCCTAATAGCTAAGGTCTTAGACTCGTACTATGGCCTACAGGTTAAGGTCTTAACTCTTACTCTGGCCTACTGGTTAAGGTCTTAACTCTTACTCTGGCCTAATAGCTAAGGTCTCAACTCTTACTCTGGCCTAATAGCTAAGGTCTTAGACTCGTACTCTGGCCTAATGGTTAAGGTCTTAACTCTTACTCTGGCCTAAAAGCTAAGGTCTTAACTCTTACTCTGGCCTACTGGTTAAGGTCTTAACTCTTACTCTGGCCTAATAGCTAAGGTCTGAGACTCGTACTCTGGCCTAATGGTTAAGGTCTTAACTCTTACTCTGGCCTAATAGCTAAGATCTTAGACTCGTACTATGGCCTACAGGTTAAGGTCTTACATCTTACTCTAGACTAATAGCTAAGGTCTTACTTACTCTGGCCAAAAAGCTAAGGTCTTAACTCTTACTCTGGCCTACTGGTTAAGGTATTAACTCTTACTCTGGCCTAATAGCTAAGGTCTTAGACTCGTACTCTGGCCTAATGGTTAAGGTCTTAACTCTTACTCTGGCCTAATAGCTAAGGTCTTGGTCTCGTACTCTGGCCTTATCGTTAAGGTCTTAACTCTTACTCTGGCCTAATAGCTAAGGACTTAGACTCATACTCTGGCCTACTGGTTAAGGTCTTAACTCTTACTCTGGCCTAATAGCTAAGGTCTTAGACTCGTACTCTGGCCTAATGGTTAAGGTCTTAACTCTTACTCTGGCCTAATAGCTAAGGTCTTAACTCTTACTCTGGCCTAATAGGTATGGTCTTAGACTCATACTCTGGCCTATTGGTTAAGGTCTTAGCTCTTACTCTGGCCTAATAGCTAAGGTCTTAACTCTTACTCTGGCCTAATAGCTAAGGTCTTAGACTCGTACTATGGTCTACAGGTTAAGGTCTTAACTCTTACTCTGGCCTACTGGTTAAGGTCTTAACTCTTACTCTGGCCTAATAGCTAAGGTCTCAACTCTTACTCTGGCCTAATAGCTAAGGTCTTAGACTCGTACTCTGGCCTAATGGTTAAGGTCTTAACTCTTACTCTGGCCTAAAAGCTAAGGTCTTAACTCTTACTCTGGCCTACTGGTTAAGGTCTTAACTCTTACTCTGGCCTAATAGCTAAGGTCTTAGACTCGTACTCTGGCCTAATGGTTAAGGTCTTAACTCTTACTCTGGCCTAATAGCTAAGATCTTAGACTCGTACTATGGCCTACAGGTTAAGGTCTTACATCTTACTCTGGCCTAATAGCTAAGGTCTTACTTACTCTGGCCAAAAAGCTAAGGTCTTAACTCTTACTCTGGCCTACTGGTTAAGGTATTAACTCTTACTCTGGCCTAATAGCTAAGGTCTTAGACTCGTAATCTGGCCTAATGGTTAAGGTCTTAACTCTTACTCTGGCCTACTGGTTAAGGTCTTAACTCTTACTCTGGCCTAATAGCTAACGTCTTAACTCTTACTCTGGCTTAATAGCTAAGGTCTTAACTCTTACTCTGGCCTAATAGCTAATGTCTTAGACTCCTACTCTGGCCTACTGGTTAAGGTCTTAACTCTTACTCTGGCCTACTGGTTAAGGTCTTAACTTTTATTCTGGCCTAATAGCTAGGTCTTAGACTCGTACTCTAGCATAATGGTTAAGGTGTTAACTCTTATTCTGGCCTACTAGTTAAGGTCTTAACTCTTACTCTGGCCTAATAGCTAAGGTCTTACCTCTTACTCTGGCCTACTGGTTAAGGTCTTAACTCTTACTCTGGCCTACTGGTTAAGGTCTTAACTCTTACTATGGCAAATAGCTAAGGTCTTAGACTCGTAGTCTGGCCTAATGGTTAAGGTCTTAACTCTTACTCTGGCCTACTGGTTAAGGTCTTAACTCTTACTCTGGCCTAATAGCTAAGGTCTCAACTCTTACTCTGGCCTAATAGCTAAGGTCTTAGACTCGTACTCTGGCCTAATGGTTAAGGTCTTATCTCTTACTCTGGCCTAATAGCTAAGGTCTTAACTCTTACTCTGGCCTAATAGCTAACGTCTTAGACTCGTACTATGGCCTACAGGTTAAGGTCTTAACTTTTACTCTGGCCTACTGGTTAAGGTCTTAACTCTTACTCTGGCCTAATAGCTATGGTCTTAAACTCGTACTCTGGCCTACTGGTTAAGGTCTTAACTCTTACTCTGGCCTAATAGCTAAGGTCTTAACTCTTACTCTGGCTTAATAGCTAAGGTCTTAGACTCGTACTCTGGCCTAATGTTTAAGGTCTTAACTCTTACTCTGGCCTAATAGCTAAGGTCTTAGACTCATACTCTGGCCTAATAGCTAAGGTCTTAGACTTGTACTCTGGCCTAATAGCTAAGGTCTTAGACTCGTACTCTGGCCTACTGGTTAATGTCTTAACTCTTACTCTGGCCTACTGGTTAAGGTCTTAACTCTTACTCTGGCCTAATAGCTAAGGTCTTACACTCGTACTCTGGCCTAATGGTTAAGGTCTTAACTCTTACTCTGGCCTACTGGTTAAGGTCTTAACTCTTACTGTGGCCTACTGGTTAAGGTCTTTACTCTTACTCTGGCCTAAATGCTAAGGTAATAAATCTTACTCTGGCCTAATAGCTAAGGTCTTAACTCTTACTCTGGCCTAATAGCTATGGTCTTAGACTCGTACTCTGGCCTAATGTTTAAGGTCTTAACTCTTACTCTGGCCTAATAGCTAAGGTCTTAGACTCGTACTCTGGCCTAATGGTTAAGGTCTTAACTCTTACTCTGGCCTAATAGCTAAGGTCTTAGTCTCGTACTCTGGCCTAATCGTTAAGGTCTTAACTCTTACTCTGGCCTAATAGCTAAGGACTTAGACTGATACTCTGGCCTACTGGTTAAGGTCTTAACTCTTACTCTGGCCTAATAGCTAAGGTCTTAGACTCGTACTCTGGCCTAATGGTTAAGGTCTTAACTCTTACTCTGGCCTAATAGCTAAGGTCTTAACTCTTACTCTGGCCTAATAGGTATGGTCTTAGACTCGTACTCTGGCCTAATGGTTAAGGTCTTAACTCTTACTCTGGCCTAATAGCTAAGGTCTTAACTCTTACTGTGGCCTAATAGCTAAGGTCTTAGACTCGTACTCTGGCCTACTGGTTAAGGTCTTAACTCTTACTCTGGCCTAATAGCTAAGGTCTTAGACTCGGACTCTGGCCTACTGGTTAAGGTCTTAACTCTTACTCTGGCCTAATAGCTAAGGTCTTAACTCTTACTCTGGCCTTATAGCTAAGGTCTTAGACTCGTACTCTGGCCTAATGGTTAAGGTCTTAACTCTTACTCTGGCCTAATAGCTAAGGTCTTAACTCTTACTCTGGCCTAACAGCTAAGGTCTTAGACTCATACTATGGCCTACAAGTTAAGGTCTTAACTCTTACTCTGGCCTACTGGTTAAGGTCTTAACTCTTACTCTGGCCTAATAGCTAAGGTCTTAACTCTTACTCTGGCCTAATAGCTAAGGTCTTAGACTCGTACTCTGGCCTAATGGTTAAGGTCTTAACTCTTACTCTGGCCTACTGGTTAAGGTCTTAACTCTTACTCTGGCCTAATAGCTAAGGTCTTAGACTCGTACTCTGGCCTAATGGTTAAGGTCTTAACTCTTACTCTGGCCTAATAGCTAAGGTCTTAACTCTTACTCTGGCCTAATAGCTAAGGTCTTAACTCTTACTCTGGCCTAATAGCTAAGGTCTTAGACTCGTACTCTGGCCTAATGGTTAAGGTCTTAACTCTTACTCTGGCCTACTGGTTAAGGTCTTAACTCTTACTCTGGCCTAATAGCTAAGGTCTTAGACTCGTACTCTGGCCTAATGGTTAAGGTCTTAACTCTTACTCTGGCCTAATAGCTAAGGTCTTAACTCTTACTCTGGCCTAATAGCTAAGGTCTTAGACTCGTACTCTGGCCTAATGGTTAAGGTCTTAACTCTTACTCTGGCCTAATAGCTAAGGTCTTAACACTTACTCTGGCCTAATAGCTAAGGTCTTAGACTCGTACTCTGGCCTAATAGCTAAGGTCTTAGACTCGTACTCTGGCCTACTGGTTAATGTCTTAACTCTTACTCTGGCCTACTGGTTAAGGTCTTAACTCTTACTCTGGCCTAATAGCTAAGGTCTTAGACTCGTACTCTGGCCTAATGGTTAAGGTCTTAACTCTTACTCTGGCCTACTGGTTAAGGTCTTAACTCTTACTCTGGCCTACTGGTTAAGGTCTTTACTCTTACTCTGGCCTAAATGCTAAGGTAATAAATCTTACTCTGGCCTAATAGCTAAGGTCTTAACTCTTACTCTGGCCTAATAGCTAACGTCTTAGACTCGTACTATGGCCTACAGGTTAAGGTCTTAACTTTTACTCTGGCCTACTGGTTAAGGTCTTAACTCTTACTCTGGCCTAATAGCTATGGTCTTAGACTCGTACTCTGGCCTACTGGTTAAGGTCTTAACTCTTACTCTGGCCTAATAGCTAAGGTCTTAACTCTTACTCTGGCTTAATAGCTAAGGTCTTAGACTCGTACTCTGGCCTAATGGTTAAGGTCTTAACTCTTACTCTGGTCTAATAGCTAAGGTCTTAGACTCATACTCTGGCCTAATAGCTAAGGTCTTAGACTCGTACTCTGGCCTAATAGCTAAGGTCTTAGACTCGTACTCTGGCCTACTGGTTAATGTCTTAACTCTTACTCTGGCCTACTGGTTAAGGTCTTAACTCTTACTCTGGCCTAATAGCTAAGGTCTTAGACTCGTACTCTGGCCTAATGGTTAAGGTCTTAACTCTTACTCTGGCCTACTGGTTAAGGTCTTAACTCTTACTCTGGCCTACTGGTTAAGGTCTTTACCCTTACTCTGGCCTAAATGCTAAGGTAATAAATCTTACTCTGGCCTAATAGCTAAGGTCTTAACTCTTACTCTGGCCTAATAGCTATGGTCTTAGACTCGTACTCTGGCCTAATGGTTAAGGTCTTAACTCTTACTCTGGCCTAATAGCTAAGGTCTTAGACTCGTACTCTGGCCTAATGGTTAAGGTCTTAACTCTTACTCTGGCCTAATAGCTAAGGTCTTAGTCTCGTACTCTGGCCTAATTGTTAAGGTCTTAACTCTTACTCTGGCCTAATAGCTAAGGACTTAGACTCATACTCTGGCCTACTGGTTAAGGTCTTAACTCTTACTCTGGCCTAATAGCTAAAGTCTTAGACTCGTACTCTGGCCTAATGGTTAAGGTCTTAACTCTTACTCTGGCCTAATAGCTAAGGTCTTAACTCTTACTCTGGCCTAATAGGTATGGTCTTAGACTCGTACTCTGGCCTAATGGTTAAGGTCTTAACTCTTACTCTGGCCTAATAGCTAAGGTCTTAACTCTTACTGTGGCCTAATAGCTAAGGTCTTAGACTCGTACTCTGGCCTACTGGTTAAGGTCTTAACTCTTACTCTGGCCTAATAGCTAAGGTCTTAGACTCGGACTCTGGCCTACTGGTTAAGGTCTTAACTCTTACTCTGGCCTAATAGCTAAGGTCTTAACTCTTACTCTGGCCTTATAGCTAAGGTCTTAGACTCGTACTCTGGCCTAATGGTTAAGGTCTTAACTCTTACTCTGGCCTAATAGCTAAGGTCTTAACTCTTACTCTGGCCTAATAGCTAAGGTCTTAGACTCATACTATGGCCTACAGGTTAAGGTCTTAACTCTTACTCTGGCCTACTGGTTAAGGTCTTAACTCTTACTCTGGCCTAATAGCTAAGGTCTTAACTCTTACTCTGGCCTAATAGCTAAGGTCTTAGACTCGTACTCTGGCCTAATGGTTAAGGTCTTAACTCTTACTCTGGCCTACTGGTTAAGGTCTTAACTCTTACTGTGGCCTAATAGCTAAGGTCTTAGACTTGTACTCTGGCCTACTGGTTAAGGTCTTAACTCTTACTCTGGCCTAATAGCTAAGGTCTTAGACTCGGACTCTGGCCTACTGGCTAAGGTCTTAACTCTTACTCTGGCCTAATAGCTAAGGTCTTAGACTCATACTCTGGCCTACTGGTTAAGGTCTTAACTCTTACTCTGGCCCTATAGCTAAGGTCTTAACTCTTACCCTGGCCTAATAGCTAAGGTCTTAGACCTGTATTCTGGCCTAATGGTTAAGGTCTTAACTCTTACTCTGGCCTACTGGTTAAGGTCTTAACTCTTACTCTGGCCTTATAGCTAAGGGGTTAACTCTTACTCTGGCCTAATAGCTAAGGTCTTAGACTCATACTCTGGCCTAATGGTTAAGGTCTTAACTCTTACTCCGGCCTAATAGCTAAGGTCTTAACTCTTACTCTGGCCTAATAGCTATGGTCTTAGACTTGTACTCTGGCCTATTGGTTAAGGTCTTAACTCTTACTCTGGCCTAATAGCTAAGGTCTTAACTCTTACTCTGGCCTAATAGCAAAGGTCTTAGACTCGTACTATGGCCTACAGGTTAAGGTCTTAACTCTTACTCTGGCCTACTGGTTAAGGTCTTAACTTTTACTCTGGCCTAATAGCTAAGGTCTCAACACTTACTCTGGCCTAATAGCTAAGGTCTAAGACTCGTTCTCTGGCCTAATGGTTAAGGTCTTAACTCTTACTCTGGCCTAATAGCTAGGGTCTTAACTCTTACTCTGGCCTAATAGCTAAGGTCTTAGACTCGTACTATGGCCTACTGGTTAAGGTCTTAACTCTTACTATGGCAAATAGCTAAGGTCTTAGACTCGTACTCTGGCCCAATGGTTAAGGTCTTAACTCTTACTCTGGCCTACTGGTTAAGGTCTTAACTCTTACTCTGGCCTAATAGCTAAGGTCTCAACTCTTACTCTGGCCTAATAGCTAAGGTCTAAGACTTGTACTGTGGCCTAATGGTTAAGGTCTTATCTCTTACTCTGGCCTAATAGCTAAGGTCTTAACTCTTACTCTGGCCTAATAGCTAACCTCTTAGACTCGTACTATGGCCTACAGGTTAAGGTCTTAACTTTTACTCTGGCCTACTGGTTAAGGTCTTAACTCTTACTCTGGCCTAATAGCTACGGTCTTAGACTCGTACTCTGGCCTACTGGTTAAGGTCTTAACTCTTACTCTGGCCTAATAGCTAAGGTCTTAACTCTTACTCTGGCTTAATAGCTAAGGTCTTAGACTCGTACTCTGGCCTAATGGTTAAGGTCTTAACTCTTACTCTGGCCTAATAGCTAAGGTCTTAGACTCGTACTCTGGCCTAATAGCTAAGGTCTTAGACTCGTACTCTGGCCTAATAGCTAAGGTCTTAGACTCGTACTCTGGCCTACTGGTTAATGTCTTAACTCTTACTCTGGCCTACTGGTTAAGGTCTTAACTCTTACTCTGGCCTAATAGCTAAGGTCTTAGACTCGTACTCTGGCCTAATGGTTAAGGTCTTAACTCTTACTCTGGCCTACTGGTTAAGGTATTAACTCTTACTCCGGCCTACTGGTTAATGTCTTTACTCTTACTCTGGCCTAAATGCTAAGGTATTAAATCTTACTCTGGCCTAATAGCTAAGGTCTTAACTCTTACTCTGGCCTAATAGCTATGGTCTTAGACTCGTACTCTGGCCTAATGGTTAAGGTCTTAACTCTTACTCTGGCCTAATAGCTAAGGTCTTAACTCTTACTCTGGCCTAATAGCTAAGGTCTTAGACTCGTACTCTGGCCTAATGGTTAAGGTCTCTCTTACTCTGGCCTAATAGCTAAGATCTTAGTCTCGTACTCTGGCCTAATCGTTAAGGTCTTAACTCTTACTCTGGCCTAATAGCTAAGGACTTAGACTCATACTCTGGCCTACTGGTTAAGGTCTTAACTCTTACACTGGCCTAATAGCTAAGGTCTTAGACTCGTACTCTGGCCTAGTGGTTAAGGTCTTAACTCTTACTCTGGCCTAATAGCTAAGGTCTTAGACTCGTACTATGGCCTACAGGTTAAGGTCTTACCTCTTACTCTGGCCTACTGGTTAAGGTCTTAACTTTTACTCTGGCCTAATAGCTAAGGTCTCAACACTTACTCTGGCCTTATAGCTAAGGTCTTAGACTCATACTCTGGCCTAATGGTTAAGTTCTTAACTCTTACTCTGGCCTAATAGCTAAGGTCTTAACTCTTACTCTGGCCTAATAGCTAAGGTCTTAGACTCGTACTATGGCCTACAGTTTAAGGACTTAACTCTTACTCTGGCCTACTGGTTAAGGTCTTAACTCTTACTCTGGCCTAATAGCTAAGGTCTTAGACCTGTATTCTGGCCTAATGGTTAAGGTCTTAACTCTTACTCTGGCCTACTGGTTAAGGTCTTAACTCTTACTCTGGCCTTATAGCTAAGGGGTTAACTCTTACTCTGGCCTAATAGCTAAGGTCTTAGACTCATACTCTGGCCTAATGGTTAAGGTCTTAACTCTTACTCCGGCCTAATAGCTAAGGTCTTAACTCTTACTCTGGCCTAATAGCTATGGTCTTAGACTTGTACTCTGGCCTATTGGTTAAGGTCTTAACTCTTACTCTGGCCTAATAGCTAAGGTCTTAACTCTTACTCTGGCCTAATAGCAAAGGTCTTAGACTCGTACTATGGCCTACAGGTTAAGGTCTTAACTCTTACTCTGGCCTACTGGTTAAGGTCTTAACTTTTACTCTGGCCTAATAGCTAAGGTCTCAACACTTACTCTGGCCTAATAGCTAAGGTCTAAGACTCGTTCTCTGGCCTAATGGTTAAGGTCTTAACTCTTACTCTGGCCTAATAGCTAAGGTCTTAACTCTTACTCTGGCCTAATAGCTAAGGTCTTAGACTCGTACTATGGCCTACTGGTTAAGGTCTTAACTCTTACTATGGCAAATAGCTAAGGTCTTAGACTTGTACTCTGGCCCAATGGTTAAGGTCTTAACTCTTACTCTGGCCTACTGGTTAAGGTCTTAACTCTTACTCTGGCCTAATAGCTAAGGTCTCAACTCTTACTCTGGCCTAATAGCTAAGGTCTTAGACTCGTACTGTGGCCTAATGGTTAAGGTCTTATCTCTTACTCTGGCCTAATAGCTAAGGTCTTAACTCTTACTCTGGCCTAATAGCTAACCTCTTAGACTCGTACTATGGCCTACAGGTTAAGGTCTTAACTTTTACTCTGGCCTACTGGTTAAGGTCTTAACTCTTACTCTGGCCTAATAGCTACGGTCTTAGACTCGTACTCTGGCCTACTGGTTAAGGTCTTAACTCTTACTCTGGCCTAATAGCTAAGGTCTTAACTCTTACTCTGGCTTAATAGCTAAGGTCTTAGACTCGTACTCTGGCCTAATGGTTAAGGTCTTAACTCTTACTCTGGCCTAATAGCTAAGGTCTTAGACTCGTACTCTGGCCTAATAGCTAAGGTCTTAGACTCGTACTCTGGCCTACTGGTTAATGTCTTAACTCTTACTCTGGCCTACTGGTTAAGGTCTTAACTCTTACTCTGGCCTAATAGCTAAGGTCTTAGACTCGTACTCTGGCCTAATGGTTAAGGTCTTAACTCTTACTCTGGCCTACTGGTTAAGGTATTAACTCTTACTCCGGCCTACTGGTTAATGTCTTTACTCTTACTCTGGCCTAAATGCTAAGGTATTAAATCTTACTCTGGCCTAATAGCTAAGGTCTTAACTCTTACTCTGGCCTAATAGCTATGGTCTTAGACTCGTACTCTGGCCTAATGGTTAAGGTCTTAACTCTTACTCTGGCCTAATAGCTAAGGTCTTAACTCTTACTCTGGCCTAATAGCTAAGGTCTTAGACTCGTACTCTGGCCTAATGGTTAAGGTCTTAACTCTTACTCTGGCCTAATAGCTAAGATCTTAGTCTCGTACTCTGGCCTAATCGTTAAGGTCTTAACTCTTACTCTGGCCTAATAGCTAAGGACTTAGACTCATACTCTGGCCTACTGGTTAAGGTCTTAACTCTTACACTGGCCTAATAGCTAAGGTCTTAGACTCGTACTCTGGCCTAGTGGTTAAGGTCTTAACTCTTACTCTGGCCTAATAGCTAAGGTCTTAGACTCGTACTATGGCCTACAGGTTAAGGTCTTACCTCTTACTCTGGCCTACTGGTTAAGGTCTTAACTCTTACTCTGGCCTAATAGCTAAGGTTTAACTCTTACTCTGGCCTAATAGCTAAGGTCTTAGACTCGTACTCTGGCCTAATGGTTAAGGTCTTAACTCTTACTCTGGCCTACTGGTTAAGGTCTTAACTCTTACTCTGGCCTAATAGCTAAGGTCTTAGACTCGTACTCTGGCCTAATGGTTAAGGTCTTAACTCTTACTCTGGCCTAATAGCTAAGGTCTTAACACTTACTCTGACCTAATAGCTAAGGTCTTAACTCTTACTCTGGCCTAATAGCTATGGTCCTAGACTTGTACTCTGGCCTATTGGTTAAGGTCTTAACTCTTACTCTGGCCTAATAGCTAAGGTCTTAACTCTTACTCTGGCCTAATAGCTAAGGTCTTAGACTCGTACTATGGCCTACAGGTTAAGGTCTTAACTCTTACTCTGGCCTTCTGGTTAAGGTCTTAACTTTTACTCTGGCCTAATAGCTAAGGTCTCAACACTTACTCTGGCCTAATAGCTAAGGTCTTAGACTCGTTCTCTGGCCTAATGGCTAAGGTCTTAACTCTTACTCTGGCCTAATAGCTAAGGTCTTAACTCTTACTCTGGCCTAATAGCTAAGGTCTTAGACTCGTACTATGGCCTACTGGTTAAGGTCTTAACTCTTACTATGGCAAATAGCTAAGGTCTTAGACTCGTACTCTGGCCTAATGGTTAAGGTCTTAACTCTTACTCTGGCCTACTGGTTAAGGTCTTAACTCTTACTCTGGCCTAATAGCTAAGGTCTCAACTCTTACTCTGGCCTAATAGCTAAGGTCTTAGACTCGTACTCTGGCCTAATGGTTAAGGTCTTATCTCTTACTCTGGCCTAATAGCTAAGGTCTTAACTCTTACTCTGGCCTAATAGCTAACCTCTTAGACTCGTACTATGGCCTACAGGTTAAGGTCTTAACTTTTACTCTGGCCTACTGGTTAAGGTCTTAACTCTTACTCTGGCCTAATAGCTACGGTCTTAGACTCGTACTCTGGCCTACTGGTTAAGGTCTTAACTCTTACTCTGGCCTAATAGCTAAGGTCTTAACTCTTACTCTAGCTTAATAGCTAAGGTCTTAGACTCGTACTCTGGCCTAATGGTTAAGGTCTTAACTCTTACTCTGGCGTAATAGCTAAGGTCTTAGACTCGTACTCTGGCCTAATAGATAAGGTCTTAGACTCGTACTCTGGCCTAATAGCTAAGGTCTTAGACTCGTACTCTGGCCAACTGGTTAAGGTCTTAACTCTTACTCTGGCCTACTGGTTAAGGTCTTAACTCTTACTCTGGCCTAATAGCTAAGGTCTTGGACTCGTACTCTGGCCTAATGGTTAAGGTCTTAACTCTTACTCTGGCCTACTGGTTTAAGGTCTTAACTCTTACTCTGGCCTACTGGTTAAGGTCTTTACTCTTACTCTGGCCTAAATGCTAAGGTATTAAATCTTACTCTGGCCTAATAGCTAAGGTCTTAACTCTTACTCTGGCCTAATAGCTATGGTCTTAGACTCGTACTCTGGCCTAATGGTCAAGGTCTTAACTCTTACTCTGGCCTAATAGCCAAGGTCTTAACTCTTACTCTGGCCTAATAGCTAAGGTCTTAGACTCATACTCTGGCCTAATGGTTAAGGTCTTAACTCTTACTCTGGCCTAATAGCTAAGGTCTTAGTCTCGTACTCTGGCCTAATCGTTAAGGTCTTAACTCTTACTCTGGCCTAATAGCTAAAGACTTAGACTCATACTCTGGCCTACTGGTTAAGGTCTTAACTCTTACTCTGGCCTAATAGCTAAGGTCTTAGACTCGTACTCTGGCCTAATGGTTAAGGTCTTAACTCTTACTCTGGCCTAATAGCTAAGGTCTTAGACTCGTACTATGGCCTACAGGTTAAGGTCTTAACTCTTACTCTGGCCTAATAGCTAAGGTCTTAACTCTTACTCTGGCCTAATAGATATGGTCTTAGACTCGTACTCTGGGCTAATGGTTAAGGTCTTAACTCTTACTCTGCCCTAATAGCTAAGGTCTTAACTCTTACTGTGGCCTAATAGCTAAGGTCTTAGACTCGTACTCTGGCCTACTGGTTAAGGTCTTAACTCTTACTCTGGCCTAATAGCTAAGGTCTTAGACTCGGACTCTGGCCTACTGGTTAAGGTCTTAACTCTTACTCTGGCCTAATGGTTAAGGTCTTAACTCTTACTCTGGCCTAATAGCTAAGGTCTTAACTCTTACTGTGGCCTAATAGCTAAGGTCTTAGACTCGTACTCTGGCCTACTGGTTAAGGTCTTAAATCTTACTCTGGCCTAATAGCTAAGGTCTTAGACTCGGACTCTGGCCTACTGGCTAAGGTCTTAACTCTTACTCTGGCCTAATAGCTAAGGTCTTAGACTCATACTCTGGCCTACTGTTTAAGGTCTTAACTCTTACTCTGGCCCTATAGCTAAGGTCTTAACTCTTACTCTGGCCTAATAGCTAAGGTCTTAGACTTGTTCTCTGGCCTAATGGTTAAGGTCTTAACTCTTACTCTGGCCTAATAGCTAAGGTCTTAACTCTTACTCTGGCCTAATAGCTAAGGTCTTAGACTCGTACTCTGGCCTAATGGTTAAGGTCTTAACTCTTACTCTGGCCTAATAGCTTAGGTCGTAACTCTTACTCTGGCCTAATAGCTAAGGTCTTAAACTCGTACTCTGGCCTAATGGTTAAGGTCTTAACTCTTACTCTGGCCTAATAGCTAAGGTCTTAGACTCGTACTATGGCCTACAGGTTAAGGTCTTAACTCTTACTCTGGCCTAATAGCTAAGGTCTTAACTCTTACTCTGGCCTAATAGCTAAGGTCTTAGACTCGTACTCTGGCCTAATGGTTAAGGTGTTAACTCTTACTCTGGCCTACTGGTTAAGGTCTTAACTCTTACTCTGGCCTAATAGCTAAGGTCTTAGACTCGTACTCTGGCCTAATGGTTAAGGTCTTAACTCTTACTCTGGCCTAATAGCTAAGGTCTTAGACTCGTACTATGGCCTACAGGTTAAGGTCTTACATCTTACTCTGGCCTAATAGCTAAGGTCTTACTTACTCTGGCCTAAAAGCTAAGGTCTTAGACTCGTACTCTGGCCTACTGGTTAAGGTCTTAACTCTTACTCTGGCCTAATAGCTAAGGTCTTAGACTCGGACTCTGGCCTACTGGCTAAGGTCTTAACTCTTACTCTGGCCTAATAGCTAAGGTCTTAGACTCATACTCTGGCCTACTGGTTAAGGTCTTAACTCTTACTCTGGCCCTATAGCTAAGGTCTTAACTCTTACCCTGGCCTAATAGCTAAGGTCTTAGACCCGTATTCTGGCCTAATGGTTAAGGTCTTAACTCTTACTCTGGCCTACTGGTTAAGGTCTTAACTCTTACTCTGGCCTTATAGCTAAGGGGTTAACTATTACTCTGGCCTAATAGCTAAGGTCTTCAATCTTACTCTGGCCTAATAGCTAAGGTCTTAGACTCGTACTCTGGCCTAATGGTTAAGGTCTTAACTCTTACTCTGGCCTAATAGCTTAGGTCGTAACTCTTACTCTGGCCTAATAGCTAAGGTCTTAGACTCGTACTCTGGCCTAATGGTTAAGGTCTTAACTCTTACTCTGGCCTAATAGCTAAGGTCTTAGACTCGTACTATGGCCTACAGGTTAAGGTCTTAACTCTTACTCTGGCCTAATAGCTAAGGTCTTAACTTTTACTCTGGCCTAATAGCTAAGGTCTTAGACTCGTACTCTGGCCTAATGGTTAAGGTCTTAACTCTTACTCTGGCCTACTGGTTAAGGTCTTAACTCTTACTCTGGCCTCATAGCTAAGGTCTTAGACTCGTACTCTGGCCTAATGGTTAAGAACTTAACTCTTACTCTGGCCTAATAGCTAAGGTCTTAGACTCGTACTATGGCCTACAGGTTAAGGTCTTACATCTTACTCTGGCCTAATAGCTAAGGTCTTCCTTACTCTGGCCTAAAAGCTAAGGTCTTAACTCTTACTCTGGCCTACTGGTTAAGGTATTAACTCTTACTCTGGCCTAATAGCTAAGGTCTTAGACTCGTACTCTGGCCTAATGGTTAAGGTCTTAACTCTTACTCTGGCCTACTGGTTAAGGTCTTAACTCTTACTCTGGCCTAATAGCTAACGTCTTAACTCTTATTCTGGCTTAATAGCTAAGGTCTTAACTCTTACTCTGGCCTAATAGGTAATGTCTTAGACTCGTACTCTGGCCTACTGGTTAAGGTCTTAACTCTTACTCTGGCCTACTGGTTAAGGTCTTAACTTTTATTCTGGCCTAATAGCTAGGTCTTAGACTCGTACTCTAGCATAATGGTTAAGGTGTTAACTCTTATTCTGGCCTACTAGATAAGGTCTGAACTCTTACTCTGGCCTAATAGCTAAGGTCTTACCTCTTACTCTGGCCTACTGGTTAAGGTCTTAACTCTTACTCTGGCCTACTGGTTAAGGTCTTAACTCTTACTATGGCAAATAGCTAAGGTCTTAGACTCGTACTCTGGCCTAATGGTTAAGGTCTTAACTCTTACTCTGGCCTACTGGTTAAGGTCTTAACTCTTACTCTGGCCTAATAGCTAAGGTCTCAACTCTTACTCTGGCCTAATAGCTAAGGTCTTAGACTCGTACTCTGGCCTAATGGTTAAGGTCTTATCTCTTACTCTGGCCTAATAGCTAAGGTCTTAACTCTTACTCTGGCCTAATAGCTAACGTCTTAGACTCGTACTATGGCCTACAGAATAAGGTCTTAACTTTTACTCTGGCCTACTGGTTAAGGTCTTAACTCTTACTCTGGCCTAATAGCTATGGTCTTAGACTCGTACTCTGGCCTACTGGTTAAGGTCTTAACTCTTACTCTGGCCTAATAGCTAAGGTCTTAACTCTTACTCTGGCTTAATAGCTAAGGTCTTAGACTCGTACTCTGGCCTAATGGTTAAGGTCTTAACTCTTACTCTGGCCTAATAGCTAAGGTCTTAGACTCATACTCTGGCCTAATAGCTAAGGTCTTAGACTCGTACTCTGGCCTAATAGCTAAGGTCTTAGACTCGTACTCTGGCCTACTGGTTAATGTCTTAACTCTTACTCTGGCCTACTGGTTAAGGTCTTAACTCTTACTCTGGCCTAATAGCTAAGGTCTTAGACTCGTACTCTGGCCTAATGGTTAAGGTCTTAAGTCTTACTCTGGCCTACTGGTTAAGGTCTTAACTCTTACACTGGCCTACTGGTTAAGGTCTTTACTCTTACTCTGGCCTAAATGCTAATGTAATAAATCTTACTCTGGCCTAATAGCTAAGGTCTTAACTCTTACTCTGGCCTAATAGCTATGGTCTTAGACTCGTACTCCGGCCTAATGGTTAAGGTCTTAACTCTTACTCTGGCCTAATAGCTAAGGTCTTAGACTCGTACTCTGGCCTAATGGTTAAGGTCTTAACTCTTACTCTGGCCTAATAGCTAAGGTCTTAGTCTCGTACTCTGGCCTAATCGTTAAGGTCTTAACTCTTACTCTGGCCTAATAGCTAAGGACTTAGACTCATACTCTGGCCTACTGGTTAAGGTCTTAACTCTTACTCTGGCCTAATAGCTAAGGTCTTAGACTCGTACTCTGGCCTAATGGTTAAGGTCTTAACTCTTACTCTGGCCTAATAGCTAAGGTCTTAACTCTTACTCTGGCCTAATAGCTAAGGTCTTAACTCTTACTCTGGCCTAATAGCTAAGGTCTTAGACTCGTACTATGGCCTACAGGTTAAGGTCTTAACTCTTACTCTGGCCTACTGGTTAAGGTCTTAACTCTTACTCTGGCCTAATAGCTAAGGTCTCAACTCTTACTCTGGCCTAATAGCTAAGGTCTTAGACTCGTACTCTGGCCTAATGGTTAAGGTCTTAACTCTTACTCTGGCCTAAAAGCTAAGGTCTTAACTCTTACTCTGGCCTACTGGTTAAGGTCTTAACTCTTACTCTGGCCTAATAGCTAAGGTCTGAGACTCGTACTCTGGCCTAATGGTTAAGGTCTTAACTCTTACTCTGGCCTAATAGCTAAGATCTTAGACTCGTACTATGGCCTACAGGTTAAGGTCTTACATCTTACTCTGGCCTAATAGCTAAGGTCTTACTTACTCTGGCCAAAAAGCTAAGGTCTTAACTCTTACTCTGGCCTACTGGTTAAGGTATTAACTCTTACTCTGGCCTAATAGCTAAGGTCTTAGACTCGTACTCTGGCCTAATGGTTAAGGTCTTAACTCTTACTCTGGCCTAATAGCTAAGGTCTTGATCTCGTACTCTGGCCTTATCGTTAAGGTCTTAACTCTTACTCTGGCCTAATAGCTAAGGACTTAGACTCATACTCTGGCCTACTGGTTAAGGTCTTAACTCTTACTCTGGCCTAATAGCTAAGGTCTTAGACTCGTACTCTGGCCTAATGGTTAAGGTCTTAACTCTTACTCTGGCCTAATAGCTAAGGTCTTAACTCTTACTCTGGCCTAATAGGTATGGTCTTAGACTCATACTCTGGCCTATTGGTTAAGGTCTTAGCTCTTACTCTGGCCTAATAGCTAATGTCTTAGACTCCTACTCTGGCCTACTGGTTAAGGTCTTAACTCTTACTCTGGCCTACTGGTTAAGGTCTTAACTTTTATTCTGGCCTAATAGCTAGGTCTTAGACTCGTACTCTAGCATAATGGTTAAGGTGTTAACTCTTATTCTGGCCTACTAGTTAAGGTCTTAACTCTTACTCTGGCCTAATAGCTAAGGTCTTACCTCTTACTCTGGCCTACTGGTTAAGGTCTTAACTCTTACTCTGGCCTACTGGTTAAGGTCTTAACTCTTACTATGGCAAATAGCTAAGGTCTTAGACTCGTAGTCTGGCCTAATGGTTAAGGTCTTAACTCTTACTCTGGCCTACTGGTTAAGGTCTTAACTCTTACTCTGGCCTAATAGCTAAGGTCTCAACTCTTACTCTGGCCTAATAGCTAAGGTCTTAGACTCGTACTCTGGCCTAATGGTTAAGGTCTTATCTCTTACTCTGGCCTAATAGCTAAGGTCTTAACTCTTACTCTGGCCTAATAGCTAACGTCTTAGACTCGTACTATGGCCTACAGGTTAAGGTCTTAACTTTTACTCTGGCCTACTGGTTAAGGTCTCAACTCTTACTCTGGCCTAATAGCTAAGGTCTTAGACTCGTACTCTGGCCTAATGGTTAAGGTCTTATCTCTTACTCTGGCCTAATAGCTAAGGTCTTAACTCTTACTCTGGCCTAATAGCTAACCTCTTAGACTCGTACTATGGCCTACAGGTTAAGGTCTTAACTTTTACTCTGGCCTACTGGTTAAGGTCTTAACTCTTACTCTGGCCTAATAGCTACGGTCTTAGACTCGTACTCTGGCCTACTGGTTAAGGTCTTAACTCTTACTCTGGCCTAATAGCTAAGGTCTTAACTCTTACTCTAGCTTAATAGCTAAGGTCTTAGACTCGTACTCTGGCCTAATGGTTAAGGTCTTAACTCTTACTCTGGCGTAATAGCTAAGGTCTTAGACTCGTACTCTGGCCTAATAGATAAGGTCTTAGACTCGTACTCTGGCCTAATAGCTAAGGTCTTAGACTCGTACTCTGGCCAACTGGTTAAGGTCTTAACTCTTACTCTGGCCTACTGGTTAAGGTCTTAACTCTTACTCTGGCCTAATAGCTAAGGTCTTGGACTCGTACTCTGGCCTAATGGTTAAGGTCTTAACTCTTACTCTGGCCTACTGGTTAAGGTCTTAACTCTTACTCTGGCCTACTGGTTAAGGTCTTTACTCTTACTCTGGCCTAAATGCTAAGGTATTAAATCTTACTCTGGCCTAATAGCTAAGGTCTTAACTCTTACTCTGGCCTAATAGCTATGGTCTTAGACTCGTACTCTGGCCTAATGGTCAAGGTCTTAACTCTTACTCTGGCCTAATAGCCAAGGTCTTAACTCTTACTCTGGCCTAATAGCTAAGGTCTTAGACTCGAACTCTGGCCTAATGGTTAAGGTCTTAACTCTTACTCTGGCCTAATAGCTAAGGTCTTAGTCTCGTACTCTGGCCTAATCGTTAAGGTCTTAACTCTTACTCTGGCCTAATAGCTAAAGACTTAGACTCATACTCTGGCCTACTGGTTAAGGTCTTAACTCTTACTCTGGCCTAATAGCTAAGGTCTTAGACTCGTACTCTGGCCTAATGGTTAAGGTCTTAACTCTTACTCTGGCCTAATAGCTAAGGTCTTAGACTCGTACTATGGCCTACAGGTTAAGGTCTTAACTCTTACTCTGGCCTAATAGCTAAGGTCTTAACTCTTACTCTGGCCTAATAGATATGGTCTTAGACTCGTACTCTGGGCTAATGGTTAAGGTCTTAACTCTTACTCTGCCCTAATAGCTAAGGTCTTAACTCTTACTGTGGCCTAATAGCTAAGGTCTTAGACTCGTACTCTGGCCTACTGGTTAAGGTCTTAACTCTTACTCTGGCCTAATAGCTAAGGTCTTAGACTCGGACTCTGGCCTACTGGTTAAGGTCTTAACTCTTACTCTGGCCTAATGGTTAAGGTCTTAACTCTTACTCTGGCCTAATAGCTAAGGTCTTAACTCTTACTGTGGCCTAATAGCTAAGGTCTTAGACTCGTACTCTGGCCTACTGGTTAAGGTCTTAAATCTTACTCTGGCCTAATAGCTAAGGTCTTAGACTCGGACTCTGGCCTACTGGCTAAGGTCTTAACTCTTACTCTGGCCTAATAGCTAAGGTCTTAGACTCATACTCTGGCCTACTGGTTAAGGTCTTAACTCTTACTCTGGCCCTATAGCTAAGGTCTTAACTCTTACTCTGGCCTAATAGCTAAGGTCTTAGACTTGTTCTCTGGCCTAATGGTTAAGGTCTTAACTCTTACTCTGGCCTAATAGCTAAGGTCTTAACTCTTACTCTGGCCTAATAGCTAAGGTCTTAGACTCGTACTCTGGCCTAATGGTTAAGGTCTTAACTCTTACTCTGGCCTAATAGCTTAGGTCGTAACTCTTACTCTGGCCTAATAGCTAAGGTCTTAAACTCGTACTCTGGCCTAATGGTTAAGGTCTTAACTCTTACTCTGGCCTAATAGCTAAGGTCTTAGACTCGTACTATGGCCTACAGGTTAAGGTCTTAACTCTTACTCTGGCCTAATAGCTAAGGTCTTAACTCTTACTCTGGCCTAATAGCTAAGGTCTTAGACTTGTACTCTGGCCTAATGGTTAAGGTGTTAACTCTTACTCTGGCCTACTGGTTAAGGTCTTAACTCTTACTCTGGCCTAATAGCTAAGGTCTTAGACTCGTACTCTGGCCTAATGGTTAAGGTCTTAACTCTTACTCTGGCCTAATAGCTAAGGTCTTAGACTCGTACTATGGCCTACAGGTTAAGGTCTTACATCTTACTCTGGCCTAATAGCTAAGGTCTTACTTACTCTGGCCTAAAAGCTAAGGTCTTAGACTCGTACTCTGGCCTACTGGTTAAGGTCTTAACTCTTACTCTGGCCTAATAGCTAAGGTCTTAGACTCGGACTCTGGCCTACTGGCTAAGGTCTTAACTCTTACTCTGGCCTAATAGCTAAGGTCTTAGACTCATACTCTGGCCTACTGGTTAAGGTCTTAACTCTTACTCTGGCCCTATAGCTAAGGTCTTAACTCTTACCCTGGCCTAATAGCTAAGGTCTTAGACCCGTATTCTGGCCTAATGGTTAAGGTCTTAACTCTTACTCTGGCCTACTGGTTAAGGTCTTAACTCTTACTCTGGCCTTATAGCTAAGGGGTTAACTATTACTCTGGCCTAATAGCTAAGGTCTTCAATCTTACTCTGGCCTAATAGCTAAGGTCTTAGACTCGTACTCTGGCCTAATGGTTAAGGTCTTAACTCTTACTCTGGCCTAATAGCTAAGGTCTTAACTCTTACTCTGGCCTAATAGCTAAGGTCTTAGACTCGTACTCTGGCCTAATGGTTAAGGTCTTAACTCTTACTCTGGCCTAATAGCTTAGGTCGTAACTCTTACTCTGGCCTAATAGCTAAGGTCTTAGACTCGTACTCTGGCCTAATGGTTAAGGTCTTAACTCTTACTCTGGCCTAATAGCTAAGGTCTTAGACTCGTACTATGGCCTACAGGTTAAGGTCTTAACTCTTACTCTGGCCTAATAGCTAAGGTCTTAACTTTTACTCTGGCCTAATAGCTAAGGTCTTAGACTCGTACTCTGGCCTAAAGGTTAAGGTCTTAACTCTTACTCTGGCCTACTGGTTAAGGTCTTAACTCTTACTCTGGCCTAATAGCTAAGGTCTTAGACTCGTACTCTGGCCTAATGGTTAAGAACTTAACTCTTACTCTGGCCTAATAGCTAAGGTCTTAGACTCGTACTATGGCCTACAGGTTAAGGTCTTACATCTTACTCTGGCCTAATAGCTAAGGTCTTCCTTACTCTGGCCTAAAAGCTAAGGTCTTAACTCTTACTCTGGCCTACTGGTTAAGGTATTAACTCTTACTCTGGCCTAATAGCTAAGGTCTTAGACTCGTACTCTGGCCTAATGGTTAAGGTCTTAACTCTTACTCTGGCCTACTGGTTAAGGTCTTAACTCTTACTCTGGCCTAATAGCTAACGTCTTAACTCTTATTCTGGCTTAATAGCTAAGGTCTTAACTCTTACTCTGGCCTAATAGGTAATGTCTTAGACTCGTACTCTGGCCTACTGGTTAAGGTCTTAACTCTTACTCTGGCCTACTGGTTAAGGTCTTAACTTTTATTCTGGTCTAATAGCTAGGTCTTAGACTCGTACTCTAGCATAATGGTTAAGGTGTTAACTCTTATTCTGGCCTACTAGATAAGGTCTGAACTCTTACTCTGGCCTAATAGCTAAGGTCTTACCTCTTACTCTGGCCTACTGGTTAAGGTCTTAACTCTTACTCTGGCCTAATAGCTAAGGTCTCAACTCTTACTCTGGCCTAATAGCTAAGGTCTTAGACTCGTACTCTGGCCTAATGGTTAAGGTCTTATCTCTTACTCTGGCCTAATAGCTAAGGTCTTAACTCTTACTCTGGCCTAATAGCTAACGTCTTAGACTCGTACTATGGCCTACAGAATAAGGTCTTAACTTTTACTCTGGCCTACTGGTTAAGGTCTTAACTCTTACTCTGGCCTAATAGCTATGGTCTTAGACTCGTACTCTGGCCTACTGGTTAAGGTCTTAACTCTTACTCTGGCCTAATAGCTAAGGTCTTAACTCTTACTCTGGCTTAATAGCTAAGGTCTTAGACTCGTACTCTGGCCTAATGGTTAAGGTCTTAACTCTTACTCTGGCCTAATAGCTAAGGTCTTAGACTCATACTCTGGCCTAATAGCTAAGGTCTTAGACTCGTACTCTGGCCTAATAGCTAAGGTCTTAGACTCGTACTCTGGCCTACTGGTTAATGTCTTAACTCTTACTCTGGCCTACTGGTTAAGGTCTTAACTCTTACTCTGGCCTAATAGCTAAGGTCTTAGACTCGTACTCTGGCCTAATGGTTAAGGTCTTAAGTCTTACTCTGGCCTACTGGTTAAGGTCTTTACTCTTACACTGGCCTACTGGTTAAGGTCTTTACTCTTACTCTGGCCTAAATGCTAAGGTAATAAATCTTACTCTGGCCTAATAGCTAAGGTCTTAACTCTTACTCTGGCCTAATAGCTATGGTCTTAGACTCGTACTCTGGCCTAATGGTTAAGGTCTTAACTCTTACTCTGGCCTAATAGCTAAGGTCTTAGACTCGTACTCTGGCCTAATGGTTAAGGTCTTAACTCTTACTCTGGCCTAATAGCTAAGGTCTTAGTCTCGTACTCTGGCCTAATCGTTAAGGTCTTAACTCTTACTCTGGCCTAATAGCTAAGGACTTAGACTCATACTCTGGCCTACTGGTTAAGGTCTTAACTCTTACTCTGGCCTAATAGCTAAGGTCTTAGACTCGTACTCTGGCCTAATGTTTAAGGTCTTAACTCTTACTCTGGCCTAATAGCTAAGGTCTTAACTCTTACTCTGGCCTAATAGCTAAGGTCTTAACTCTTACTCTGGCCTAATAGCTAAGGTCTTAGACTCGTACTATGGCCTACAGGTTAAGGTCTTAACTCTTACTCTGGCCTACTGGTTAAGGTCTTAACTCTTACTCTGGCCTAATAGCTAAGGTCTCAACTCTTACTCTGGCCTAATAGCTAAGGTCTTAGACTCGTACTCTGGCCTAATGGTTAAGGTCTTAACTCTTACTCTGGCCTAAAAGCTAAGGTCTTAACTCTTACTCTGGCCTACTGGTTAAGGTCTTAACTCTTACTCTGGCCTAATAGCTAAGGTCTGAGACTCGTACTCTGGCCTAATGGTTAAGGTCTTAACTCTTACTCTGGCCTAATAGCTAAGATCTTAGACTCGTACTATGGCCTACAGGTTAAGGTCTTACATCTTACTCTGGCCTAATAGCTAAGGTCTTACTTACTCTAGCCAAAAAGCTAAGGTCTTAACTCTTACTCTGGCCTACTGGTTAAGGTATTAACTCTTACTCTGGCCTAATAGCTAAGGTCTTAGACTCGTACTCTGGCCTAATGGTTAAGGTCTTAACTCTTACTCTGGCCTAATAGCTAAGGTCTTGGTCTCGTACACTGGCCTTATCGTTAAGGTCTTAACTCTTACTCTGGCCTAATAGCTAAGGACTTAGACTCATACTCTGGCCTACTGGTTAAGGTCTTAACTCTTACTCTGGCCTAATAGCTAAGGTCTTAGACTCGTACTCTGGCCTAATGGTTAAGGTCTTAACTCTTACTCTGGCCTAATAGCTAAGGTCTTAACTCTTACTCTGGCCTAATAGGTATGGTCTTAGACTCATACTCTGGCCTATTGGTTAAGGTCTTAGCTCTTACTCTGGCCTAATAGCTAATGTCTTAGACTCCTACTCTGGCCTACTGGTTAAGGTCTTAACTCTTACTCTGGCCTACTGGTTAAGGTCTTAACTTTTATTCTGGCCTAATAGCTAGGTCTTAGACTCGTACTCTAGCATAATGGTTAAGGTGTTAACTCTTATTCTGGCCTACTAGTTAAGGTCTTAACTCTTACTCTGGCCTAATAGCTAAGGTCTGAGACTCGTACTCTGGCCTAATGGTTAAGGTCTTAACTCTTACTCTGGCCTAATAGCTAAGATCTTAGACTCGTACTATGGCCTACAGGTTAAGGTCTTACATCTTACTCTGGCCTAATAGCTAAGGTCTTACTTACTCTGGCCAAAAAGCTAAGGTCTTAACTCTTACTCTGGCCTACTGGTTAAGGTATTAACTCTTACTCTGGCCTAATAGCTAAGGTCTTAGACTCGTACTCTGGCCTAATGGTTAAGGTCTTAACTCTTACTCTGGCCTAATAGCTAAGGTCTTGGTCTCGTACACTGGCCTTATCGTTAAGGTCTTAACTCTTACTCTGGCCTAATAGCTAAGGACTTAGACTCATACTCTGGCCTACTGGTTAAGGTCTTAACTCTTACTCTGGCCTAATAGCTAAGGTCTTAGACTCGTACTCTGGCCTAATGGTTAAGGTCTTAACTCTTACTCTGGCCTAATAGCTAAGGTCTTAACTCTTACTCTGGCCTAATAGGTATGGTCTTAGACTCATACTCTGGCCTATTGGTTAAGGTCTTAGCTCTTACTCTGGCCTAATAGCTAATGTCTTAGACTCCTACTCTGGCCTACTGGTTAAGGTCTTAACTCTTACTCTGGCCTACTGGTTAAGGTCTTAACTTTTATTCTGGCCTAATAGCTAGGTCTTAGACTCGTACTCTAGCATAATGGTTAAGGTGTTAACTCTTATTCTGGCCTACTAGTTAAGGTCTTAACTCTTACTCTGGCCTAATAGCTAAGGTCTTACCTCTTACTCTGGCCTACTGGTTAAGGTCTTAACTCTTACTCTGGCCTACTGGTTAAGGTCTTAACTCTTACTATGGCAAATAGCTAAGGTCTTAGACTCGTAGTCTGGCCTAATGGTTAAGGTCTTAACTCTTACTCTGGCCTACTGGTTAAGGTCTTAACTCTTACTCTGGCCTAATAGCTAAGGTCTCAACTCTTACTCTGGCCTAATAGCTAAGGTCTTAGACTCGTACTCTGGCCTAATGGTTAAGGTCTTATCTCTTACTCTGGCCTAATAGCTAAGGTCTTAACTCTTACTCTGGCCTAATAGCTAACGTCTTAGACTCGTACTATGGCCTACAGGTTAAGGTCTTAACTTTTACTCTGGCCTACTGGTTAAGGTCTTAACTCTTACTCTGGCCTAATAGCTATGGTCTTAGACTCGTACTCTGGCCTACTGGTTAAGGTCTTAACTCTTACTCTGGCCTAATAGCTAAGGTCTTAACTCTTACTCTGGCTTAATAGCTAAGGTCTTAGACTCGTACTCTGGCCTAATGTTTAAGGTCTTAACTCTTACTCTGGCCTAATAGCTAAGGTCTTAGACTCATACTCTGGCCTAATAGCTAAGGTCTTAGACTTGTACTCTGGCCTAATAGCTAAGGTCTTAGACTCGTACTCTGGCCTACTGGTTAATGTCTTAACTCTTACTCTGGCCTACTGGTTAAGGTCTTAACTCTTACTCTGGCCTAATAGCTAAGGTCTTACACTCGTACTCTGGCCTAATGGTTAAGGTCTTAACTCTTACTCTGGCCTACTGGTTAAGGTCTTAACTCTTACTGTGGCCTACTGGTTAAGGTCTTTACTCTTACTCTGGCCTAAATGCTAAGGTAATAAATCTTACTCTGGCCTAATAGCTAAGGTCTTAACTCTTACTCTGGCCTAATAGCTATGGTCTTAGACTCGTACTCTGGCCTAATGTTTAAGGTCTTAACTCTTACTCTGGCCTAATAGCTAAGGTCTTAGACTCGTACTCTGGCCTAATGGTTAAGGTCTTAACTCTTACTCTGGCCTAATAGCTAAGGTCTTAGTCTCGTACTCTGGCCTAATCGTTAAGGTCTTAACTCTTACTCTGGCCTAATAGCTAAGGACTTAGACTGATACTCTGGCCTACTGGTTAAGGTCTTAACTCTTACTCTGGCCTAATAGCTAAGGTCTTAGACTCGTACTCTGGCCTAATGGTTAAGGTCTTAACTCTTACTCTGGCCTACTGGGTAAGGTCTTAACTCTTACTCTGGCCTAATAGCTAAGGTCTTAGACTCGTACTCTGGCCTACTGGTTAAGGTCTTAACTCTTACTCTGGCCTAATAGCTAAGGTCTTAGACTCTTACTCTGGCCTAATAGCTAAGGTCTTAGACTCGTACTCTGGCCTAATGGTTAAGGTCTTAACTCTTACTCTGGCCTAATAGCTAAGGTCTTAACTCTTACTCTGGCCTAATAGATATGGTCTTAGACTCGTACTCTGGCCTAATGGTTAAGGTCTTAACTCTTACTCTGGCCTAATAGCTAAGGTCTTAACTCTTACTGTGGCCTAATAGCTAAGGTCTTAGACTCGTACTCTGGCCTACTGGTTAAGGTCTTAACTCTTACTCTGGCCTAATAGCTAAGGTCTTAGACTCGGACTCTGGCCTACTGGTTAAGGTCTTAACTCTTACTCTGGCCTAATAGCTAAGGTCTTAACTCTTACTCTGGCCTTATAGCTAAGGTCTTAGACTCGTACTCTGGCCTAATGGTTAAGGTCTTAACTCTTACTCTGGCCTAATAGCTAAGGTCTTAACTCTTACTCTGGCCTAATAGCTAAGGTCTTAGACTCATACTATGGCCTACAAGTTAAGGTCTTAACTCTTACTCTGGCCTACTGGTTAAGGTCTTAACTCTTACTCTGGCCTAATAGCTAAGGTCTTAACTCTTACTCTGGCCTAATAGCTAAGGTCTTAGACTCGTACTCTGGCCTAATGGTTAAGGTCTTAACTCTTACTCTGGCCTACTGGTTAAGGTCTTAACTCTTACTCTGGCCTAATAGCTAAGGTCTTAGACTCGTACTCTGGCCTAATGGTTAAGGTCTTAACTCTTACTCTGGCCTAATAGCTAAGGTCTTAACTCTTACTCTGGCCTAATAGCTAAGGTCTTAGACTCGTACTATGGCCTACAGGTTAAGGTCTTAACTCTTACTCTGGCCTACTGGTTAAGGTCTTAACTTTTACTCTGGCCTAATAGCTAAAGTCTCAACACTTACTCTGGCCTAATAGCTAAGGTCTTAGACTCGTTCTCTGGCCTAATGGTTAAGGTCTTAACTCTTACTCTGGCCTAATAGTTAAGGTCTTAACTCTTACTCTGGCCTAATAGCTAAGGTCTTAGACTCGTACTATGGCCTACTGGTTAAGGTCTTAACTCTTACTATGGCAAATAGCTAAGGTCTTAGACTCGTACTCTGGCCTAATGGTTAAGGTCTTAACTCTTACTCTAGCCTACTGGTTAAGGTCTTAACTCTTACTCTGGCCTAATAGCTAAGGTCTCAACTCTTACTCTGGCCTAATAGCTAAGGTCTTAGACTTGTACTCTGGCCTAATGGTTAAGGTCTTATCTCTTACTCTGGCCTAACAGCTAAGGTCTTAACTCTTACTCTGGCCTAATAGCTAACGTCTTAGACTCGTACTATGGCCTACAGGTTAAGGTCTTAACTTTTACTCTGGCCTACTGGTTAAGGTCTTAACTCTTACTCTGGCCTAATAGCTACGGTCTTAGACTCGTACTCTGGCCTACTGGTTAAGGTCTTAACTCTTACTCTGGCCTACTGGTTAAGGTCTTAACTCTTACTCTGGCCTAATAGCTAAGGTCTTAGACTCGTACTATGGCCTACTGGTTAAGGTCTTAACTCTTACTATGGCAAATAGCTAAGGTCTTAGACTCGTACTCTGGCCTAATGGTTAAGGTCTTAACTCTTACTCTGGCCTACTGGTTAAGGTCTTAACTCTTACTCTGGCCTAATAGCTAAGGTCTCAACTCTTACTCTGGCCTAATAGCTAAGGTCTTAGACTCGTACTCTGGCCTAATGGTTAAGGTCTTATCTCTTACTCTGGCCTAACAGCTAAGGTCTTAACTCTTACTCTGGCCTAATAGCTAACGTCTTAGACTCGTACTATGGCCTACAGGTTAAGGTCTTAACTTTTACTCTGGCCTACTGGTTAAGGTCTTAACTCTTACTCTGGCCTAATAGGTATGGTCTTAGACTCGTACTCTGGCCTAATGGTTAAGGTCTTAACTCTTACTCTGGCCTAATAGCTAAGGTCTTAACTCTTACTGTGGCCTAATAGCTAAGGTCTTAGACTCGTACTCTGGCCTACTGGTTAAGGTCTTAACTCTTACTCTGGCCTAATAGCTAAGGTCTTAGACTCGGACTCTGGCCTACTGGTTAAGGTCTTAACTCTTACTCTGGCCTAATAGCTAAGGTCTTAACTCTTACTCTGGCCTTAATAGCTAAGGTCTTAGACTCGTACTATGGCCTACAGGTTAAGGTCTTAACTCTTACTCTGGCCTACTGGTTAAGGTCTTAACTCTTACTCTGGCCTAAAAGCTAAGGTCTTAACTCTTACTCTGGCCTAATAGCTAAGGTCTTAACTCTTACTCTGGCCTACTGGTTAAGGTCTTAACTCTTACTCTGGCCTAATAGCTAAGGTCTTAGACTCGTACTATGGCCTACTGGTTAAGGTCTTAACTCTTACTATGGCAAATAGCTAAGGTCTTAGACTCGTACTCTGGCCTAATGGTTAAGGTCTTAACTCTTACTCTGGCCTACTGGTTAAGGTCTTAACTCTTACTCTGGCCTAATAGCAAAGGTCTCAACTCTTACTCTGGCCTAATAGCTAAGGTCTTAGACTCGTACTCTGGCCTGATGGTTAAGGTCTTATCTCTTACTCTGGCCTAATAGTTAAGGTCTTAACTCTTACTCTGGCCTAATAGCTAACCTCTTAGACTCGTACTATGGCCTACAGGTTAAGGTCTTAACTTTTACTCTGGCCTACTGGTTAAGGTCTTAACTCTTACTCTGGCCTAATAGCTACGGTCTTAGACTCGTACTCTGGCCTACTGGTTAAGGTCTTAACTCTTACTCTGGCCTAATAGCTAAGGTCTTAACTCTTACTCTGGCTTAATAGCTAAGGTCTTAGACTCGTACTCTGGCCTAATGGTTAAGGTCTTAACTCTTACTCTGGCGTAATAGCTAAGGTCTTAGACTCGTACTCTGGCCTAATAGATAAGGTCTTAGACTCGTACTCTGGCCTAATAGCTAAGGTCTTAGACTCGTACTCTGGCCTACTGGTTAAGGTCTTAACTCTTACTCTGGCCTAATAGCTACGGTCTTAGACTCGTACTCTGGCCTACTGGTTAAGGTCTTAACTCTTACTCTGGCCTAATAACTAAGGTCTTAACTCTTACTCTGGCCTAATAGCTAAGGTCTTAGACTCGTACTCTGGCCTAAGGGTTAAGGTCTTAACTCTTACTCTGGCCTACTGGTTAAGGTCTTAACTCTTACTCTGGCCTACTGGTTAAGGTCTTTACTCTTACTCTGGCCTAAATGCTAAGGTATTAAATCTTACTCTGGCCTAATAGCTAAGGTCTTAACTCTTACTCTGGCCTAATAGCTATTGTCTTAGACTCGTACTCTGGCCTAATGGTTAAGGTCTTAACTCTTACTCTGGCCTAATAGCTAAGGTCTTAGACTCGTACTCTGGCCTAATGGTTAAGGTCTTAACTCTTACTCTGGCCTAATAGCTAAGGTCTTAGACTCGTACTATGGCCTACAGGTTAAGGTCTTAACTCTTACTCTGGCCTAATAGCTAAGGTCTTAACTCCTACTCTGGCCTAATAGCTAAGGTCTTAGACTCGGACTCTGGCCTACTGGTTAAGGTCTTAACTCTTACTCTGGCCTAATTGTTAAGGTCTTAACTCTTACTCTGGCCTAATAGCTAAGGTCTTAACTCTTACTGTGGCCTAATAGCTAAGGTCTTAGACTCGTACTCTGGCCTACTGGTTAAGGTCTTAACTCTTACTCTGGCCTAATAGCTAAGGTCTTAGACTCGGACTCTGGCCTACTGGCTAAGGTCTTAACTCTTACTCTGGCCTAATAGCTACGGTCTTAGACTCATACTCTGGCCTACTGGTTAAGGTCTTAACTCTTACTCTGGCCCTATAGCTAAGGTCTTAACTCTTACTCTGGCCTAATAGCTAAGGTCTTAGACCCGTATTCTGGCCTAATGGTTAAGGTCTTAACTCTTACTCTGGCCTACTGGTTAAGGTCTTAACTCTTACTCTGGCCGTATAGCTAAGGGGTTAACTATTACTCTGGCCTAATAGCTAAGGTCTTAGACTCGTACTCTGGCCTAATGGTTAAGGTCTTAACTCTTACTCTGGCCTAATAGCTAAGGTCTTAACTCTTACTCTGGCCTAATAGCTAAGGTCTTAGACTCGTACTCTGGCCTAATAGTTAAGGTCTTAACTCTTACTCTGGCCTAATAGCTTAGGTCGTAACTCTTACTCTGGCCTAATAGCTAAGGTCTTAGACTCGTACTCTGGCCTAATGGTTAAGGTCTTAACTCTTACTCTGGCCTTCTGGTTAAGGTCTTAACTCTTACTCTGGCCTAATAGCTAAGGTCTTAGACTCGTACTATGGCCTACAGGTTAAGGTCTTACATGTTACTCTGGCCTAATAGCTAAGGTCTTACTTACTCTGGCCTAAAAGCTAAGGTCTTAACTCTTACTCTGGCCTACTGGTTAAGGTATTAACTCTTACTCTGGCCTAATAGCTAAGGTCTTAGACTCGTACTCTGGCCTAATGGTTAAGGTCTTAACTCTTACTCTGGCCTACTGGTTAAGGTCTTAACTCTTACTCTGGCCTAATAGCTAACGTCTTAACTCTTACTCTGGCCTAATAGCTAAGGTCTTAACTCTTACTCTGGCCTAATAGCTAATGTCTTAGACTCGTACTCTGGCCTACTGGTTAAGGTCTTAACTCTTACTCTGGCCTACTGGTTAAGGTTTTAACTTTTATTCTGGCCTAATAGCTAGGTCTTAGACTCGCACTCTAGCATAATGGTTAAGGTGTTAACTCTTATTCTGGCCTACTAGTTAAGGTCTTAACTCTTACTCTGGTCTAATAGCTAAGATCTTACCTCTTACTCTGGCCTACTGGTTAAGGTCTTAACTCTTACTCTGGCCTACTGGTTAAGGTCTTAACTCTTACTATGGCAAATAGCTAAGGTCTTAGACTCGTACTCTGGCCTAATGGTTAAGGTCTTAACTCTTACTCTGGCCTACTGGTTAAGGTCTTAACTCTTACTCTGGCCTAATAGCTAAGGTCTCAACTCTTACTCTGGCCTAATAGCTAAGGTCTTAGACTCGTACTCTGGCCTAATGGTTAAGGTCTTATCTCTTACTCTGGCCTAATAGCTAAGGTCTTAACTCTTACTCTGGCCTAATAGCTAACGTCTTAGACTCGTACTATGGCCTACAGGTTAAGGTCTTAACTTTTACTCTGGCCTACTGGTTAAGGTCTTAACTCTTACTCTGGCCTAATAGCTATGGTCTTAGACTCGTACTCTGGCCTACTGGTTAAGGTCTTAACTCTTACTCTGGCCTAATTGCTAAGGTCTTAACTCTTACTCTGGCTTAATAGCTAAGGTCTTAGACTCGTACTCTGGCCTAATGTTTAAGGTCTTAACTCTTACTCTGGCCTAATAGCTAAGGTCTTAGACTCATACTCTGGCCTAATAGCTAAGGTCTTAAACTCATACTCTGGCCTAATAGCTAAGGTCTTAGACTCGTACTCTGGCCTACTGGTTAATGTCTTAACTCTTACTCTGGCCTACTGGTTAAGGTCTTAACTCTTACTCTGGCCTAATAGCTAAGGTCTTAGACTCGTACTCTGGCCTAATGGTTAAGGTCTTAACTCTTACTCTGGCCTACTGGTTAAGGTCTTAACTCTTACTCTGGCCTACTGGTTAAGGTCTTTACTCTTACTCTGGCCTAAATGCTAAGGTAATAAATCTTACTCTGGCCTAATAGCTAAGGTCTTAACTCTTACTCTGGCCTAATAGCTACGGTCTTAGACTCATACTCCGGCCTACTGGTTAAGGTCTTAACTCTTACTCTGGCCCTATAGCTAAGGTCTTAACTCTTACTCTGGCCTAATAGCTAAGGTCTTAGACCCGTATTCTGGCCTAATGGTTAAGGTCTTAACTCTTACTCTGGCCTACTGGTTAAGGTCTTAACTCTTACTCTGGCCTTATAGCTAAGGGGTTAACTATTACTCTGGCCTAATAGCTAAGGTCTTAAATCTTACTCTGGCCTAATAGCTAAGGTCTTAGACTCGTACTCTGGCCTAATGGTTAAGGTCTTAACTCTTACTCTGGCCTAATAGCTAAGGTCTTAACTCTTACTCTGGCCTAATAGCTAAGGTCTTAGACTCGTACTCTGGCCTAATGGTTAAGGTCTTAACTCTTACTCTGGCCTAATAGCTTAGGTCGTAACTCTTACTCTGGCCTAATAGCTAAGGTCTTAGACTCGTACTCTGGCCTAATGGTTAAGGTCTTAACTCTTACTCTGGCCTTCTGGTTAAGGTCTTAACTCTTACTCTGGCCTAATAGCTAAGGTCTTAGACTCATACTATGGCCTACAGGTTAAGGTCTTACATGTTACTCTGGCCTAATAGCTAAGGTCTTACTTACTCTGGCCTAAAAGCTAAGGTCTTAACTCTTACTCTGGCCTACTGGTTAAGGTATTAACTCTTACTCTGGCCTAATAGCTAAGGTCTTAGACTCGTACTCTGGCCTAATGGTTAAGGTCTTAACTCTTACTCTGGCCTACTGGTTAAGGTCTTAACTCTTACTCTGGCCTAATAGCTAACGTCTTAACTCTTACTCTGGCCTAATAGCTAAGGTCTTAACTCTTACTCTGGCCTAATAGCTAATGTCTTAGACTCGTACTCTGGCCTACTGGTTAAGGTCTTAACTCTTACTCTGGCCTACTGGTTAAGGTCTTAACTTTTATTCTGGCCTAATAGCTAGGTCTTAGACTCGTACTCTAGCATAATGGTTAAGGTGTTAACTCTTATTCTGGCCTACTAGTTAAGGTCTTAACTCTTACTCTGATCTAATAGCTAAGGTCTTACCTCTTACTCTGGCCTACTGGTTAAGGTCTTAACTCTTACTCTGGCCTACTGGTTAAGGTCTTAACTCTTACTATGGCAAATAGCTAAGGTCTTAGACTCGTACTCTGGCCTAATGGTTAAGGTCTTAACTCTTACTCTGGCCTACTGGTTAAGGTCTTAACTCTTACTCTGGCCTAATAGCTAAGGTCTCAACTCTTACTCTGGCCTAATAGCTAAGGTCTTAGACTCGTACTCTGGCCTAATGGTTAAGGTCTTATCTCTTACTCTGGCCTAATAGCTAAGGTCTTAACTCTTACTCTGGCCTAATAGCTAACGTCTTAGACTCGTACTATGGCCTACAGGTTAAGGTCTTAACTTTTACTCTGGCCTACTGGTTAAGGTCTTAACTCTTACTCTGGCCTAATAGCTATGGTCTTAGACTCGTACTCTGGCCTACTGGTTAAGGTCTTAACTCTTACTCTGGCCTAATTGCTAAGGTCTTAACTCTTACTCTGGCTTAATAGCTAAGGTCTTAGACTCATACTCTGGCCTAATGTTTAAGGTCTTAACTCTTACTCTGGCCTAATAGCTAAGGTCTTAGACTCATACTCTGGCCTAATAGCTAAGGTCTTAGACTCATACTCTGGCCTAATAGCTAAGGTCTTAGACTCGTACTCTGGCCTACTGGTTAATGTCTTAACTCTTACTCTGGCCTACTGGTTAAGGTCTTAACTCTTACTCTGGCCTAATAGCTAAGGTCTTAGACTCGTACTCTGGCCTAATGGTTAAGGTCTTAACTCTTACTCTGGCCTACTGGTTAAGGTCTTTACTCTTACTCTGGCCTAAATGCTAAGGTAATAAATCTTACTCTGGCCTAATAGCTAAGGTCTTAACTCTTACTCTGGCCTAATAGCTATGGTCTTAGACTCCTACTCTGGCCTAATGGTTAAGGTCTTAACTCTTACTCTGGCCTAATAGCTAAGGTCTTAGACTCGTACTCTGGCCTAATGGTTAAGGTCTTAACTCTTACTCTGGCCTAATAGCTAAGGTCTTAGTCTCGTACTCTGGCCTAATCGTTAAGGTCTTAACTTTTACTCTGGCCTAATAGCTAAGGACTTAGACTCATACTCTGGCCTACTGGTTAAGGTCTTAACTCTTACTCTGGCCTAATAGCTAAGGTCTTAGACTCGTACTCTGGCCTAATGGTTAAGGTCTTAACTCTTACTCTGGCCTAATAGCTAAGGTCTTAGACTCGTACTATGGCTTACAGGTTAAGGTCTTAACTCTTACTCTGGCCTAATAGCTAAGGTCTTAACTCTTACTCTGGCCTAATAGGTATGGTCTTAGACTCGTACTCTGGCCTAATGGTTAAGGTCTTAACTCTTACTCTGGCCTGATAGCTAAGGTCTTAACTCTTACTGTGGCCTAATAGCTAAGGTCTTAGACTCGTACTCTGGCCTACTGGTTAAGGTCTTAACTCTTAATCTGGCCTAATAGCTAAGGTCTTAGACTCGGACTCTGGCCTACAGGTTAAGGTCTTAACTCTTACTCTGGCCTAATAGCTAAGGTCTTAACTCTTACTCTGGCCTAATAGCTAAGGTCTTAGACTCATACTATGGCCTACAGGTTAAGGTCTTAACTCTTACTCTGGCCTACTGGTTAAGGTCTTAACTCTTACTCTGGCCTAATAGCTAAGGTCTTAACTCTTACTCTGGCCTAAAAGCTAAGGTCTTAGACTCGTACTCTGGCCTAATGGTTAAGGTCTTAACTCTTACTCTGGCCTACTGGTTAAGGTCTTAACTCTTACTCTGGCCTAATAGCTAAGGTCTTAGACTCGTACTCTGGCCTAATGGTTAAGGTCTTAACTCTTACTCTGGCCTAATAGCTAAGGTCTTAACTCTTACTCTGGCCTAATAGCTAAGGTCTTAGACTCGTACTATGGCCTACAGGTTAAGGATTTAACTGTTACTCTGGCCTACTGGTTAAGGTCTTAACTTTTACTCTGGCCTAATAGCTAAGGTCTCAACACTTACTCTGGCCTAATAGCTAAGGTCTTAGACTCGTTCTCTGGCCTAATGGTTAAGGTCTTAACTCTTACTCTGGCCTAATAGCTAAGGTCTTAACTTTTACTCTGGCCTAATAGCTAAGGTCTTAGACTCGTACTATGGCCTACTGGTTAAGGTCTTAACTCTTACTATGGCAAATAGCTAAGGTCTTAGACTCGTACTCTGGCCTAATGGTTAAGGTCTTAACTCTTACTCTGGCCTACTGGTTAAGGTCTTAACTCTTACTCTGGCCTAATAGCTAAGGTCTCAACTCTTACTCTGGCCTAATAGCTAAGGTCTTAGACTCGTACTCTGGGCTAATGGTTAAGGTCTTATCTCTTACTCTGGCGTAACAGCTAAGGTCTTAACTCTTACTCTGGCCTAATAGCTAACGTCTTAGACTCGTACTATGGCCTACAGGTTAAGGTCTTAACTTTTACTCTGGCCTACTGGTTAAGGTCTTAACTCTTACTCTGGCCTAATAGCTACGGTCTTAGACTCGTACTCTGGACTACTGGTTAAGGTCTTAACTCTTACTCTGGCCTACTGGTTAAGGTCTTAACTCTTACTCTGGCCTAATAGCTAAGGTCTTAGACTCGTACTATGGCCTACTGGTTAAGGTCTTAACTCTTACTATGGCAAATAGCTAAGGTCTTAGACTCGTACTCTGGCCTAATGGTTAAGGTCTTAACTCTTACTCTGGCCTACTGGTTAAGGTCTTAACTCTTACTCTGGCCTAATAGCTAAGGTCTCAACTCTTACTCTGGCCTAATAGCTAAGGTCTTAGACTCGTGCTCTGGCCTAATGGTTAAGGTCTTATCTCTTACTCTGGCCTAACAGCTAAGGTCTTAACTCTTACTCTGGCCTAATAGCTAACGTCTTAGACTCGTACTATGGCCTACAGGTTAAGGTCTTAACTTTTACTCTGGCCTACTGGTTAAGGTCTTAACTCTTACTCTGGCCTAATAGGTATGGTCTTAGACTCGTACTCTGGCCTAATGGTTAAGGTCTTAACTCTTACTCTGGCCTAATAGCTAAGGTCTTAACTCTTACTGTGGCCTAATAGCTAAGGTCTTAGACTCGTACTCTGGCCTACTGGTTAAGGTCTTAACTCTTACTCTGGCCTAATAGCTAAGGTCTTAGACTCGGACTCTGGCCTACTGGTTAAGGTCTTAACTCTTACTCTGGCCTAATAACTAAGGTCTTAACTCTTACTCTGGCCTTATAGCTAAGGTCTTAGACTCGTACTCTGGCCTAATGGTTAAGGTCTTAACTCTTACTCTGGCCTAATAGCTAAGGTCTTAACTCTTACTCTGGCCTAATAGCTAAGGTCTTAGACTCGTACTATGGCCTACAGGTTAAGGTCTTAACTCTTACTCTGGCCTACTGGTTAAGGTCTTAACTCTTACACTGGCCTAATAGCTAAGGTCTTAACTCTTACTCTGGCCTTAATAGCTAAGGTCTTAGACTCGTACTCTGGCCTAATGGTTAAGGTCTTAACTCTTACTCTGGCCTACTGGTTAAGGTCTTAACTCTTACTCTGGCCTAATAGCTAAGGTCTTAGACTCGTACTCTGGCCTAATGGTTAAGGTCTTAACTCTTACTCTGGCCTAATAGCTAAGGTCTTAACTCTTACTCTGGCCTAATAGCTAAGGTCTTAGACTCGTACTATGGCCTACAGGTTAAGTTCTTAACTCTTACTCTGGCCTACTGGTTAAGGTCTTAACTTTTACTCTGGCCTAATAGCTAAGGTCTCAACACTTACTCTGGCCTCATAGCTAAGGTCTTAGACTCGTTCTCTGGCCTAATGGTTAAGGTCTTAACTCTTACTCTGGCCTAATAGCTAAGGTCTTAACTCTTACTCTGGCCTAATAGCTAAGGTCTTAGACTCGTACTATGGCCTACTGGTTAAGGTCTTAACTCTTACTATGGCAAATAGCTAAGGTCTTAGACTCGTACTCTGGCCTAATGGTTAAGGTCTTAACTCTTACTCTGGCCTACTGGTTAAGGTCTTAACTCTTACTCTGGCCTAATAGCTAAGGTCTCAACTCTTACTCTGGCCTAATAGCTAAGGTCTAAGACTTGTACTCTGGCCTAATGGTTAAGGTCTTATCTCTTACTCTGGCCTAACAGCTAAGGTCTTAACTCTTACTCTGGCCTAATAGCTAATGTCTTAGACTCGTACTATGGCCTACAGGTTAAGGTCTTAACTTTTACTCTGGCCTACTGGTTAAGGTCTTAACTCTTACTCTGGCCTAATAGCTACGGTCTTAGACTCGTACTCTGGCCTACTGGTTAAGGTCTTAACTCTTACTCTGGCCTAATAGCTAAGGTCTTAACTCTTACTCTGGCTTAATAGCTAAGGTCTTAGACTCGTACTCTGGCCTAATGGTTAAGGTCTTAACTCTTACTCTGGCCTAATAGCTAAGGTCTTAGACTCGTACTCTGGCCTAATAGCTAAGGTCTTAGACTCGTACTCTGGCCTAATAGCTAAGGTCTTAGACTCATACTCTGGCCTACTGGTTAATGTCTTAACTCTTACTCTGGCCTAATGGTTAAGGTCTTAACTCTTACTCTGGCCTACTGGTTAAGGTCTTAACTCTTACTCTGGCCTACTGGTTAAGGTCTTTACTCTTACTCTGGCCTAAATGCTAAGGTATTAAATCCTACTCTGGCCTAATAGCTAAGGTCTTAACTCTTACTCTGGCCTAATAGCTATGGTCTTAGACTCGTACTCTGGCCTAATGGTTAAGGTCTTAACTCTTACTCTGGCCTAATAGCTAAGGTCTTAGACTCGTACTATGGCCTACAGGTTAAGGTCTTAACTCTTACTCTGGCCTAATAGCTAAGGTCTTAACTCTTACTCTGGCCTAATAGGGATGGTCCTAGACTCGTACTCTGGCCTAATGGTTAAGGTCTTAACTCTTACTCTGGCCTAATAGTTAAGGTCTTAACTCTTACTGTGGCCTAATAGCTAAGGTCTTAGACTCGTACTCTGGCCTACTGGTTAAGGTCTTAACTCTTACTCTGGCCTAATGGTTAAGGTCTTAACTCTTACTCTGGCCTAATAGCTAAGTTCTTAACTCTTACTGTGGCCTAATAGCTAAGGTCTTAGACTCGTACTCTGGCCTACTGGTTAAGGTCTTAACTCTTACTCTGGCCTAATAGCTAGGGTCTTAGACTCGGACTCTGGCCTACTGGTTAAGGTCTTAACTCTTACTCTGGCCTAATAGCTAAGGTCTTAACTCTTACTCTGGCCTTATAGCTAAGGTCTTAGACTCGTACTCTGGCCTAATGGTTAAGGTCTTAACTCTTACTCTCGCCTAATAGCTAAGGTCTTAACTCTTACTCTGGCCTAATAGCTAAGGTCTTAGACTCGTACTATGGCCTACAGGTTAAGGTCTTAACTCTTACTCTGGCCTACTGGTTAAGGTCTTAACTCTTACTCTGGCCTAATAGCTAAGGTCTTAACTCTTACTCTGGCCTAATAGCTAAGGTCTTAGACTCATACTCTGTCCTAATGGTTAAGGTCTTAACTCTTACTCTGGCCTACTGGTTAAGGTCTTAACTCTTACTCTGGACTAATAGCTAAGGTCTTAACACTTACTCTGGCCTAATAGCTAAGGTCTTAACTCTTACTCTGGCCTAATAGCTAAGGTCTTAGACTCGGACTCTGGCCTACTGGTTAAGGTCTTAACTTTTACTCTGGCCTAATAGCTAAGGTCTTAACTCTTACTCTGGCCTTATAGCTAAGGTCTTAGACTCGTACTCTGGCCTAATGGTTAAGGTCTTAACTCTTACTCTGGCCTAATAGCTAAGGTCTTAACTCTTACTCTGGCCTAATAGCTAAGGTCTTAGACTCGTACTATGGCCTACAGGTTAAGGTCTTAACTCTTACTCTGGCCTACTGGTTAAGGTCTTAACTCTTACTCTGGCCTAATAGCTAAGGTCTTAACTCTTACTCTGGCCTAATAGCTAAGGTCTTAGACTCGTACTCTGGCCTAATGGTTAAGGTCTTAACTCTTACTCTGGCCTACTGGTTAAGGTCTTAACTCTTACTCTGGCCTAATAGCTAAGGTCTTAGACTCGTACTATGGCCTACTGGTTAAGGTCTTAACTCTTAATATGGCAAATAGCTAAGGTCTTAGACTCGTACTCTGGCCTAATGGTTAAGGTCTTAACTCTTACTCTGGCCTACTGGTTAAGGTCTTAACTCTTACTCTGGCCTAATAGCTAAGGTCTCAACTCTTACTCTGGCCTAATAGCTAAGGTCTTAGACTCGTACTCTGGCCTAATGGTTAAGGTCTTATCTCTTACTCTGGCCTAATAGCTAAGGTCTTAACTCTTACTCTGGCCTAATAGCTAACCTCTTAGACTCGTACTATGGCCTACAGGTTAAGGTCTTAACTTTTACTCTGGCCTACTGGTTAAGGTCTTAACTCTTACTCTGGCCTAATAGCTACGGTCTTAGACTCGTACTCTGGCCTACTGGTTAAGGTCTTAACTCTTACTCTGGCCTAATAGCTAAGGTCTTAACACTTACTCTGGCTTAATAGCTAAGGTCTTAGACTCGTACTCTGGCCTAATGGTTAAGGTCTTAACTCTTACTCTGGCGTAATAGCTAAGGTCTTAGACTCGTACTCTGGCCTAATAGATAAGGTCTTAGACTCGTACTCTGGCCTAATAGCTAAGGTCTTAGACTCGTACTCTGGCCTACTGGTTAATGTCTTAACTCTTACTCTGGCCTACTGGTTAAGGTCTTAACTCTTACTCTGGCCTAATAGCTAAGGTCTTAGACTCGTACTCTGGCCTAATGGTTAAGGTCTTAACTCTTACTCTGGCCTACTGGTTAAGGTCTTAACTCTTACTCTGGCCTACTGGTTAAGGTCTTTACTCTTACTCTGGCCTAAATGCTAAGGTATTAAATCTTACTCTGGCCTAATAGCTAAGGTCTTAACTCTTACTCTGGCCTAATAGCTATGGTCTTAGACTCGTACTCTGGCCTAATGGTTAAGGTCTTAACTCTTACTCTGGCCTAATAGCCAAGGTCTTAACTCTTACTCTGGCCTAATAGCTAAGGTCTTAGACTCGTACTGTGGCCTAATAGCTAAGGTCTTAGACTCGTACTCTGGCCTACTGGTTAAGGTCTTAACTCCTACTCTGGCCTAATAGCTAAGGTCTCAGACTCTGACTCTGGCCTACTGGTTAAGGTCTTAACTCTTACTCTGGCCTAATGGTTAAGGTCTTAACTCTTACTCTGGCCTAATAGCTAAGGTCTTAACTCTTACTGTGGCCTAATAGCTAAGGTCTTAGACTCGTACTCTGGCCTACTGGTTAAGGTCTTAACTCTTACTCTGGCCTAATAGCTAAGGTCTTAGACTCGGACTCTGGCCTACTGGCTAAGGTCTTAACTCTTACTCTGGCCTAATAGCTAAGGTCTTAGACTCATACTCTGGCCTACTGGTTAAGGTCTTAACTCTTACTCTGGCCCTATATCTAAGGTCTTAACTCTTACTCTGGCCTAATAGCTAAGGTCTTAGACCTGTATTCTGGCCTAATGGTTAAGGTCTTAACTCTTACTCTGGCCTACTGGTTAAGGTCTTAACTCTTACACTGGCCTTATAGCTAAGGGGTTAACTATTACTCTGGCCTAATAGCTAAGGTCTTAAATCTTACTCTGGCCTAATAGCTAAGGTCTTAGACTCGTACTCTGGCCTAATGGTTAAGGTCTTAACTCTTACTCTGGCCTAATAGCTAAGGTCTTAACTCTTACTCTGGCCTAATAGCTAAGGTCTTAGACTCGTACTCTGGCCTAATGGTTAAGGTCTTAACTCTTACTCTGGCCTAATAGCTTAGGTCGTAACTCTTACTCTGGCCTAATAGCTAAGGTCTTAGACTCGTACTCTGGCCTAATGGTTAAGGTCTTAACTCTTACTCTGGCCTAATAGCTAAGGTCTTAGACTCGTACTATGGCCTACAGGTTAAGGTCTTAACTCTTACTCTGGCCTAATAGCTAAGGTCTTAACTCTTACTCTGGCCTAATAGCTAAGGTCTTAGACTCGTACTCTGGCCTAATGGTTAAGGTCTTAACTCTTACTCTGGCCTACTGGTTAAGGTCTTAACTCTTACTCTGGCCTAATAGCTAAGGTCTTAGACTCGTACTATGGCCTACAGGTTAAGGTCTTACATCTTACTCTGGCCTAATAGCTAAGGTCTTACTTACTCTGGCCTAAAAGCTAAGGTCTTAACTCTTACTCTGGCCTACTGGTTAAGGTATTAACTCTTACTCTGGCCTAATAGCTAAGGTCTTAGACTCGTACTCTGGCCTAATGGTTAAGGTCTTAACTCTTACTCTGGCCTACTGGTTAAGGTCTTAACTCTTACTCTGGCCTAATAGCTAACGTCTTAACTCTTACTCTGGCCTAATAGCTAAGGTCTTAACTCTTACTCTGGCCTAATAGCTAAGGTCTTAGACTCGTACTCTGGCCTACTGGTTAAAGTCTTAACTCTTACTCTGGCCTACTAGTTAAGGTCTTAACTTTTATTCTGGCCTAATAGCTAAGGTCTTAGACTCGTACTCTGGCCTAATGGTTAAGGTCTTAACTCTTACTCTGGCCTAATAGCTAAGGTCTTAACTCTTACTCTGGCCTAATAGCTAAGGTCTTAGACTCGTACTATGGCCTACAGGTTAAGGATTTAACTGTTACTCTGGCCTACTGGTTAAGGTCTTAACTTTTACTCTGGCCTAATAGCTAAGGTCTCAACACTTACTCTGGCCTAATAGCTAAGGTCTTAGACTCGTTCTCTGGCCTAATGGTTAAGGTCTTAACTCTTACTCTGGCCTAATAGCTAAGGTCTTAACTTTTACTCTGGCCTAATAGCTAAGGTCTTAGACTCGTACTATGGCCTACTGGTTAAGGTCTTAACTCTTACTATGGCAAATAGCTAAGGTCTTAGACTCGTACTCTGGCCTAATGGTTAAGGTCTTAACTCTTACTCTGGCCTACTGGTTAAGGTCTTAACTCTTACTCTGGCCTAATAGCTAAGGTCTCAACTCTTACTCTGGCCTAATAGCTAAGGTCTTAGACTCGTACTCTGGGCTAATGGTTAAGGTCTTATCTCTTACTCTGGCGTAACAGCTAAGGTCTTAACTCTTACTCTGGCCTAATAGCTAACGTCTTAGACTCGTACTATGGCCTACAGGTTAAGGTCTTAACTTTTACTCTGGCCTACTGGTTAAGGTCTTAACTCTTACTCTGGCCTAATAGCTACGGTCTTAGACTCGTACTCTGGACTACTGGTTAAGGTCTTAACTCTTACTCTGGCCTACTGGTTAAGGTCTTAACTCTTACTCTGGCCTAATAGCTAAGGTCTTAGACTCGTACTATGGCCTACTGGTTAAGGTCTTAACTCTTACTATGGCAAATAGCTAAGGTCTTAGACTCGTACTCTGGCCTACTGGTTAAGGTCTTAACTCTTACTCTGGCCTAATAGCTAAGGTCTTAGACTCGTACTCTGGCCTAATGGTTAAGGTCTTAACTCTTACTCTGGCCTAATAGCTAAGGTCTTAACTCTTACTCTGGCCTAATAGCTAAGGTCTTAGACTCATACTCTGTCCTAATGGTTAAGGTCTTAACTCTCACTCTGGCCTACTGGTTAAGGTCTTAACTCTTACTCTGGACTAATAGCTAAGGTCTTAACACTTACTCTGGCCTAATAGCTAAGGTCTTAACTCTTACTCTGGCCTAATAGCTAAGGTCTTAGACTCGGACTCTGGCCTACTGGTTAAGGTCTTAACTTTTACTCTGGCCTAATAGCTAAGGTCTTAACTCTTACTCTGGCCTTATAGCTAAGGTCTTAGACTCGCACTCTGGCCTAATGGTTAAGGTCTTAACTCTTACTCTGGCCTAATAGCTAAGGTCTTAACTCTTACTCTGGCCTAATAGCTAAGGTCTTAGACTCGTACTATGGCCTACAGGTTAAGGTCTTAACTCTTACTCTGGCCTACTGGTTAAGGTCTTAACTCTTACTCTGGCCTAATAGCTAAGGTCTTAACTCTTACTCTGGCCTAATAGCTAAGGTCTTAGACTCGTACTCTGGCCTAATGGTTAAGGTCTTAACTCTTACTCTGGCCTACTGGTTAAGGTCTTAACTCTTACTCTGGCCTAATAGCTAAGGTCTTAGACTCGTACTATGGCCTACTGGTTAAGGTCTTAACTCTTAATATGGCAAATAGCTAAGGTCTTAGACTCGTACTCTGGCCTAATGGTTAAGGTCTTAACTCTTACTCTGGCCTACTGGTTAAGGTCTTAACTCTTACTCTGGCCTAATAGCTAAGGTCTCAACTCTTACTCTGGCCTAATAGCTAAGGTCTTAGACTCGTACTCTGGCCTAATGGTTAAGGTCTTATCTCTTACTCTGGCCTAATAGCTAAGGTCTTAACTCTTACTCTGGCCTAATAGCTAACCTCTTAGACTCGTACTATGGCCTACAGGTTAAGGTCTTAACTTTTACTCTGGCCTACTGGTTAAGGTCTTAACTCTTACTCTGGCCTAATAGCTACGGTCTTAGACTCGTACTCTGGCCTACTGGTTAAGGTCTTAACTCTTACTCTGGCCTAATAGCTAAGGTCTTAACACTTACTCTGGCTTAATAGCTAAGGTCTTAGACTCGTACTCTGGCCTAATGGTTAAGGTCTTAACTCTTACTCTGGCGTAATAGCTAAGGTCTTAGACTCGTACTCTGGCCTAATAGATAAGGTCTTAGACTCGTACTCTGGCCTAATAGCTAAGGTCTTAGACTCGTACTCTGGCCTACTGGTTAATGTCTTAACTCTTACTCTGGCCTACTGGTTAAGGTCTTAACTCTTACTCTGGCCTAATAGCTAAGGTCTTAGACTCGTACTCTGGCCTAATGGTTAAGGTCTTAACTCTTACTCTGGCCTACTGGTTAAGGTCTTAACTCTTACTCTGGCCTACTGGTTAAGGTCTTTACTCTTACTCTGGCCTAAATGCTAAGGTATTAAATCTTACTCTGGCCTAATAGCTAAGGTCTTAACTCTTACTCTGGCCTAATAGCTATGGTCTTAGACTCGTACTCTGGCCTAATGGTTAAGGTCTTAACTGTTACTCTGGCCTAATAGCCAAGGTCTTAACTCTTACTCTGGCCTAATAGCTAAGGTCTTAGACTCGTACTGTGGCCTAATAGCTAAGGTCTTAGACTCGTACTCTGGCCTACTGGTTAAGGTCTTAACTCCTACTCTGGCCTAATAGCTAAGGTCTCAGACTCTGACTCTGGCCTACTGGTTAAGGTCTTAACTCTTACTCTGGCCTAATGGTTAAGGTCTTAACTCTTACTCTGGCCTAATAGCTAAGGTCTTAACTCTTACTGTGGCCTAATAGCTAAGGTCTTAGACTCGTACTCTGGCCTACTGGTTAAGGTCTTAACTCTTACTCTGGCCTAATAGCTAAGGTCTTAGACTCGGACTCTGGCCTACTGGCTAAGGTCTTAACTCTTACTCTGGCCTAATAGCTAAGGTCTTAGACTCATACTCTGGCCTACTGGTTAAGGTCTTAACTCTTACTCTGGCCCTATATCTAAGGTCTTAACTCTTACTCTGGCCTAATAGCTAAGGTCTTAGACCTGTATTCTGGCCTAATGGTTAAGGTCTTAACTCTTACTCTGGCCTACTGGTTAAGGTCTTAACTCTTACACTGGCCTTATAGCTAAGGGGTTAACTATTACTCTGGCCTAATAGCTAAGGTCTTAAATCTTACTCTGGCCTAATAGCTAAGGTCTTAGACTCGTACTCTGGCCTAATGGTTAAGGTCTTAACTCTTACTCTGGCCTAATAGCTAAGGTCTTAACTCTTACTCTGGCCTAATAGCTAAGGTCTTAGACTCGTACTCTGGCCTAATGGTTAAGGTCTTAACTCTTACTCTGGCCTAATAGCTTAGGTCGTAACTCTTACTCTGGCCTAATAGCTAAGGTCTTAGACTCGTACTCTGGCCTAATGGTTAAGGTCTTAACTCTTACTCTGGCCTAATAGCTAAGGTCTTAGACTCGTACTATGGCCTACAGGTTAAGGTCTTAACTCTTACTCTGGCCTAATAGCTAAGGTCTTAACTCTTACTCTGGCCTAATAGCTAAGGTCTTAGACTCGTACTCTGGCCTAATGGTTAAGGTCTTAACTCTTACTCTGGCCTACTGGTTAAGGTCTTAACTCTTACTCTGGCCTAATAGCTAAGGTCTTAGACTCGTACTATGGCCTACAGGTTAAGGTCTTACATCTTACTCTGGCCTAATAGCTAAGGTCTTACTTACTCTGGCCTAAAAGCTAAGGTCTTAACTCTTACTCTGGCCTACTGGTTAAGGTATTAACTCTTACTCTGGCCTAATAGCTAAGGTCTTAGACTCGTACTCTGGCCTAATGGTTAAGGTCTTAACTCTTACTCTGGCCTACTGGTTAAGGTCTTAACTCTTACTCTGGCCTAATAGCTAACGTCTTAACTCTTACTCTGGCCTAATAGCTAAGGTCTTAACTCTTACTCTGGCCTAATAGCTAAGGTCTTAGACTCGTACTCTGGCCTACTGGTTAAAGTCTTAACTCTTACTCTGGCCTACTGGTTAAGGTCTTAACTTTTATTCTGGCCTAATAGCTAAGGTCTTAGACTCGTACTCTGGCCTAATGGTTAAGGTCTTAACTCTTACTCTGGCCTAATAGCTAAGGTCTTAACTCTTACTCTGGCCTAATAGCTAAGGTCTTAGACTCGTACTATGGCCTACAGGTTAAGGATTTAACTGTTACTCTGGCCTACTGGTTAAGGTCTTAACTTTTACTCTGGCCTAATAGCTAAGGTCTCAACACTTACTCTGGCCTAATAGCTAAGGTCTTAGACTCGTTCTCTGGCCTAATGGTTAAGGTCTTAACTCTTACTCTGGCCTAATAGCTAAGGTCTTAACTTTTACTCTGGCCTAATAGCTAAGGTCTTAGACTCGTACTATGGCCTACTGGTTAAGGTCTTAACTCTTACTATGGCAAATAGCTAAGGTCTTAGACACGTACTCTGGCCTAATGGTTAAGGTCTTAACTCTTACTCTGGCCTACTGGTTAAGGTCTTAACTCTTACTCTGGCCTAATAGCTAAGGTCTCAACTCTTACTCTGGCCTAATAGCTAAGGTCTTAGACTCGTACTCTGGGCTAATGGTTAAGGTCTTATCTCTTACTCTGGCGTAACAGCTAAGGTCTTAACTCTTACTCTGGCCTAATAGCTAACGTCTTAGACTCGTACTATGGCCTACAGGTTAAGGTCTTAACTTTTACTCTGGCCTACTGGTTAAGGTCTTAACTCTTACTCTGGCCTAATAGCTACGGTCTTAGACTCGTACTCTGGACTACTGGTTAAGGTCTTAACTCTTACTCTGGCCTACTGGTTAAGGTCTTAACTCTTACTCTGGCCTAATAGCTAAGGTCTTAGACTCGTACTATGGCCTACTGGTTAAGGTCTTAACTCTTACTATGGCAAATAGCTAAGGTCTTAGACTCGTACTCTGGCCTAATGGTTAAGGTCTTAACTCTTACTCTGGCCTACTGGTTAAGGTCTTAACTCTTACTCTGGCCTAATAGCTAAGGTCTCAACTCTTACTCTGGCCTAATAGCTAAGGTCTTAGACTCGTGCTCTGGCCTAATGGTTAAGGTCTTATCTCTTACTCTGGCCTAACAGCTAAGGTCTTAACTCTTACTCTGGCCTAATAGCTAACGTCTTAGACTCGTACTATGGCCTACAGGTTAAGGTCTTAACTTTTACTCTGGCCTACTGGTTAAGGTCTTAACTCTTACTCTGGCCTAATAGGTATGGTCTTAGACTCGTACTCTGGCCTAATGGTTAAGGTCTTAACTCTTACTCTGGCCTAATAGCTAAGGTCTTAACTCTTACTGTGGCCTAATAGCTAAGGTCTTAGACTCGTACTCTGGCCTACTGGTTAAGGTCTTAACTCTTACTCTGGCCTAATAGCTAAGGTCTTAGACTCAGACTCTGGCCTACTGGTTAAGGTCTTAACTCTTACTCTGGCCTAATAACTAAGGTCTTAACTCTTACTCTGGCCTTATAGCTAAGGTCTTAGACTCGTACTCTGGCCTAATGGTTAAGGTCTTAACTCTTACTCTGGCCTAATAGCTAAGGTCTTAACTCTTACTCTGGCCTAATAGCTAAGGTCTTAGACTCGTACTATGGCCTACAGGTTAAGGTCTTAACTCTTACTCTGGCCTACTGGTTAAGGTCTTAACTCTTACACTGGCCTAATAGCTAAGGTCTTAACTCTTACTCTGGCCTTAATAGCTAAGGTCTTAGACTCGTACTCTGGCCTAATGGTTAAGGTCTTAACTCTTACTCTGGCCTACTGGTTAAGGTCTTAACTCTTACTCTGGCCTAATAGCTAAGGTCTTAGACTCGTACTCTGGCCTAATGGTTAAGGTCTTAACTCTTACTCTGGCCTAATAGCTAAGGTCTTAACTCTTACTCTGGCCTAATAGCTAAGGTCTTAGACTCGTACTATGGCCTACAGGTTAAGGTCTTAACTCTTACTCTGGCCTACTGGTTAAGGTCTTAACTTTTACTCTGGCCTAATAGCTAAGGTCTCAACACTTACTCTGGCCTCATAGCTAAGGTCTTAGACTCGTTCTCTGGCCTAATGGTTAAGGTCTTAACTCTTACTCTGGCCTAATAGCTAAGGTCTTAACTCTTACTCTGGCCTAATAGCTAAGGTCTTAGACTCGTACTATGGCCTACTGGTTAAGGTCTTAACTCTTACTATGGCAAATAGCTAAGGTCTTAGACTCGTACTCTGGCCTAATGGTTAAGGTCTTAACTCTTACTCTGGCCTACTGGTTAAGGTCTTAACTCTTACTCTGGCCTAATAGCTAAGGTCTCAACTCTTACTCTGGCCTAATAGCTAAGGTCTAAGACTTGTACTCTGGCCTAATGGTTAAGGTCTTATCTCTTACTCTGGCCTAACAGCTAAGGTCTTAACTCTTACTCTGGCCTAATAGCTAATGTCTTAGACTCGTACTATGGCCTACAGGTTAAGGTCTTAACTTTTACTCTGGCCTACTGGTTAAGGTCTTAACTCTTACTCTGGCCTAATAGCTACGGTCTTAGACTCGTACTCTGGCCTACTGGTTAAGGTCTTAACTCTTACTCTGGCCTAATAGCTAAGGTCTTAACTCTTACTCTGGCTTAATAGCTAAGGTCTTAGACTCGTACTCTGGCCTAATGGTTAAGGTCTTAACTCTTACTCTGGCCTAATAGCTAAGGTCTTAGACTCGTACTCTGGCCTAATAGCTAAGGTCTTAGACTCGTACTCTGGCCTAATAGCTAAGGTCTTAGACTCATACTCTGGCCTACTGGTTAATGTCTTAACTCTTACTCTGGCCTAATGGTTAAGGTCTTAACTCTTACTCTGGCCTACTGGTTAAGGTCTTAACTCTTACTCTGGCCTACTGGTTAAGGTCTTTACTCTTACTCTGGCCTAAATGCTAAGGTATTAAATCCTACTCTGGCCTAATAGCTAAGGTCTTAACTCTTACTCTGGCCTAATAGCTATGGTCTTAGACTCGTACTCTGGCCTAATGGTTAAGGTCTTAACTCTTACTCTGGCCTAATAGCTAAGGTCTTAGACTCGTACTCTGGCCTAATGGTTAAGGTCTTAACTCTTACTCTGGCCTAATAGCTAAGGTCTTAGACTCGTACTATGGCCTACAGGTTAAGGTCTTAACTCTTACTCTGGCCTAATAGCTAAGGTCTTAACTCTTACTCTGGCCTAATAGGGATGGTCCTAGACTCGTACTCTGGCCTAATGGTTAAGGTCTTAACTCTTACTCTGGCCTAATAGTTAAGGTCTTAACTCTTACTGTGGCCTAATAGCTAAGGTCTTAGACTCGTACTCTGGCCTACTGGTTAAGGTCTTAACTCTTACTCTGGCCTAATGGTTAAGGTCTTAACTCTTACTCTGGCCTAATAGCTAAGTTCTTAACTCTTACTGTGGCCTAATAGCTAAGGTCTTAGACTCGTACTCTGGCCTACTGGTTAAGGTCTTAACTCTTACTCTGGCCTAATAGCTAGGGTCTTAGACTCGGACTCTGGCCTACTGGTTAAGGTCTTAACTCTTACTCTGGCCTAATAGCTAAGGTCTTAACTCTTACTCTGGCCTTATAGCTAAGGTCTAAGACTCGTACTCTGGCCTAATGGTTAAGGTCTTAACTCTTACTCTCGCCTAATAGCTAAGGTCTTAACTCTTACTCTGGCCTAATAGCTAAGGTCTTAGACTCGTACTATGGCCTACAGGTTAAGGTCTTAACTCTTACTCTGGCCTACTGGTTAAGGTCTTAACTCTTACTCTGGCCTAATAGCTAAGGTCTTAACTCTTACTCTGGCCTAATAGCTAAGGTCTTAGACTCATACTCTGTCCTAATGGTTAAGGTCTTAACTCTTACTCTGGCCTACTGGTTAAGGTCTTAACTCTTACTCTGGACTAATAGCTAAGGTCTTAACACTTACTCTGGCCTAATAGCTAAGGTCTTAACTCTTACTCTGGCCTAATAGCTAAGGTCTTAGACTCGGACTCTGGCCTACTGGTTAAGGTCTTAACTTTTACTCTGGCCTAATAGCTAAGGTCTTAACTCTTACTCTGGCCTTATAGCTAAGGTCTTAGACTCGTACTCTGGCCTAATGGTTAAGGTCTTAACTCTTACTCTGGCCTAATAGCTAAGGTCTTAACTCTTACTCTGGCCTAATAGCTAAGGTCTTAGACTCGTACTATGGCCTACAGGTTAAGGTCTTAACTCTTACTCTGGCCTACTGGTTAAGGTCTTAACTCTTACTCTGGCCTAATAGCTAAGGTCTTAACTCTTACTCTGGCCTAATAGCTAAGGTCTTAGACTCGTACTCTGGCCTAATGGTTAAGGTCTTAACTCTTACTCTGGCCTACTGGTTAAGGTCTTAACTCTTACTCTGGCCTAATAGCTAAGGTCTTAGACTCGTACTATGGCCTACTGGTTAAGGTCTTAACTCTTAATATGGCAAATAGCTAAGGTCTTAGACTCGTACTCTGGCCTAATGGTTAAGGTCTTAACTCTTACTCTGGCCTACTGGTTAAGGTCTTAACTCTTACTCTGGCCTAATAGCTAAGGTCTCAACTCTTACTCTGGCCTAATAGCTAAGGTCTTAGACTCGTACTCTGGCCTAATGGTTAAGGTCTTATCTCTTACTCTGGCCTAATAGCTAAGGTCTTAACTCTTACTCTGGCCTAATAGCTAACCTCTTAGACTCGTACTATGGCCTACAGGTTAAGGTCTTAACTTTTACTCTGGCCTAATGGTTAAGGTCTTAACTCTTACTCTGGCCTAATAGCTACGGTCTTAGACTTGTACTCTGGCCTACTGGTTAAGGTCTTAACTCTTACTCTGGCCTAATAGCTAAGGTCTTAACACTTACTCTGGCTTAATAGCTAAGGTCTTAGACTCGTACTCTGGCCTAATGGTTAAGGTCTTAACTCTTACTCTGGCGTAATAGCTAAGGTCTTAGACTCGTACTCTGGCCTAATAGATAAGGTCTTAGACTCGTACTCTGGCCTAATAGCTAAGGTCTTAGACTCGTACTCTGGCCTACTGGTTAATGTCTTAACTCTTACTCTGGCCTACTGGTTAAGGTCTTAACTCTTACTCTGGCCTAATAGCTAAGGTCTTAGACTCGTACTCTGGCCTAATGGTTAAGGTCTTAACTCTTACTCTGGCCTACTGGTTAAGGTCTTAACTCTTACTCTGGCCTACTGGTTAAGGTCTTTACTCTTACTCTGGCCTAAATGCTAAGGTATTAAATCTTACTCTGGCCTAATAGCTAAGGTCTTAACTCTTACTCTGGCCTAATAGCTATGGTCTTAGACTCGTACTCTGGCCTAATGGTTAAGGTCTTAACTCTTACTCTGGCCTAATAGCCAAGGTCTTAACTCTTACTCTGGCCTAATAGCTAAGGTCTTAGACTCGTACTGTGGCCTAATAGCTAAGGTCTTAGACTCGTACTCTGGCCTACTGGTTAAGGTCTTAACTCCTACTCTGGCCTAATAGCTAAGGTCTCAGACTCTGACTCTGGCCTACTGGTTAAGGTCTTAACTCTTACTCTGGCCTAATGGTTAAGGTCTTAACTCTTACTCTGGCCTAATAGCTAAGGTCTTAACTCTTACTGTGGCCTAATAGCTAAGGTCTTAGACTCGTACTCTGGCCTACTGGTTAAGGTCTTAACTCTTACTCTGGCCTAATAGCTAAGGTCTTAGACTCGGACTCTGGCCTACTGGCTAAGGTCTTAACTCTTACTCTGGCCTAATAGCTAAGGTCTTAGACTCATACTCTGGCCTACTGGTTAAGGTCTTAACTCTTACTCTGGCCCTATATCTAAGGTCTTAACTCTTACTCTGGCCTAATAGCTAAGGTCTTAGACCTGTATTCTGGCCTAATGGTTAAGGTCTTAACTCTTACTCTGGCCTACTGGTTAAGGTCTTAACTCTTACACTGGCCTTATAGCTAAGGGGTTAACTATTACTCTGGCCTAATAGCTAAGGTCTTAAATCTTACTCTGGCCTAATAGCTAAGGTCTTAGACTCGTACTCTGGCCTAATGGTTAAGGTCTTAACTCTTACTCTGGCCTAATAGCTAAGGTCTTAACTCTTACTCTGGCCTAATAGCTAAGGTCTTAGACTCGTACTCTGGCCTAATGGTTAAGGTCTTAACTCTTACTCTGGCCTAATAGCTTAGGTCGTAACTCTTACTCTGGCCTAATAGCTAAGGTCTTAGACTCGTACTCTGGCCTAATGGTTAAGGTCTTAACTCTTACTCTGGCCTAATAGCTAAGGTCTTAGACTCGTACTATGGCCTACAGGTTAAGGTCTTAACTCTTACTCTGGCCTAATAGCTAAGGTCTTAACTCTTACTCTGGCCTAATAGCTAAGGTCTTAGACTCGTACTCTGGCCTAATGGTTAAGGTCTTAACTCTTACTCTGGCCTACTGGTTAAGGTCTTAACTCTTACTCTGGCCTAATAGCTAAGGTCTTAGACTCGTACTATGGCCTACAGGTTAAGGTCTTACATCTTACTCTGGCCTAATAGCTAAGGTCTTACTTACTCTGGCCTAAAAGCTAAGGTCTTAACTCTTACTCTGGCCTACTGGTTAAGGTATTAACTCTTACTCTGGCCTAATAGCTAAGGTCTTAGACTCGTACTCTGGCCTAATGGCTAAGGTCTTAACTCTTACTCTGGCCTACTGGTTAAGGTCTTAACTCTTACTCTGGCCTAATAGCTAACGTCTTAACTCTTACTCTGGCCTAATAGCTAAGGTCTTAACTCTTACTCTGGCCTAATAGCTAAGGTCTTAGACTCGTACTCTGGCCTACTGGTTAAAGTCTTAACTCTTACTCTGGCCTACTGGTTAAGGTCTTAACTTTTATTCTGGCCTAATAGCTAGGTCTTAGACTCGTACTCTAGCATAATTGTTAAGGTGTTAACTCTTATTCTGGCCTACTAGTTAAGGTCTTAACTCTTACTCTGGCCTAATAGCTAAGGTCTTACCTCTTACTCTGGCCTACTGGTTAAGGTCTTAACTCTTACTCTGGCCTACTGGTTATGGTCTTAACTCTTACTATGGCAAATAGCTAAGGTCTTAGACTCGTACTCTGGCCTAATGGTTAAGGTCTTAACTCTTACTCTGGCCTACTGGTTAAGGTCTTAACTCTTACTCTGGCCTAATAGCTAAGGTCTTAACTCTTACTCTGGCCTAATAGCTAAGGTCTTAACTCTTACTCTGGCCTAATAGCTAAGGTCTTAGACTCGTACTCTGGCCTAATGGTTAAGGTCTTAACTCTTACTCTGGCCTACTGGTTAAGGTCTTAACTCTTACTCTGGCCTAATAGCTAAGGTCTTAGACTCGTACTATGGCCTACTGGTTAAGGTCTTAACTCTTAATATGGCAAATAGCTAAGGTCTTAGACTCGTACTCTGGCCTAATGGTTAAGGTCTTAACTCTTACTCTGGCCTACTGGTTAAGGTCTTAACTCTTACTCTGGCCTAATAGCTAAGGTCTCAACTCTTACTCTGGCCTAATAGCTAAGGTCTTAGACTCGTACTCTGGCCTAATGGTTAAGGTCTTATCTCTTACTCTGGCCTAATAGCTAAGGTCTTAACTCTTACTCTGGCCTAATAGCTAACCTCTTAGACTCGTACTATGGCCTACAGGTTAAGGTCTTAACTTTTACTCTGGCCTACTGGTTAAGGTCTTAACTCTTACTCTGGCCTAATAGCTACGGTCTTAGACTCGTACTCTGGCCTACTGGTTAAGGTCTTAACTCTTACTCTGGCCTAATAGCTAAGGTCTTAACACTTACTCTGGCCTAATAGCTAAGGTCTTAGACTCGTACTCTAGCCTAATGGTTAAGGTCCTAACTCTTACTCTGGCCTACTGGTTAAGGTCTTAACTCTTACTCTGGCCTAATAGGTATGGTCTTAGACTCATACTCTGGCCTATTGGTTAAGGTCTTAGCTCTTACTCTGGCCTAATAGCTAATGTCTTAGACTCCTACTCTGGCCTACTGGTTAAGGTCTTAACTCTTACTCTGGCCTACTGGTTAAGGTCTTAACTTTTATTCTGGCCTAATAGCTAGGTCTTAGACTCGTACTCTAGCATAATGGTTAAGGTGTTAACTCTTATTCTGGCCTACTAGTTAAGGTCTTAACTCTTACTCTGGCCTAATAGCTAAGGTCTTACCTCTTACTCTGGCCTACTGGTTAAGGTCTTAACTCTTACTCTGGCCTACTGGTTAAGGTCTTAACTCTTACTATGGCAAATAGCTAAGGTCTTAGACTCGTAGTCTGGCCTAATGGTTAAGGTCTTAACTCTTACTCTGGCCTAATAGCTAAGTTCTTAGACTCGTACTCTGGCCTACTGGTTAAGGTCCTAACTCTTTCTCTGGAATAATAGCTAAGGTTTTAGAATCGTACTCTGGCCTAATGGTTAAGGTCTTAACTCTGACTCTGGCCTACTGGTTAAGGTCTTAACTCCTACTCTGGCCTAATAGCTAAGGTCTCAGACTCTGACTCTGGCCTACTGGTTAAGGTCTTAACTCTTACTCTGGCCTAATGGTTAAGGTCTTAACTCTTACTCTGGCCTAATAGCTAAGGTCTTAACTCTTACTGTGGCCTAATAGCTAAGGTCTTAGACTCGTACTCTGGCCTACTGGTTAAGGTCTTAACTCTTACTCTGGCCTAATAGCTAAGGTCTTAGACTCGGACTCTGGCCTACTGGCTAAGGTCTTAACTCTTACTCTGGCCTAATAGCTAAGGTCTTAGACTCATACTCTGGCCTACTGGTTAAGGTCTTAACTCTTACTCTGGCCCTATATCTAAGGTCTTAACTCTTACTCTGGCCTAATAGCTAAGGTCTTAGACCTGTATTCTGGCCTAATGGTTAAGGTCTTAACTCTTACTCTGGCCTACTGGTTAAGGTCTTAACTCTTACACTGGCCTTATAGCTAAGGGGTTAACTATTACTCTGGCCTAATAGCTAAGGTCTTAAATCTTACTCTGGCCTAATAGCTAAGGTCTTAGACTCGTACTCTGGCCTAATGGTTAAGGTCTTAACTCTTACTCTGGCCTAATAGCTAAGGTCTTAACTCTTACTCTGGCCTAATAGCTAAGGTCTTAGACTCGTACTCTGGCCTAATGGTTAAGGTCTTAACTCTTACTCTGGCCTAATAGCTTAGGTCGTAACTCTTACTCTGGCCTAATAGCTAAGGTCTTAGACTCGTACTCTGGCCTAATGGTTAAGGTCTTAACTCTTACTCTGGCCTAATAGCTAAGGTCTTAGACTCGTACTATGGCCTACAGGTTAAGGTCTTAACTCTTACTCTGGCCTAATAGCTAAGGTCTTAACTCTTACTCTGGCCTAATAGCTAAGGTCTTAGACTCGTACTCTGGCCTAATGGTTAAGGTCTTAACTCTTACTCTGGCCTACTGGTTAAGGTCTTAACTCTTACTCTGGCCTAATAGCTAAGGTCTTAGACTCGTACTATGGCCTACAGGTTAAGGTCTTACATCTTACTCTGGCCTAATAGCTAAGGTCTTACTTACTCTGGCCTAAAAGCTAAGGTCTTAACTCTTACTCTGGCCTACTGGTTAAGGTATTAACTCTTACTCTGGCCTAATAGCTAAGGTCTTAGACTCGTACTCTGGCCTAATGGTTAAGGTCTTAACTCTTACTCTGGCCTACTGGTTAAGGTCTTAACTCTTACTCTGGCCTAATAGCTAACGTCTTAACTCTTACTCTGGCCTAATAGCTAAGGTCTTAACTCTTACTCTGGCCTAATAGCTAAGGTCTTAGACTCGTACTCTGGCCTACTGGTTAAAGTCTTAACTCTTACTCTGGCCTACTGGTTAAGGTCTTAACTTTTATTCTGGCCTAATAGCTAAGGTCTTAGACTCGTACTCTGGCCTAATGGTTAAGGTCTTAACTCTTACTCTGGCCTAATAGCTAAGGTCTTAACTCTTACTCTGGCCTAATAGCTAAGGTCTTAGACTCGTACTATGGCCTACAGGTTAAGGATTTAACTGTTACTCTGGCCTACTGGTTAAGGTCTTAACTTTTACTCTGGCCTAATAGCTAAGGTCTCAACACTTACTCTGGCCTAATAGCTAAGGTCTTAGACTCGTTCTCTGGCCTAATGGTTAAGGTCTTAACTCTTACTCTGGCCTAATAGCTAAGGTCTTAACTTTTACTCTGGCCTAATAGCTAAGGTCTTAGACTCGTACTATGGCCTACTGGTTAAGGTCTTAACTCTTACTATGGCAAATAGCTAAGGTCTTAGACTCGTACTCTGGCCTAATGGTTAAGGTCTTAACTCTTACTCTGGCCTACTGGTTAAGGTCTTAACTCTTACTCTGGCCTAATAGCTAAGGTCTCAACTCTTACTCTGGCCTAATAGCTAAGGTCTTAGACTCGTACTCTGGGCTAATGGTTAAGGTCTTATCTCTTACTCTGGCGTAACAGCTAAGGTCTTAACTCTTACTCTGGCCTAATAGCTAACGTCTTAGACTCGTACTATGGCCTACAGGTTAAGGTCTTAACTTTTACTCTGGCCTACTGGTTAAGGTCTTAACTCTTACTCTGGCCTAATAGCTACGGTCTTAGACTCGTACTCTGGACTACTGGTTAAGGTCTTAACTCTTACTCTGGCCTACTGGTTAAGGTCTTAACTCTTACTCTGGCCTAATAGCTAAGGTCTTAGACTCGTACTATGGCCTACTGGTTAAGGTCTTAACTCTTACTATGGCAAATAGCTAAGGTCTTAGACTCGTACTCTGGCCTAATGGTTAAGGTCTTAACTCTTACTCTGGCCTACTGGTTAAGGTCTTAACTCTTACTCTGGCCTAATAGCTAAGGTCTCAACTCTTACTCTGGCCTAATAGCTAAGGTCTTAGACTCGTGCTCTGGCCTAATGGTTAAGGTCTTATCTCTTACTCTGGCCTAACAGCTAAGGTCTTAACTCTTACTCTGGCCTAATAGCTAACGTCTTAGACTCGTACTATGGCCTACAGGTTAAGGTCTTAACTTTTACTCTGGCCTACTGGTTAAGGTCTTAACTCTTACTCTGGCCTAATAGGTATGGTCTTAGACTCGTACTCTGGCCTAATGGTTAAGGTCTTAACTCTTACTCTGGCCTAATAGCTAAGGTCTTAACTCTTACTGTGGCCTAATAGCTAAGGTCTTAGACTCGTACTCTGGCCTACTGGTTAAGGTCTTAACTCTTACTCTGGCCTAATAGCTAAGGTCTTAGACTCGGACTCTGGCCTACTGGTTAAGGTCTTAACTCTTACTCTGGCCTAATAACTAAGGTCTTAACTCTTACTCTGGCCTTATAGCTAAGGTCTTAGACTCGTACTCTGGCCTAATGGTTAAGGTCTTAACTCTTACTCTGGCCTAATAGCTAAGGTCTTAACTCTTACTCTGGCCTAATAGCTAAGGTCTTAGACTCGTACTATGGCCTACAGGTTAAGGTCTTAACTCTTACTCTGGCCTACTGGTTAAGGTCTTAACTCTTACACTGGCCTAATAGCTAAGGTCTTAACTCTTACTCTGGCCTTAATAGCTAAGGTCTTAGACTCGTACTCTGGCCTAATGGTTAAGGTCTTAACTCTTACTCTGGCCTACTGGTTAAGGTCTTAACTCTTACTCTGGCCTAATAGCTAAGGTCTTAGACTCGTACTCTGGCCTAATGGTTAAGGTCTTAACTCTTACTCTGGCCTAATAGCTAAGGTCTTAACTCTTACTCTGGCCTAATAGCTAAGGTCTTAGACTCGTACTATGGCCTACAGGTTAAGGTCTTAACTCTTACTCTGGCCTACTGGTTAAGGTCTTAACTTTTACTCTGGCCTAATAGCTAAGGTCTCAACACTTACTCTGGCCTCATAGCTAAGGTCTTAGACTCGTTCTCTGGCCTAATGGTTAAGGTCTTAACTCTTACTCTGGCCTAATAGCTAAGGTCTTAACTCTTACTCTGGCCTAATAGCTAAGGTCTTAGACTCGTACTATGGCCTACTGGTTAAGGTCTTAACTCTTACTATGGCAAATAGCTAAGGTCTTAGACTCGTACTCTGGCCTAATGGTTAAGGTCTTAACTCTTACTCTGGCCTACTGGTTAAGGTCTTAACTCTTACTCTGGCCTAATAGCTAAGGTCTCAACTCTTACTCTGGCCTAATAGCTAAGGTCTAAGACTTGTACTCTGGCCTAATGGTTAAGGTCTTATCTCTTACTCTGGCCTAACAGCTAAGGTCTTAACTCTTACTCTGGCCTAATAGCTAATGTCTTAGACTCGTACTATGGCCTACAGGTTAAGGTCTTAACTTTTACTCTGGCCTACTGGTTAAGGTCTTAACTCTTACTCTGGCCTAATAGCTACGGTCTTAGACTCGTACTCTGGCCTACTGGTTAAGGTCTTAACTCTTACTCTGGCCTAATAGCTAAGGTCTTAGACTCGTACTCTGGCCTAATAGCTAAGGTCTTAGACTCATACTCTGGCCTACTGGTTAATGTCTTAACTCTTACTCTGGCCTAATGGTTAAGGTCTTAACTCTTACTCTGGCCTACTGGTTAAGGTCTTAACTCTTACTCTGGCCTACTGGTTAAGGTCTTTACTCTTACTCTGGCCTAAATGCTAAGGTATTAAATCCTACTCTGGCCTAATAGCTAAGGTCTTAACTCTTACTCTGGCCTAATAGCTATGGTCTTAGACTCGTACTCTGGCCTAATGGTTAAGGTCTTAACTCTTACTCTGGCCTAATAGCTAAGGTCTTAGACTCGTACTCTGGCCTAATGGTTAAGGTCTTAACTCTTACTCTGGCCTAATAGCTAAGGTCTTAGACTCGTACTATGGCCTACAGGTTAAGGTCTTAACTCTTACTCTGGCCTAATAGCTAAGGTCTTAACTCTTACTCTGGCCTAATAGGGATGGTCCTAGACTCGTACTCTGGCCTAATGGTTAAGGTCTTAACTCTTACTCTGGCCTAATAGTTAAGGTCTTAACTCTTACTGTGGCCTAATAGCTAAGGTCTTAGACTCGTACTCTGGCCTACTGGTTAAGGTCTTAACTCTTACTCTGGCCTAATGGTTAAGGTCTTAACTCTTACTCTGGCCTAATAGCTAAGTTCTTAACTCTTACTGTGGCCTAATAGCTAAGGTCTTAGACTCGTACTCTGGCCTACTGGTTAAGGTCTTAACTCTTACTCTGGCCTAATAGCTAGGGTCTTAGACTCGGACTCTGGCCTACTGGTTAAGGTCTTAACTCTTACTCTGGCCTAATAGCTAAGGTCTTAACTCTTACTCTGGCCTTATAGCTAAGGTCTTAGACTCGTACTCTGGCCTAATGGTTAAGGTCTTAACTCTTACTCTCGCCTAATAGCTAAGGTCTTAACTCTTACTCTGGCCTAATAGCTAAGGTCTTAGACTCGTACTATGGCCTACAGGTTAAGGTCTTAACTCTTACTCTGGCCTACTGGTTAAGGTCTTAACTCTTACTCTGGCCTAATAGCTAAGGTCTTAACTCTTACTCTGGCCTAATAGCTAAGGTCTTAGACTCATACTCTGTCCTAATGGTTAAGGTCTTAACTCTTACTCTGGCCTACTGGTTAAGGTCTTAACTCTTACTCTGGACTAATAGCTAAGGTCTTAACACTTACTCTGGCCTAATAGCTAAGGTCTTAACTCTTACTCTGGCCTAATAGCTAAGGTCTTAGACTCGGACTCTGGCCTACTGGTTAAGGTCTTAACTTTTACTCTGGCCTAATAGCTAAGGTCTTAACTCTTACTCTGGCCTTATAGCTAAGGTCTTAGACTCGTACTCTGGCCTAATGGTTAAGGTCTTAACTCTTACTCTGGCCTAATAGCTAAGGTCTTAACTCTTACTCTGGCCTAATAGCTAAGGTCTTAGACTCGTACTATGGCCTACAGGTTAAGGTCTTAACTCTTACTCTGGCCTACTGGTTAAGGTCTTAACTCTTACTCTGGCCTAATAGCTAAGGTCTTAACTCTTACTCTGGCCTAATAGCTAAGGTCTTAGACTCGTACTCTGGCCTAATGGTTAAGGTCTTAACTCTTACTCTGGCCTACTGGTTAAGGTCTTAACTCTTACTCTGGCCTAATAGCTAAGGTCTTAGACTCGTACTATGGCCTACTGGTTAAGGTCTTAACTCTTAATATGGCAAATAGCTAAGGTCTTAGACTCGTACTCTGGCCTAATGGTTAAGGTCTTAACTCTTACTCTGGCCTACTGGTTAAGGTCTTAACTCTTACTCTGGCCTAATAGCTAAGGTCTCAACTCTTACTCTGGCCTAATAGCTAAGGTCTTAGACTCGTACTCTGGCCTAATGGTTAAGGTCTTATCTCTTACTCTGGCCTAATAGCTAAGGTCTTAACTCTTACTCTGGCCTAATAGCTAACCTCTTAGACTCGTACTATGGCCTACAGGTTAAGGTCTTAACTTTTACTCTGGCCTAATGGTTAAGGTCTTAACTCTTACTCTGGCCTAATAGCTACGGTCTTAGACTTGTACTCTGGCCTACTGGTTAAGGTCTTAACTCTTACTCTGGCCTAATAGCTAAGGTCTTAACACTTACTCTGGCTTAATAGCTAAGGTCTTAGACTCGTACTCTGGCCTAATGGTTAAGGTCTTAACTCTTACTCTGGCGTAATAGCTAAGGTCTTAGACTCGTACTCTGGCCTAATAGATAAGGTCTTAGACTCGTACTCTGGCCTAATAGCTAAGGTCTTAGACTCGTACTCTGGCCTACTGGTTAATGTCTTAACTCTTACTCTGGCCTACTGGTTAAGGTCTTAACTCTTACTCTGGCCTAATAGCTAAGGTCTTAGACTCGTACTCTGGCCTAATGGTTAAGGTCTTAACTCTTACTCTGGCCTACTGGTTAAGGTCTTAACTCTTACTCTGGCCTACTGGTTAAGGTCTTTACTCTTACTCTGGCCTAAATGCTAAGGTATTAAATCTTACTCTGGCCTAATAGCTAAGGTCTTAACTCTTACTCTGGCCTAATAGCTATGGTCTTAGACTCGTACTCTGGCCTAATGGTTAAGGTCTTAACTCTTACTCTGGCCTAATAGCCAAGGTCTTAACTCTTACTCTGGCCTAATAGCTAAGGTCTTAGACTCGTACTGTGGCCTAATAGCTAAGGTCTTAGACTCGTACTCTGGCCTACTGGTTAAGGTCTTAACTCCTACTCTGGCCTAATAGCTAAGGTCTCAGACTCTGACTCTGGCCTACTGGTTAAGGTCTTAACTCTTACTCTGGCCTAATGGTTAAGGTCTTAACTCTTACTCTGGCCTAATAGCTAAGGTCTTAACTCTTACTGTGGCCTAATAGCTAAGGTCTTAGACTCGTACTCTGGCCTACTGGTTAAGGTCTTAACTCTTACTCTGGCCTAATAGCTAAGGTCTTAGACTCGGACTCTGGCCTACTGGCTAAGGTCTTAACTCTTACTCTGGCCTAATAGCTAAGGTCTTAGACTCATACTCTGGCCTACTGGTTAAGGTCTTAACTCTTACTCTGGCCCTATATCTAAGGTCTTAACTCTTACTCTGGCCTAATAGCTAAGGTCTTAGACCTGTATTCTGGCCTAATGGTTAAGGTCTTAACTCTTACTCTGGCCTACTGGTTAAGGTCTTAACTCTTACACTGGCCTTATAGCTAAGGGGTTAACTATTACTCTGGCCTAATAGCTAAGGTCTTAAATCTTACTCTGGCCTAATAGCTAAGGTCTTAGACTCGTACTCTGGCCTAATGGTTAAGGTCTTAACTCTTACTCTGGCCTAATAGCTAAGGTCTTAACTCTTACTCTGGCCTAATAGCTAAGGTCTTAGACTCGTACTCTGGCCTAATGGTTAAGGTCTTAACTCTTACTCTGGCCTAATAGCTTAGGTCGTAACTCTTACTCTGGCCTAATAGCTAAGGTCTTAGACTCGTACTCTGGCCTAATGGTTAAGGTCTTAACTCTTACTCTGGCCTAATAGCTAAGGTCTTAGACTCGTACTATGGCCTACAGGTTAAGGTCTTAACTCTTACTCTGGCCTAATAGCTAAGGTCTTAACTCTTACTCTGGCCTAATAGCTAAGGTCTTAGACTCGTACTCTGGCCTAATGGTTAAGGTCTTAACTCTTACTCTGGCCTACTGGTTAAGGTCTTAACTCTTACTCTGGCCTAATAGCTAAGGTCTTAGACTCGTACTATGGCCTACAGGTTAAGGTCTTACATCTTACTCTGGCCTAATAGCTAAGGTCTTACTTACTCTGGCCTAAAAGCTAAGGTCTTAACTCTTACTCTGGCCTACTGGTTAAGGTATTAACTCTTACTCTGGCCTAATAGCTAAGGTCTTAGACTCGTACTCTGGCCTAATGGCTAAGGTCTTAACTCTTACTCTGGCCTACTGGTTAAGGTCTTAACTCTTACTCTGGCCTAATAGCTAACGTCTTAACTCTTACTCTGGCCTAATAGCTAAGGTCTTAACTCTTACTCTGGCCTAATAGCTAAGGTCTTAGACTCGTACTCTGGCCTACTGGTTAAAGTCTTAACTCTTACTCTGGCCTACTGGTTAAGGTCTTAACTTTTATTCTGGCCTAATAGCTAGGTCTTAGACTCGTACTCTAGCATAATTGTTAAGGTGTTAACTCTTATTCTGGCCTACTAGTTAAGGTCTTAACTCTTACTCTGGCCTAATAGCTAAGGTCTTACCTCTTACTCTGGCCTACTGGTTAAGGTCTTAACTCTTACTCTGGCCTACTGGTTATGGTCTTAACTCTTACTATGGCAAATAGCTAAGGTCTTAGACTCGTACTCTGGCCTAATGGTTAAGGTCTTAACTCTTACTCTGGCCTACTGGTTAAGGTCTTAACTCTTACTCTGGCCTAATAGCTAAGGTCTTAACTCTTACTCTGGCCTAATAGCTAACGTCTTAGACTCGTACTATGGCCTACTGGTTAAGGTCTTAACTCTTACTCTGGCCTAACAGCTAAGGTCTTAACTCTTACTCTGGCTTAATAGCTAAGGTCTTAGACTCGTACTCTGGCCTAATGGTTAAGGTCTTAACTCTTACTCTGGCCTAATAGCTAAGGTCTTAGACTCATACTCTGGCCTAATAGCTAAGGTCTTAGACTCATACTCTGGCCTAATAGCTAAGGTCTTAGACTCGTACTCTGGCCTACTGGTTAATGTCTTAACTCTTACTCTGGCCTACTGGTTAAGGTCTTAACTCTTACTCTGGCCTAATAGCTAACGTCTTAGACTCGTACTCTGGCCTAATGGTTAAGGTCTTAACTCTAACTCTGGCCTACTGGTTAAGGTCTTAACTCTTACTCTGGCCTACTGGTTAAGGTCTTTACTCTTACTCTGGCCTAAATGCTAAGGTAATAAATCTTACTCTGGCCTAATAGCTAAGGTCTTAACTCTTACTCTGGCCTAATAGCTATGGTCTTAGACTCGTACTCTGGCCTAATGGTTAAGGTCTTCACTCTTACTCTGGCCTAATAGCTAAGGTCTTAGACTCGTACTCTGGCCTAATGGTTAAGGTCTTAACTCTTACTCTGGCCTAATAGCTAAGGTCTTAGTCTCGTACTCTGGCCTAATCGTTAAGGTCTTAACTCTTACTCTGGCCTAATAGCTAAGGACTTAGACTCATACTCTGGCCTACTGGTTAAGGTCTTTACTCTTACTCTGCCCTAATAGCTAAGGTCTTAGACTCGTACTCTGGCCTAATGGTTAAGGTCTTAACTCTTACTCTGGCCTAATAGCTAAGGTCTTAGACTCGTACTATGGCTTACAGGTTAAGGTCTTAACTCTTACTCTGGCCTAATAGCTAAGGTCTTAACTCTTACTCTGGCCTAATAGGTATGGTCTTAGACTCGTACTCTGGCCTAATGGTTAAGGTCTTAACTCTTACTCTGGCCTAATAGCTAAGGTCTTAACTCTTACTGTGGCCTAATAGCTAAGGTCTTAGACTCGTACTCTGGCCTACTGGTTAAGGTCTTAACTCTTACTCTGGCCTAATAGCTAAGGTCTTAGACTCGGACTCTGGCCTACAGGTTAAGGTCTTAACTCTTACTCTGGCCTAATAGCTAAGGTCTTAACTCTTACTCTGGCCTAATAGCTAAGGTCTTAACTCTTACTCTGGCCTAATAGCTACGGTCTTAGACTCATACTATGGCCTACAGGTTAAGGTCTTAACTCTTACTCTGGCCTACTGGTTAAGGTCTTAACTCTTACTCTGGCCTAATAGCTAAGGTCTTAACTTTTACTCTGGCCTAAAAGCTAAGGTCTTAGACTCGTACTCTGGCCTAATGGTTAAGGTCATAACTCTTACTCTGGCCTACTGGTTAAGGTCTTAACTCTTACTCTGGCCTAATAGCTAAGGTCTTAGACTCGTACTCTGGCCTAATGGTTAAGGTCTTAACTCTTACTCTGGCCTAATAGCTAAGGTCTTAACTCTTACTCTGGCCTAATAGCTAAGGTCTTAGACTCGTACTATGGCCTACAGGTTAAGGTCTTAACTCTTACTCTGGCCTACTGGTTAAGGTCTTAACTTTTACTCTGGCCTAATAGCTAAGGTCTCAAAACTTACTCTGGCCTAATAGCTAAGGTCTTAGACTCGTTCTCTGGCCTAATGGTTAAGGTCTTAACTCTTACTCTGGCCTAATAGCTAAGGTCTTAACTCTTACTCTGGCCTAATAGCTAAGGTCTTAGACTCGTACTATGGCCTACTGGTTAAGGTCTTAACTCTTACTATGGCAAATAGCTAAGGTCTTAGACTCGTACTCTGGCCTAATGGTTAAGGTCTTAACTCTTACTCTGGTCTACTGGTTAAGGTCTTAACTCTTACTCTGGCCTAATAGCTAAGGTCTCAACTCTTACTCTGGACTAATAGCTAAGGTCTTAGACTCGTACTCTGGCCTAATGGTTAAGGTCTTATCTCTTACTCTGGCCTAACAGCTAAGGTCTTAACTCTTACTCTGGCCTAATAGCTAACGTCTTAGACTCGTACTATGGTCTACAGGTTAAGGTCTTAACTTTTACTCTGGCCTACTGGTTAAGGTCTTAACTCAATACAATACAATTTAAAGCTTTTATTCGATTTGTACATACAAATCATACAAGCAAAAGAATACATAGTTAAAAATGTGTAAAATCACCATATGACCACTTATAAGAAACAATGAGAAGACGTTGTACAAAAGGCTAAAGTGCAACAATTAAGGAGTAATCTTGCCAATTTGGATCAACGTACTGTTATAAAAGCAAAACGTACATGAATGAACAAACAGGTGATCAGTGGGAATTACTCAATGGGCCTATCCTGGCAGCTGTACATCAAAATTGATAAATAGTCATAAAATACTGTGAACATCAACAAAATAAAACTAATACCCTAATTACAAAGATGGTATAAAACTTGAGACATATATACACAAGCAAAAATGTAAACAGTAATACAGTAATAGCAGCATAATACAATACCTGGCAGCTGTATAACATAAGTACAGACAGGTAAGTATAAAAATCTTATAGTACAATACTTTCCCTGGCAGCTGTACATTTCAAGATAAAAGTAGCCAGGAAAAAACAAATCTCTTCGTTCTCTAATGAGAATAAAAGTATCAATGCTGTTTCTGTAGTACGAATATTATATTTGATAAAAATTGGCTTAAGGTATTTTAGCCTAAGAGAATGATAAAATTTACAAAGAAGTAAAAAGTGGCGACTATTCTGTCGGGAAATACTATCGCACGGACAGGGTATATCTGAACTGGTTCTTGTGTTTGGAAATGCAACCAGATGGTGAACAATACCCAATCTGACGCGTGTTAAAACATACTGATGGGAGGGACGGGTCACATACACAAGATAGGATTGGAACCCCGAAGTTAAATTTAAATCTTTATAAAATTTCACGGTAACAAGATTGCCAGAAATTTTATCTCGCTCTGCCTTTCGAAAGTTTAAAAACGTTGTCTTGATTTCTTTTTTTGAAATAGAAACAACCTCTTCTGGCTCGCGGAATACATCTATATTAAAAAGAAGGAGATACCAGCGGTGGATGTATCTCAACCACTGTATGTGTGAGGAGTGGTCCAGGCCTATACAATCAAGAATGATATCCTGAGTAAATCGAGTCTCTGGTTTAGCCCAAATAGAACGCCACAATAAAAGTGGCCGGACTGCTGCTAAATCAGAAATAAACTCGATCCCGACTTCTTCATGAATCAGCAGAGTGGAGGCAGAAGGGGGAACACATAACAACCTCCTTAAGAACTTATTTTCCTCCTTCTGCAGGGATGTACCCACACTATGGCCCCATACACCTGCCCCATACAGTGCAGAGGAGACACAACGAACATTGTATATGTTCATCATGTCTAAAATGCTTCGTGAGCCGAGTTTAGAGGCAAAACGAAAAATACTGCCAGTAGATCGCAGCATTTTTAGTCTTATTGAATCAAATTCCGAGGTCCAAGACCCGATATTATTAAATGTAATTCCTAGATAACAAAAGGACCTGACAGGAGTCAACTTTTCCTTATCCAGAAAAAAGGTATGCTTTACCTGCTTAGCTGCCCGACCGCATGACATAACATACGTCTTAGTTTTATTCACGCGTAGCCGCCTAACTTGAATAAAATGCATAAAATTATCGATTAGGCGCTGAAGGCCCAACTGTGTACGGGATATGAGAACAGCGTCGTCCGCGTAAAGTAACAGCGGAACAGGTTTACCACCAATCAAGGGGGCATCTGCTGGGATGTCAACCAGAGAACGGTCGACGTCATTAATAAAGAGGGAAAATAGCAACGGGGCCAAAACGCATCCCTGGCGTATGCCCCGAGACACTTTAAAAAACGGGGTACATTCGCCAAGGGTGCCATAGCGGACCTTGCAAGAAAGTTTTTCGTAAAGTCTAGCTAAAAAATGGACTATTTCCCTCGGAGCCCCTGCATCTAGCAAAACCTCCCAAAGAATAGTGTGGTTAACCAAATCAAAAGCACTGCTCAAATCAGCAAAACATAAAAAAAGGTTGCCATTTTTAGCCACAGTATATTTTTTAATTAAAAGGTCCAAATTTACACATTGGTCCATGGTGCCCAGGCCTTTCCGAAAGCCATATTGGACTCTAGTTAAAATATTAAAATCAGCTGCCCAATCTTCCAGCCTCTTGAGCAAAATCCTACTCATCACCTTCACAGAGGCGTCCAATAATGAAATTGGACGATAGTTAGAGGCCTCTGATTTGTCACCTTTCTTATGTAGAGGAATAATGACTGATTGACCCCAAGTGGGCGGGGGATTAGTTTCTGCCGCACAATTAAATATCCTCGCCAGGATGGGAGCCCATAAAGCTGGTTCATCTTTGTATAAATCCAGCGGGACCCCATCGGGGCCAGGGGCCTTACCTCCTTTGCTTAAAGAAATTGCTTCATGGCTTTCTTCTAATGTAATTCCCAACGGGAGGGGTAGCCATGAGATGGACTCAGGTAACATTGGCTCAAGAGGTAACCCTTCTGGATTAAAGATTTTAGAAAAGTGACTGACCCAATCGCTACATGCCACATAAGATGTTAATTCTGGAACATCTTCCTTATTGAGAAACGGGCTGTTAATGGTTTCCCAGTACAGTTTGCAGTTTTTGGTCTCGGCTGCTTCCTTCAACTTATCCCACGCCTCGGTCTGTAATACCCTTTTCCTGGTATTGATTGCTATTTTATATCTTGCCCTAAAAAATTGTATGTCCGTCTTAACGCGTGGATTAGTGCCTAAGGCATTCTTTAAATCACGGAGGGCGACTATACAGGTCTTATCGAACCACCCCTGCTTCGGACCGCTGTTGGATAGCGAGGCCTTAGTAAAAATACCATCAATAATACTATTCATGGAGACAAAGTGAACTAATAAACAGCCTAAGTCACAATCATCCTCCAAGCAGGAACTAATTTGGTTCTTACATCTGGTGAGAACCTCCTTCTGCTTAACCTTGGAATTTAGTCCAGTCCATTTGATCCTTAGACCCTTCGGTCTAATAGGTACTAAGTCAGTAGAACATTTCCCACCTGAAACCGTCGAGGTACCATGCCTCAAAAGGGTAACACGAAGGCTATTATGGTCACTGAGACTTTCTTCATTTACATGCAGATCGGTAAAACCTCCACTACTAGACAACAGAATATGATCTATAAATGATCCTGCATCTCTGCCTGTAAATGTAGGGCATATTTTTGCCTGATTGTTTGTGTTACAATTTAACAGGGTCATGTCTAGTGTGACTAGCATATTATTTAATGTGGAACCATAACTGCAATGTTGGAAGTGAGGAGAATCCTCCCTCACACCCAGACCCCCCCAGTGACTACTCATTGCTGCACCAAAACCACAGATGTTCCCGTTGGACAAATGGCAGGGTTGCAGATTAAAATCCCCTGCCCAGACAACCTCGGCCATTCTTTTCGAAATACCAAGGGCTTTAGTTATTTCCCTTTCTAGAGGCGGTAAAATATCCCCTCTAGTAGCATCAAAGAGGTTGTTATAAAAATTTATCACAACTAAATCGATATTCTTCTTGCACTCCAACCTTATAACTTGGCTATGAGCCCCAACTGTCGTGCTGTATTTAACTGTACAATCGCTCAGCTTGGTAGATATAAGCAACAAAAGGCCCCCCTTAGCCCTACCCGAGCTAGATTTGGTGGCTCTGAGACAGTAGGATATGTACCCTTCGATGTTAATAGGATCCAGACACCAAGTTTCCTGCAACAAAATTAGGTCAAATCCCTCCCCCAAAAAACTGGTCCAGAAGGGTGTACCTAATTTACTGGCAAGGCCAGCTATGTTCCAGGAAACAAGGGAGAGTCCTGCTGGTTTGCCAGAATCACCAACTACAGATGGCTCTGGCTGAGTTGCTCGTAATAGAGTAGGACCATCTTCCCGAGAGATGATATCTGGGCTTAATCTGGGAGTAACAGTAACTGTACATGCATCATAACTATCGCTATTTTCTAAACACGAGAGGGGTATTACTGGTGACACCATTGGGGATTCGGGGAGTGCGATTAAAGGTGTAGCAGGAGAAGCACTCGCCACATCTAAATAGGACAAAGAGATGTTTAAATCCAAAGCTTCAGTAGAGCTCAGTCAATCTACCTCGTCCAACACAGCATATCTGTTAGGGTGAGCAAGTTGTGAATACAAGGAGTCTTGGGAAGGGGGCAGGTTCTGCCATGTTTGTTGCCACTGGGATTTAACTGGTTGTAGTGGCTGAAAGGGTTGCTGCCACTGATGGGCAGACTGAAATAAGGGTGGTGGAAAATGGGGAGGATGTGACCAATGAGGATTAACATGGTGCTGGGGAAAAGATGGAGCATGTAGGGGCTGCTGGTGAAAATTAACATAATGTGGAAAAAAAGAAGAAGGGTATGGTGGTTGCTGCCATGGTTTAGTAGTATGTTGCGGGGAATACACAGATCCTCTGTTACTTTGAAAAGTGGAACAAGGAGGGTTTGGTCTTGAAGGCATCGGTAAAAAGTAAGACAGGGGGAGTGGGTTAATTTGAGTCGCAGGACCACTGTTGGGAACATTACATATATAACTAACTGTCCCTGTATCTCTAAAATTAACTGTAATTACATCCCCTACTATTGTTTTCTTGCTTCTGCCCACCCAATCCCCTCTACGTACAGTAAGAATTTCACCGTTCATACTGTTGGGTAGAGGTTTATGTAAGTGGAACCATTGAGCACATTTGTTTCTTAGCTCAACATGACTTTCTTTTACTCCCTCCTTCAACGGGGGGACTGCTGTCAACACGACCACAAAAGGGGAAACCTCTGGTGGTAAATTGATTGACCTAAAACGTGCCTGCTTTGGCTTAAGACCTTCAGGTTTGTTCGTGGAAAGAGGAGGTGCTAAAGGGGTATTAGATTTCCCTACAACATCTTTTACTTGTGTAGTGGTGGTATTGTTACCAACAGCAAAGTGTTGAGGAGTCGAAATGGGTCCCACCACCTTCGAAATGGGTATGGATGTGGATTGAGCAGAATTACTCCCGGTTTGCAACAAATAGGGAATAACTGGGTTCCCGGGGGCTACAGTTACTTGAACGTTAGTTAATAAATCTTTAGGGGGCTGGATACATGGTGAACATTTAGGGGCTGCTTCTGTACTCCCTTGTGGCTGATCAGGCCATTGCCCATTCGTTTTTTGTGCCCATTTCGAATGTATTAAAGACGTAAGCCTATCCAGTTTGGAAATTAGAGGCTTGATTTGTGCTGCTATTGTAGCTTCAAGGTCCAGTTTTAAATCTGTTACCAAGTTTTGCACCCAACAAGGAATACCTGAAGTCATTTGTTGGGTAGGGGAAATCAAATTATGATTCCTAACTGTAACTTTAGCTTTGCTTTTACTCTTAGATATAGCCTTTGGGAGACTGGTGGCCCTTCCCCGAGAAGCTATAGGTACAGGAGCTGTTACCACATCATTAGACCCGCTCAGACATGGAGCCGCTGTGCCGGAAGACTGACAGGCCTCTAGGTCTGGTGTAACCTCCAGGTCCGCAAAAGACGGGTCCGAGTCTGATAGGGCAACCGATAAATCAACAGTATTTGGTACAATCGGAGCACTATTGGTGGGTATGGTTAAGGGTAGGGAGCAGACATTCGAAGGCTGCAATGCGGGTGATTTGGCATTGGCAAGGGAACCCAAGGATGAACGCTTAGCATTTGCAAGATCCATGGAGACTCTTTTTTCCAATACAACAATGCTTTGATCAATAGTTTCATTTACACGGGAAATGAAGAGGTCTATAGGTCCTGTGCTACCACCGTAGCTTTTTCGCACAACTTCTAGTTCTATTGCGCATGGCCGACATCTGAACACGAAGTCAACAGAAAGTGGTGTAATAGGTGGCGGCCGTTAATGTTGATATGCGAAGATACAGGACACAGTTCCGCCTACCTTATACGCTAGGTGATGAATATGGGCGAAAAGGCAGGGGTTCAGGGCCGGGCCGTCCTCAAACGGCCTTAAACGGCCCGCTCTTTGCCCGGTCTTCGCCCCGGCTGCGTCCCGCGCGCGTCCCGCGTTACGCGGTCCAGAGCGCGCTCCTTAAAGGGTAATAAATTGTGGGGGCGTGGCGCTGTGAGGGGGCGCGGCTCACGCGGGAAGAGGACCAGCTGGAGCTGTAGAATGCTGGTCCTCGCAGTCCCGGGGCCTGCGCCTCACCCTCCTCAGCTGCTGGGCAGTTGGTGCCGGCGTCCCAGCAGCTCCTCCGGTGCAAAGTGGAATCGTTGTGCTACTCCAGTAGCGTGATGAGGACAGCAACGGACGTGAAACAAATTGAAGCGAGTGGCACCCGCGAAGCGGGTGCCGCGAGTTGTTGTAGGGCTTGGCTGGGGGCGTGGCGCTGTGAGGGGGCGCGGCTCACGCGGGAAGAGGACCAGCTGGAGCTGTAGAATGCTGGTCCTCGCAGTCCCGGGGCCTGCGCCTCACCCTCCTCAGCTGCTGGGCAGTTGGTGCCGGCGTCCCAGCAGCTCCTCCGGTGCAAAGTGGAATCGTTGTGCTAATCCAGTAGCGTGATGAGGACAGCAACGGACGTGAAACAAATTGAAGCGAGTGGCCAGGTCTTAACTCTTACTGTGGCCTAATAGCTAAGGTCTTAGACTCGTACTCTGGCCTACTGGTTAAGGTCTTAACTCTTACTCTGGCCTAATAGCTAAGGTCTTAGACTCGGACTCTGGCCTACTGGTTAAGGTCTTAACTCTTACTCTGGCCTAATAGCTAAGGTCTTAACTCTTACTCTGGCCTTATAGCTAAGGTCTTAGACTCGTACTCTGGCCTAATGGTTAAGGTCTTAACTCTTACTCTGGCCTAATAGCTAAGGTCTTAACTCTTACTCTGGCCTAATAGCTAAGGTCTTAGACTCGTACTATGGCCTACAGGTTAAGGTCTTAACTCTTACTCTGGCCTACTGGTTAAGGTCTTAACTCTTACTCTGGCCTAATAGCTAAGGTCTTAACTCTTACTCTGGCCTAATAGCTAAGGTCTTAGACTCGTACTCTGGCCTAATGGTTAAGGTCTTAACTCTTACTCTGGCCTACTGGTTAAGGTCTTAACTCTTACTCTGGCCTAATAGCTAAGGTCTTAGACTCGTACTCTGGCCTAATGGTTAAGGTCTTAACTCTTACTCTGGCCTAATAGCTAAGGTCTTAACTCTTACTGTGGCCTAATAGCTAAGGTCTTAGACTCGTACTATGGCCTACAGGTTAAGGTCTTAACTCTTACTCTGGCCTACTGGTTAAGGTCTTAACTTTTACTCTGGCCTAATAGCTAAGGTCTCAACACTTACTCTGGCCTAATAGCTAAGGTCTTAGACTCGTTCTCTGGCCTAATGGTTAAGGTCTTAACTATTACTCTGGCCTAATAGCTAAGGTCTTAACTCTTACTCTGGCCTAATAGCTAAGGTCTTAGACTCGTACTATGGCCTACTGGTTAAGGTCTTAACTCTTACTATGGCAAATAGCTAAGGTCTTAGACTCGTACTCTGGCCTAATGGTTAAGGTCTTAACTCTTACTCTGGCCTACTGGTTAAGGTCTTAACTCTTACTCTGGCCTAATAGCTAAGGTCTCAACTCTTACTCTGGCCTAATAGCTAAGGTCTAAGACTTGTACTCTGGCCTAATGGTTAAGGTCTTATCTCTTACTCTGGCCTAACAGCTAAGGTCTTAACTCTTACTCTGGCCTAATAGCTAATGTCTTAGACTCGTACTATGGCCTACAGGGGTTAAGGTCTTAACTTTTACTCTGGCCTACTGGTTAAGGTCTTAACTCTTACTCTGGCCTAATAGCTAGGGTCTTAGACTCGTACTCTGGCCTACTGGTTAAGGTCTTAACTCTTACTCTGGCCTAATAGCTAAGGTCTTAGACTCGTACTCTGGCCTAATGGTTAAGGTCTTAACTCTTACTCTGGCCTAATAGCTAAGATCTTAGACTCGTACTCTGGCCTAATAGCTAAGGTCTTAGACTCGTACTCTGGCCTAATAGCTAAGGTCTTAGACTCATACTCTGGCCTACTGGTTAATGTCTTAACTCTTACTGTGGCCTAATGGTTAAGGTCTTAACTCTTACTCTGGCCTACTGGTTAAGGTCTTAACTCTTACTCTGGCCTACTGGTTAAGGTCTTTACTCTTACTCTGGCCTAAATGCTAAGGTATTAAATCCTACTCTGGCCTACTAGCTAAGGTCTTAACTCTTACTCTGGCCTAATAGCTATGGTCTTAGACTCGTACTCTGGCCTAATGGTTAAGGTCTTAACTCTTACTCTGGCCTAATAGCTAAGGACTCGTACTCTGGCCTAATGGTTAAGGTCTTAACTCTTACTCTGGCCTAATAGCTAAGGTCTTAGACTCGTACTATGGCCTACAGGTTAAGGTCTTAACTCTTACTCTGGCCTAATAGCTAAGGTCTTACCTCTTACTCTGGCCTAATAGGTATGGTCCTAGACTCGTACTCTGGCCTAATGGTTAAGGTCTTAACTCTTACTCTGGCCTAATAGTTAAGGTCTTAACTCTTACTGTGGCCTAATAGCTAAGGTCTTAGACTCGTACTCTGGCCTACTGGTTAAGGTCTTAACTCTTACTTTGGCCTAATAGCTAAGGTCTTAGACTCGGACTCTGGCCTACTGGTTAAGGTCTTAACTCTTACTCTGGCCTAATGGTTAAGGTCTTAACTCTTACTGTGGCCTAATAGCTAAGGTCTTAGACTCGTACTCTGGCCTACTGGTTAAGGTCTTAACTCTTACTCTGGCCTAATAGCTAAGGTCTTAGACTCGGACTCTGGCCTACTGGTTAAGGTCTTAACTCTTACTCTGGCCTAATAGCTAAGGTCTTAGACTCGTACTATGGCCTACAGGTTAAGGTCTTAACTCTTACTCTGGCCTAATAGCTAAGGTCTTACCTCTTACTCTGGCCTAATAGGTATGGTCCTAGACTCGTACTCTGGCCTAATGGTTAAGGTCTTAACTCTTACTCTGGCCTAATAGTTAAGGTCTTAACTCTTACTGTGGCCTAATAGCTAAGGTCTTAGACTCGTACTCTGGCCTACTGGTTAAGGTCTTAACTCTTACTTTGGCCTAATAGCTAAGGTCTTAGACTCGGACTCTGGCCTACTGGTTAAGGTCTTAACTCTTACTCTGGCCTAATGGTTAAGGTCTTAACTCTTACTGTGGCCTAATAGCTAAGGTCTTAGACTCGTACTCTGGCCTACTGGTTAAGGTCTTAACTCTTACTCTGGCCTAATAGCTAAGGTCTTAGACTCGGACTCTGGCCTACTGGTTAAGGTCTTAACTCTTACTCTGGCCTAATAGCTAAGGTCTTAACTCTTACTCTGGCCTTATAGCTAAGGTCTTAGACTTGTACTCTGGCCTAATGGTTAAGGTCTTAACTCTTACTCTCGCCTAATAGCTAAGGTCTTAACTCTTACTCTGGCCTAATAGCTAAGGTCTTAGACTCGTACTATGGCCTACAGGTTAAGGTCTTAACTCTTACTCTGGCCTACTGGTTAAGGTCTTAACTCTTACTCTGGCCTAATAGCTAAGGTCTTAACTCTTACTCTGGCCTAATAGCTAAGGTGTTAGACTCGTACTCTGGCCTAATGGTTAAGATCTTAACTCTTACTCCGGCCTACTGGTTAAGGTCTTAACTCTTACTCTGGCCTAATAGCTAAGGTCTTAGACTCGTACTCTGGCCTAATGGTTAAGGTCTTAACTCTTACTCTGGACTAATAGCTAAGGTCTTAACACTTACTCTGGCCTAATAGCTAAGGTCTTAACTCTTACTCTGGCCTAATAGCTAAGGTCTTAACTCTTACTCTGGCCTAATGGCTAAGTGTAGGAGAGTGGAATCTGACTAATGGTTGCCCCCAACTTTTTGCCTGGTATTTAAGTGGTTTTTGACTAGTCTGGCTGGGATCCTGCTATCCAGGACCCCAGCCTATCTGCTTTCTCCCTAAAACTGTTGTGAGTACTCTAGGTACAAACATAATTGGATGCTGGGCATGCCCTACCAGTCCCTTGTAGATGGTACCCTAGGTACCCAGGGCATGGGTCCCCCAGTAGGCCTACCAGGGCTGCAGCACGTATTGTGCTACCCTGGGACAGCCACCCAAACTGACACCACCAGGCCACTACTGTAGCCTGGGTAAGGTGGTGCTAGCACCCCTTACAGGGATGTAGGTACCCTATGTCCCATACCATACAACACATATACTCTCATAGGTCACCCCTATGGCAGGCCCTGGTAATCCTACAGGGCTGGGTGCTGAGGTATTGTCGTACTTTGATATTTGGAACCGCGTAGGGGACAGGGCCCTACCTCTGTCTATCTTGGTATTAGCGAACCGCAAATGGTAAATGCGGCACGTACGAGTGCTTCATGTGTCGTTCTAGCTATGAATGCACTGTGTACACGTTATTCTGCTCAACTACGCGGGTTCCATTTTGGAAGCAGTGGCCATCTTGTCATTGCCCTCACATAGGCTATGATGGAGTTGATACGGGCCTCACAGTACATGGGCTTTCCCTCTGACTTCTCTGTGACCTGGGCAGCTGGCTCTGCTGCCCCGGGTCAAACCGGTCTCACGAGCTCCCCTTCCTCCGTCCACCTGTGATTCGTATCAGGGCTTGACCCGTCATAAAACCCTTTCATTCTACACAATCCCCCGGCTAATCTCTTCTACACCTGCTTGTTCTTGCTTTATGACTTGTTTCCCAAAACAGGAGATGTTCATGTTTATTGGGGGGTCTATTTACTTCAAACATGGGATCTGAACCTTCCTGTGTAAATCATTGTGGGCTGGCCGAACTGGAATGTGGGATGGTCATCATGACTCTGCTTTTTCGTTTGTAATGTATGCCTTTATATGACCATATCGTAAACCAAGGAATGTGTGCCTGGAGCATGATATTTTGTACTTAAGGAGAAGTCCGTTCCTATGATTTTCAGCAGTCTCCTGAGAACATACATGCTGTTGTACTTCTAGGATATCTGTCATTGGTCTGCAGCCAATAAACGATTCTTTGACTTCACCCAGAAGACTCTGTGTTTCTGTAGGTCCGGAACAGGGTGAAACCCCGAAGTCATAGGGTGTGTGCCCCTGCACCGCTGGGACTAAAATACCCAGTACTTCAGTTTGGCGCCCAACGTGGGGCCGATTTCAGCGGTACCAGTCCAAGCCAGAGGTTCGTGAGGAGCTTCGTGTGGAAATTCCGGAGGAAGGCCGCCACTTCATCGACCCCTGCATGTCGACGTGGTCCGAAAGTCTTTTCTGCGAGGTTCTCCGCGTCCCGACGGCTACGAAGGACTGCTGCCCTGATTAATCGACCTGTTTTGGACCCTTGACGAGTTTGAGAGAGCGAAACAATCGAGAGAGTCTTCTGGTGACGTCATCGATCAGCAATATTCAGTTAAGTATAAGTGGAGCGTCTCCCATTTGTTTTGGTATCCCTCGGGATCGTTTGGTTTGATTTGGTAATTTGGTGATTTGGTGTTTGCAAACCCCAAAGCCAGAGGATTCGTGTATTCACGAGGCTATCGTAATCGATAATCCTTTGACGTTTGGATCTGGACTAGTGAGCGAAGATGCCTGGTTCTGGACTATTTGGTAGATTATTCTGTTTGGGTTGTGGAAAAGATTTCCAGCTAGAGGAATCATGTCCGGTTCCTCCGGTTGGAACTCCAACTTATGAGCTCTATGTGAAACATGGCGTAGGCCCCATTGCATATAACGAAGTGTGGATCCACTACACCAGGAAAGACGGTGTTTTAAAATGGCCCCAAAATGGTAGTTTTGATACCGATATTTTAGATAATCTGGAAATTAAATTGTTTAAAAAGAAAGCCCGGCCGGCGATGTTTGACTCTTTCCGCTTATGGCGAAAGGAAGCCAAACAGAAAGAAATTAAGCTAGCGAAAAAGAATAAGAGAGAGAGAGGTATGTCAGTAATGCAAGCAGCTGTACAATTTAAAGACAATGAAGAGGAGCAAATGAATGAGCAATTGCACAGGCAGCGTAAGTTAGGGATTGACAAATGTTACCCAGCTTTGCCATATTCTAAGCAGGATGAGTCAGAAGAAAAGGATAAAGATCCCTTGATGTCACATTTGTTGAGTTCGCCACCCCCGTATGCTCAAACTGCCACGGCGCCTCCCCAGCTTGTAAATATGCCACCTCCAGTGCATATACTGCAAGCCTTGCCGCAACCGCCAGTTGCTTTGCAACCAGTTCCTATTCCTGTAGCGCAGTCTTCTCAAGCGCCTCCAGTAGTGCTTCCAACTACCCCCGCACTTCCTGCGACTTTGCCTAATCCAGTAACTGCCTCCCCTAACACTCTTCCTTCCACCACTCCAGTACCTGTCTCTACATCCTCTTTTCTTCCCTCTGCTTTTCCCCCTGTTCTCGCCTCAGCTTCTCCTTCAGCGCGACAGCGTTTAGCTAATGTGGTTACTACATTAATGTCGCCTCTCTTTGGGTCATCTGGTGCAACTCCTGGTTTACAGCGTAAGCAGTTGCGCAGCCAATTGCCTAACCCCGATGAGAAAAAGGTAATAGATCACATGGCGCGTAGATGGATCGTTTTTTCTTCACTGTATGATGTGGAATCGGTTGTTAACACTTTCCATCAATGGGATGCCCCGAAACAGAGATATGTATTTGAGAAAATGTGCGAAATTCTCTGTGAAGAATTGGGGGATAGTGGTAGAAATCCGAACCCGCAGGAATTGTGTAGAGTGAGGTGCGATTTTGGAACTGGTATAATTGTGGACCGCGAAGTAGATAAAGCAGTTGCGGTTGTGTTGTCCTTAAGGAATGACGATTGCCAACAGTCATTGTTTGAACAAGAGGTCCTTGTGGGGAAAAAGGCAAAAGCGCGACAATACCCTATGAGAGAAGTTCCCCCGGTATGGAAAGAAGCAGTTGCAGCTGTCGGCAATAACCCCGCTGTGCCAGCGCATTTCCAACGTGTTTGGGTGCATGTTCCATGGAAGCGCTCTGAGGTGTTAGCACTTAAGCAGACATTGCCTGATCCCCGTAAAAACCCCGCAGGTTATTATAAAGAGTTGTCACAGACGGCAGGGTCATGCATTATGAATCTGGCCGACATAGACATGTTGTTTGGTAATGTTGTTCCACAGCCTCTGTGGGGATCCATTCGTAATGTAGATCACAATGCAGAACTAGGGGATACATGGGCTAACATTGTTGCTGCTGATGCTAGACAAACGGGTGGTGCGAAACCAGAGCCTTTAGTAGCTGAATTGCCTGGTAGAATCATCACGTATATGAAGACAATAATGCCTGCGATGCGCGTAAATTGGGACAAGTTATCTGCATGTAAGCAGAAGAAAGATGAGACAGTGTCAGACTTCTTTACTAGGTTTGAGGAAACGTTTATTGACCACAGTGGGCAAGATATGAGTACTGAGGGTGGCCAACGGTTGTTTGTGGATAAGTTTGTGCAGAATTTACTCCCTGACCTGTGTAAAAAGTTGAAAGATTCAGAGAGTTCTTGGGCCGTTTCCTCTTCAGCGCAAATACTGGCTACTGCACAATATTATGAAAACAGAGATAAAGACGAGAAAGATAGAACGGAGAAGAAAACGAAGGAATTAAAGACAAAGGTCCTTTTACAGCAGGCCTATCCACCACGTGGAGGTGGTAATAATTATGGACAACCCCCAGGTGTCTATCACCAACCCCAACAATTTCAGACTAATCAGCAAATGAATGGGTATTATCAACCACGTGTCCCTGTAGGTCCCAACCAATGTTCATACTGCAAAGAGGAAGGTCATTTTAAATATAGTTCCCCTAAATTAATGCAACGGAACGGTAATACGTATGGCGCAAGAGGTAGAGGTGGTCCGCAAGCTCCTAGAGGCAGAGGGCGTGGAAGTGTTCCCCAAAACGCGCGTCCTCTTCCGCCCCAAAACGCCATTAATAGCTTTGATCAGCAAGCTAACGCGACTGGTAATACGGCACAGTATTACAATAATGATTATTATGCAGAGGATGGCGATGCAGAAAATAATGGTTACTAGGACAGCCATAGACAGAGAGAGGGAGTTGTTTCAGTGCCAGTGGATCAGAGTGGACCGTATGTTGAGGTGACTACAGCGAATGTAACGGAGCCTTTTCTACTAGACACTGGTGCTGCAAAGAGTTCAATCATGCATTCAAAACTCCCTGGCGCACCTTTGTCTGGCGATATAAATGTTTCAGTAGGTTTTTCTGGCGCCCCAGTTAGGAACCCGATTTCCAGTCCCATGTCACTTTCTGTTGGACCTTGCGAGCTGAAAGCGCCCCTGATCCTGACAACAGGTTGTGGTGAGAATTTGCTGGGATTAGATTTGTTGAAAAGATTTCACGCTACACTGTATTGTTCTCCTTCAGGAGTACAACTTACATTAGGCAAGAAAGTGGTTTCCCCAATGTATTTGTCTAAAAACACGATGCCACCTGAATTGTCATCCCTTCCGGATGCCCTTTGGGCTACTGGTCCCAATGATGTGGGCCTCTTGGAAATACCACCATATGTGGTGACTCTAAAGGCTAATGTCAGACTGCCACGTATTCCCCAGTACAAGATCTCTAATGAAGGGCAGAAAGCATTGTTAGACATTGTCAGCGACTTGATTAATAAGGGTGTGATTGAAGAGACAAGAGGCAACGTTTGCAATAGTCCGATTTTACCTGTCTTAAAGCGAACGGACCCTTCACAGCCACCTGTTTACAGATTTGTGATTGATCTTAGAGAGGTTAATAAGATTGTTGTGCCTCAGTTTCCGGTTGTCCCCGATATAACCGCCTTGTTAACGATGATTCCAGCCTCTGCTGCATGGTTTTCAGTGATCGATTTAAAGAACGCTTTCTTTAGTATCCCAATTGCAGAAGAGAGCAGAGACATTTTTGGTTTTAGTCTGGGAGGCCGAAGCTTCCGCTTCAAACGCGCTCCCCAAGGCTACTGCGAGAGTCCATCCATATACAGTCAAGCTTTGAAAGCGCAGCTTGATGCACTTGTTTTACCTAGTGGCGCTATCCTGATCCAGTACGTGGACGATTTACTGATCGCCGCGGATACTGAGAAGATCTGTAAAGAAGCCACATTGTCACTGTTGCGCCATTTATCCGCTTACCATCACAAAGTGTCTCTCTCTAAGCTGCAATATTGTCGACAAGAAGTGACCTACTTAGGTCATCTCTTATCGAAGGAGGGAAGGAGACTGACCCCAGAAAGAATTCAAGCCATTGCACAGTTGAGTGTGCCAAAGACACAGAGAGAAGTGCGTGCTTTATTGGGTATTACCTCATACTGTAGGCATTGGATCCCTAGTTTTTCTTTGTTGGCAAAACCTTTATTAGCATTAACATGCAAAGACACACCGAATCCTATCCCATGGTCTGAAGAGTGCCAGAAAAGTTTTGTGGAATTGCGCAATGCATTGTGTTCAGCACCTGTGTTGGGTACTCCTGACTATAGCAAGCCTTTTACATTGTATGTTCACGAGAAAGATGGATGTGCGTTGTCAGTGTTAACACAGCCTTTTGGCGACAGACCGCGCCCATGCGCATATTTTTCATCCACCTTGGACCCTGTAGCGAGGGCATTGCCAAGCTGTCTGAGAGCGACAGCTGCTGCAGCAATGTCTATCCGACAATCTGCTGGTCTGGTAATGGACAACACATTGATTGTCATGGTTCCACATGCTGTAGACACATTATTGAATAGAACCAAGACACAACATTTAACTAGTGCGCGATTATCAGGTTATGAGCTCACACTATTAGCGAATCACATACACATAAAAAGATGCAATACGCTGAATCCAGCTACATTATTGCCGATTCCAGCAGACTCAGATGAGATTGAGCAACATGACTGTCTGTTCAGAACAGAAGAAGAAACGAAAGGGAGAATAGATCTCAAAGATACTCCCCTGACTGAGTGTGATGGCACTTTATGGGTTGATGGGTCATGTTTCAAGCTCCCTAATGGTGACACGACTGCTGCATATGCCATCACGACTTTACACACGGTCGTGGAAACTGCACGAGTGCCACATAATTCGGCCCAAGCAGCAGAATTAATCGCCCTCACGAGAGCATGTGTGTTGTCTGAAGGAATGAGAGTGAACATATACACAGATAGCCAGTACGCCTTTGGCGTGGCTCATAATTTTGGGCGTTTGTGGAAAGAGCGTGGGTTCCTGACGTCGCATGGAGCTAAAATTCAGAATGGCAAATTGGTGAATGATCTCCTTGAGTCACTGACCCTACCTTTGCAAGTTGCGATCATGAAATGCAGTGCGCACAGGAAAGTCACAGATGATGTTGGACGTGGGAATGCGTTTGCTGATGAGACCGCGAGAGAAACCGCACAGAATGTGAAGACTAGAATGTATGTTGCAGGCCCCGCAAGATGGGTTAATGATGTGGGAATGTGTGAGAACACAATAGAGAGTGTGAAGTCGCTTCAGGCTGAAGCTACAGAAGAAGAGTTAAGCAAGTGGAGAGAGAGTATGGGTAAGTTGGATGAGAATGGTTGTTGGATTGACCTGACAGAACATAGGCGATGGTTGTTGCCTGACGCCTATGTGCTTCCAGTGGTTACTATGGCGCATGGAATGGCACATATCAGTACGAAAGGTATCTGTAAGTTGTTGGCTCCAGTATGGCAGAATGTTGGGATTCCCAAGTGTGCAGAGAATGTGGTCAAGAATTGCATAGTATGCTTGAAGTACAATCCTGGTAGGGGAACCCCAACTCCGGCCGGTCACTTTGCACCCCCATCATGTCCATTCGAAGTTTTGCAGCTGGACTTTATTCACATGGAAAGATGCAACAACCTAAAATATGTATTGGTGGTTGTTTGTGCTTTTTCCAAATGGGTAGAGGCTTATCCTCTGAAAGATAACACTGCCCTATCCACAGCCAAAGCCCTTGTGAAGGAGTTTTTCCCCAGGTTTGGAATGCCGAGAATGGTATGGTGTGATAACGGAAGTGAGTTTGTGGGTAAAGTGATGAAGAATGTATGTGAAGGTTTAGGCATAAGGCAGAAATTCCACGCTGCAAATCACCCCCAATCAGCTGGACTAGTTGAACGCTACAATGGAGCCTTAAAGCTCAAGTTGGCCAAAATCCAAGCGAGCACCGGTCTTAAATGGCCTGACGCTCTGCCCCTAGCACTCTTGTCCACCAGAATGACGATACACTCACGAGTGGGACTTAGTCCTTATGAAGTAGTCTTTGGCCGCCCGGCCAACGTATGGGGTGTGCCAAGGCCTACGAAGCTCAGCGAAATAGAGCATCCAGTACTGCTCGATTACCTGTATGATTTGACTGTTAAACTGCGTATTTTGCACCAACAGGTACATGATACTCTTCCCCAAGCCTCTGAACCTCCTGGACACCCCATCAACCCTGGCTCGTGGATCCTGGTCCGGAATTTCCAGCGTAAGGGCAACGACGAGCCTCGCTGGATCGGCCCTCATCTTGTTCTTCTCTCGACAAGATCAGCAGTGCGAGTGAAAGGGAAGAAACACTGGATTCACGGTACTCACTGCAAGGTAGTTCCCTTGCCTCTGCCATATGACCAGTGGGTCAAAGAGGGTATCGCCGATTCAGAGACAGACATTGTACCTCGCTTTGTACCATTCAGTGACGCCCGCTTAAGAGACACAGCTTCAGTCCAAGAGAGTGACAATATTCTGCAGGAAGCTGTGCCGCCATCGAATCGACTGGACACCACTGAGCCTGAACTTTTGTTTCGAGACCAAACGGCACCTGGCCGTCTCCGCTATAATTTAAGACCTAGGCCCATGGACAAATAAAGATTTCCTTACTCTTTCCCTTTTGACATTTTTTTGCTCTCCCATCTGAAGGACTTTCTTGATTTTTGTTTTTCGAACCACCATCCGGGTTCTGCCGCAGGGTCGCGGTGCCAAGACTTTGGGGTACAGGCCGAAGACGCTAGGTCGACGGTTCTGGTTGGTCTAGGGCGTTTCCCTGGACTGACAGGCGTACTCCTTAGCAGAAGAAACTCATCCACCGCGAGCGGCCCGAGTAGAGGATGGAGTTTTGTAAGATGGAGAGACCGATTGAGGAAATGAACTTTCAAGCCAGAATGTGTAGAATTGTAAAAAGTAAATGTTTTGTCTTTTTGTGCCTTTTTACACTGTGTAGTATCATGATGTTTATTGTAGGATGTGTGTTTTTCTCTGCTCCAAAACCCATTGCACCCACTCAACAGCCTATACTTCTTTCTACTGCCTCCTCTCACTCTTTTCACCCTTTGCCTGAGCACGAACAGACCAGACGATCAGAGTTCGTAAATAACTCGTTTATCCAACTCTTGCACCAGCACCAACTGGTAATGAATACGACCAATTGCTGGGTCTGTGGGTTAATGCCACATACCACTAACAAGGGTATTCCCTACCTGGTGCTACCGTACAGTTACAATGGATCGTCATGGGCATTCCAAACCATGTTTCTTTATGCTCTAGATACATACTCCCCTCGCCCACCGCGTTCCATCAGACCCATCACCAATAATAAGGCTTTGATGAAAGGAGTTGCCGATATGAGTAGAGATATTGATGCATACTCATCCATTCCCAAAGAAGAGCTGAGACCTTATGTAGGATGGAACGCGACGGGGTATAGTATTAGTCTGGGTGAAAGACAGCGAAAAATCTCATCTCCAATCTGGGTCGTACCCCACATGGGTCGGTTCTGCTTACAGGGTAATGGTCAGAACCCTAGGGCTCAACTGGGAAGAAGTGACTGTACTGAAACGTACACTTTCCCGTCACAGTTTTCCCCTGCGTTTTTGGCTGCTAAGGGCACATATTTCATCTGTCATGACCGAGCATATACATGGTTGCCCCCTGATTTCTCGGGCACATGTTATATTGCGAACTTGCTACCGCCGACATTTACTGCCGCCTCTGATTATCACAAGACCAGAGTTGTGAGAGGTGTGATTAGTAAGGAGGACACTGCCGGTCAGGAAGCAGGAGACTTCTTCTTGGGTTTCCTGCCGTTTTGGGGACCTATGGTCAATAGTAGGAACCTGAGACAGCTGACTCGTGTGGTTGAATCCACCGTCAATGTAACGGCTGGTGCCCTTAGTAATTTGACAGCTGAGCTCCAAGCGGATCGCCTTATGACTCTGCAGAACCGCATGGTTCTAGACGTTATTCTTGCAGACCGCGGTGGGGTATGCAAGGTCATCCAATCCAGTTGCTGCATTTTCATACCAGATAATGCTCCAACAGTGTATCAAGCCATCTCCAAACTCCATAAAATATCTGAATCCATACACGTGGATAAGGGAGATTGGTCACTGGTGGGATGGTTCTGGGAATTGATATCTGCCTGGGGTTGGAAAGTTCTGATGGTCATTGGAATGATCTTAGCCATTCTTTTCCTGTTCTGTCTATGTATACAGTGTGCTCCTGCGATATGTGGCCTCTGTACTACCTTATGTGTAAGGAAACCTGTATCGAGGGACGAGCTAAGCAATAGGATGATGCTACAGCAACATCTCCATGACTTCGTGAACATTGACCTAGACTCGGATTAAGATGAGTATAGTGATTGCCTATGTAAGGGCAAAAGGAGGGTCTGTCGTACTTTGATATTTGGAACCGCGTAGGGGACAGGGCCCTACCTCTGTCTATCTTGGTATTAGCGAACCGCAAATGGTAAATGCGGCACGTACGAGTGCTTCATGTGTCGTTCTAGCTATGAATGCACTGTGTACACGTTATTCTGCTCAACTACGCGGGTTCCATTTTGGAAGCAGTGGCCATCTTGTCATTGCCCTCACATAGGCTATGATGGAGTTGATACGGGCCTCACAGTACATGGGCTTTCCCTCTGACTTCTCTGTGACCTGGGCAGCTGGCTCTGCTGCCCCGGGTCAAACCGGTCTCACGAGCTCCCCTTCCTCCGTCCACCTGTGATTCGTATCAGGGCTTGACCCGTCATAAAACCCTTTCATTCTACACAATCCCCCGGCTAATCTCTTCTACACCTGCTTGTTCTTGCTTTATGACTTGTTTCCCAAAACAGGAGATGTTCATGTTTATTGGGGGGTCTATTTACTTCAAACATGGGATCTGAACCTTCCTGTGTAAATCATTGTGGGCTGGCCGAACTGGAATGTGGGATGGTCATCATGACTCTGCTTTTTCGTTTGTAATGTATGCCTTTATATGACCATATCGTAAACCAAGGAATGTGTGCCTGGAGCATGATATTTTGTACTTAAGGAGAAGTCCGTTCCTATGATTTTCAGCAGTCTCCTGAGAACATACACGCTGTTGTACTTCTAGGATATCTGTCATTGGTCTGCAGCCAATAAACGATTCTTTGACTTCACCCAGAAGACTCTGTGTTTCTGTAGGTCCGGAACAGGGTGAAACCCCGAAGTCATAGGGTGTGTGCCCCTGCACCGCTGGGACTAAAATACCCAGTACTTCAGTATGTGTGAGGGGGGACCCCTACGTGAGTAGGACCTCTCTGCAACCTTCGTAAAATCGTTACTGGGTTGTTTGTAGTGTAGCCATACCATATACTCTTAACCGCATTATAAGTTATTGCGTCATCGCTGTAACTTAGGAATGGCTACACAGAACCATATCGTGTTTGGTGTCAAACATGAAGGAATCATACCCCCAGTCCAGCCATGGGCATGGGGGCACGATTCCCCCTTGCTAGGAGGGAGATATGGGAAAAGCGGTAGAATTTGGACACCAATTTAAAAGTGCACATGTACCACAAAATGGCTACTGTTCGCCACCTACACGACTCTGGCTGGCTGTTGCTGGGGAAAACCCCAGCCTCGCCATCTGGACAATAGGGCTCCTGTGGCAGGGAGGTGCCAGCACCTCCCCAGACAGGATATGTGGATTGGAACAGGGTGGGTGCACCAAATGTCCTTTCAGAGTTGCACGTAGGCAGCTGCAGAGCCCCAATTCTGCATACACCGCCTGGAACCGGTTCAGGGGTGTCCTGCCCCTCGCCCAGGCGGGAAACACACAAAGGGGAGTGGGTGTAGCCACCCTTTCCCGCCTCTACTCTGATTGGTAGGCTCTATTTTGGACCATCCCCTAATCTTGGGGATATATGGGAATAACTTTGCCCTAGAGCCTTAGATTCGTACAGGACTTCACAGAACTGACCTTCGACGAGCTGCTGCCCAGCTGACTGAAGAAATCTCCCTTGGGATAAAGGAGTTATCCCCCTGCTTGGCAGGCACCTAAAAGACTACAAGATACCCGGTTGGAACTTCGTTGCTCTCACGACCTTTGACGCCTTCCAGCAACCTTGAGGTGGGTCTCCAGTGCATCCCAGCGTCCTGTGAGTGTGCCCAGCAAGGCTGAGCACCCTGGACCACGTGGGTGTCGAGATCCCCGCATACCCCGAGACACCGGCCACCTCTTGTCCAGCACACGACCCCAACCAGTGGGGAAGTTGTGCTTTGGCCCATTCTTGAGCCAACCTTCAAGCAGCATTTGTGCCGACCCTCAGCTCCCTGGCCCGCTCCGGTGGCCCGTGGGAGCCCTTTTACGCACTCCATTTTGCTGCCTTCCGCGGTCCCTTGTCTCTCGACTTGTGGGCCCTGACGGAGGACAATCTTCTTTTCTAAGAGTTCCCCTGGTTGCTACAGGCCTGCTCTACGCTCCCTGCAAAGGAGAGCACCCACAGACCACGTGGGTCTGCACCAGCAGCTGCTTTGTTCATCTTGCGTGGGTTGCGGTTGCCAATGCTTAGTGGATCCAATCGGGACACTAACACCGCAGCGACCCTCAGCCGACGTGGGACAGTCGCCCTCCAGAAGCTGGCCTTCCTTGAAGCCTCCCGGAGCCCGTGACTGCAGAGCCCAGCTGTACCTTCCACACCTGAAGCACCCGACATCCACGAGCTCCTTCCTGTGAGCTCCCTGGTCACTGTGCTGTGACCCAGACTCTGTCCCCTCTGCTTTCAGGTTCATCTTTGTCTTTTCTTCAACTTCAATCTTCACGACTTCATCGACACTTCCAGCTAGCAGCAGTTTGGACTCCTTTTCCATAGAAAATCAGCCCGCGACCCGACACCAGAATCGACCTATGCACCCGGCTTCCCTGGGGCAGGTAACAGTGGTACTTCGGTACTTCCGTGGTGGTGGGCTCTCCAAAGCCTTAAGTCTCAAGCCTTAACTTTGTACTGTTGTTAGAAGTGTCCTTAAACCTTAATTATTCAACCGCGACATTCTCCATAGGCTAACATTGCGATCTCGACAGCAACTTCTCGCACTGCACACGCCTCCCGTGGGTCCCCTTCCTCTTAACTGTGGGTGGATTCTTAAGGGGCCAGCGATCCTGAATGCCCTAGGCATTGCCTGTAGAATTGTCGTGGTTCTTATACCACTATTTTAGTATATGGTTTGGTCCCCCCCTGGGGCCCATTGATTTCTGTGCTATTTATTGTGTTTATAAATGCTTGTTTGAAGTATAACTTTGCCACTAGCCACATAAAGTGACTGTGGGATTCTGTCTAGAATAAATACATATATTTTATATATATACCTGTGTGGGCTACTCTTTCATTTGGTCATTCAAGAGGTTATTATGGTAAAACAATAAGCTTAACACTCCTTCAAGACTTAGCCTGAAGGCTGCTCTCCACAGCTACCACTAGGATAGCTTTCTTTAAAGGTTGTCTTAAACCTATCATCAATAGGAGTCGAATTGGACTGGTGCAAGGTGTCCCTATAACTAGGAACACCATATGCCAGGCCAACTTCTCACTCTAAGGTCTTAGGGCCATATGTATCAACACATTTCCCCATAAACACAGAATGGGCAAAACCCTTTGATACATCTGGCCCTTAGACTTGTACTATGGCCTACAGGTTAAGGTCTTAACTCTTACTCTGGCCTACTGGTTAAGGTCTTAACTTTTACTCTGGCCTAATAGCTAAGGTCTCAACACTTACTCTGGCCTAATAGCTAAGGTCTTAGACTCGTTCTCTGGCCTAATGGTTAAGGTCTTAACTCTTACTCTGGCCTTATAGCTAAGGTCTTAACTCTTACTCTGGCCTAATAGCTAAGGTCTTAGACTCGTACTATGGCCTACAGGTTAAGGTCTTAACTTTTACTCTGGCCTACTAGTTAAGGTCCTAACTCTTACTATGGCAAATAGCTAAGGTCTTAGACTCATACTCTGGCCTAATGGTTAAGGTCTTAACTCTTACTCTGGCCTACTGGTTAAGGTCTTAACTCTTACTCTGGCCTACTGGTTAAGGTCTTAACTCTTACTATGGCCTAATAGCTAAGGTCTTAGACTCGTACTCTGGCCTAATGGTTAAGGTCTTAACTCTTACTCTGGCCTAATAGCTAAGGTCTTAGACTCGTACTATGGCCTACAGGTTAAGGTCTTAACTCTTACTCTGGCCTAATAGCTAAGGTCTTAACTCTTACACTGGCCTAATAGCTATGGTCTTAGACTCGTACTCTGGCCTAATGGTAAATGTCTTAACTCTTACTCTGGCCTAATAGCTAAGGTCTTAACTCTTACTCTGGCCTAATAGCTAAGGTCTTAGACTCGTACTCTGGCCTAATGGTTAAGGTAATAAATCTTACTCTGGCCTAATAGCTAAGGACTTAGACTCGTACTCTGGCCTACTGGTTAAGGTCTTAACTCTTACTCTGTCCTAATAGCTAAGGTCTTAGACTTGTATTCTGGCCTAATGGTTAAGGTCTTAACTCTTACTCTGGCCTAATAGCTAAGGTCTTAGACTCGTACTCTGGCCTACAGATTAAGGTCTTAGATCTTACTCTGGCCTAATAGCTAAGGTCTTACTTACTCTGGCCTAATAGCTAAGGTCTTAGACTCGTACTATATCCTACAGGTTAAGGTCTTAACTCTTACTCTGGCCTAATAGCTACGGTCTTAACTCTTACTCTGGCCTACTGGTTAAGGTCTTAACTCTTACGCTGGCCTAATAGCCAAGGTCTTAAGTCGTACTCTGGCCTAATAGCAAACGTCTTAGACTCGTACTATGGCCTACATGTTAAGGTCTTAACTTTTAATCTGGCCTACTGGTTAAGGTCTTAACTCTTACGCTGGCCTAATAGCTAAGGTCTTAGAATCGTACTCTGGCCTACTGGTTAAGGTCTTAACTCTTACTCTAGCCTAAAAGCTAAGGTCTTAACTCTTTCTGTGGCCTAATAGCTAAGGTCTTAGACTCGTACTATGGCCTACAGGTTAAGGTCTTAACTCTTACTCTGGCCTACTAGTTAAGGTCTTAACTCTTACGCTGGCCTAATAGCTAAGGTCTTAGACTCGTACTCTGGCCTACTGGTTAAGGTCTTAACTCTTACTCTGGCCTAATAGCTAAGGTCTTAACTCTTACTCTGGCCTAATAGCTAAGGTCTTAGATTCGTACTCTGGCCTAATGGTTAAGGTCTTAACTCTTACTCTGGCGTAATAGTTAAGGTCTTAGACTCGTACTCTGGCCTAATAGCTAAGGTCTTAGACTCGTACTCTGGCCTACTGGTTAAGGTCTTAACTCTTACTCTGGCCTACTGGTTAAGGTCTTAACTCTTACTGTGGCCTAATAGCTAAGGTCTTAGACTCGTACTCTGGCCTAATGGTTAAGGTCTTAACACTTACTCTGGCCTACTGGTTAAGGTCTTAACTCTTACTCTGGCCTACTGGTTAAGGTCTTTACTCTTACTCTGGCCTAAATGCTAAGGTCTTAAATCTTACTCTGGCCTAATAGCTAAGGTCTTAACTCTTACTCTGGCCTAATAGCTATGGTCTTAGACTCGTACTCTGGCCTAATGGTTAAGGTCTTAACTCTTACTCTGGCCTAATAGCTAAGGTCTTAACTCTTACTCTGGCCTAATAGTTAAGGTCTTAGACTTGTACTCTGGCCTAATGGTTAAGGTCGTAACACTTACTCTGGCCTAATAGCTAAGGTCTTAGACTCGTACTCTGGCCTACTGGTTAAGGTTTTAACTCTTATTCTGGCCTAATAGCTAAGGTCTTAGACTCGTACTCTGGCCTAATCGTTAGGGTCTTAACTCTTACTCTGGCCTAAAAGCTAAGGACTTAGACTCATACTCTGGCCTAATGGTTATGGTCTTAACTCTTACTCTGGCCTAATAGCTAAGGTCTTAACTCTTACTCTGGCCTAATAGTTAAGGTCTTAGACTCGTACTTTGGCCTAATGGTTAAGGTCGTAACTCTTACTGTGGCCTAATAGCTAAGGTCTTAGACTCGTACTCTGGCCTAATGGTTAAGGTCTTAACTCTTACTCTGGCCTAATAGCTAAGGTCTTAGACTTGTACTCTGGCCTACTGGTTAAGGTCTTAACTCTCACTCTGGCCTAATAGCTAAGGTCTTAGACTCGGACTCTGGCCTACTGGTTAAGGTCTTAACTCTTACTCTGGCCTAATAGCTAAGGTCTTAACTCTTACTCTGGCCTTATAGCTAAGGTCTTAGACTCGTACTCTGGCCTAATGGTTAAGGTCTTAACTCTTACTCTGGCCTAATAGCTAGGTCTTAACTCTTACTCTGGCCTAATAGCTAAGGTCTTACACTCATACTATGGCCTACAGGTTAAGGTCTTAACTCTTACTCTGGCCTACTGGTTAAGGTCTTAACTCTTACTCTGGCCTAATAGCTAAGGTCTTAACTCTTACTCTGGCCTAATAGCTAAGGTCTTAGACTCGTAATCTGGCCTAATGGTTAAGGTCTTAACTCTTACTCTGGCCTACTGGTTAAGGTCTTAACTCTTACTCTGGCCTAATAGCTAAGGTCATAGACTCGTACTCTGGCCTAATGGTTAAGGACTTAACTCTTACTCTGGCCTAATAGTTAAGGTCTTAACTCTTACTCTGGCCTAATAGCTAAGGTCTTAACTCTTACTCTGGCCTAATAGCTATGGTCTTAGACTCGTACTCTGGCCTATTGGTTAAGGTCTTAACTCTTACTCTGGCCTAATAGCTAAGGTCTTAACTCTTACTCTGGCCTAATAGCTAAGGTCTTAGACTCGTACTCTGGCCTAATGGTTAAGGTCTTAACTCTTACTATGGCCTAATAGCTAAGGTCTTAACTCTTACTCTAGCCTAATAACTAAGATCTTAGACTCATACTATGGCCTTCAGGTTAAGGTCTTAACTTTTACTCTGGCCTACTGGTTAAGGTCTTAACTCTTACTCTGGCCTAATAGCTAAGGTCTTAGACTCGTACTCTGGCCTACTGGTTAAGGTCTTAACTCTTACTCTGGCCTAATAGCTAAGGTCTTAACTCTTACTCTGGCCTAATAGCTAAGGTCTTAGACTCGTACTCTGGCCTAATGGTTAAGGTCTTAACTCTTACTCTGGCCTACTGGTTAAGGTCTTAACTCTTACTCTGGCCTAATAGCTAAGGGGTTAACTATTACTCTGGCCTAATAGCTAAGGTCTTAAATCTTACTCTGGCCTAATAGCTAAGGTCTTAGACTCGCACTCTGGCCTAATAGTTAAGGTCTTAACTCTTACTCTGGCCCAATAGCTAAGGTCTTAACTCTTACTCTGGCCTAATAGCTAAGGTCTTAGACTCGTACTCTGGCCTAATGGTTAAGGTCTTAACTCTTACTCTGGCCTAATAGCTAAGGTCTTAACTCTTACTCTGGCCTAATAGCTAAGGTCTTAGACTCGTACTCTGGCCTAATGGTTAAGGTCTTAACTCTTACTCTGGCCTAATAGCTAAGGTCTTAGACTCGTACTATGGCCTACAGGTTAAGGTCTTAACTCTTACTCTGGCCTAATAGCTAAGGTCTTAACTCTTACTCTGGCCTAATATCTAAGGTCTTAACTCTTACTCTGGTCTAATAGCTAAGGTCTTAACTCTTACTCTGGCCTAATGGCTAAGGTCTTAGACTCGTACTCTGGCCTAATGGTTAAGGTCTTAACTCTTACTCTGGCCTACTGGTTAAGGTCTTAGCTCTTACTGTGGCCTAATAGCTAAGGTCTTAACTTTTACTCTGGCCTAATAGCTAAGGTCTTTGACTCGTACTCTCGTCTAATGGTTAGGGTCTTAACTCTTACTCTGGCCTAATAGCTAAGGTCTTAACTCTTACTCTGGCCTAATAGCTAAGGTCTTAGACTCGTACTATGGCCTACAGGTTAAGGTCTTAACTCTTACTCTGGCCTACTGGTTAAGGTCTTAACTCTTACTCTGGCCTAATAGCTAAGGTCTTAGACTCATACTCTGGCCTAATGGTTAAGGTCTTAACTCTTACTCTGGCCTAATAGCTAAGGTCTTAGACTCGGACTCTGGCCTACTGGTTAAGGTCTTAACTCTTACTCTGGCCTAATGGTTAAGGTCTTAACTCTTACTCTGGCCTACTGGTTAAGGTCTTAACTCTTACTCTGGCCTAATAGCTAAGGGGTTAACTATTACTCTGGCCTAATAGCTAAGGTCTTAAATCTTACTCTGGCCTTATAGCTAAGGTCTTAGACTCATACTCTGGCCTAATGGTTAAGGTCTTAACTCTTACTCTGGCCTAATAGCTAGGTCTTAACTCTTACTCTGGCCTAATAGCTAAGGTCTTACACTCGTACTATGGCCTACAGGTTAAGGTCTTAACTCTTACTGTGGCCTACTGGTTAAGGTCTTAACTCTTACTCTGGCCTAATAGATAAGGTCTTAACTCTTACTCTGGCCTAATAGCTAAGGTCTTAGACTCGTAATCTGGCCTAATGGTTAAGGTCTTAACTCTTACTCTGGCCTACTGGTTAAGGTCTTAACTCTTACTCTGGCCTAATAGCTAAGGTCATAGACTCGTACTCTGGCCTAATGGTTAAGGACTTAACTCTTACTCTGGCCTAATAGTTAAGGTCTTTACTCTTACTCTGGCCTAATAGCTAAGGTCTTAACTCTTACTCTGGCCTAATAGCTATGGTCTTAGACTCGTACTCTGGCCTATTGGTTAAGGTCTTAACTCTTACTCTGGCCTAATAGCTAAGGTCTTAACTCTTACTCTGGCCTAATAGCTAAGGTCTTAGACTCGTACTCTGGCCTAATGGTTAAGGTCTTAACTCTTACTCTGGCCTAATAGTTAAGGTCTTAACTCTTACTCTGGCCTAATAGCTAAGGTCTTAACTCTTACTCTGGCCTAATAGCTATGGTCTTAGACTCGTACTCTGGCCTATTGGTTAAGGTCTTAACTCTTACTCTGGCCTACTGGTTAAGGTCTTAACTCTTACTCTGGCCTAATAGCTAAGGTCTTAGACTCGTACTCTGGTCTAATGGTTAAGGACTTAACTTTTACTCTGGCCTACTGGTTAAGGTCTTAACTCTTACTCTAGCCTAATAACTAAGATCTTAGACTCATACTATGGCCTTCAGGTTAAGGTCTTAACTTTTACTCTGGCCTACTGGTTAAGGTCTTAACTCTTACTCTGGCCTAATAGCTAAGGTCTTAGACTCGTACTCTGGCCTACTGGTTAAGGTCTTAACTCTTACTCTGGCCTAATAGCTAAGGTCTTAACTCTTACTCTGGCCTAATAGCTAAGGTCTTAGACTCGTACTCTGGCCTAATGGTTAAGGTCTTAACTCTTACTCTGGCCTACTGGTTAAGGTCTTAACTCTTACTCTGGCCTAATAGCTAAGGGGTTAACTATTACTCTGGCCTAATAGCTAAGGTCTTACATCTTACTCTGGCCTAATAGCTAAGGTCTTAGACTCGTACTATGGCCTAATAGTTAAGGTCTTAACTCTTACTCTGGCCCAATAGCTAAGGTCTTAACTCTTACTCTGGCCTAATAGCTAAGGTCTTAGACTCGTACTCTGGCCTAATGGTTAAGGTCTTAACTCTTACTCTGGCCTAATAGCTAAGGTCTTAACTCTTACTCTGGCCTAATAGCTAAGGTCTTAGACTCGTACTCTGGCCTAATGGTTAAGGTCTTAACTCTTACTCTGGCCTAATAGTTAAGGTCTTAGACTCATACTATGGCCTACAGGTTAAGGTCTTAACTCTTACTCTGGCCTAATAGGTAAGGTCTTAACTCTTACTCTGGCCTAATAGCTAAGGTCTTAGACTCGTACTCTGGCCTAATGGTTAAGGTCTTAACTCTTACTGTGGCCTACTGGTTAAGGTCTTAACTCTTACTCTGGCATAATAGCTAAGGTCTTAGACTCGTACTCTGGCCTAATGGTTAAGGTCTTAACTCTTACTCTGGCCTAATAGCTAGTCTTAGACTCGTACTCTGGCGTACTGGTTAAGGTCTTAACTCTTACTCTGGCCTACTGGTTAAGGTCTTAACTCTTACTCTGGCCTAATATCTAAGGTCTTAACTCTTACTCTGGTCTAATAGCTAAGGTCTTAACTCTTACTCTGGCCTAATAGCTAAGGTCTTAGACTCGTACTCTGGCCTAATGGTTAAGGTCTTAACTCTTACTCTGGCCTACTGGTTAAGGTCTTAGCTCTTACTGTGGCCTAATAGCTAAGGTCTTAACTTTTACTCTGGCCTAATAGCTAAGGTCTTTGACTCGTACTCTCGTCTAATGGTTAGGGTCTTAACTCTTACTCTGGCCTAATAGCTAAGGTCTTAACTCTTACTCTGGCCTAATAGCTAAGGTCTTAGACTCGTACTATGGCCTACAGGTTAAGGTCTTAGACTCATACTCTGGCCTAATGGTTAAGGTCTTAACTCTTACTCTGGCCTAATAGCTAAGGTCTTAACTCTTACTCTGGCCTAATAGCTAAGGTCTTAGACTCGTACTCTGGCCTAATGGTTAAGGTCTTAACTCTTACTCTGGCCTAATAGCTAAGGTCTTAGACTCGTACTATGGCCTACAGGTTAAGGTCTTAACTCTTACTCTGGCCTAATAGCTAAGGTCTTAACTCTTACACTGGCCTAATAGCTATGGTCTTAGACTCGTACTCTGGCCTAATGGTAAATGTCTTAACTCTTACTCTGGCCTAATAGCTAAGGTCTTAACTCTTACTCTGGCCTAATAGCTAAGGTCTTAGACTCGTACTCTGGCCTAATGGTTAAGGTAATAAATCTTACTCTGGCCTAATAGCTAAGGACTTAGACTCGTACTCTGGCCTACTGGTTAAGGTCTTAACTCTTACTCTGTCCTAATAGCTAAGGTCTTAGACTTGTATTCTGGCCTAATGGTTAAGGTCTTAACTCTTACTCTGGCCTAATAGCTAAGGTCTTAGACTCGTACTCTGGCCTACAGATTAAGGTCTTAGATCTTACTCTGGCCTAATAGCTAAGGTCTTACTTACTCTGGCCTAATAGCTAAGGTCTTAGACTCGTACTATATCCTACAGGTTAAGGTCTTAACTCTTACTCTGGCCTAATAGCTACGGTCTTAACTCTTACTCTGGCCTACTGGTTAAGGTCTTAACTCTTACTCTGGCCTAATAGCCAAGGTCTTAAGTCGTACTCTGGCCTAATAGCAAACGTCTTAGACTCGTACTATGGCCTACATGTTAAGGTCTTAACTTTTAATCTGGCCTACTGGTTAAGGTCTTAACTCTTACGCTGGCCTAATAGCTAAGGTCTTAGAATCGTACTCTGGCCTACTGGTTAAGGTCTTAACTCTTACTCTAGCCTAAAAGCTAAGGTCTTAACTCTTTCTGTGGCCTAATAGCTAAGGTCTTAGACTCGTACTATGGCCTACAGGTTAAGGTCTTAACTCTTACTCTGGCCTACTAGTTAAGGTCTTAACTCTTACGCTGGCCTAATAGCTAAGGTCTTAGACTCGTACTCTGGCCTACTGGTTAAGGTCTTAACTCTTACTCTGGCCTAATAGCTAAGGTCTTAACTCTTACTCTGGCCTAATAGCTAAGGTCTTAGATTCGTACTCTGGCCTAATGGTTAAGGTCTTAACTCTTACTCTGGCCTAATAGCTAAGGTCTTAGACTCGTACTCTGGCCTAATAGCTAAGGTCTTAGACTCGTACTCTGGCCTACTGGTTAAGGTCTTAACTCTTACTCTGGCCTACTGGTTAAGGTCTTAACTCTTACTGTGGCCTAATAGCTAAGGTCTTAGACTCGTACTCTGGCCTAATGGTTAAGGTCTTAACACTTACTCTGGCCTACTGGTTAAGGTCTTAACTCTTACTCTGGCCTACTGGTTAAGGTCTTTACTCTTACTCTGGCCTAAATGCTAAGGTCTTAAATCTTACTCTGGCCTAATAGCTAAGGTCTTAACTCTTACTCTGGCCTAATAGCTATGGTCTTAGACTCGTACTCTGGCCTAATGGTTAAGGTCTTAACTCTTACTCTGGCCTAATAGCTAAGGTCTTAACTCTTACTCTGGCCTAATAGTTAAGGTCTTAGACTTGTACTCTGGCCTAATGGTTAAGGTCGTAACACTTACTCTGGCCTAATAGCTAAGGTCTTAGACTCGTACTCTGGCCTACTGGTTAAGGTTTTAACTCTTACTCTGGCCTAATAGCTAAGGTCTTAGACTCGTACTCTGGCCTAATCGTTAGGGTCTTAACTCTTACTCTGGCCTAAAAGCTAAGGACTTAGACTCATACTCTGGCCTAATGGTTATGGTCTTAACTCTTACTCTGGCCTAATAGCTAAGGTCTTAACTCTTACTCTGGCCTAATAGTTAAGGTCTTAGACTCGTACTTTGGCCTAATGGTTAAGGTCGTAACTCTTACTGTGGCCTAATAGCTAAGGTCTTAGACTCGTACTCTGGCCTAATGGTTAAGGTCTTAACTCTTACTCTGGCCTAATAGCTAAGGTCTTAGACTTGTACTCTGGCCTACTGGTTAAGGTCTTAACTCTCACTCTGGCCTAATAGCTAAGGTCTTAGACACTGACTCTGGCCTACTGGTTAAGGTCTTAACTCTTACTCTGGCCTAATAGCTAAGGTCTTAACTCTTACTCTGGCCTTATAGCTAAGGTCTTAGACTCGTACTCTGGCCTAATGGTTAAGGTCTTAACTCTTACTCTGGCCTAATAGCTAGGTCTTAACTCTTACTCTGGCCTAATAGCTAAGGTCTTACACTCATACTATGGCCTACAGGTTAAGGTCTTAACTCTTACTCTGGCCTACTGGTTAAGGTCTTAACTCTTACTCTGGCCTAATAGCTAAGGTCTTAACTCTTACTCTGGCCTAATAGCTAAGGTCTTAGACTCGTAATCTGGCCTAATGGTTAAGGTCTTAACTCTTACTCTGGCCTACTGGTTAAGGTCTTAACTCTTACTCTGGCCTAATAGCTAAGGTCATAGACTCGTACTCTGGCCTAATGGTTAAGGACTTAACTCTTACTCTGGCCTAATAGTTAAGGTCTTAACTCTTACTCTGGCCTAATAGCTAAGGTCTTAACTCTTACTCTGGCCTAATAGCTATGGTCTTAGACTCGTACTCTGGCCTATTGGTTAAGGTCTTAACTCTTACTCTGGCCTAATAGCTAAGGTCTTAACTCTTACTCTAGCCTAATAGCTAAGGTCTTAGACTCGTACTCTGGCCTAATGGTTAAGGTCTTAACTCGTACTATGGCCTAATAGCTAAGGTCTTAACTCTTACTCTAGCCTAATAACTAAGATCTTAGACTCATACTATGGCCTTCAGGTTAAGGTCTTAACTTTTACTCTGGCCTACTGGTTAAGGTCTTAACTCTTACTCTGGCCTAATAGCTAAGGTCTTAGACTCGTACTCTGGCCTACTGGTTAAGGTCTTAACTCTTACTCTGGCCTAATAGCTAAGGTCTTAACTCTTACTCTGGCCTAATAGCTAAGGTCTTAGACTCGTACTCTGGCCTAATGGTTAAGGTCTTAACTCTTACTCTGGCCTACTGGTTAAGGTCTTAACTCTTACTCTGGCCTAATAGCTAAGGGGTTAACTATTCCTCTGGCCTAATAGCTAAGGTCTTAAATCTTACTCTGGCCTAATAGCTAAGGTCTTAGACTCGCACTCTGGCCTAATAGTTAAGGTCTTAACTCTTACTCTGGCCCAATAGCTGAGGTCTTAACTCTTACTCTGGCCTAATAGCTAAGGTCTTAGACTCGTACTCTGGCCTAATGGTTAAGGTCTTAACTCTTACTCTGGCCTAATAGCTAAGGTCTTAACTCTTACTCTGGCCTAATAGCTAAGGTCTTAGACTCGTACTCTGGCCTAATGGTTAAGGTCTTAACTCTTACTCTGGCCTAATAGCTAAGGTCTTAGACTCGTACTATGGCCTACAGGTTAAGGTCTTAACTCTTACTCTGGCCTAATAGCTAAGGTCTTAACTCTTACTCTGGCCTAATATCTAAGGTCTTAACTCTTACTCTGGTCTAATAGCTAAGGTCTTAACTCTTACTCTGGCCTAATGGCTAAGGTCTTAGACTCGTACTCTGGCCTAATGGTTAAGGTCTTAACTCTTACTCTGGCCTACTGGTTAAGGTCTTAGCTCTTACTGTGGCCTAATAGCTAAGGTCTTAACTTTTACTCTGGCCTAATAGCTAAGGTCTTTGACTCGTACTCTCGTCTAATGGTTAGGGTCTTAACTCTTACTCTGGACTAATAGCTAAGGTCTTAACTCTTACTCTGGCCTAATAGCTAAGGTCTTAGACTCGTACTATGGCCTACAGGTTAAGGTCTTAACTCTTACTCTGGCCTACTGGTTAAGGTCTTAACTCTTACTCTGGCCTAATAGCTAAGGTCTTAGACTCATACTCTGGCCTAATGGTTAAGGTCTTAACTCTTACTCTGGCCTAATAGCTAAGGTCTTAGACTCGGACTCTGGCCTACTGGTTAAGGTCTTAACTCTTACTCTGGCCTAATGGTTAAGGTCTTAACTCTTACTCTGGCCTACTGGTTAAGGTCTTAACTCTTACTCTGGCCTAATAGCTAAGGGGTTAACTATTACTCTGGCCTAATAGCTAAGGTCTTAAATCTTACTCTGGCCTTATAGCTAAGGTCTTAGACTCATACTCTGGCCTAATGGTTAAGGTCTTAACTCTTACTCTGGCCTAATAGCTAGGTCTTAACTCTTACTCTGGCCTAATAGCTAAGGTCTTACACTCGTACTATGGCCTACAGGTTAAGGTCTTAACTCTTACTGTGGCCTACTGGTTAAGGTCTTAACTCTTACTCTGGCCTAATAGATAAGGTCTTAACTCTTACTCTGGCCTAATAGCTAAGGTCTTAGACTCGTAATCTGGCCTAATGGTTAAGGTCTTAACTCTTACTCTGGCCTACTGGTTAAGGTCTTAACTCTTACTCTGGCCTAATAGCTAAGGTCATAGACTCGTACTCTGGCCTAATGGTTAAGGACTTAACTCTTACTCTGGCCTAATAGTTAAGGTCTTTACTCTTACTCTGGCCTAATAGCTAAGGTCTTAACTCTTACTCTGGCCTAATAGCTATGGTCTTAGACTCGTACTCTGGCCTATTGGTTAAGGTCTTAACTCTTACTCTGGCCTAATAGCTAAGGTCTTAACTCTTATTCTGGCCTAATAGCTAAGGTCTTAGACTCGTACTCTGGCCTAATGGTTAAGGTCTTAACTCTTACTCTGGCCTAATAGTTAAGGTCTTAACTCTTACTCTGGCCTAATAGCTAAGGTCTTAACTCTTACTCTGGCCTAATAGCTATGGTCTTAGACTCGTACTCTGGCCTATTGGTTAAGGTCTTAACTCTTACTCTGGCCTACTGGTTAAGGTCTTAACTCTTACTCTGGCCTAATAGCTAAGGTCTTAGACTCGTACTCTGGTCTAATGGTTAAGGACTTAACTTTTACTCTGGCCTACTGGTTAAGGTCTTAACTCTTACTCTAGCCTAATAACTAAGATCTTAGACTCATACTATGGCCTTCAGGTTAAGGTCTTAACTTTTACTCTGGCCTACTGGTTAAGGTCTTAACTCTTACTCTGGCCTAATAGCTAAGGTCTTAGACTCGTACTCTGGCCTACTGGTTAAGGTCTTAACTCTTACTCTGGCCTAATAGCTAAGGTCTTAACTCTTACTCTGGCCTAATAGCTAAGGTCTTAGACTCGTACTCTGGCCTAATGGTTAAGGTCTTAACTCTTACTCTGGCCTACTGGTTAAGGTCTTAACTCTTACTCTGGCCTAATAGCTAAGGGGTTAACTATTACTCTGGCCTAATAGCTAAGGTCTTACATCTTACTCTGGCCTAATAGCTAAGGTCTTAGACTCGTACTATGGCCTAATAGTTAAGGTCTTAACTCTTACTCTGGCCCAATAGCTAAGGTCTTAACTCTTACTCTGGCCTAATAGCTAAGGTCTTAGACTCGTACTCTGGCCTAATGGTTAAGGTCTTAACTCTTACTCTGGCCTAATAGCTAAGGTCTTAACTCTTACTCTGGCCTAATAGCTAAGGTCTTAGACTCGTACTCTGGCCTAATGGTTAAGGTCTTAACTCTTACTCTGGCCTAATAGCTAAGGTCTTAGACTCATACTATGGCCTACAGGTTAAGGTCTTAACTCTTACTCTGGCCTAATAGGTAAGGTCTTAACTCTTACTCTGGCCTAATAGCTAAGGTCTTAGACTCGTACTCTGGCCTAATGGTTAAGGTCTTAACTCTTACTGTGGCCTACTGGTTAAGGTCTTAACTCTTACTCTGGCATAATAGCTAAGGTCTTAGACTCGTACTCTGGCCTAATGGTTAAGGTCTTAACTCTTACTCTGGCCTAATAGCTAGTCTTAGACTCGTACTCTGGCGTACTGGTTAAGGTCTTAACTCTTACTCTGGCCTACTGGTTAAGGTCTTAACTCTTACTCTGGCCTAATATCTAAGGTCTTAACTCTTACTCTGGTCTAATAGCTAAGGTCTTAACTCTTACTCTGGCCTAATAGCTAAGGTCTTAGAATCGTACTCTGGCCTAATGGTTAAGGTCTTAACTCTTACTCTGGCCTACTGGTTAAGGTCTTAGCTCTTACTGTGGCCTAATAGCTAAGGTCTTAACTTTTACTCTGGCCTAATAGCTAAGGTCTTTGACTCGTACTCTCGTCTAATGGTTAGGGTCTTAACTCTTACTCTGGCCTAATAGCTAAGGTCTTAACTCTTACTCTGGCCTAATAGCTAAGGTCTTAGACTCGTACTATGGCCTACAGGTTAAGGTCTTAACTCTTACTCTGGCCTAATAGGTAAGGTCTTAACTCTTACTCTGGCCTAATAGCTAAGGTCTTAGACTCGTACTCTGGCCTAATGGTTAAGGTCTTAACTCTTACTGTGGCCTACTGGTTAAGGTCTTAACTCTTACTCTGGCATAATAGCTAAGGTCTTAGACTCGTACTCTGGCCTAATGGTTAAGGTCTTAACTCTTACTCTGGCCTAATAGCTAGTCTTAGACTCGTACTCTGGCGTACTGGTTAAGGTCTTAACTCTTACTCTGGCCTACAGGTTAAGGTCTTAACTCTTACTCTGGCCTAATATCTAAGGTCTTAACTCTTACTCTGGTCTAATAGCTAAGGTCTTAACTCTTACTCTGGCCTAATAGCTAAGGTCTTAGACTCGTACTCTAGCCTAATGGTTAAGGTCTTAACTCTTACTCTGGCCTACTGGTTAAGGTCTTAGCTCTTACTGTGGCCTAATAGCTAAGGTCTTAACTTTTACTCTGGCCTAATAGCTAAGGTCTTTGACTCGTACTCTCGTCTAATGGTTAGGGTCTTAACTCTTACTCTGGCCTAATAGCTAAGGTCTTAACTCTTACTCTGGCCTAATAGCTAAGGTCTTAGACTCGTACTATGGCCTACAGGTTAAGGTCTTAGACTCATACTCTGGCCTAATGGTTAAGGTCTTAACTCTTACTCTGGCCTCATAGCTAAGGTCTTAGACTCGTACTCTGGCCTAATGGTTAAGGTCTTAACTCTTACTCTGGCCTAATGGCTAAGGTCTTAGACTCGTACTATGGCCTACAGGTTAAGGTCTTAACTCTTACTCTGGCCTACTGGTTAAGGTCTTAACTCTTACTCTGGCCTAATAGCTAAGGTCTTAGACTCATACTCTTGCCTACTGGTTAAGGTCTTAAGTCTTACTCTGGCCTACTGGTTAAGGTCTTAACTCTTACTCTGGCCTAATAGCTAAGGTCTTAGACTCGTACTCTGGCCTAATGGTTAAGGTCTTAGACTCGTACTCTGGCCTAATGGTTAAGGTCTTAACTCTTACTCTGGCCTACTGGTTAAGGTCTTAGCTCTTACTGTGGCCTAATAGCTAAGGTCTTAACTTTTACTCTGGCCTAATAGCTAAGGTCTTTGACTCGTACTCTCGTCTAATGGTTAGGGTCTTAACTCTTACTCTGGACTAATAGCTAAGGTCTTAACTCTTACTCTGGCCTAATAGCTAAGGTCTTAGACTCGTACTATGGCCTACAGGTTAAGGTCTTAACTCTTACTCTGGCCTACTGGTTAAGGTCTTAACTCTTACTCTGGCCTAATAGCTAAGGTCTTAGACTCATACTCTGGCCTAATGGTTAAGGTCTTAACTCTTACTCTGGCCTAATAGCTAAGGTCTTAGACTCGGACTCTGGCCTACTGGTTAAGGTCTTAACTCTTACTCTGGCCTAATGGTTAAGGTCTTAACTCTTACTCTGGCCTACTGGTTAAGGTCTTAACTCTTACTCTGGCCTAATAGCTAAGGGGTTAACTATTACTCTGGCCTAATAGCTAAGGTCTTAAATCTTACTCTGGCCTTATAGCTAAGGTCTTAGACTCATACTCTGGCCTAATGGTTAAGGTCTTAACTCTTACTCTGGCCTAATAGCTAGGTCTTAACTCTTACTCTGGCCTAATAGCTAAGGTCTTACACTCGTACTATGGCCTACAGGTTAAGGTCTTAACTCTTACTGTGGCCTACTGGTTAAGGTCTTAACTCTTACTCTGGCCTAATAGATAAGGTCTTAACTCTTACTCTGGCCTAATAGCTAAGGTCTTAGACTCGTAATCTGGCCTAATGGTTAAGGTCTTAACTCTTACTCTGGCCTACTGGTTAAGGTCTTAACTCTTACTCTGGCCTAATAGCTAAGGTCATAGACTCGTACTCTGGCCTAATGGTTAAGGACTTAACTCTTACTCTGGCCTAATAGTTAAGGTCTTTACTCTTACTCTGGCCTAATAGCTAAGGTCTTAACTCTTACTCTGGCCTAATAGCTATGGTCTTAGACTCGTACTCTGGCCTATTGGTTAAGGTCTTAACTCTTACTCTGGCCTAATAGCTAAGGTCTTAACTCTTATTCTGGCCTAATAGCTAAGGTCTTAGACTCGTACTCTGGCCTAATGGTTAAGGTCTTAACTCTTACTCTGGCCTAATAGTTAAGGTCTTAACTCTTACTCTGGCCTAATAGCTAAGGTCTTAACTCTTACTCTGGCCTAATAGCTATGGTCTTAGACTCGTACTCTGGCCTATTGGTTAAGGTCTTAACTCTTACTCTGGCCTACTGGTTAAGGTCTTAACTCTTACTCTGGCCTAATAGCTAAGGTCTTAGACTCGTACTCTGGTCTAATGGTTAAGGACTTAACTTTTACTCTGGCCTACTGGTTAAGGTCTTAACTCTTACTCTAGCCTAATAACTAAGATCTTAGACTCATACTATGGCCTTCAGGTTAAGGTCTTAACTTTTACTCTGGCCTACTGGTTAAGGTCTTAACTCTTACTCTGGCCTAATAGCTAAGGTCTTAGACTCGTACTCTGGCCTACTGGTTAAGGTCTTAACTCTTACTCTGGCCTAATAGCTAAGGTCTTAACTCTTACTCTGGCCTAATAGCTAAGGTCTTAGACTCGTACTCTGGCCTAATGGTTAAGGTCTTAACTCTTACTCTGGCCTACTGGTTAAGGTCTTAACTCTTACTCTGGCCTAATAGCTAAGGGGTTAACTATTACTCTGGCCTAATAGCTAAGGTCTTACATCTTACTCTGGCCTAATAGCTAAGGTCTTAGACTCGTACTATGGCCTAATAGTTAAGGTCTTAACTCTTACTCTGGCCCAATAGCTAAGGTCTTAACTCTTACTCTGGCCTAATAGCTAAGGTCTTAGACTCGTACTCTGGCCTAATGGTTAAGGTCTTAAATCTTACTCTGGCCTAATAGCTAAGGTCTTAACTCTTACTCTGGCCTAATAGCTAAGGTCTTAGACTCGTACTCTGGCCTAATGGTTAAGGTCTTAACTCTTACTCTGGCCTAATAGCTAAGGTCTTAGACTCATACTATGGCCTACAGGTTAAGGTCTTAACTCTTACTCTGGCCTAATAGGTAAGGTCTTAACTCTTACTCTGGCCTAATAGCTAAGGTCTTAGACTCGTACTCTGGCCTAATGGTTAAGGTCTTAACTCTTACTGTGGCCTACTGGTTAAGGTCTTAACTCTTACTCTGGCATAATAGCTAAGGTCTTAGACTCGTACTCTGGCCTAATGGTTAAGGTCTTAACTCTTACTCTGGCCTAATAGCTAGTCTTAGACTCGTACTCTGGCGTACTGGTTAAGGTCTTAACTCTTACTCTGGCCTACTGGTTAAGGTCTTAACTCTTACTCTGGCCTAATATCTAAGGTCTTAACTCTTACTCTGGTCTAATAGCTAAGGTCTTAACTCTTACTCTGGCCTAATAGCTAAGGTCTTAGAATCGTACTCTGGCCTAATGGTTAAGGTCTTAACTCTTACTCTGGCCTACTGGTTAAGGTCTTAGCTCTTACTGTGGCCTAATAGCTAAGGTCTTAACTTTTACTCTGGCCTAATAGCTAAGGTCTTTGACTCGTACTCTCGTCTAATGGTTAGGGTCTTAACTCTTACTCTGGCCTAATAGCTAAGGTCTTAACTCTTACTCTGGCCTAATAGCTAAGGTCTTAGACTCGTACTATGGCCTACAGGTTAAGGTCTTAACTCTTACTCTGGCCTAATAGGTAAGGTCTTAACTCTTACTCTGGCCTAATAGCTAAGGTCTTAGACTCGTACTCTGGCCTAATGGTTAAGGTCTTAACTCTTACTGTGGCCTACTGGTTAAGGTCTTAACTCTTACTCTGGCATAATAGCTAAGGTCTTAGACTCGTACTCTGGCCTAATGGTTAAGGTCTTAACTCTTACTCTGGCCTAATAGCTAGTCTTAGACTCGTACTCTGGCGTACTGGTTAAGGTCTTAACTCTTACTCTGGCCTACAGGTTAAGGTCTTAACTCTTACTCTGGCCTAATATCTAAGGTCTTAACTCTTACTCTGGTCTAATAGCTAAGGTCTTAACTCTTACTCTGGCCTAATAGCTAAGGTCTTAGACTCGTACTCTGGCCTAATGGTTAAGGTCTTAACTCTTACTCTGGCCTACTGGTTAAGGTCTTAGCTCTTACTGTGGCCTAATAGCTAAGGTCTTAACTTTTACTCTGGCCTAATAGCTAAGGTCTTTGACTCGTACTCTCGTCTAATGGTTAGGGTCTTAACTCTTACTCTGGCCTAATAGCTAAGGTCTTAACTCTTACTCTGGCCTAATAGCTAAGGTCTTAGACTCGTACTATGGCCTACAGGTTAAGGTCTTAGACTCATACTCTGGCCTAATGGTTAAGGTCTTAACTCTTACTCTGGCCTAATAGCTAAGGTCTTAGACTCGTACTCTGGCCTAATGGTTAAGGTCTTAACTCTTACTCTGGCCTAATGGCTAAGGTCTTAGACTCGTACTATGGCCTACAGGTTAAGGTCTTAACTCTTACTCTGGCCTACTGGTTAAGGTCTTAACTCTTACTCTGGCCTAATAGCTAAGGTCTTAGACTCATACTCTTGCCTACTGGTTAAGGTCTTAAGTCTTACTCTGGCCTACTGGTTAAGGTCTTAACTCTTACTCTGGCCTAATAGCTAAGGTCTTAGACTCGTACTCTGGCCTAATGGTTAAGGTCTTAACTCTTACTCTGGCCTACTGGTTAAGGTCTTAACTCTTACTCTGGCCTAATAGCTAAGGGGTTTGTGGTAAATAATTTAATTACCGGAACTTAATTTGATGCGGAAAATTACTAAGAATAGCTCGGTAAAATAAGAGGCAGAATCCGTGGTATTAGAGGTTCGGAACGGGCTTTATTCCAAAACACAATTCGAATTTGTGGGCTTCATATTCCATCACCACGAAGGTTCAGGAAGTGAAGGACAATACTTTATTGACAGGTAATCATTTTTATAGAAGAGGCATTACAGTGAAACAGATGCAGGAGGCGTAACAGTTGATAACAGAGATAAAAACATACATGCGTAACTAAAATGGGTGTAACTAGGCGTAACTAAAGAACGTCATTAGGTATGATGTCACAAATGGGTGGTTCCATGAAAGAATTTCGCAATGTCAGCAAAAATACTTGGCAGAGATGCGCGCGCAGCAGCATGACGTGTGATTGACGTGCAACTAGGGGGTGAATGGGACTTGACATTTAGCTCTACATGTGGAGACAAAAGTCTGGGGTTATGTCAACCTAATCCTAAATCATATCTTACATCCTTTGTTTAAAGAACTGTGTTATCCAAAAAGAGAGGTCTCTTAGGATAGAATCTTATTCTATACTGACTATACTGACTGTTAGTGCGTGTACAAGCGTCTAAGTGTCTACACTAGATGCGAGGGGGTAGGAATATTCCATGGTAACAGGGCTATGAATTACTTGCATAAAGACAGAGAAGCCGGGCCCTTTTGCACGGTAGCTAGAGGAATGTTTACTTAAACTGCTAGACAGGAATGCATTGGATGAGGAGCGGAGCAGAGCAGATAATCTTGAAGGTGAAATACAGTTTTTGGCAGGCAGACAGGCCGACAGGCCGAGTCAGGCACCGTTAGCCGCGCAGGGAGTAGGACAAAGTTCATGGATACAGATGCGAGCTCAGACTGGAGCTTTCAGAGGCAGAAGGCAGGAAAAGGTTTAATGGCAGAATCAGGGCCTACTCGCCTGGACTGTAAAATGGGATAAATGAACCATATAAAGCCGGTGGCCTTTCATACTTAGGAATAGAATATCCGGCCCATTCATGGCGGATCTGAAAGAGGACATGTTAACGGTGGACGCACATGTGTTTGCGTCTTCAAAACTGAAACTGGAGGGAACATACATGTACTTGTGACTTATACATGAAACCGTTGGGGTCCAAGATAGGGGACATAACTGATCACAAAAATCCATATTTCCACATTCCCTCCTTGTCCCCTACTTGCCCTTAAGAGATATCAATCTTCATCAATCCGTTGATCTGTTCATATAACATCATTTGTTCTTCTTTCTTCTTCCGGGATGAATAAAAACTTGGTGGTGGAATACACGATGTGGCACACAGACCACAAATCGCTGGTCCACATTGTAGGCATAAGCAGCAACTGAATAATATGAGAAAACCAATACCTAGGAAGGATAGGACCCTCCATCCCCAGGCTGACAGTACACTCCAAAACCAACCGGACCAAGTCCAGGTGCCTGGATTCTGGTGTATCTGGCTTACAATCTTATGAAGGCGAGTTATGGCTTTATATACAGACGGCGAATTTTCTGGTATGAAAATGCAACAACTTGAATCGATGACCCTACAAGCTCCGCCCCTATCGGCCAGGATGACGTCAAGGACAAGACGATTTTGAAGCACAACAATCCGCATAGCAGACTGCTCTTCTGTTAAATTGCCTAAGGCGGAAATAGTTTCGTTCACTACTGCTTCAAGGGTTCTGGTTAATCTACGTATCAGCTTACTATTAGTGACTGTACCTATATAGGGGAAGAAACCTTTATTGAAATCTGTGTATTTTTCCCATGCTGTTTCAGTGTAATCGACGATTGGGAGATCTCTCTGCTGTCTATTGTGTACTAAATGAGTATTTCTATGATAATCAGGAGGAGCTAGGAAAACAGGTGGCAAAAGGAATCCGATGTAACAGGTACCATCCCAATCTAGAGGCAAACGTGTATATGCAGTCTGACCACATACGAAGTAGGAATGGCGAGAAGCTCTAAATGTAGATTTGCCTTGATCACTGAATTCTATTACAGTGGTGCACCTACTATGGCCCATATGTATGGAACCATTTTTTCTTACACACAATTCACCTTTAACTGGAAATACTGACATAGCGGGCAAAATTGGTGCAGCTTCGGATTCAACATTCAGGATCATGAGATTAAGCGTGAAATTACCTAATCTGTATACTTCATTTTCTAGATCAGTTCCTGTTCTTTTGGGAAGTCCCTCCTTGTTAGGGTAGCAGACTTTAAGCAAAACTAAGTTCAGGTTTCCCCATACCCAGTTGTCTTGATAAACTGCGGAATTCGAATCTAGGGAATTAATTAAACTAAACCATGCTCCACAGGAGCCATTGTGTGTGAACGGATATGGAAAGAGAGGCAGAATTCCCTTATAGTTCTGATAGGGAGGGAGTCGGCCACATATCCAACAATTTGTAGCATTGCTAGTCTGATGGGAATGATGTAACATACTAATAAAAGTGTTATTGCGCAGCGCAAATCTATAGGACAACTCATGCGGGGGTAATTCACTAAAAGAATGTTCAGCAGTAACATTGTAAACATGTTTAGAAATAGGATAATATATGTGTAACAATATACTTGCAGCGATTATTAAAAGACTTAAGAAAAACAAAATTAATAACGTCACTGTGCAATGACTACGCAGTGATTTACAGTACGCATGTTTTTTCAACTGCATCTTTCGGTTTCTTTCTCTATTCAGGTCTAGGGGATACATGTCAGAGACAAATTCGACCGATTCACCTTGGAGAGGACTTAAACAATCAAGTTGTCTGACTTTTTAGACCGTAATTTTAGTTTGTATAGTTCCTTATCGCTTAGTTCAACCAAAGGAAGCTTTGAGTCAATTGGTGAAGACACGCGAGGTGTATCGTTTACATCAGACGGTAGTCCATGAAATTTCTTGATATGACTTGAATGTATCCAACCTTTGCGACCTTCGATCTTCACGGCTGTCCTCGTGGTGAGCAGTACAAGTTGAGGCGATTTCTAGGCCTGGGCAAAAATTTCGTTCCGTTCGCGGAAATTGCGATATTTTGACATTTTTGCGTTCCGCGGAGAGCGCGAAAATGTCAAAAATTCCGGTTTCCGCAGCTTGGCGATAATTTGTTTCTTGCTCGCGCTGTAAAATGATACATTCTCGCGCGCGCGCGATCGCCTTACCTGAATCCCTGCGTTCGCCGACAAGTTTTCTTGATCCGGTCGCGTTCTCCATGAGATGTTGTATTGTTTTTAGCCATTTGCGCTGTCTCGCGACAGTTCGCGCCCGCAGTGACGTCATGCGTCGCGCGATCACGTCTTTCTTCTCGCGATCATGCACCGCGAGAACAACTCAAAACAAGATGGCCGCGCCCGCAAGCAGCCACATGGGTAAGTTGGCGACCCGCAACCATGCAGAAAATCGCGCGAACATGCCGGAAAAAAACTTCCGCATCTTCGCGATATTTCTGCTTGTTTGCGATAATTTTAAACATTCTCGCGATAATTTGCGAAGGTTAATTCCGCAAATTCCGCCCACCCCTAGCGATTTCCACCTAGGATCCAGCTGAGTCTTCCGGTCAAAATTCCGCACTAACACCAGGTCCCCGGGAACTACGTCATGGGGTTTCACCTCGGTGTTGTCGGGAAAGGCTGCAGCTACCTGTGAACGACAAGATTGTAGTGCAGACATCAAGGAAGCCAGGTAATCTGTCAGCATATTACAGTCAACATCAGTTATTTTGCGTGGTATAGGCGTCCCCCACATATTTGGTGGTCTACCGAAGATCACCTCATAAGGGGATAGCCCTGTTCGAGAGTGCGCTACCATTCTCATGTAAAAGAGTGCGACTGGTAAGGCTACTACCCAATCGACACCTTTCTCCCTACATATTTTGGACAATCTAATTTTCAGAGTTTGATTATGTCGTTCCACGAGACCTGCTGCCTCGGGGTGTCGGACACAGTGAAATCTCCATTGATAGCCTAACAAAAGTGAAACGTGTTTCATTAGTTCGGATGAGAACGGCTGGCCGTTATCTGAGTAGACAACACGTGGTAAACCGTACCGTGGGAAGAATTTTCGAACCAACTGTTTGGCAGTAGTCGGGGCAGTGTAATCTGAAACCGGGTATGCTTCTGTCCAACGGGAAAGAGCACAGACAACTACAAGAACATATTTGAATCCTCGACATCGTTCCATCTGGATATAATCCATCTGGAGGACTTCAAAAGGGTGCTCAGGAGGCTGAAATCCACCCTGTTCTACGGGAATGCTTTTACCTGGGTTAAACTGACAACAGATCATACAGGTACGAACTTTTTGTTTAGCTGCTGCTCGTAAATGTTTGTTGAACCAAATGTGTTGAATGCTGTCTAGCATAGCTTTTTCTCCTAGGTGCGCTGGACTATGTATTGTATTAATGAT